>NC_090941.1:1027461082-1028075665 GCF_040938575.1 Ambystoma mexicanum | reverse complement strand
GAAATACAGTAAATGATGGAGCAGGCCTACAATTTCAGATTGGCAATGACTGAAGCTCTTATTTTTATCCGATGGTAGAACATTCGCAAAGGTGTGATGAACAAATGTTCAGAAGAATTAGAGTGGGGGCTAGGCAGTTTTTAAAATGTTTCTAGTTAGGTGGGAGGAGAGGGGAGTAGCTACTTCAGTGAGAGATATTTAATAACAGAGGTGGGCAAAATCACTATGCAAGTGATGTTAGCAGCAGGTCCGATAGCACACCCGAGAAAAAGCATGTGTATAAATGCACCGGGACACATATACAAGCAGCGGGGGCCCGAGAGAGGAAGGGAGAGAGGAAGGGAGAGAGGAAGGGAGAGAGGAAGGGAGAGAGGAAGGGAGAGAGGAAGGGAGAGAGGAAGGGAGAGAGGAAGGGAGAGAGGAAGGGAGAGAGGAAGGGAGAGAGGAAGGGAGAGAGGAAGGGAGAGAGATGTGTAGTGGTGGCGAGGAACCCTGGAGAGGCAGAGTAGGGTGCATGTGTGTGGTGGTGAGGGGTGCCAGGTGCTAGTCGCCACCACAGTGGAGTAAAGGAGTAAAAAGGGTTAACACTTGTCCAGAGAGTGGAGCACTGTCCTTCCTCTGTAAAGAAGAGGAAGGGAAGCGGGCGGCGAGAGGCCATGTACACATGAAAGATGTATATCGGTGGGGAAGGGAATGAGGGGGTATAAATGGGGTATGCGATAGGTAGCATGTCTGAAGATTCAGTATAGCACAATGACAGTGCCGATTGAAAAGGGGCAAATGCCTAAACATGTGTGGGAACTAGCGTTCACGTATGTCGGTTGTTTATAGTATTTACAAGGAAGTACTGAAATTATTCTGCGAGTTGTTGCACAATTGGCTCGAGACGTGCTCAAGCGTACCTTAAGGGCAGAAAGTTGTAGTTACCTATGTCAACAAAGCCGATGTGATTTGCTTGCTCCAGCTGTAGTTCCACTTTCAGCGCCTGGCTGCGATCCTGGGGGCAACTCAGCCAGGGATGGGCACCGTTGAGCAGGTTCTCCACTGGATGCTGGGGGTCCTGGTTCAGGAGACATGACAAGACTGACACTTTCAGTCCTCCCACTTGCATACAATGCTTACTATTGATACTCCCTTTAGCATCCCTGTGCCCACCCCTTCAAAACACTGCATTTTTCTCCCATTTCGAAGAATTATAAAACATGCAACAGTAAGAACAGTCAAGGAGTCCAAAACAATAAAATGGAGGGAAACAGCAAGGTTAGCCTATATATCGATTAGAATACCAAGATTTACATCTACACAGTCACAAATCCAGTCTGTATACTCTCCTGGGCCATCAAAACAGCTTACCAACCTTACTCCCTTACTTTTACTCGGCCAGAAAGAGGCGTAATCAAACCAGAGAAATACATGGTCTATGCCAAAGGTCTCTGTAGGGATACACATTTCAATATTTAACCCAAGTAAAGTGTTAACTAAACTCTAGCACAGCAACATGTGGCAATATCACAAAACCAATCAAACGCAGTTTGAAAAACAGGCACCAAATGATTCAAACTCCCAATGATGGAGTAAGTAGCATTTAACTTGTTGGCCAGCGTGCCATCGACAAGCAGGCATGCCTTATAGCACATTAGAACAAAGTGACAACAAAGATGAAGCAAAAGAAAGTGATGATGGCTGGAAGGTTTAGAATAAATCTTAAACCTCTGGCAATTGCTATGGACAACCCTTCAGATCATTGTTAGTCTGCCAAGCCATTACAGGGGAAATAACATGAAATCAGGCATGGACCCACCCCCAAAGATGAGCATGTTCATATTCTCCCCCCTTGTAACGCCCGATGTTTAGTTTCTGGATTTTCACCAACATTCACATTTATAACCTTTTGCGGGAAACTGTTCTTATGATGCAAACGACTGTTAGGTAGTTCACATTTCTCCCCTTGTGATGTGGACCTCATCTTGAGAATTAGTTGCAATTCAGAAATGCTCTACAATAGCCCATTTTAAGCCCATGTAAGCTGGCAAAGTGCGAATCTACAACATGCAAAGAAATGTAACAAAGTCACAAAGCAAACACTGCATCCAGTCACCAGTCCGCCCGAGAGTAGGAGAGAGAGGAACACCCCTGAACTATTCCGAAACTCCCTAGGACGAGAGCAACTCATTTGAAACTACCAGGTCCCAAAGAGACAAGGTACTCGGGACATGTCCCAAGATGCTTTACGTTTACAGATCCAAACCCCGGAGAGGATTCTGGACTGTCGATATATGCTATGGGTGCAACACTAGCACATAGTGGAACACCCACGTATTCAACACGTGTGGATTCTCAAAGGGAAAACCTAACATATGTCAATCTCCCTCTCCCACCCACCCTCCAGGAGCAGGGCTTGCAAAGGAAAACGGTTTATTCTGTCCCCATAACATGTAGCATTTGAAGAGAAATGCTTCCTTTGCCCTCCACAAAAGAACACATTTTTGCACTAGTGGGAGCTTACTAGAAGGCTGTCCACTGTGATGGCCTTATTAACATCAGAAACCCACAAAGTGAACTGTGCAGGATGACAGCCAGGAGGTCTCCCCAGAAGCAGAGCAGTAGCAAACCACCAGCCCCCGACTGAAGTAAAAGATGGTGGAGGACCTTTTACAGACTTCCTTCCCTTGGCTTGGAATAGGAAGGAACTGTTGCCTCAGCCAATGAGAGAATTACCGGGTTACTCACCGTAGTGACCACCTTACTCCTAGTCCATAGTCCCCTTTCCTCCATACTTGTGGGACATCTCTCCGTCCTGTGGGACGGGACCGGAGCACTTTGTAAAAAGCATCCAAATTTTTCCAAAAATGTGTCCTTCCTCGCTTTCCTGCGCGGGGCCCGGCACATGGCCGTAACCCCGCCCACCTTGGCTCCGCCCCGCGCATCGCCCCTCAGTCCTTTTCTTTGCCAGGTCAGAGACCCATTACCAATACAGAGGAACCTTATTAGAGGGGACAGCGGGCGGGCGTATGGAGGAAAGGGGACTATGGACTAGGAGTAAGGTGGTCACTACGGTGAGTAACCTGGTAATACTCCTACGTCCCGTCCCCTTTCCTCCATACTTGTGGGAGATTCCCAAGCACTCCTTACAGGAACTACGGGTGGATGGAAATACCCCTTACTGAAAAAGGTTCTTCAGCACAGCCTGACCAAACTGAGCATCAGCTCTAGAACTCATAGCAAGGCAGTAATGCTTACAGAAAGCAGATGAAAGGCCCAAGTAGCTGCCCTAGCGATGGACTCCCAGGGAACATACTTCTGAACAGCAACCGCAGATGCCTTGCCCCGCACCAGGTGTGCATGAATACCTTTAGGAGGTTTCAGCTTTTGGACAGTGAAAGACTCTGTGATACAGGTGGCAATCCACCTAGAAATAGTTGCCTTGAGGGTTGCCGAAAGTCACAAAAAGTTGAGAAGAACTTCTAAGCTCGGAAGTCCTATCCAGGTAGAACTTGAGAGCTCTTCGGACATCAAGACAGTGTAGAACCCTCTCCGCCTCAGAGGCGGGGTTCAGAAAAAAGAACGGTAGGGAGATCGATTGATTCAAATGGAATTCGGTCACCACCTTCGGCAGAAAAGCCGGATTAGTTCGAAGGACTACCTTGTCCTTGTGAAAGACCAAGAAAGGATGCTCCACCGACAATGCCTGGAGCTCACTCACTCTCCTTGCCGATGTGACGGCCACCAAAAAGGACACTTTCCAAGACAAGTACTTGAGGTCCACAGTAGCCATCGGCTCAAAGGGTTTATGGCACAGCGCCGTCAGGACAACATTCAGGTCCCATGGCGGGTGCGGATTACGAACTGGAGGGTAAAGGCGTGTTAAACCAGCAAAATGCCACTTTACCACTGGGTTAGCCAGAGAGTACGAACACTTATCCGTAGAGAGATAAGCAGAGACCGCTGACCGGTAAGTCCTGCATGACAGAACATGAACCCCTGACTCTGCTAGGGAGGACACGAAGGACAACACCGCCTCAACCGTGGCCCCCCCTTGGATCCAATTTCTTCTCTAGACACCAATGACAGAACCCGAGCCATTTACCCTTGTACTGAGATCTAGTCGAAGGTTTTCTGGCTGCCTGGATAATATGCATGTTATCCGCAGACAAATTCAGATGCTCTAAAGACCTGAACTCAGGCACCAAGCCGCCAAGCTGAGCGATTGTGGCGAGGGGTGAAACAGCTGCTGCTCCCCCTGGTGGAGAAGATCGGGAGTTACCGGTAATCTGATCAGCCGATAAACCGACAGGTGTTGGAGTTCTGAGAACCAAAACCTGACCGGCCACCACGGGGCTATCAGTAGAAGAGAACAGTTCTCCGAGTTCTTCAACTCAGAAATTGCCCGGTGAACTACAGGCAGAGGCGGGAAGACGTAAGCTCTCATGTTGTTCCATGGAATCTCTAGAGCATCCCCCAGAGAGGAGGCTCCCAGCCCCCCTCTGGAGGCATACAGAGGAAGCTTCATGTTCGCCGCCGTCGCGAAGAGGTCCACCTCCAGTGTGCCCCAACGCGAAAAAATACATGAGGATCTCTGCCATCAACTCCCACTCGTAGCTGACCACTGTCCGCCGGCTGAGGGCATCTGCGGTGACATTCAGCTGGCCCGGGATGTGCACCGCAAGCAGCCAGACACCATGAAGCATGGCCCACTCCCATATCTGGATGGACAGATCAACCAAAGGTGCCCACACCACAGGCAACGAAACATTGTGCGGAAGGGGCATCCGGGCGTTCCGGTCATAAACTGACCGACAAGGATGCGCACAAGGCCCAGAAGCCAGTCCTACACCCGATGCCGATGGTGCAGTTGTAGGGGTAGCATTCAAAATGGCCACCGCGGTCGTGGCGGGAACGGGCGCCAATTTGTCATCACCTGAGGGGAACTGCAGCATGTGAGGAAGTGAGGCAAGGGTCCCCGTCGATGGATCAGGGGTCTTAACTTTAGCCTTAACATAAGGAACCTCGGTAGAGCTGGTACTAGGAGGCCTGGAATGTTTCTACGACATACCAACCGCCAAATTAGCCTTCTCAGGAAGGACATCGGCGCTGCCGGTAAAAGAAGACTTTTCCTTCTTTGCCCCCTCAACAGATTTGGTGTTGCCGCAGGAGCAGGAACGGTGAGAAACCACCTTCACCGATAAGGCCTTGCCAGACCCTCAGAAATGTTGGTAACAGCCTCTGTACGAGGGACCTCGGACCCAGGTCCAGTAACAGCCTTACTTGCGCGGGCCTCGAACATCCGTTCGGTAGCACCAAGGCCTCAGGGCGCACCCCGGCATAAGAGCCAGTCTTCCAAATACGGATACTCATGGATACCCTGGAGACGAAGTTAGGCCGCAATCACCGACATCATCTTTGTGAAGACACGCGGCGCCGAGCTGAGGCCAAAAGGAAGCACCCGAAACTGGAAGTGTTCCTCTCCCAAAGAGAAACGGAGGTACCTCCTGTGTGGAGCCCAAATCAGGATATGTACGTACGCATACTGAAGGTCCACCACGCTGAGCCAATCGCCCGCCTGCAACGAGGAGTGAATCTGGCCGGGCGTGATCATCTTGAATTTCTCTTGGGGTAAGGAAAGATTGAACTGGGAAAGGTCTAGGATGGTGCACAGGCCAGCCTGGTTGGGTTTGGGCACCGTAACCAGCCGTGAGTAGAAGCCCTCCCCTCGCTCCCCAAGAGGAACGGGTTCCACAGCTCTGAGGAGCAGAAGTTTCTGAACCTCAGCCTTGAGGGAGGGTGAGCCCGACAGCTGAAAAGGAGGGTTGAGGGGTGGCGTAGGGGGTAAAGGTAAGCGGAAGCCCGCCCGAGCGACTGACAAGACCCATCTGTCTTCTGTGATGGTCTGCCACGCCTCCCAATGAGACGCGATGCGTCCTCCCACCGGGGTCTCGTGCGAGCACGGAAAAACCTCATTTGGCAGGTTTATCGGTGGCGGTGCCACCTGAACCCGATGAGGAGGCTGAGGAGAGGGAGAAATACAGCGTACGCTTTTGTCTACGGCGGTTATTTCCCGCAGGAGTGTCCACTCTGCGCGATTTGCGGTCGAGGAAGCCCCTGAAACCAGAAGAAGGTCGACTCTGCGATAACGGTCTCTGAGGTTTGAAAGGAGCTTTAACCAGAACAGACAATGATTCAGCCGTCTGAGTGCTATCCTTGGTTTTGGTGAGCTCTACATCAGTAGAAGAATGAAAAAGCTCCTTACCATCGAATGGAAGGTCCAAAACCTTGTCTTGCACTTCCTTCGAAAACTTGGTGTCATGCAACCACACTTGCCTTGAGGTATCAAACCCGAGCATCATGCCCCGAGCCGAGGTGTCTACGTGATGAGCCGCAGCCTCCAGGAGATCCTGGCCCAAGACCCTGGCATCGGAAAGGCCACCTCTGAAATCTTCCAACTTCTCGACCGGAATGTGCTCCTCAAACTCTGACAGACCTTTCCACATCCGCATGTTAGCTCCCGCCAAAATCAGTTCGGCATTGGCCTGCCTGAGCTGCAAGGCCGAATTGGCAAAGATTTTCCTCCCTAGGGAGTCCAAGAGCTTGTCCTCCTTTCCCAAGACCTGAGTAGCCGTCGCGGAAGAGGATGCTGCAGGTCTGGACTGCAACGTGGCCGCAGCCACCACTGTGGAGTAGGGAGGCGGACAAGACCACTTCCTCCGAAGAGTGCAACCTGTACCTCGCGTCAATCTTTTTATTGACGAAAAGTCCCGAGTGTGGCTTCTCCCAGACTCTTCGGACCTCAGCCAAAACATCCTTCTGCAGGAAAAGGCCAGTACGCTCCAAATGAGACAGGGTGAACGCCCCAGAAAGCACGCCCTCCTGTGGAGCAGGTGCCTCGGGAACCGGGACATCTAAGAAATTCATCATGTTCAGTACCCGGTCATGAAAAGCTCTAACAGAACGGGGAAGGTCCTTGTCCTGCTCGCCTTGAGGGTCATCTGACAGGCCAGGATCCTGCTGAAGCACGTCAGGCACTGCCTTGTCCACTGGGGACAACGGTGGCAAAGGCGGAAGAGCAGGCACCACGGGCAAAGGAGGCGTCGGCGGAACCACCAGAGGAACGGGTGGAGCCAGAGGCGCTGGTGGACAAATTTCCTTAAAAAGCCCTTTGAAATACTCCCTCAAGGGGTCGGTGCGCATAAGCGCTTGAAACTTACCGAAAAAAGCGTCCTCAGGAGATTGCTTCGGAACCTGAGGAGGCCTCTCATGAGGTGGACAAATCCAGGGACGTAACGGAGAAGGGTGCCACACCGGGCCCTCCGCCGATGTATCCACATAAATCAAAGGGGCCGCCCCTGCAGGCAACGAAACATTGTGCGGAAGAGGCATCCGGGCGTTCCAATCATAAACGGGCCGGTAAGGATACGCACATGTGACCTTATGTTCACCCAAGGGACCGAACCCTACACCAGAGGCCGATGGCGTAGTTGTAGGGGTAGTAACCTAAAATGGCCACCGTGGTCGTGGCGGGAACGGCCGCCATTTTGTCTTCATCTGAGGGGAACTGCGGCACGTGAGGAGGTGAGGCAGGGGTCCCCGTCGATGGATCAGGGGTCTTAATTTTAGCCTTAACATAAGGAACCTCGGCAGAGCCGGTACTATGAGGCCTGGAATGTTTCTGCAACATACCAACCGCCAACTGAGCCTTCGAAGGACGGACCTCGGCACTGGTGGTAAAAGAAGAACCTTGCTTCTTTGCCCCCTCAACAGATCTGGTATCACCACAAGAGCGGGAACGGTGAGAAACCGCTTTCACCGACAGGGCCCTGCCTGGCCCCCCAGAACTGCTGGTAGCCTTAGCCTCTGTACGAGGGACCTCGGGCCTAGGCCCGGTAATAGCCTTATCGGCACGGGCCTCGAACATCCGTTCGGTAAACACAAGCCCAGCCAAGGCCTCGGGCGCACCCCGGTCTTGTTTTTAAGGGAAGCCGAAAGAGAAGCCTCAGAGCAAGCTCCGGTACCCTGTGACTCAGCAGTACTGGGTCAACACACAGCCCCCAGAGGGGCCTCGGAAGTTACTCCTGGTGTACACAGGCCCCTTAAGGAGACCCTCAGAGAAAATTCTGGTAGAATTATTCGGCCCGACAGGCACCTCAGGGCGAACCCCGTTGACAGAGCGATCAACGCCCCTCCCGGCTCGAGAGGAACCCAGGAAGGTATCCCCCGGCCGGGGTGCTCTGAAAACTAAATAACTTACCGGGCGTTTCTTCTTCTCGTCGATGAACGCCTGAAAATGAGATGGCAGCGCGTCGAAACACCTCCTCCCACTGTTCCAACCGACGTTGAAGAGCCCGGACCGAAAGGGAGTCACAGTAAAAACAGGAGTCCCAGCGGTGTTCCGGACCCAAACACTCTAAACAAAGAGGATGGGGACCCGCCTTCGCGAAGCAACGATGACACGAAGAGCAGTCTGGAAAGTCTAATTTAAAAGACAGACTATAAGACAAACGCTAGCGAGAGCCAGAGAGGAAAACAGGGAAGAAAATCTTCCGGAGGATGCAAATGCGTCCAGCCCCGATCGAGCGGAGAAAAGGACTGAGGGGCGATGCGGAGCCAAGGTGGGCGGGGTTACGGCCGCGTGCCAGGCCCCGCGCAGGAAAGTGAGGAAGGACACATTTTTGGAAAAATCTGGATGCTTTTTACAAAGTGCTCCGGTCCTGTCCCACAGGACGGAGAGATGTCCCACAAGTATGGAGGAAAGGGGACGGGACGTAGGAGTATGGTGAGAGCTTTATAACGTAGGCTACAAAAAACAGCGTCTTTCCGCTGGGAGAGGAGGAGAGTGGTTTGGTGCTCTACTGCTTCCTCGGCTGAGATGAGGAGCGCCCTGAGCCGCAGAAGAGCAGTAAGCTCCCATCAGAGTGAAACACAGAAGAGGGGTGCGATTCTGTGAGAGGGAAGAGAGCCCACTGAGGCTGAAGGAGACCGCTTACCGAAGAAAAGAGACAGGTGAGAAGTACTAAGAGCGAACGTGACTTTGAATCCAGAAGGGGGGCTATGTAGCAGAAGAGGAGAGCCTAGAAAATGGGTGTGCCACAGTAAAGAGAGTGAGAGCAGGGCACTGCATCTCTGGGTGTGGATTTGTGAGCAGGGCACTATATCCCTAGAGGTGAAAAGGTGAGCAGAGTGCCATATCTTGGCAAAATAACAGAGTGTGAAAGCCATTGGCTGTGGAGTTTGATTATACACAGAAGTGTTACTATAGATAAACATGATGGCCTTTGGAAGTGAAGTGGAATAAAGTGAAATGGCTAACCAGACAGCAAACAGAAAACGTCATATCTACAACCAAGTTCCATGCCATAGCCTCACACCTAATGCAGCCTAGCACTATGGGAATTATGACACCTTTCTTGTCAAAACACCTCAATGCTCTTAACACAAGAAACACCTAGACATTCACACAGATGCAAAGCTCAAGGTGCATAAACACAAGAACAGCAATCCTTCGTTTTTGCGCTCATTTGGTCTAAGCAAGCTCCATCCACTTTTTCAGACCCATCAGAGCACCTGGATACCATGCAAAAGGCAGTGGCGCACAATAGAACACCCAATAGGCTACCTCAAGTCATCTCCATACTGTTACACTGCAAAACATTTATGTTGCTTGATCTCAAAATCGAGCAGTGGAAGCTTTGTCCCATAGAACACCTGCCATGCTGCATCACCAACCCTGTATTATGCCAGACACATCAAACCATGAGGGGTAAATATAGCTCACCACAAGTTACTGACATACCTGTAGTACATGAAGACCACCGGTGCATGAGGAGAGCAGTAGAAATTAGTTAGAAACAGGGTGCAACTAAATTTAAGAGATCTAACGCAAACCGCAGCCCAAACAGAGCCCTCAGTTTATCCACTCCCTTGCCCACCGACATAAATACCTCTGGCTATCGCAGGCCATCTAATAGAAGTATTTACAAAATCAATAGTGGTGGCTTTTGTAGTGCATGGGGTTTTACATTTCTAGCCATGAATGTAGGCTTGCTCAAAGAATGGGCCTTGCTCAAAAGAACTTGCAGGCGGAGGCGCTGGTCATGTGAAGATCACTCTGCTGGATGGTTAAATACTGCTAACATTTTACACTGGCAGCGGAGGAAGTCAAACTGCAGCTTACACTGCCTGCTATGGGGTCCACAGAATTAGTTTAATCTCTGTACCATATATCATGGCATCAGCACTAATATTAATGCGCCTTCAAACTCCAGTTACTCATGGTGGTAAACAAGGTCAAACAGAATGGTGTGACCCCCAACAATTGTTTACTGCAAGGCTAAAAAGTAGGACTGCACCACACAGATACAAAACTAACATACATACATGATACGGTCTATAGGTGGGCATGTACTACTTGATAAGTATAATTTGCAACAATTAGAGAATGCTGTACTACCACCCTAGCACAGGTTTACTGAACATGCCCATGCAAAGAGGGCATTAATATATGTGAAAGATGCAAGTTATTACTGGTCTAACAGCCAAAAGCGTGAAGGCCATATGCCCATTTCTTGCTGAGAAACATCTGGGCATTACAAACGAAGCAGTTGCCCTGCTGTGTCCTGCAAGTTCCATGAGTGATGAAGTTCCAGGTATACCTCGAACTCTGCAGCCAATTAGGGCTCTGGTTGCAAAGGGTAGAAAAGCTACATGCAGGCTTAAGAGAGGCGGTTACAAAATAACAAGAGCTAAATTATCATAGTTTACATCATATTTTATGCTTTCAGCCTTAGCACACATCCCTGAACACAGGAGAAAGAGCAATAGAGAGACCGCTGAGACAATTGGAATCTAAACTCATCATAATATGTAATACCCAAAAGCCAACAGGACAGAATACAGATGAGGAACTGGCCGTGTATCTGTTAAACAACTGATGTAAGCCCACAAATTCAGTGATGGTGTGTGCCTAGAATATTCAATTTTGGCTGTTGATGACTCTTGACATGCGAGATATGGCCATCTTAATCTGGGATGATTTTCTGGAGTAGACATACAACCCACTGGGGCTGAACGATAGTTAATTACATCTACATAGGAGTGAATACTATGCCACCATGTCAATTGATACACATCAGCGGCAGCCTTTTCTCGCTTTTCGACCTCTGAAAAGGCCTGGATTTTAGCACCTACCTAGAATGTGCACGGTCACGTTATATGATGCTAGAAAAGATGGATTGATTACATAACTTTCACAGGCAGATGTTATGCATGAATGTATAAAGGTGCGTAACGAGACAGCCACGAATTGCATTTATGCAAATATAACATAGTATGTAACTTAATTTTAAGCACCTATTTGTGTTGATAACATTAGGAACACTGTTCCAAAATGACGCTGGGCTTAACATAGCACACAGCACTAGTAGCAGACAGTCACAGGACTGTTCTGAAGAATCTGAACTTGACTACCTAGACGCACGACTGCCTAGACGCACAGAGACAGTTTTTAAACATGGTGCCTGAAGCAAGGGAATTGATTTGCACCAGACGAAGGCCCAGTCTAGGGGACAGAACGTGTGGTGGACATGGAGTCCAGGACTTAACTATCCTCAGTAAATCCATGATTTTTTGAAAAATTTTAATTTTTCTTTTGACACAATGGTGCTTTAATAAAACCATAAGTGTTTTGCAGCGCAGATCGAGTGCCCTGGAGATATATAAATACACACACATACATGCATATCAAGACAAACCAACCAATACTGCTGCCGCTTGGTCTGATATGCAAACATACCTGTGAGCTGAAGGACACCACATGAAGAATTTTGAGGGGTGACATTTCTGCTCCAACTCTTCAGTTACATAAGAAAACAAGCCGGCGAGTTGAGCTGCAGAAACTCATCTGTTGCCTCACAGGACCACAGAAACGCTGCCGCTGAACACCCTCCACAGGTCTTGCTCCAATTGCTCAGCTCCTAGAATCAAAAGTATAATGTTCAATGTAGCTGCCGTAATCATCTTGAAATATCCCCCACTTTAAATGTTCAATATGCTCCACAAATCAATATAAAATGTTCTCTCAAATTAGACAGCCACACCATATATGAAACGAAGTGAGGTATGTTCCAGTCTCTGACCAACAATGCAGCTCCAAGGCCTAAACTCCCCGAGAAACTGGGAAATAGGAGTCGGAAAAAAAAAAAAAACAACAAACAAACTTGTCCAAACTGTCAGTCTGCTTCACCAAAATTCCCTCTAAACCCTACTTTTCTTGTTGCGGACAAGTCTAGCATGACAAACAGGCAGCCACTGTCATTTGCAAGGGGTCTCATCAATAATCGTGAACGTGACTTCATAGGGTTCAAGCATGGATGACTTGCTGGGCTTTGACTGTGTGACTAGGGTTAAAGATTAAATGGACTCATAGTACAATGGTTTTCAAAAGGCTACACTTGCATTACTTATGCAGATAAAATAAATAAAATTAAAAAAAAAAATGATATATATATATATATATGATACATTACTCACCGTAATCGTATTTCTGATGCTTGTATCTGCTTAGATTCACATGCTGTGCATAGGCCGACATCTAGTGGAAGCTGCAGAGTATTACAGTTTGTTTTTCGAACTTCGAAAATGGGCGTCGACACAGGCGTGCCAGTAATACTATCCCTAGTGTGACGTCCACTGTACCCAAGATCCCTCACGCGTCTAGGATCCTCAGATTGTATTTTTTCTGACATGAGGAAGTATGAGGAGTAGCGTGAGTACAGATAATCCAAGCAGATAGACAGAAAGGTAAGACTACAAGCAATCATGCGCCTTCTCTCGGAGGGGAGGAAGGGTGGGTCGCATGTGAATCTAAGCAGATACAAGCATCAGAAATACGATTACGGTGAGTAATGTATCCCTTCTGAGGCTTGTGGAATCTGCTTAGATCACATGCTGTGCATAGATTAGCGAGCAGTACCAGAAGAAGGAGGTGGGATGTGAGAAGGGTCATGAGCAAACAGGTGTCTTAGAACCGCTTGTCCCACTTGTGTATCTGTCTTGGAATGAGTGTCAATGCAGTAATGCTGAGTAAAAGTGTGAATAGAGCTCCAAGTAGCTGCTTTGCAAATGGTGTCGAGGGGAACATTTGCAATGAAAGCCAGAGTGGCACCAATGCCTCTAGTAGAGTGGGCCCTTGGCGTAAAAGGCAGAGTCTTTTCAGAAAGAGAGTAACACAGCTGTATACAGTTGATAATCCACTTCGAGATAGCGCCTTTAGAGACGCGATCCCCCTCTCTGCCTGTAGCTACGGAGACAAACAGTTGATCTGTTTTTCTTAGCGGTCTGGTTTTATTTACATAGTAGAGGACCGCCCTACGCACATCTAGGGTGTGTAGTTTCACCTCAGCCGAACTTTCCGGCTTTCTTCCAGAACCCGCAAGCTCGATGGACTGGTTTACATGGAACTTAGATATAAATTTAGGTGAGAACCTAGGGTGTGTGCGTAAAACCAGTTTGTCCTTGTGGATAGTAAAGAAAGGATCCTGCACCGACAGAGCCTGAATTTCACTGACCCTTCTTATAGAGGTAATGGCTACTAAGAAGGCCGTTTTAAAAGTCAGGTGTTTGAGACTACTTTTATGCATGGGTTCGAAAGGGGGGCCCATGAGCTTAGCTAGCACCACATTGAGGTCCCATCCTGGCGGTGGGTTCGAAATAGGAGGGTGAAGTCTCTTTACTCCTTCCATGAAGGCTTTAACTACTGCTACTTTCCACCACGAAACCTTGTTATGGGATGTGGTGTAAGCCGAGAGGGCTGCCAGGTGTACTTTCAGAGAGTTAAAAACCAATCCTGCATCCAGCAGGTGGAGCATGTATGTTACAACGTTGGAAGGAGTGCAATCAATCGGGTTGATTAGTTTATTCTGGCACCAAATAACGAATCTTTTCCACTTATCAAAGTAACAGTGCCTTGTGTTTGGTTTCCTGGACTCTTTTAGGATGTCCATACACCTCTGTGGTAAGTTGAGATGTCCAAACTCTATGACTTCAGGAGCCATGCTGCTAGGTTCATAGAGTTGGGTTCCTGGTGCACTGTTTGACCTTGTTGCATGGACAGTAGGTTGTACCAGGCTGGGAGTTTGATGGGTTCGCACACCGCCATCTTGCGTAGGTGTGGAAACCATGGTTGTCTCGCCCACATGGGAGCAACTAGGATAAGCGTCATCGATTCCTTGTTCATCTTGTACACCACCTTCCTGATGAGAGGGGTTGGTGGAAAAGCGTACGCAAACATCCCTGACCAGTTCATCCACAGGGCGTTCCCCTGGGATTCTGGCTGGGGGAACCTGGATGCGAATCCTGGGCATTGTTTGTTTTCGCTTGTGGCGAATAGGTCGATAGTGGGGAAACCCCACTGCGAGAAGAGATTTTCTACGATATCTCTGTGAAGTACCCATTCGTGTTCTCTTGGGAGGGAGTCTCTGCTTAGAGCATCCGCTAGGGAATTGAGCTCCCCTGGAACATGTTGTGATGACAGGAAGATGTTCCGTCTGAGTGCCCATATCCAGATTTTCTGGGCAAGCTTGGACAGATTTGGCGAACGAGTCCCTCCTTGCTTGTTCAGATAGAACATGGCTGTCGTGCTGTCCGTCCGGATCTGCACCGACAAGTTTAATAGATGGTGCTCGAACGCCCGAAGCGCTCGGAATACTGCCAGAAGCTCTAGCAGATTGATGTGGTTCTTGGCTACTGAGTGAGACCAGAGACCCTGAGCTGTGTGGTGGAGATGGTGAGCTCCCCACCCAGTCAGGCATGCATCTGTAGTCACCACTGCCTGTACTTCGGGATTGTAAAAGGGTTTCCCCTTTGCGAGATTCTCTCTTGTCCACCAGTGTAGGCTCTGTACGAGTGTTGGCGAAACGACCACTAGATCGTCCCACTGACCACTTGCCTGAGACCACTGTTTCGCCAACCATTCCTGCATGGGACGCATGCGCAGACGCGCGTGGGGGACCAGGTAAATGCATGACGCCATCATGGCCAGTAACCGCATTGCTTTGCGTACCGTTATTTGTTGACCTGACTGATAATGCGGAATTTGCAGAAGTATATTCCGAATTCTCTCTTCCGAAGGGAAGGTTAACCCCTTCTGAGTATCTAGGATTGCTCCTAGGAACTGTTTTGAGGTGCTTGGCACCAGACTTGACTTCTTTTCGTTGATAGAGAAGCCTAATTCGTGGAGGAGGTCGATAGTTCTCTGAATGTTTGACCTGCAAATTAATGGGGTTTCCCCTGTTATGAGGCAGTCGTTCAGATAAGGGTACACTGGGATTGCCTCCCTGCGTAGGTGTGCAGCTGCCACCGCCAGTACCTTGGTGAATACCCTTGGTGCTGAAGCTATCCCGAAGGGCAGTACCTTGAATTGGTAGTGGCGACTGTCCACCTTGAAGCGCAAGTATTTCCTGTGCGCCGGGAGCATGGAAATATGAAAATAAGCATCTTTCATATCCAAGGTTGCCATGTAATCCCCCTTTTTTAGGAGGGGGATTACCTCTTGTAGCGTGGTCATACGGAATTTTTGGGGCTGGACATACTTGTTGGCAGGCCGTAAGTCCAATACTGGGCGCATTGTCAAATCTTTCTTTGGCACAAGGAAGTAAATTGAATAGATACCCTTGTTTACCTGGTGTCCTGGGACGAGTTCTATCGCGTCCTTTTCTAGCAGAATGGCGATCTCCTCGAGAAGGATCTTTTGATGTTCTAGGGAGTGTACTCTTTGTCGTGGAGGGTGGTTCCGGGGACGCTGCAGTAGTTCTATACAATATCCTGTGGACACTGTTGACAGCACCCATCTGTCTGAGGTGATCCCTTCCCAAGCCTGGGTGAAGATGGAAATGCGTCCCCCTACTGGGGTTGCGTGGGAAGGGACCCTGAACTGAGCGTCACTGCTTTGGTGGAGGCGTGCCACCCCCCTTGTTGGGGCTGCCTCTGCCTCTTCCACGACCTCTCTTGTTACCCTTGCCGTAACTTTGGGTAGACTGCTGGTTGTTGTTCCATTGTGTACCCTGTCCCTGGGCATAGTTGCCTCTTTGTGAATTTTGGCCGCGTGGGCGACGAAAATTACTGTTCCCCCTCTGGTTAGGGGGTTTGTTGGTAAGCTGGCCAAGGGATTTGAGAGTCTCGTATTCGTCCTTGGCATTTTTAAGTGCGTCTTCGACCGCTTTCCCAAACAATAGATCGGGTTCCACTGGCTTGTCTATTAAAGAAGCCTGGGTTTCTGTCTTGAATCCCGACTGCCGTAACCACGCATGTCTCTTGATAACAGTACCTTCTGCTATCAATCTTCCTGCGTTGTCCGCGGCGTCGAAAGTTGCTTTTAATATGCAACCAGACACGGCTCTCCCTTCTGCCGATATCCGAGCCAACTGGCCCTTTAACGGTTCTGGGGCAGAGGCTATGAGCGCCGCAACCTCTTCCCATTGATGGCAGTTGTAACTGGCCAACAGGGTGGTGGAGTTAGCAATCCTTGCTTGGTAGGCGGACATTGAGGCTACCTTCCTGCCAAACCCGTACAGTCTCTTGCTCTCCTTGTCGGGAGGAGCTTCTGACGACGATAAGGGTGTCCCAGCCCTCTTTCGGGTGTTGGTGACCACTAGGGAGTCTGGTTTAAGATGTCCCCTTATATAAAGTGGGTCAGACTGGGCTGCCCGGAAGAGTTTTTCGACTCTGGGGTTGACGGCTCTGGTGAGGTTAGGATTCACCAGGGACGGATCTATTCTTCGTTGGATGGATTTAAGGATAGGGATGGTCTGAGTGACCGGCCTCCTCTCTCCCACCAACTCTTCTGCGAAGTCCCTTTCCTCCTGTACACCATGGGTGTCGATATGAAAATGTTCTGCTGCGCGAGCGAGAACTTCATTAAGGAGGGGCTGGTTATCAACTGGTGAGTCGGTAACTGGGGCTTCGCTCTCTACCGGGGAATCTACTCTGTAAATTTCCTGTTCATTTTCTCCCTCCTCCAGGTCCTCATCATCCGCATAGTATTCAGTCCCGGTTTGTTCCTCCATAGTTTCAAACTCTAGGTCCCCTTCAGGGAAGAATTGTTCCTGGTATCTGGGGTGTGGAGTAGAGTATGGAGTAGAGTAAGGCTGCACCTCGAAGGGTTCAGGTCTTTCGAACCGGGCCTTTTTACTTAGTGGGATAGGATCAGAGGAGCCTGAGGGTGGGGCCCCTTGAGGGTCATACGAAAGAAAATGTTCTGGGTTCTTGTCATAAAAATCAGCCAAGGAAGACATCCTTGACATGACCCTATCTATGTCCTCACTGGACCAATCTTTGGAACAGGGGATGACTTTTGTAGGTAACTTAGAGGACTTATTAGTCCCAGTAGACTTGTGTTTGTCTGTCTGCCTAGGGTGGAAGGATGGTTTTACAGGAGTGGAAGGCTGTGCTTTCCGCTGTTTTTCCCCCTCCCCGTGCGTGGAAAGATGTTTCCCCTGCCCCTTGGAGGCCCCAGAGACTTTCGACGCCTGGCGCCGAGGGTCGGGAGAGGTATCTGTGTGTTTCGAGCGTGGGGCCTCGCTGGTGTTAACTGCGGCCTCGGTATCTTGGAGCGCGGCGTGGGGGTGGAAGTCGTCATCGTCTTCCGACGATCGAACTTCTGTTAATCTAGGGAGCGAGGCTCTCTTGGCAAGAGTGGATGATTGCCTTGCGCCGTGAGGCGATCTCGATCGAGAGCGCCCAGAGGACACCGAGTCGGACCGTTCTTTTTGTGCCTCTTTCCGAGAAGTCGACGTCGTCGAGGTTCGGTTGGACTTAGTGTGTTTGGTGTGTGTAGGGTGTGTAGCGCTTGCGTCGCCGGGGGTCTTCCCCATAGCCGCCCTGCCGGACGACCTTCCGAGGTCGGGGACCTGCGCTCGGCAGTCTTTCGACGCCGTAATGCCCTCGCCGTCCGAAAGTACGGCGTCGCTGCCATCGCTGAAGGCGCCCTCCGCTGCCATGGCCGCCTGCCTGCGGTGGTGGGCCCAACGCTTTGTCGAACAGTCCTTAAGTGTCTTAGGCTTAAACCTACTACACGCTCTGCAGTTCTCTTCGGGGTGGTCCCTCGGCAAGCAGAGGTTGCACGTGGCGTGCCCGTCGACCCAAGGGTATTTGCGGTTGCACTTGGGGCAGAATTGGAAAGGGGTACCCTCCATACGCACCTTGAGGCAGCGGGCTGGTAAGTGTAGGAAATATATAAGGTGTACCTATATATTAAGAGTGAAGAGTATGTACCACCCCCCACTCTCCCTACTTGTAGGGCCGAGGCCAGCGGCCTGCTAGGCCCGGGCCGAGGCCAGCGGCCTTCCGAGGCCCAGATCCGTCGTGCAGCAGCCGACGGTCGATGTCTTCTCCAGCCGTCGTCGAGTGTCGAGGGTCGACGTTGGGGTGGGGAAGGATGTCAATAAAGAAAGTTAATAGTTAATTTTCAATAATTAGCAAAAGTATGGCTAAGGCCAGGGGACTCCGCAAGATGCTTCCGACCAGTATGGCGGAAAAAAACAATCTGAGGATCCTAGACGTGTGAGGGATCTTGGGTACAGTGGACGTCACACTAGGGATAGTATTACTGGCACGCCTGTGTCGACGCCCATTTTCAAAGTTCGAAAAACAAACTGTAATACTCCGCAGCTTCCACTAGATGTCGGCATATGCACAGCATGTGATCTAAGCAGATTCCACAAGCCTCAGAAATATATATATATATATATATATATATATATATATATATATATATATATATATATATATATATTAGATTTACTTTCATTTAGTTTTCCTACACAAAATATTGGTTGGTGGCGTTACATTGATGTCTTTTTAATTTGGAAAGGTAATGAAAGTGAATGGGCATCTTTTGTGGATTGCATTAACAACAATACTATGAACCTAAAATTCACAGAATGTCATAGCTCCACCGAGATTGTTTACTTGGATGTTAATGTGAAACTTGACAGCTGTGGCATTCATACATCCCTTTACAAAAAACCTACCAACACAGGCCTCCCTCTGCATGTCACAAGTTGTCATCCGCCCTCCTGTAATAATAGCATTCCTTATGGTGAATTCATTCGCTTTCGATGCAACTGTACAGATATCCTTGAATTTGATTGTTGTTGCAGTTTAGCGGCCATTGGTTTTTTACAACAGGGTTATCGTAAAAAGATCATAGAAATGGCCTTTTTTAAAGCACGTGCACTCAAGGGAAAAATTACTGCATGGTCCTACCAACAAAACCAACAAGGACCATGAAGATCCTCGCCTCATTGTCACATTCAATAATGCTTCCCATGATGTCCGGAAGATCATTATGAGAGATTGGCGCATTCTCATGCTTGATAAAGATCTTGGTCCAATACTGCCTAAGTGCCCTAGATTGACGTACAAACAAGCACCTTCGTTGAAGGACAGACTGGTTTCCAGTTATTTACCACCTGTCCAAAATAATTCTATTCTGACCAACTGGCTCCCTAGTTCTCCAAAAGGGTTCACCAAGTGCCAAAAATGTAAGGCCTGTCCACATGCCACTGCCTGCAAATCCGTGATACATCCTGTCGCAGGCACTAAATTCAAGATAAAACATTTTATCAATTGTGATACCCCTTTTGTAGTCTATGTTCTTATGTGTCCCTGCCGTAAATGGTGTAGGGTCCACTACATGTATTTTGAAGCTCAGAATTCTGCAGCATCTAAGAGCCATTAAGAGCTTTGACCCTTCATATCCCATGGCTAAGCACTTTAGGCAGGAACACTGTAGTGATGAACACCTTCTTACGTTTTTTGCTGTTGCCCATGTCCCGATTAATTTAAGAGGTGGTGACCGTACTCAAACTCAGGCAATTGGAAACCAGGTTGATCTTAGACTTTGATACTAAATACCCCAACGGTCACAACGTGGATGAGGAGCTGCATACCTTTATGGGCATTTGATACTAGGTTCCTTTTGCATCAGTTTTTCTTGTTCGTGTCTATTTGATTTTGGTTACCCAACACTGCTTATTTTAGGTACTACTTTGACCTATTGTTCTGGCCTGGAAATGCCTTGTTTTAATTTTATTGTCTGTGTTATTCGACCAGACTCATTTTCTCTTTTTGGTTTTACGGCTGTCTTGCCTTTCTGATATCATAAGGGACCATCACTATTATAATTAGTTGATATAGATTTATTCTGAATCTATTTTTTCTATAGATATTGCTTTCCTTCTTTCCATTTTTTGCCAGTTTTCCTTACTTGTTATCCTATCAGGTCGTGCATTCTGCAGATTTCTTGTTCTCACATCTTTGTTTTTCATCATGTGGGCTTATGATCAACATACAACTAATTACTCTTAAGATTCTAGGGCATGTAGTGTTTTTATTCCCACCCTAGCTTGCAGCTATATGTTTTTTAATATGGAACTTTATTGTACTTTCTGTGCATTTGCACCTTAAGAGTACCACAATAAGTATGGTCTCTTCGTTTCTTGCTGCTAAATCGGGTTGTTTACATGGAAATGCACTTGCACTTTATGTTGTAACTGTGGGCTGCCCCACTCATCAGATCTTTTGCTATTGCACTTGCACTTTATAGAAACTTGTTTTAATTCCATGGTTGCATTTTCCTGATACTGATGCATTTATTTTTTGCAACTGTTATGTCAATATGTTTACATATTATTGCACCTGCACTTTATGTCATAACCCTTTGACTACATGTTGTGGAATGCCATGTTTTCATTTTCCTAACAGAGGAAAACAACTGTCGTATATGCATACGTATCAATTGTTCTTTAGCCATTTTTATTATGGGGGATTATATTTTAGCATTAAGCTGGTCTCTTATTTCTGCGATATTTTACACATGTTTCTTAAATTTGCTTCATGGTGCATTGTATTATACTGCTATATTTAAATGCTGATGTTATTGTTCTGTGTTGGACCTTACTCCCGTCTAACATGGCTGCCCTGGTTTTCACAGCATAGTGGCTGATGTGTGGAAACAGGCATAATGGAAGAGGGACTATTGCGCAATATGTACTGTGTTTTTCACCATGGTTCCCTTAACGTGATCAAGTTCTCAGGGAAGCGCGAAACGCGTCGTTCAGGACCCATCCTTGGTGTCCTGCTTTGTTTGTTGTGAGTGCTTTGCCTTTTTTTGCCTTATTTACCAACATTAAAACTCGTGTCTTCATTTGGATTCGAGTTTGTTGTTTTTCTTTAGGGATCTGCAGTACCTCTTGGTGGAGTGCGTTTTTTTTTCCCTCTGCTTTGTGATATAGAGATAGATGGTACAAATCAACTTTAATACATTTCCATGATACAATATTATTTACATATAAAATCAATTTCAATCGTTTTACTAAATACTGTTCATCAATAGTTAAGAATCCTTAATATTGCCTCAATGGTTTTCCAGAATTTCATCGGGTGGTAAATACATGTTTTCATCATCTCCAGTCATGAGGACTTCCCAAGTACCATTGACGGTGTACGTTTCACATTTACCCCATACCATAAAGGTAACAGCTCCTGGTAACGGTCAAAGCCAAGCAACTTAACAATACATGTTTTGCAGTCTCAACTTGATTATCATCACATAATCTGCACAATCTTTCTTCCCTTGGAGTTCCTAAATAAACTCAAAACTGCTCAAGTAGCCCATTACATTTGATTCTTAGGTATGTCCAGACGAGATGATTGCCCTAGAAATTATCTCTATACACTGGGACGCCTTCTCGCCCAAGTAAATATCTTAGGTACAATGCAGGAGAAGATTTACTTGCAAGATCCACAATAATGATTAATGCTGGGGGCAGTAATGCAACTACTCCTTTGGTCCGTTGATGAACTAGCTGCTCTGCGTGCCAAAATGGAAAGAAATCAAAGCCTTGAGTATCACCTTCAGGTGTCAATATAAAGAAGCAATACATTGATAAGCGTGAAGCAGTGTGGCTCCGAAATTAGTTGCACTAGGACGACATGGATAAATATACTACAGCAAAGACAGTATAATGCTAGAAGGAGACCCTAAAGGGCAAGACCCAAACATCGCGTCCCCATTTCTACCCCAAAATGACTGGCAGGAGACTAGATTATCAGTCTTAGCCTCCACTGCAGAGGTTTTCCTTTTAACAGAACTGAGGATGCAAGGAGATCCACAGCTAGAACACGGATGGTATATTCCAACATTTCCACAGGAATCAGTCACAAAGCACCATATGAAAACATGATCTCAGATGACATGGGTGGAATCATTGCAAGACCTCTGTAGACTCAGACCTACACTACTGACAACAAAATTAAAAAACGTAACCTGAATTCCTGTGGTTACTCCTTCGATCAACTTGCTTCTGTTAAGTTTTCTAAGAATTACACAACCTATATTTCCCCCAGCAAATCCTCTGGTAAAGGTTTGAAAGAAATTCTCAAATAATCCATAGCCCAGAAAAATCAAGCGCATGTTCAGTCAGACGTCAGACCAAGTACTGAGAAGACGAAACTATCCCAAAGAGAAATTAAGATTACCCAAAGGAAACACCACTATAGTACTGAGACGAAGTCTTGTGATTGCCTACGGTTAGGCAGGACTACGAGCCTCTTAACTCTACCTCATCAGAGGCTGTGACAACACACTCCTGGTCATCAGTCATTCTTGTCAGAAAACCACCACAGGCTGTCCGAGCGCTAAAAGACAGGCAGGCCTAGGCTCATGTGCTTATCAACATAATTAAACATAACTATTCAGGAAATGAAAGCTCTTGGACTTGAGGAGACACCATTCTGACGGATTGCACTGAAGTATACACTTGACAAAACGCATTTAACATGAGTCACCCCTACCCCCACCCCCCCCCCCCCCCCCATCTACTGAGGGTTCTTCTCCTCATTAAACAAGCTAAATCAAAAGCAGATATAACATATCAGATCATCACACCCAATGCTCCAGGTAAGATATTGAGGTGGGAGTATTTTAATCCCGATTTTTAAACTTTGAGAGTAAATGTGATTTCAAGAGAGTATAAATGAGATTTCTCCTTTGCAAGAGAGTAAAATGCACGTGACATTTAGCCAACATGTGCAAAAACTGTATGGAAATCATAACCATGTGGAAGCTTTCTGAATTGTGACAGAATACACCTTTCATTATTTCTCCCAGGCCTGGCCATTGGATGTCTTCTGTATATATTTAAATGTTGAAAACACAAAAACCTAGCCAATTACATAGTGAAGCCAACCTGAATTGTATTGTGTGTTTTGAGGTTGATAGCAGAATTGTCTTTTGATGTTTAATGAAAGTCCTAATTTCCTGGAACTATTACTACCTAATAGTATTCCAATGTTATGATACAAAAGTACAGCGAGTCAAGGACTCCATGCTAAATTCTATACCCAACCCCATGGTCATATTGGTATTTATATAGCGCTGTACATAGAACATATTTATCACAATTATCACGAAAATAAGTTGGTACTCTTATCGACCTCGAAAGGCCGGGTTGGACTTGTCTGGATTCTAGCCTACAGATCACGCACAGAACGCAGCAAAGCATGCTAAACCGGCTGAGCCATCTTATTGGCCAACATCCTTCAAAAGGACTCTAAGCGCAGTATAGACCGAGATATAATCATCACAGTGCCTAGATGTTGGACGAATCATGCGCAAAGCACTACATACATTTAAATACCTATCTGGATTATCACAAAGAAAGGTTTCGCTGAGTTTCTATTTCAATAAAAAATGTAACTTCATTTTTTTTTCTTTTTAATAGCGCTTGCACTTCTGAGAGTCAGGTTTCAGAGGTTTTAATTGTAGTCTTGAAGATTTGAGAGGCTATAATAGCTGTGATCTGTGTGATGCCAATCACTCAACCTTGAGTGGGGACTCTGCTGCCACCGACCATTCACAGTAATGTACCCCGTTGCATACAACTCGACCGTGCACACTCATTTTACGCACTGTTTTTATAATTATAGTGAAAATGAAATTGGAAGTGTAAAAATGAATTAGGAGTGTAAAAATGATCTGCCTCTGCACGATTATGCACACAGCACAGGAACTCCTAAAAATAATAAAATTGTGCCACACTGCTTTGCTTTGAGTGAGGGGGGTGGGTGTGGGGTGGGGGGGGCGTGGGGGAAGATTTATTCTCAATTGCACAGTGTTTCTATTTGCTCCATGTGCATCTACACCCAAAACAGCAGAAGATGAACAGACAGAAACTGTTCCTTTTATGACAGAGGGCGGTTTCTTTTTTTAAAGTCTTTTTAAAATAATTCTGTTTCAGAAGCTTTTCTCCATGGCTTGAAATTACATCCATGTAGATAAAAATGAAAAGAGGCATTCTGGTTTTTGTCAGGTAACCAGGCATTTTCACTGCCCTCTGCTCTAAACCTGTGTAAATGTAGGCAGGAAAATAATAAAGCGGTCGTATTTACAAGATCTTCCTGCGGTAAAAGGCCTGGTACGATCCTGATCTGGGGGCCTGATCACACCTATTAACAAGATTGTCATTTAAGCAAAGAGCATGTTTGAATGCATAAATAATAGAACAAGTGGTGTTTAGTTTAAAATTATCAGCAACCTATCTTTCACTAAGCTACTCTGTACTACATGCCTTTAGACTCCATGCACACAGGAAGCATCCATTTGTCACTCACGTTTAAAGAGAAATCTTGTTGCACAGCAAGCAGCTGCGTCTGAGGATCTGCCTCGTTGGACCTGGCCATCTGGCTCTTCCCTTATCCCCAAACCCTCTGGCCTCAATGAGCACTCAAGCCTGCTGGCCCTCCGTTCTGCTTCTGTCCTCTCCCCCCCCCCCGGTGTGTTGTGCTAACTATTAACAGCAAACTGGCCACCCTGCATGAGTGGATTCATCATATCTGCTTTTTTAACAGTAAAGAGTGGCAGATCAGAGGTAGAACGCTAACATTAAAAAGACATGTTCCTTCGTAAACTATGCTAAAATGCCTTTTGTTATCGAAAGGTGCCATCATTTTACCCGATACCCATCGCCTCTCGTAATCTATGGCAACTTCGGTTTGCAAATATTGAGAGCGGCCACGCGAGCCTTGTGCGTTATCTGACCGTTTCCTGCATCAGATAAACATTAACTGTGCACTGCTAAAAGCTGCCAATTGACAGGTTTGTGATCAGAAGGCCTGTCAGGGCAGGACACACACCATTTAATTTCCTTGTCATTGGCTTGAGCTGCAGGCCTTACGAACGCTTTGCTGTGAAGGCCCTGTCCCCAATGTGTCGACAGGGCTAAGGAAGTGCAATGCAAAATAGTAAACGTATGCATTCAGTGGATGCTCCATTAATACATTTTATGGCTACAGGTTGTATGAGCTATGAAAGCAGTTTTAAATTATTCTGAGTTAATGTCAGAAGAAGAGGTAGTGTGAAGGCTATAGAACTGAAGGTCAGGCATGTCCTGTTAATTGGACTTATTGGGGGGTCAGGCAAGTGAGCCTGGGACTTTACACCTAGAGACTGTTAGAGACTCACAGAGAGTTGGTGGGAGTGGAGAAGGCAAGAGAGCAGCAGGAGAGCCACCTCATCCCAAGGGAAGCCAGAGAACAGGACGCTAAAGGGCAGCAGAGCGAGAGAAGGCGTTATTGCGTGGCGAGAGAGCCCTGTCTCCAAGAAGCCAGAGAAGTTGGTAGAAGGGTCCTGTGGAAGATGCTGGTCCCTTTTACTGTGGCCAAGAACTGCTCGTTCCCCTGGATGGCGGTAACCATCAAGAGGTCTAAGAGGGGGTGTGCGTATGAAAGTAAATAATTACAATGTGCCAGAGTAGTCATGTGCAGTCGGCATGTTCTTTAAAGTCTCAAAGTGAAGGAAGAATCAGAGTGAATGCAATACTTAAGTGGAACCTGCAGAAACAGTGTGTCAAGAGTGAACCACGCTGAAAGGGATGAACGAGTCACCAGAGGGGAGTCAGTGAAGTGCAAGCAAAAGGCTGATCAGTCAAAATAAAGACCTGTACAAGAACCAAAAGGAGCATAAAGAAAGGCAAATCCTGAATCTAAACAGGTGAAACTCTAATTCGCCAAAGTGGTAAAAGCTGGAAAAGGGCAACTGGTTGCGTGTCCTGTAATGGGTGGGCTGTGTGGCCCATTAAGTGCCCCTGGACCAGGACGCCCCAATAAGAAGAGGCCTATAATTCGCCAAAGTGATAAGAAACTGGGTGAGGATAACTGGTTGCGTGACTTGTAAATGGTGGGCTGTGCAGCCCGTTAACTGCGCCTAGACTAGGACGCCCCAACAAGGAGAAGAGTGAAAGCAACTTTGAAATACGCTAAAGCTGAACATTGGCATTTTGAATATTGGGGAAGGGAATCCTTGAGCTCCTTTCAACCATTGTTTTTGCACATCTCTGCTTGAAGCTTGGAGCAGGGAACCCCTGAGCTCCTTTGGAACATTGTTGTTTTAGTGAAAAAGTGCTAAAGCTTGGGAAAGGGATCCTGAACTTGTGAAGGGGGCTAGAGACGGCTCCAGGATTTATGTCGAACACTATTTAAGTTCGAACATCCCTATACTACATTTCTGTACCAGATGTGAGGGCAAGCATACAGCCACAGACAGACGTTCGAGTTGAACTCTTAGACTTCGATTTGCCTTAATTTCTTTCTTTAGGTAGGGCTATTCCCACCATGGCTGTAGGGAAAGTTAGGCATTTCATCCATTCTGACATTTTAGTAAAGGTTTTGAAACTGTTAAATCTGTTGTCTGCCTCATCTCCTGATACAATGCCCGTCCACACAGCGCTGAAAGCGATTCTTAGTGCAACCGTGTGATTCATAACTAGAATCAAGAAAATAACTCAGATTAAACAGCACCCAATCAACCTGCACTGGCACCTTAACAAGGCACCAATCAGTTTCAAGCTCTTCATAAATCACTTCTAAGACAGTCAGCAACTTCTCACCTACAAACAGAACTTTCGTTATGAGGCACAATGCCCTTCTACACTTGGAAATTGCCAAGACAGCCAAAGTGTTTATAGAAGGCACCCAGAATATAAAACTCCAAAGCAAAAACAAAAACAAAAAAGTACCACATCTTGAATAACCTTGCTTCTTCCTCTAAGAAGACAGAACAAAAGAAGGAGAATGAGAAGAGGAAGAAAAAGGAAAACGAGAAGAGAAGGCGAGCAAAAAGAAAAGAATATAAATAACGCAGGAGAAATATTTCCGGTGCTCATAATGGTGTACTATTAAATTTATAAATCTGCACACAAAACAGGTTACACCAATAAATAATGCTGGGCTTCCTGTAGAAACTAGGATGCCAGTGCAAGCCGGCGTTTATAGAATAAGGGATTGTTATACTGAATTTTGAGGCATTATGCTTGCTCTGCTTGTACGATTCCTATATCAGTGGTCCATCAAACCCAAATTAGTGGGTGAAATGAGGCAATCATTACTTTTGCATTGAAAGGCTATGTGGGGAATACTACAGAGTCCTCTCAGAATCCCAGCCTAAAGTGTCCTCCCAGGTGGCCTGGGGAAGGCAGCGCTACCTGATCCTAACTCTGGGGGTTGTGTTAGCCAGGTGGATCACCTGAGAGGGGAAGGTCAGCAAAGAATAGGGTGACTCTGCGAGGAGGGACGCGGTACTCTTCTTCAGAGGGTGGAAGTTTTCCTGACACCAGAACAGCTAATGGTTTGTTGTCATAGTTAGGCTACACAAATTGTCAGTGGTAAAAACCCTTATGATCAACATGGGAATGATATTGTTAAGGATCAGATAATCAATACCACTACTTCTGAACCTTGGGTTGGATTTATAAAACCAAGAATCAACCATTCATTCCTTTGAAAACCTACCCTTAAAGAGCATTCTATGAATCATTTGAACAGAGTGAATTAGAGAAGGTAAAATGAATAATAAACATTAGGGACTTTTAAGTCAGTACTGAGAGGAGGAAGAGGGGCTCAGAGTTGCAGAACTGTATTATGCAGTCTAGTCGTTACAATGTCCCACACCTGAACAGGACTTGAAACAGCAGCAGTGGGAGCAGCAGACTAAAAAGCCGTAGCCGCCACAGTTTTCAGCAGATCGCAGCTCTGACAGAGTCACAGGAGTCGGGAATCCTAAATGCAGAGGATGCAGAGCGGGACTAGCTGTCCAGTAGGAGGGAGAAGCTCTCCTGATTTGGCATCCTACTCGGTGGTTGGTGTTCGAGGAGCAAAGCAGGCTCCCTTTCAAGAAGGCGCAAGCAACAGGAGTGTGAACGGAGCTGTCAGACGCCCAAGTCCCGACGAGAGAAGAAGTTAAAGCAGCAGCGAGTCGAACGGAATGTGCATGCAAAGACTGGTGAGTTCGCCTTCGCAAGGTAACCCACGGGCACTCTGTAATAGACCGCTGAATCAAAGCACCCGTTTTGAATACCAAACAAATAAAATTAAAGCATTTTGGGTGTAACGTTTATATTGAGAGTGGAGAAATATTTAACCACCATTGCCAAAGTAAAGAGGGAACAATATTTGAACAAAATGAATGTAATCTACAAAAAGAGAGATTACTTGAAAAGGAAGAGAACCACCAGCTTGGCCTAAGCCAAAGAAAGACAATTAGAAAAAAAGGGACTACAGCTTACCAGCAGTTAACTGGTGTTGCAGAAGGAACCCAAAAGGTGGCAGGAGAGAAGCCCTCCTTGTGGACATCATCAGGGGGAGAGGAATATAACCTGCATTGCATATGGTAAACAAATCAGTGAAACCAACAGCATCAATGTATGCTATACCCTTGTGGAAGAATTGTCAACGACAATGTTGTTGAAAGTCAAAGACTTTTCTAAGAAGCAGTTTCTTTTAATTAACTTTCCCCATTAAGGATTTAAGTGTGGAAAGTCTGAAGCCAGCCTCATCACAGAGCACTTATAGTAGTGGTAGGGGTTTTATCCTGGCGGCAGGTATATCATGAAAGAGACTATTAGTGGTTAGTCCTGGTAGGTTGGCGGACCAGGAAGTAGATAGCACTGCAGTGTGTAGAAGGTTGAGGTGGAAAGAAAGTTGCAAGTCAACTCATGCGTTATAATGAAAGGTGTTATCATCTTGACAAAACTTTATTGTTCATGAAGAAGAATCGTGAAAGTGGTTGTCTTTCAAAGAAGAGCAATTATATTGAATTATGACTCGAAGTGTGAAGACAAAGTCTTTTTGGTTTGTCAAGCAAGAGCTTGTGGAAACTTTGGACAATCATTTCGAAGAGTGATAAATCCCGTTTAACAATAAGCCAATTCAAGTGCCAAGTGAAAGACCTATGGACTGAAAAGAACTGTTTTATTTAAAGCAGAACTTGGCTATTGAAGTTACATTTCCTGGTTTGAACTGGTTTGGAAAATCCAGAACCAATCCTGGGGAAAGAGATACGACCCTGGTTACAAGGATAGATGGTTACAAAATGTTTATGTTGGAATATAATTGTTATTCTATTGAGTTTGAACAGCCATATGATACAAGTATGATTCTGTTGTATGTATAAGTGTGAGAGACAAACACGTTTTGATAGAGTGTTTTCTTTTAGTCTTAGTTTGACAGGTTGGGAAATTCTCGTTAGGTTAGGGAAAGCACGGAGTTTATCGCACCCTTATTATTTAATAAAATGGCAACTTGTGAGAAAACTATTTTTTCGTCTCGCATTTCTGAACCCTTACAGCTAATGCCTGCACTTTAGGCTTCCCAACTAAACGGAAGAACAAACGCAAATCCAAAAGGCAGCTAAAGTAACACAAAACTTGCTTACACAGACTTCAAAGAATAAGCATAGCATGCAACTTAACCTACTATAAATGTACTCACTTGCGTTATCAAAGGATGTGTCCATTGTGTGAGGAGATAACCTGTGACTGAGACTGACCTGGCCCGTAACAGCGTGCTGTTGAAGCTCAGGGCCCGAGCAAAAGGAGGGCACCTCATGTCAGTGGCGGTACCATTAACGACAGGGTCAGCCGACATCCTAGGTCAACTTCAGCAATAGATACGTTTTTTAAAAATTATAATAAACCGTTCATGGTAGGACACTCATGTTAAAGCGTCCATTCATGAAGGAAATTGTAACCAAGGGTATATTTTAAGTCACAAGCGACTAGCCAGGCACAAAAAGTAACTCTCCCTCCACAGTCCCCCCACAGTTCTCAACAAAAACCCAGCACATCATTCCTCACCAAGGGTCCATTATCACTGGCCAATGGATAGAGTCAAGTAACCAGTACAATGATGGACGCCATAAAAACAGGAAAGGGCGCTCAGAAACAAAGCACTTTTCATGGATGCAATTATAACAGAGCGAGTTCATGAGTGGCTTACTGCCAATGCTTGCTCGAAGTACCTATGGGGTTGAATGACCTTTCCAAAGTACACCCAACCACACAACCCATTGGTCACATCTCCAACCCAGGTAGGAAAAAAACACCAAAAGAATAAAAAGGGAGACCACCAGTCAAGGAGTTTAAGAACAAATTAACAAGCCGCTGAAGGAAATCTCAAAAGGCTTCACAGTGGCCGAGGGACTACGAGGCGAACAAGGCAAGAGATCATTCTTCTGGTAGCACCCTTTCATCCGCCCAAACCCTCTCCCACAAAGCTGTTTTAATAACATGCTGGTTGGCTTTTATACCACGAGTGAAAGAGCCTCGCCACTCAGCAGGTGCCTTACTTTCGAGAGGTAGGCTGTTGTCCTGTAATGCTGACAACAGCAGGTCAATGTCCACTACCCGGTCCTTCACAGGCTAGTCAGGCCATTGACTGCTTCATCAAGAGAAAATGTTTCCCTGGAAGTCCTTCCAATGGGTTTTCAAAATAAACAAACGCTTGCTTGTACTTCAAATCAAGACCAAGACTGATCAACCTTCTCCAAGAAATCATAGTCACCTTAAAAACCAACTACCAGTCTCACCAGGCTGCAATAGCCAACTTCACAAATCATGCTAGGCAATCTAGCACATGCCTCATCAAATCATGATAGGCAAACTCAGAGGCATCTGCCTGAATCAATACCTTTCTCAAAGTGATATCAAATGAAGGGTAAAAGGCCTCTTCACCAACAGTAGTATGTAGGAAGTGAAGAGGGCTGGGCTGGAGATGATTCAATGCCTGGAACTATCCACAATTCAAGGAGAAATTGAAAAAATGGAAGGTCCAAAAAAATATTAAAAAGCCACCTTTTCACCATGTTCTTTTCATCAAAAACGTATTACAAATAGGATAAAATGCTTAAAAAAATAAATGTCCTTTGGGATTAATGGGACCAGAAAACAGCCAATCCAGAACAGGGTGTCTGCTCGTTCGGTGGTGAGCCGATCAGCCTTGGGGGTAAAAACTGAATTGTTCCCCAAGCAGCAAAAACACAATTCAAGTTCTGCTCAAAAGTCAACAGGCAGTGTTCTCTAGGGACTCAAACTGCAACAAAACCCCCAGAAACCAGCTAAGTGGCTTTAAAATCCACTTGGAGCCATGAGCGTGTTGCCCCTCCCATCTGGAAAGCCCATGTGTACCTTGTCCCTTCCAGTCGTGTGCATCCTCCCCTTGCCTGCTCAGTATCCCTGAACAGCTAGCTATCTGCCGGGCCTGAGCCAACTCCTTTTATGCTGTTTCGGGTGTCCCTTTCCACACCGCCAATACCCACACTTTTCCAGCACTGAAACTCTTTCTAAACAGAAATATCAGCAAAACACATCGTTTTAGTATAAGCAAATAGCAAGGACATAGGCGTCATGCGCCACTAGGAATCCCATGTAAAACTAAAAAAAACAACAAAAAAAAATCAGTTTGTAGTTCTTTGCAGTGCCTTATTATTTATTTGGTTTCTATTAGTACTGTGATGAATCCAATCCTCCTCCCATGCGGCCAGGGGTATGTCAGCCGTTACCTGATCCTGACCATGGGTGGTGGGTATATGAGGGATCACATGGGAGGAGACAACCCACCGGGGAAATGCCATGGCTTCATTGCATGAGCCATGGTATCTCCCCCCCCCCCACCCCCCCATTTGCCCATGAAAAATACACCAGGATACCAGATACCCAATACCCTAATACCATGCATCTGCTCCCCTTTTGGGAAATTAAAGAAACCTTTTCCCAAACACCCTTTATACCAAACTCCCATACCTGGTCTAAAAAGTAAAAGCTCCAAAAATAACTTTTTCAATTCCAATTCTCCTTAAAATAGAAACGAGTTTTCAAATAGAACCATTGAGAGAGACTATCCAAGTACTATGGAGCAGTTGATTCCAATTCCCACAACCATCCAAGTACTGGGACAAGGAGGATGAAGGAAATGACGCAGAGCAGGAGGAGCCTCAAGCTCGATCAGCGTGCTAGTTGCTTTCAGAAAGTACTGCTGCGCAGGACATTTAAAGATGGAAGCCAAAGTATTGGAAGAGGATGTTCAGGAGAAGATTTTGCGTCAGAGGCATGTGGAAGCTGGAGGCACTTGCCAACAAAGAGGGAAAGTAACACAGCACAAGCAGAGCGTGACGAGGAGACGTCAGGAACCAGAAGAGTCCTGGGTGCTTGGCAGCTGGAGGAAGCAGCGTTATCCTCACCGGGAAAACAGTTGTGCAGAAACAGAGCCGTGAAAGAAGGTGGAGAGACGTAAAGGCAGTGCAGAGTAGAAAGTAAGCGGCAAAGCTAAGCTGCGTCATCACGAACGGGACCAGAGACGCCACACACAGCCAGTGTGCCAACCCAAGCAGAGTGGGGAGCCTGGGGCGTGTCGGCGACCACACCAAACATAGTTTCAAAATTGTAAAGATGCAGATACAGCAACAATAAGATTGTTTGAGAGTCAAAAGTACAAACACGACCCCCAACAATATATGAGTGCATGGAAGGCAGATATGGGGAAAACTTAAAGCGAACATTGAAACAACTCGATTTACCGAACCAAGGAAGATGTATGCAATTTTGGCTGTAAAGAGAAACTGTTGTATATGCATGGAAGTAAGAAGTCCTGGCAGGCAAGTAAACCAGGCAGCTGCAAATACATAAGAAATACATCATAGGTCATTTCAGGGGAGTGTACAAGGCAACTGCAAACCTACAAAAGTCCCAAGAAAGGGCAGCGTTTGTTGAACAAAGAAGGAATTACGAGGCTAAGCACGCTTTGTACCAAACAGGTTTGCTGAGAGCTAAAAAGAAGACACAAAGAACTGTTAAACAAAGATACACTGCCAGAATCTAGGGGAAGGGGACCACCCTCAGGAGCCAGAGTTCTGTTACCTTGGGGGAAATTTAATGTTCCCCCAAGGAGCTTTTCCATTTATGAACACTTTCTGCAATCATCAGGTTAAAGACATGTCCCTTCTAACTTCATTACTTTGTTTATAGTGCAAGAGTCAGGATAGAATGTTTAGACACAAGGACGTCCCTACACCGACCAATCCTGTTTTTGGTTTTAGGTCAGAGATTATTCTTACAGCAGGGTCAGACAGGCATTTTCTCAACCTGTTTATGTTAATAAACGTCTTTTACCAAAAACATGACAACTTTTTGTCCGCAATACATTTGGCACTCATCCCAGAAAGCCTTCAGTGCAGTCATAGGGGACTGTTTACAGTAAGTGCACATCGTGTACTCTACTCAAGGTAACGGACACTCGGCCCAGGTTATTGAAGAAAAAAAAAAACTCCAATGTACTGTAAAAGAAAATCTTGCGGCCAGCATGGGTAGACACAAGGTACAGGTCAATAGAAACCTACCTCAATGTGCATGTAATCAGCAGCTGGCAATCCTAACATAGCATGTTGAGGGCAGTTTGTAACATTTTTCTTTACGCTTTAAAAACGATTATCCTTCCAAACCATTAAGCGCCCAGTATTTCAGGCTTATGTAAGCTTACTCAAAGTTCCCTCCTGACTTGACCATTAGGTCGTCGTGAATCTTGAAAGGTTCCAAACATATCCCTGTGCTCAGCCGTCGAGAAAAGGGATGCATGGCCACTTTTACTCCCTATAAATAGGCAAATACTCGCAAAAAAAAAATAGGAAACTGACACGTAGAAGCATGTGCCCCTGCTTTTAATCACGTTTGCGTTGAACAGTCGGAAGCGGCCGCCCAATCCTCTGACTGACTGGGAGAGAGATTGTTATCGCGGTGCGGCTTGACTGTCTGCCGGCCGTTGAGAGGTTCTTTTCTCTAGTCCTCCAGCACTCGCGTCCACCAGCTCTCAGAGTGTTGTGGGGAAGCTGGGCGCTGGATCGCCGTTGGAGCGACCTGCATGCTGCCGGGGGACTGGGGAACCTGGTCGGAGAGGCAAGTACACGCTGCGAGAAAGGAGCCGCGGGGGCCACTACCGGCGATCGGTGGTCGGCCCGCGTGTATAAACCACCTATAAACCCCGAGGCGGGTGTCGCGAGCCCGTGCTCCTCCCGGGAGCCGTGTCGAGGAGGCGGAAGCACGGGAGGAAGGCGAGGGTGTCGTGGCTGGGACCGCTGAACTTAAGGAAGTTCAGCGGTCGTTCTATCTGGTGCCTATTGGTGTCCCTGCCCCCCCCCCCCCCTTTGGCGCATTACAGCAAGCTGCACCTGTGGTGCAGGGGATACATTAAGACTTTGTGGTGAGGGGCGGCTGATTCTCCCTTCTCCCTTTTACGACAGATAATCACTCTGCTTGGGGTGGTGCTGGAACTGGAAGTGGGGTGGGAAGTACTCCCAGTATCCCCAGTGGAAGAGGCCCATTGGACCCCCCCCCCCCTTCTTTACGTAACCCCTCCTTTTTATGTTTGCACTTTACCTGGGGGTGTGACAGACAGGTGGCTCCATAAAAACAGTATTACCACCCTCCCTCTAATTATTTACACATTTTAACAACTTAAAATGCCTCCGGGGCAAAAGACAGCACAAAATAAATATAATCTACGAAAGACGCCGAAAGCCCGAGAAGCAGAGGCATTGCGGAGTGAGGAGATGGGCAGTCCCAAGGAAATCTCCATGAAGAAGCTCAAAAAGACCACCCTCCCAGGTCAAGGGAAGATTACTGGTTTCTTCCCTACAAATTCTATACCTGAAACAAATTCAACGATCATAGAGGAACCAACATACACTGGAGGGGGTGGGGGGGATTGTTTGAGTACTACTAACTTCGATGATATCGATAATAATTCTCTACTTGATCTATGCTTGAACATACAACGTGGGATGACCCCCCTGATACCCAAGAGGCAGGATAAGGATCTGACGCAGGGAACGAATCCTGCGGCCTCTCCTGTCATTATCTCGGGCTACTCTGAGCAGGGGGGCAGATTATCTGCCTCCCCTAACTTAGTAATGGTATCAATGGAGGACGTCCCGGACAATGAGGATGTGGACCCATCTATCTCGTTTCCTGGAGCAAATGAACTAGCAGAGATACAATCTTCTGTAACTTCTATTCAGTTCGCCCTAAAAATTCTGCTCCAAATGACCGGACGCATCTTAGCCAATACCACCGCACCGATCACTCCCCGGACTTATGAAAATCCTGTGGAAGATGAGGCAGAAATCAACTTAGCGGAGGCAATTGACATAGCTGAGGAGATAAACGCTATGCCCATTAAAGAAGCCTCTGTAAACATGGACCAGAGCGAGATGGTCTTTTACTCTCGCAAACAGCGCAAACTGGCTAAGAAGGCTCAACAAAACAGGAAAAAACTGTCAGAGTGCCCCTCAGTAGAAGAATTTGTGAAAACCGGGGGCCGCTCAAAAAAAGCAAAGAAAAGGGCTGCCCGAGCTAAGAAAAGGAACAACATTGGAGGTGGCTGCCTGACTAGCTGGCTGATTACAGACCAAGATCAGAACAAGGAACAGTCGAAGAAGCCGCCAATGCCTGCAAGGGAGGATGAGGGTACTGAGGCTAAAGGTACATTGACCTTGGATGACCTAGAAGTGCTGGACGAAGAGTGGGAACAACTTGAAGTCGATGCTCAGTTAACAGAGGAAAGGCTATGTGGGCCCCCGGAGAAATCATCCCACCCTCTGCTGCCTCAGGCTAAAATCATCCATCCTCCTATCAAACCAACGGAGGAGGGTTCGGGCACTCCATTCAGTAGGATATGTCGGATCAAGAACCTTTACAATAACGGCGGGCGCAGATGGCTGTCTCGGTCAGAACTCCTAACCCGATTATACTCCGTTCCTGAATTGCGAGTGTTGCAATCTGATGACTTCCAGTTTGTGGAGCCATTGAAGGGGCGGAATTCGTGTGTATCTGCCCTTCATTGCAAGTTCCTTTCAACCGCACAGCTGATCAGGAAGTATCGAGACGAACTATGGGCTGTTGACGTGGAGATTGATGCAGACTTGGATGAACCCGATCCCTGTGTCGATAACGGCGAAACAAGTGGTTCAGCTGATTTAGATGTATGCCCGATTGTACCCAAGGGAAAGAAAGTGGAAGTGGCGGAAATACAACACGTGCTAAAATGGTTGGCCGAATCGCTTCCCGAAGCTCTATCCAATCATTGAACCTGGTCATTACTATCGTGGAATTGCAGAGGCTTTGCGCATCTGCTGTCCTCTGAGGGGTCAGTAAACTTTGTCGCCAAACATGAGCTAATATGTTTACAAGAGACCTGGGCAATGGACCCATTATTACTGGATGGTTTTGTGACTTATCAGTCTTTCGCGAAAAGGGGAGAGAAGGGTAGACCATTCGGCGGGTTGCTTACTGGGGTGGCAAGCTGTTTGAACTCGAAACAGATACCCTGTAGCCAAGACAATAATCTGCTGGCAGTGGAAGTTGAATATGGGCCTAAGGGCAAAGGAGAAAAGGTACTGCTGATAAATATATATAATCCTCCTTATGCCCGGATAAGTGAACCACTCCAAGCAGCCCTTCATGAACTGTTGGCATTCTGGTCAGCGACTCAGGGAAACGGAGCGGTAATGGTAGTTGGCGACTTCAATTGCCGAATACCGGGGGAGGGAGGGCTACACCCACAAAACTCTAGGCTAAGAAACAAGCGGTTACTTGCGCATAGCAAAAAAGACACTGAAGGCCCGCAATGGCGTCTCTTGTTTGATGACTGGGATCTGGCGATGGTGAACGGTTACACTGTTAGTGATCATCCAGGAAAACAAATGTGGGCTAACGGGTCTTCTTCCAGTACAATTGACTATATATTTATGTGCCCTAAATTGTTGCTATGTGTTGTTGACCTAACGGTATCTTTAAATGAATGGAGTGACCACGCTGCACTCCAGTGTGTATTAAATATTGCCCATACTAATCCAGAAAAGTGTAATTTGGGTACAATTCAGGTAAGCAAAGCGGGCTCTAGCATCAGGTGGACTGCCAAGAACATATACTTGGCTTCAGAAGCACTAAACATTGAGAACTGGCCCCAAATACCCAACTTCAACGATATGTCTATAGAAGCTATAGAAACTTGGATCAGTGTTTTTTCTAATACTCATGCCTCAGCCCCCAATCGGAGTATGACTAGACCAGAGGGTGGGATACCCCCGTTTAACAAAAAGATCAGAGACACTAAGAGGGAATTTAGAAGGGAGCTGCGCACGATCAAACAAAGGGGCGAACCTATAGAAAATCTTAGGGTGGCTGTTAGGAAATGCAAGAATAAATATAGAACCAATATCAAAAAGCTACGGCTTACCGAAAGAACTCTGGCATATCAGAAATTGATACACACCATCTGCTCGAAAAACACTCGCAGCATCTGGCCACTTCTGGGTGAAGCTAGGGAAACAGCTAAGGGGCAACTGGCAAACCCCATCGGTGCAAAGGAATGGGAGGATTTCCTGTTGAATTGTAATGCCATCGTGCAGACAGAGGCGAGTCTTCCACCGCTTCCTCCAAGATCTAGTATATCATTTGATATGTCATACACAGCGATACTCTGTAAGATAAAAACTCTTAAATCCTCTAGAGCTCCCGGCCCTAATGGCCTAGCCAATATAGTTATCAAAGCCCAACCTGAGTTTTGGGCAGGATTGTTGGCAATCATGTTTGAGAAAATTTTGAGCCAAGGGGTGATACCTAAGTCGTGGCAAACAGCCGTGTTGATCCCGGTATTTAAAAAGGGAAACCGGCTAGACCCGAATAATTACAGACTCCTCTCTATGCTGGACACGACAGGCAAATTGTTTGCCGCTCTGTTGCTCAAGGACCTTCAGACATGGGTAGACGATGCCCATATATTATCTAAATTCCAATGTGGTTTTAGAAAAGGCTACTCCACCGGGTATAATTTGATGGTAATGAACCTATTAAGAGCAAGAGCCCGTAAAAGAGATGAGCCGCCGCTGTATGCACTATACATCGACTTTAAAGCAGCTTTTGATCTGGTACCTAGAGAACGCCTATGGTCTAAACTTGCTGCCCTAGGCTGCCCTGTTGGCGTACTATATTTTCTCAGATTGTTACATCAGAATACCTCAGTCAGGTTAAAATTGGACCAGGAGGGACATCTGACCAGCAAGGTATATCAAAATAGGGGGGTCAAACAGGGCTGTGTGACTGCCCCCCTAGTGTACAATCTTTATGTGCATGATATCCCGCTTGCTCTAACTTCTACCCGTAATTGCCCCCCCAAAATCGGGGACTCCGCCTGTACTGTCATGGCATATGCTGATGATTTGGTCATCTTTGACCACACTATTAGTGGCTTACGTAGATCAGCCACTGCATTATGGGAGTACGCCGAATCTAATGGTCTCATTATTAACCTAGACAAAACTAAGGTATTGAGATTTACCAGCAAAAAAGTGTCCCGTGTGAACCTCACGGTGAATAATAACTTGATTCCATACGCCCCACTCTACCGTTATTTAGGTATTGATTTTGAGCCCAATGGGGACTATGTGGCTCTTAAGCTCTCACGTACAATGCGAGCGGCACAAGCAACATCTTTAATAGCCAACTTTACCAATAAGCAAGGAGGATTTTCGCTTTGGGGTACGCGCCAATTATACATGCAGGTATTTATCCCTATGGTCTAGAATCACTTCTAGACTAAGATCTTAGCTGGCTTCAAATCATCGAGGGGAAGTTCTGGCGTCGTATACTTGGCCTGGGCCCGGGAGTTCCGATGGCAATTATCCGATTAGAATTAGGGCTACCCTCTATGAAGGCTATCGTCATGAAAAGGAGATTGGGGCACTTTTTGAAAATGCGCAGTACAACATCTAACCCTCTCCTGCTTACTATCTTCCAAGAATTGTGCAAGAAACAAAATCCTCAGTCACCATCTGTGACGATGATAAAACTTCTTGCTACAATTGGATGGACCTGGCGAGAAGGCCCATATTCTAAGCAAGTTCAAAATGCACTTGATAAGAGGGTAGAAATGTGGGATTGGCTAGGGAATTTCGCTCACCTTAGCGCGTTGAAAAGCTACGCATTTGTACAATACAGGTTGTACTCATTCTTGCAACCCCAAGGGTATCTCAATCTCTGCCCTTCAAAAAAACTGCGACGATTTATCCTTTTATTAAGGATGGACCAACTGCCTATCCTGTTGGTCACGGGCAGAAGTCTGCAGTTGCCATTGGAACAACGCACCTGTCGGTTGTGTGAAGGAAGCAAAGTCAGCAAGACAGGTTTTGACAGAATGTGGCACTATGATTGATGTAATCCATTGTCATCTGGGGAAGTTTTCCCATAATCTAGCATCAATCGGAACGTCATTATTCTGGCATCACTGCATGAATTCTGAGAGCATGCGAGAAATGTTAGCTCTCTTCGATATCTGGATTAGGATAGAAGAAATATTGAATATTCAGATTTCAAATTAGTACTCGTATCCTAAAACAGTCACTGCCCCGGCCCTAAGAGGAGGTAAACGGCTGTGCTGTGAGTGCCCTTGGTATGGTAGTCATGAGAAATAAACTAAGTATAGTTTACCGCTTTGTATTGCTATCCATATATTATAGTGAGCATTGAGGATGTTATTGTTCTTCTTCTTCTTCCCTTTTTTATTTCACATGCTATTTGAGCTTTGAGATTGATTTTATATGTGTAAATAGTTCATTATTTATCATATTGTTATATTGTTATTATTCTGCTCATGGAAGTTTAATCTATATATGGGCTTACTTATTAATATGTGTAAAGTTTATTAAATAGACTATCACATTAAATAAATAAAATTAATCACACAGCTCCTTGGATAGGTTTATCCCAGTAGTGCACATAGTACCACAGGAAGAAACTACCATTATTAAACTCTGATCGGAAGAACTAAACATGTATTTTTATATACATGAATAACTAGGTGCAAAGAATCATAATAAAACCATTTCTGTTTTCCAGTTAAATATTTTTAGCCGCTTTTGAAACTACTGGGAATTGGACTTCCATTTGTACCCCCTAAAAAATAATATACACCCAAATTCAAAAAAGGAAGTAAAATCCTCCCACATCCAATTTTTATCTAGAGCACTGCTTATGATCAAGGGGTGATTGTTTAGTACACATGGACAGGAGCCAAAAGCAGTAGCAAACAAAGGAGTCTCTTCAGAATGGGTTTGTAGCTAGTTCCCTCCAGTTATCAACAAGGTTCTGGAGAAACATTCAATACATTAATATTCCATTTCATTACTGTCTAAATGAGGTGTTGTGCAATTGGGTGTGTTAGGTAAGAATTGGTGTAGTAACACTGAGACTACACAAGACTCATTTGCTTGGTATTAGGTAACCCACTTTTGGTATAGGTCTGTACTACACACGTTGGTAGTGTGACTGAGCAGCCAGGCCTATCTAAAGAGGAGTAAATGTGAGCTGTAGCAATGAAATTCGCAAATACAAGTAACACACTCAAGGTTTCAGTTATAAATAGTTAACATCAATTTATAAATAAGCATAAAAGGGCAAGATATGTAACAATCAAATATACTTTCAAAATAATTTTCAGAATCAGCATCAGTTAGTGGATACTCTTTGATATGCTTATTACACAATTCATCCATCCGGAGGCGACTTCATTCACAAGGACAGTAATGGCATTTATATAGCACTAGGTATTGCAGAAAGGAAAGGTTAAAAAGGAAGGAAAAAGATTAAACAGGTTCTCAGGGCATGCGTGTATACTTAAATCTTCCAATCAAGTCTAGACAAGGCTTTCTCAGCCAAAACAGTCTAACACCTATGATAGACAGAAATATCAAAGTCAATGGACTAGAAAAGTCTGCAGGGAGCCAAGACGGCCAAAGGCAATTGGATCACAGTCTATGGAGCCGAGACACTTCTTAGATAATAAAAGTCTTGCAAAGTTAGAGAGTTGTGTATAAATCACTTGTGGGGTCACAAGCTGTTACACTTGTGAAAAACAGAGTTGGAATTGGCTCCAACAAGTAGCCAATGCAAGTCTCCACTGAGAAGAGTACAGCTAAGGAGACAATGAGGCAAGTACCGCCCCATCCTTCACCCCAAGTCTAAACAGTACCTCCGGCTGTTTGAAGAAGAGTGGTCCAGCTGGATTCTGTCCTGTTGCAGCGATGCACATCCTCTGTCCCTGATCCTCAGTTGTGGGGATAAGAGGGAGGACGTTAGGAGGACTCCCGCAATAGCAATTTGGAGGTCGCCAGCAGCTACAGGCTCTATTCGATCAGCAGCACTTGACGGTTTCAGCGTGCGGTAAACAGCACCACCGCGGATCTCGTATACCAGTTGGGCTTCCATCACTCCGAGTCCTGCACTCTGGTGCGGGGACTCGAGCTCTGGTCGTCCTGCTTCTGGAGCGTCCTTAGGAGACTCCTGGGGCTTCTGGCCAGATTTCAGACGTTTCACTCGACTACCGATTTCTCGACCCCTGGCACTCGGTTACCGCAGCAGCGGAGTACTACAGCCAGTTGGGGAAGATGGTCCAGTGGAGTCCATCTCGAGGTTAGTTGGTCCCACTAATCCAAGGGAAGAAGTTCTCCCTTCCGGAGCTTCTCTTGTCGATCAGAAAAAGGAGTTTCAGCACAGCAGCAGGGCTACACCGGGCAATTCAAAGGTCCAAGAGGATGCAGAAAGCTTTGTTCGCGGTTTCTTCGTCCGGTGTTTCTCCCACTGGTCGACTGACTCTAGTCCCAAAACCCTCACCTTTTAAGCAGGATTCTCCCATTCATGCACAGCATAGGCGGTCAGCAGGGAGGCTGTCCTCAGAGGACAGCCAGCCAATCAGGACTGGTTGCATTCAGGCAATCCTGGAGACAAAGGACATGGGCATTTCGGGAACCTCCCTCGCATCCTGCCTTTCCAGACACTGGAGCCAGAGGAGGGTTTTAGGACTGAAGCCAAAGGCAAAACGAACAAAGGGCTCAACTCGGCTTTGACGCACAGCGTAAAATCCAAGACCGACCTCACAAACAGAAAATGGTGAAAAAAAATAAGACCAGGGCCATTTTGACAAAATTGTCACGCATGGGTGCTATACTGCAGCTGATGGTTCAGCCTGTGGTAGAAAAGCACAATGGTAGGAAAATGAAACCACTGCCAGCAGCCATTTAAAGTAGAGAGGGTAACATAAAAAAAATATTACAAGAGAGGATAGGTAATGGCTACTACGCAACAACCCCAGCACTCCACATAAAATGGGGTGTGCTGGAGCTACAAGAGCTACAATGAGAAAAAGTAAGTAAAGTCATTTCACTTTACTATTCCTGGCAACAGTAGTTCTCACAAGAAAAAGGTATTTAAACCTTATGATAAATCTAAAGGATTTCTCTGAGACACTGCACTGAAGATGCTGTGCGTCACCCTACAGGAGGTAGATGCCGAGGACTTTAAGATGGCCGCCGACACGAGAGACGTGTTGACGGCGCTCCCAAGCCCATTAGCAGCTACTGTTGGCTCCACCACCCCACAGCTGCAGCGAAGGACTGGGAATGAAGGGAAAACACTGGAGAAAACAAAGGGCACAGCTATAGCCCCGAGGAGCAGAGCGGTACTCATCCCCAAGTGCATAGGGAGGAGAGAAAGTGCCCCGCAGCATAACCAATAGCATTGTACTGGTGAGAGGGCCGGCTAGTGGCACAGCAAACACAGAGAGAAGAGCAATGCAACAAGGAGGGACCCCCCCTCCCCCCTCCACCCAATGGTAGGTGAAGGCACCCCGAGGAGCCGGCAGACCGCCTAAGCAGCATGCCACACAAGGTGCAAGTCCTGGTGATACCCCCTCCTACCTCCCGGTCAGGGACCATAGCAACATCGCTGCGGGTGGCGGAACAGAGCTGCAGGCGAGAGAACGGAGGGACACCCGACCCATCTTGGAAGGAGGCCCCGGGGACGAGGCCTCCCCACCCCCCCCAACGAGAGTGACAAGACCTGCAGCAAGTAACGTGCTGAATCGGTCAGATGGCGGGGGTAACCGCCACAAGGAACAAGTGAAGGAGGTTGGACACAGCCTCCAAGTCAGAAGGAGAACGCAGAGAGCCAGCATTAGGAATTCATACATAAGCGGAGGAGCGGACAGAGGCCCCACCACCCGTGGTAGGGGGCCCAAAGACGGGACATCCCTACCAAGGGAAACGGAATGGTCCCGCAATAAGGAGCCGAACCGGAATGAAAGCGGGAGACCTCACCGTGAGAGGACGCCGCCATAGGAAAAGGCTTCCGACAAGGCAGGTGAGAACCCCTCCCCCACAGAACTGGGACATTGCCGGCAGAGCAGACAAGGGGGGGGGGGGAGCCACACAGGAAGAACAGCCCCCAGCAAGAACCGATAAGGCAGGGGAGGCTCCGGGCAGCAACGAGGCAGGGGGAGGACCCCCGGACCCAGGGGCAAAGAGCACGGTACAAGCGAAGGACAGAGTGGGGCAGGGGAGGACCCCAGACACTGAGCTCGTCACAAGAGGAGAAAGGAGGCCCGATCAGAGAAGCGTAGTGGCATCAGGAGGAGGGGGACACACAGAAGAGGAAAGACTATGCATGCAGGCCCCGGGCCCACACTCTGAAAACACCGGGGACCACATCTCCATAAAACACAGGGACACTTGAAGGCCCCAGAGAGCCTTTCCCAGAGTAGACGGACAGGTCCCGTAGCAAAGAGTCAAGACCGGGGCGAGAGCGGGAGAACCCGCCATGAGGGGCCCGCATCGGAAGTTGGACGAAGCCGCCCAGCCAGGAGGAGGCCACCACAGGAAAAGGCATCCTACACGGCAGGTGAGAACCCCCCACAGAACTGAGACATTGCCAGCGGAGCAGATACAAGGGGCCACAAAGGAGGTACAGCCTCCAGCAAGTGCCGACAAACCAGGGGAGGCCCCCCCAGACACCCCAAGGGCAGTGAGCCCTGCATAAGCGGAGAACAGAGCCTGGAGAAGGGGAGGACCTCTGGACACACCAGGGGCAGTGAGCACCCCACAAACAGAGAAAAGTGGCCCAATCGGAGGAGCGTAGTGGCAACAAGAGGAGTTGGGGGGGGGGGGTCACACCGGGGAGGAAAGACCGCGCATACAGGCCCGGGGCCCACATTCTGATCACGCCAGAGACCGCCTCCCCCCCCCCAATCGCAAGCAGGGAAGGAAAAGTCCCAAACACAGTCCCACAGTCCAGGACAGGAGACCCCATTAAAGCGGCGACGCCGGAAAGTATAAGCGGAGAGTCAGGACACTGGAAGACCCCGGAGAGGCTTAGTCCCGGTAAGGAAAAGGTACCCCACAGAAAGCGAAGGGAGGAGGAACACCAGAGACCCATCAAAAGGGGACCCCACTGCACCAACGCCACAGGAGTCCAAGACCAGCCTTGAAGACTTAGGCTAAAGGAGGAGGCAGATAGCGAGACCCCAACCCACAAAGGGGGCTCCACCGAATTAAGCGAGCAGGAGCCCGGGGACCAGGGCCAAAGTGGGGTACCAACCCTCAGCGAGGACTCTCAGCAATGACATCAAAACCAAAAGGCAGGACAAACAAAGGGGTCCGCCCTAGTGCGACACTCCCGGAACACTAACGACAATTTGGCCAGCTAGGGAAGCCAACGAAGCACAAAGGAGTACACAGGAGGGGCCAACAGGATGCAGCATACCAGAGGAGGCAGACCCATTGGCCCCAATGTCGTGCCAGGACTTCCATGGAGAAATGCTCTCCTTGCAGACAAATCTAGCAAGGACATTGCAGGACCAATTCCAGCTAATGTGATCCGACCTGAACACCACCCTGGGGGAAATGAAACAGGAAATGGGGCAGCTGGGTGAGAGGGCGGACCTCCTGGAGAAGGGGTTGCAAGAGGGCGACAGAGAAACAATGGAAACCAGTGAAGCTATAGAAAGGCTAGACATGGCAACGCGGAACCTGGAGCTCCAGATGGAAGACGTGGAAAATAGATGCAGAATGGTGAACATAAGGCTGAAATTGCTATCGGACAAGTAGCGGACAGAGAGCTGAAAGGAGTTATTCGGGACATCTTCACAGAACTTCTAGGGGACACTGTCATGATCTCTGCTTCCAAAAGATCAGGACTTGCCTGACTCCCTTGGAAGCAGACCCATAACCCCGGTTCCGAGTGCCAGCCAGTCCCAATTGGGACCTTTTGGACCCTGTCCTGGCGCCAGTGGCACCAGGCTCATAAAGATGCCCAGTCCCAGCGCTGAAAGCGCCGGGCTCATAATGCTTGGGTGGACTTACCTGCAGCAGACCATGCTGCTTACTTACCTGCCAGTTGAACCCCTGATCCTCTTCTGTTTGGGACTACTTTTCCTGTTGGGTGGGGCAGGAGCCACTCCCTAGGTTCAGAACACTGGAACTCTTCTGGAAAGCAGGAACTCTTTTCTTACCTAGGCGTTGCTGTGGAAGGAGACACCTAAGCACTACAGGAGGCTATTTAAACCACACCCGATGGATGAATCTTGCTTTGTGTTATTCTGCATTCTCTGCAGCAGAACGCTCATCGTGTCTTCTGCTTCTGATCCTGGGCCTAAGGGAACAAAGGCTTACCATCCTGGAATCCAGTCTTCAGCAGCACCTGTAAAGACAAAGAAAGAACAGGTTAGCACTACGGTCTTCAGTGGCAGCGCATCTCTTACCTGGTCCATCGGCTGTCACCAACGCCTCGCGCTGCATTCCGGCATCTGAAAGACAAAAGCTTACCAGCTCTTCGCACGCTCCGGCGCTGCATCCCGCATCTGAAAGACAAAAGAAGGTGCGTTTAAAGACATTCGGCAACTTTATTACTCACGTGCCATTACTCCTTCCCACGCCGAATTCAGTGGGTATTCCAGCACCCTTCAGCTTCTCTAAAGCTCCGAACTTGTACCTGCAAGATAAAAGGGACAGTTAGTGCGCATCGTGAAGCAGGCTACAAGCGCTTACTTACGTGCTTCCAGGCGCTTCTATTCCTCACGCGGGTTTGATCCTCAACTCTCATCAGCCCGCCATTGCCGGAACCCTGCAAAACAAGAGATATCATTACAAAAGACTTAAGACATTTGAAGTGCCCAGAACTTACCGTTCGTGCAGTTAACGACGGACAGCAGTCCTCTGAGGTCAAAAGGCCTGCACCCTTATCCAGTGAAGAAACTGGTTACGGCACCCTGCCCCGAGGCAGATGGAGAGCTCGGCGTTCACTTACCTAAGGTGAGGGCGTTAACCTTTGGGGTTCTACAGGAGAAGAGAAAGGGAAGAGGAGAGAGGCACCCAATAACCCCAGTTCATTAATCCCATATTTTCTATCTGCAGACATCTTACTCTTCGAGTCAGACATACAGTGCACAGAGGTCCAGCCCAAAGAGCCAACCGTGTGTTACACATCACCTTTGAAGATACGGCATTCACCCAGTCAAGACCGGCGCCTCTGCGGGAATCAGGTGAGCGTTACAGACACGACCCCAGGCACAGTGGAACTAGACAGAGTTCAGAGAGTGGGTCAATTCAATAAGACGCGGCCCGCCAAGCAAGGAGAGGGGCGAGAAGTTAAATATTGAGGGGGATTTGGGGGGAGGGGAGGAAGGGAGGGGTAACAGGCGGGGAATCCCTGATCAGGTCAAATGAAAAAGGGGTAGTGGACTCAAAAGGGGTAACAAGGGCAGGGGGGTGCAGGGGGTGAACATCATGAAGTTAGTAAGGGTGAAGAGGCCAGTTAGGAGGGGGTGAAGCGAGAAGCCCTCCAGGTCAGGGGGGAGGGGATGGAGGGCAAGTCAAGGTTAAGGGGCAGACAAGAGCAGAGATGCGAGAAGAGAGGGTTGGAGAGGCAGACGGGAGAGGGCAACGAGGAGGTTCAAGTGGGGAGGGGAAGATTGAGCATGAAACAGGGGACACACAGAAGGGGGAAACCCCAGAAACATCAGCGGCAAACGACGACAACCATTTAAGTGGCTGAAGCATAACGTAAGGGGATCCCCACTGAAAAGGAAATAATTAGAGCAATTCACGAGGAAGGAGGGACAAGACATCCTGGGGCTACAAGAAACACATCTCCTACACAAAGATCAGGGACGACTAAAGTTGCGAGGATACGACCAGATACTCCACGCATCCGGGGTGACGAAGACATGGGGGCACCTGGCCTTCAAAAATACAGTGGACTTTAGGGCAACTGAGGTCCTTCGGGACAAGGGGGGCTGGTACATAATGATTAAGGTGACATCTGGACCTCCCCTACACCACAGCAGTCACCTATGCTCCCAACTTAGGCCAAGAAACATTCCTGAGGCATTTCCTGGGAAAGTTGGAAGATAACGCAAGGGGCCAAATAGTTATATAATGGGAGATTTCAATAGGGGACGGGATAGGTCAGGGGGGAGAGTTAGAGGTGGGTGTGGGGGTAGCGGCCTCGGCAGAACTAAGAGACAGGATGAAAAGGGCAGGTTTGAGAGACATGTGGCGGGAACTGAAGGGTGTAGAAGAGGGCTATATGTTTCTCTCGAGCATAGACAGAACGTTATCGAGAATAGACTATATATGGGTATCAGCGGATTTGCTGGGACAGGTCAGGGAAGTAAAAGCGGGCCCTATCGGGATAGCAGATCATAAGGCGGTCTCCATGCAAATTGGGTTGGGGAGCAAAAAGAGGGGGGTGTGGGGATGGAAATACCCAAGGACTCTCCTAAGGGACCTAGTGATTAGGGGGGAAATATTGAAGGGAAAATAAAAGAATTTGAGACCAATAAGAGGGGGGACACAGGGGAGGGCACTAGGTGGGAAGAATTTAAAGCCACCCTGAAGGGGGAGTTGATAGCGGCAAAAGCCCAGAGGGAAAAGGCAGCTTAACGGAGCAAAGACGGGCAATAGGTCAGCTAGAGATCCTTCGAACAAAGAGGGCGGAAGGGACACCACTCTTTACCCAACAAAAATTCCATGCCAAAGCGAATAAGGCGGGCGCCCTTTTGGCGCACCTCCCGAGGGGAGGAAAGGCTAAAATGAGATTACGGCACTGAAAAATGAAACCGGGGAGCGCACGTAGGATATCCGAGAAAACCTAGCGAAATTCTACACTACACATCGCAAAACGCCCAGAACCACACACAAGCAGGCTTCCTCGAGAAGGTAGGGTTGCACAAACTTGAAAGGGACGCCAAAGACAGCCTAGGCCGGGAAATCAGAGAGGATAAAAGGAAGAGGGTTAATTGGGAGCCTACCATCAAACAAGGCAATGGGCACAGACAGTTTCAAAGCAACCTTTTACAAAACCTTTCCACCCACACTAAATGTCACAATTGACACACCTCTTCAACACCTTCAAAACTACAGGCAGCATAACTCCATCCATGGAAGAGGCTAGAGTTACCCTAATTCTCAAACACAAAGATCCCATGGAACTAACATGTTACAGGCCCATTGCGCTAATCAACGTGGATGTAAAAATGTACACTAAGATTTTGGCGAATAGACTGGAGGGACATCTCCCAGAACTAATACACCCGGACCAGGCAGGATTTATAAGAGGTAGACAGACGGCAGGCAACATTAGGAGGGTGGCACATTTATTGGAGAAAGCGCAGAAAACGGGCACTGCCGCAGTACTCGACGCTGAAACGCGTTTCACCCCGCGGAGTGGTCATTTCTATTCCAGGTCATGGGGAAAATGGGCCCAGGAGGAGACTTTCTCAAAATGGTGCAGGCCAACTACCAGGCACCAATGACACGGGTGGCGGTAAACTGAGCCATGTCACATCTATTTAGACTGGGCAGAGGACCGAAACAGGGGTGCCCTCTTTCTCCACTGCTTTATGCAATCTACCTGGAACCCCTCCTACAGGCAATACGCAAGGCAGATAAGATACAGGGCATCCGGTTTGGGGGACAGCAACATAAGATGGCGGCCTTCGCCGACGGCATGCAGCACACACACGGACCAAACCCTTAGAATCCATCAGGGAAAGCAAGGCTCTGCTCGAGAAGTATGGGTAAGTAGCTAGCCTGCGAATTGGAGCCCGGGAGGGGGGGGTTAGGGAGGAGCAGGGGAGGGGAGGGGGGGGAATCAGGTCCCTGGGTGTGGAGATCACCCCAGCTCTTTCAGGATGGTTCACAGCCAATCATCCCGAGCACCCCCGTTCCCCCCCCGCTGAAGGGAATAAAACAGGACTCCACAAATGGAGGAACCGCTGATCTCTTGGATAGGGAGGGTGGCGACTGCGAAAATGGTCACGTTACCACGCATGCTATACTTATTCCAGGCAAGCCCACAGGCGGTACCGGCAAGCTTTTTTAAGGGAGTTTCGGACTAACCAATGAACTCATCTGGGAGGACAGGAGAGCAAGAATCAGCAGACACCTACCTATGGCCCCCAGGAGGGGAGGGAGGCTGGCTCTCCCCAACTTCAAACAGTACTACAAGGTTACACAACTAAGGGTGATCAGGGAATGGCTTCAAGAAGGAGAGGGGAAAACAGTGGGTCAAGATGGATAGGGCAGTGACTCAACATGATCTGAACGAGGTGATGTGGTTACCGAAGCAGCATAGACCGAAACATATGTACGAGAGCACCATCACGAAACTTGTGGCGGACAATTGGGATAGGTTAGAGGAAACCAGAGGGATTACAACCTTCCCATCCCCCTTTACGCCCATATTCAATAATGGAGACTGCACTCCTGGGATTGAAAGGGGGGCTTTTCAAGCAATGGCGACAGGGAGGATGCGAGACACTGTTCCGGGGGGGATGAGATCCTCTTGTTTGTGGAGTGTAAAAGAGAATTTACAGTGGCAGAGGGGGAGTGGCTTAGATACAGCCAGCTAAGACATTGGGCGCTGAACCCAGCAATCAAAGAGGCAGCTACCAGAAAGGTAACACTGTTTGAAAGGTTCCTACTATCTAATAATGGGCTATGGGGCTGATCTCTAACCTGTACAAGATACTGGGCAATGCCACTCCTAGACAACACTGGCTGTACATGCAGAGATGGGAGCAGATACAGGGGAGAGCCATAGAAAGGGAGGAATGGGAGAAACTGTGGGGACAAATTCCCAATCTAGCAAGAGCATTTCAACTGCAAGAAGGGTGGTACAAAATTCTTCTTGGCTAGCATTACACACCCACCCGCCTACACAGGATATAACTGGGAGTGGCAGTAGAGTGTTGGAGAGGGTGCAGGAAGGAGGGCACAACAAACATATCTGGTGGAGATGCCCGAAAATCGAGCCTTTTTGGGAGGGAAGTAAAGCTAGCACAGGAACAGGGGGAAGCAGACCACCAGAACAAATATTGTTGGACCAAAAAGGGGAGGGGGTGTGGGGAGTGAGGCGGCGGGAGAACCCAGAACCCGAAAAAAGAAGGCGACAGTGGTACTGACATTGACGGCAATTACTATAATCGCACAGAGATGGAAAAGCTCGAACATACCCACAATACAAGTTTGGCTGTGCAAGGTCTGGGAAACAGTAGCAATGTATGCCATGAATGGCAATGTGCATAGCTTCGCAAATGACTGGGGAAGAGACTCTGGCCTTTCTCAAAGAGGACTTTCGAGAGGTATGGTGCCCCCCGCACCTCAGACTCCTAGACTTGCAGTAAACAAACCCGAACCACTTATAACAAAGGGGACTAGGGAACGACAAACTTGCCTCTCAGGGGAAGGGAGGGGTATGGAGGGGGGGGGGGGAAATAGGTTGGGGGAACTGTTTAAAATCAATAAAAAAAGATTTTATTTTTTTTTTTAAACATCATCCAAACCAGGTCAAAACACATGAGTGAGCAAAAGGTCTCACTCACTCAAAGGTTAAAATTAAAAGTCCTAAAGTCCAGCAAAAGAGCTGGGGGTCTCCAAGGTGGGAGGAATTAAGCACTAAAAATGAAAATTCTCCCCAGCAGGGTGCACCGTCTGTTCCCCTTAAAGCTACCCAGATTTGCTTGCCCCCCATTACACACATTCATCATATAAAGATTCATGCCCACAACTACATTGGAGTCATGCGTTAAGGTATACCCTCCAGTTGGAACAATCTTTCTTGCGTGGGTGAAACGGTTATACGCGCGCTCAAGTGCAGCAGTTCGGGTTAATGGGTTATGGTCTGAACATTTCATGTTCAAAGGGGCACACGCCAGGGTTGCCCCCTCTCCCCGGCCCAATTTCTTCTCGTCCTGAAACCCTCTTACAAAGGTTTTTGTATGGCTGGCGGGTCGGTAAGATTGTCTCTCCTTACATGCCGATGATCTGCTGCTACAGGTGGGAGAATCACGAAATTGATCCAGAAAAGAGGAGAAATCCTGGCGTTCTATGAAAGACAGTAGGCTTTGTGTCAACTGGTCAAAACCAGTCCTGCTCCTGGTAAAGGGCAAATCAGCAGCAATTTCGGATGGAATCAAGGTTTTTAAATACCTGGGGTAGGGGGGGACGGGGTTCAAGTAGGCCTGGATCCTGCTGCATTTCTTGAGTGGAACCTGCAATCAGTGATTGCAAGATTTGTGGCAGACACCTGATTTTGGTTGGCCCTCCCTCTACCCATGCTGGAGAAAGCCGCAATTTTCAAGAGGATGGCACTGCCCAGATTGCTTTATATTTTGTATACTACTACTCTGGTTAGAATAGAGGCTAGGCAATTTCTGTTTATGGCAACGGCCCTTCAGAAGCTGTTATGGAGGGACACTCAACCAAGGAAGGCCTTACAAAACGTATGCAACTCTTGAGTGGGACGGTGGGATAGGGCCCCCGGACCTTAAGAAATACTACTGGGCTTCACAACTAGCGGTGGCAAGTGGGTGGCTGCACAGAGACAGTCACAGCCCACATATTGGGCTAGAATGTGCCGCTATGGCTTATAACAACCCATTACAGGCGATTCAAGGGAAGGCAACCAGGGCTGACCTGCTCCCGATACAAGTGGTGAGGTTCTGAGATAAGGCCAGGAAGGCAATGGGATCATAACACTAAAAGTTCCATTGTGGCTGTGAGGAGTCAGAAATGTAAGGCAGACATCTTTGTAAAGAATTTCAAAATTGCCCATTTTATTAAATAAAACAGAAACACTGTAACAAAGGATATCTGTCTCTCACACGGATACATTCAATAAATCAAGAAATACATGGCAGTTGAAAACAAAAAATATATAATACAATTATAAGTTGTAATATGACCGAAGTGCCTCCTTATGGTCTACTTGAATTCCCCTGCACCAGTTCTAGCAGGTTTCTGCTCCAAAGTTCAAAAGGAAATCCGAGTTCGTACACAGTTCTTGGTGACTTCAATTTTGGCAACAGAAAGTTCTGACACTTCAATTTTGTACCAAAACAAATAGAATGTTTTTTTATCCTCCGTGTCTTTGATTTACTGCCTACCAGTTGCGTTACTTAGCCCTCTCTTCCACTATCTATTATTGACTGCCTACCTTTCTGACAAACCTAGGATCCCCTCTGATCTACTGCCCTCTATCTGTAAAAGCTAGAACCCCGCCCCCCCCCCCCTCGCACTATGAAAGATCACAAATTGGGCGATACCTAGTCCTTTCCACCACTATCCAGTAAAGTCAGCTCTAGGCGTCCTGATTTCGTGCCTGCCATTCTGTGATACCTACTCCCTCCACTTATGAAACTTAAAGAGAGGTGATCCTCTCATTTAATGCCTTCCATCCGTGTTACCTCTCTCCCAATATCTATTACTGACTGCTTGACTCCCTGCCAAAACTAGGTGTCAATCTGACTAACTGCGCGCAACCTGTGAACCCTAAACCTCTCTCACACTATCAAAGATCCCAAACATAGCCTTCCCACACATCTAGGAATTGAAATCTAGGTGGATATCACCACCGGGTACCATCCTCAAGTCCTAGGCCTCTACCGTCACCAAGGTCACCTAGCGATCACCCAATCTAGTAACCATAAACAGATATCGACCCAAGTACTACAGGAACCCTCTGTCACCCCACTGCAATCCCCTCTTTAGTACCCTGCCTAGACAGCTCACCCCCGATAGTAGGTTGTTTTCCGATGCAACTCTAATAGGACAGACACCACCAAAGGGCCCCCAGCGACCGCAACATAGAAGGATAAAACTGAACACTAACCAAACGCAAGGCCAAGCAAGCGGGCTACTGCCCCTGTGACAAAACACCCCAAAGAAGAACTGGACGCCATCAAAGAGAATCAGAACAAGGACCAATCCCAACGGATCCACACCTTCAACCGCTGCAAACAGAATTCACCACAACCACGTATCGTACCCCAGAAAACAAAATAAATCGACAGAACCACCATCACAAGAGAAAATTCAATATACCGTACTCTGTACCTTGCAACAAGCACAGGGCCAAGGAACCATCAACTCCACTGACATGCCCATACAAGCTAAGAACCATCTGGAGTCACAAAATAAAGGAGAGAGGATCTAAGAAAATAAATGGCATGACACCAACACTTCACATATATCACAAGAACACAAGGGAAAATCCAGCAACTGAATTAAAACAAGAAAGATTATGAAGCCGAAGAATACAGTAGCACAGTTATCAGTCTAACAGACCTACTTAACGATGAAGCAACCTCCATCGAACCACAACCAATCGGGCACAACATCACAGAAACACTACAACGGAACACCAAAATGTCAAAACAGGGAATCATTAAAACAAATCTGAGCACACCAAAATCTACTGCAACCTAATCAATGCTAGATCTATGGCCAAACATGCCATCGAAATCTACGACCTCTTGTGCGACCGACGTATCGACATCCTATTCATAACTGAAACATGACTAGATGACAACTACAAAAATCACTCCACAATTGCCTAGCTGAAAAGCAAACAGGAAAAACAAAAGAGCTGTGGAACTGGCAATAGCCCACAAGGAACACCTGGAAATTAAACTGAACACCCTCTAAACATCGAAAACTGTGAAAACTGAATCTCTAATCCTGGTATACAGACCGACTGATGCGACCTTCGTAGACTTCTTCACAGAAGAAGTCACCAATCGCCATCGAGAAGGATTACCTTGTCCCAGGGTGACTTCAACATCTGGTTCGACGAAGAAACCACAACCTCACAAAAGTAATTAGCCAAACAACTGGAAACAATGAAATTACATCAACTAGTGAAAAAGAGAAACCCACACAGCAGGACATACACTAGACGATATCTTCGCCAACAAAATCTGCACCACAAATTTAGATCCTCTGGGAGGAACTACCTCGTCCCTTTTGTGTACACGCTGGCCACACCAATATTCAAGCAACAGGACAATCTGACAACTATCATGAAAAGAAACTGGAAGTTCAACCCAACTACTGGAAATCAGCAAAACCACAAGCAACAACTATGGACGAAGCTGACCTGGACCAAAAAATAAAAATAAAAAACAAACCCAGAACTACTTCACAACAATAGACGAGATCGCCAAAGAAAAACCTTTTACCCCATCACGCAAAACAGCAACAGAAAAATGGCTTACCTCGCTACTCAGCAGCATGAGAAGGAAAAACCGAAAATTTCAACTAGAACAGAGGATTAAACATGATGGTGCAAACAAATTCCAACTCCAACAACAAATCCGCTTATGCAAAAAGGAAATCCAAAAAGCCGAAGTAAATCGACAACAGAATCAAAAGCACCAAACAAACGGAATTAAAAAAAAATAATAATTTAAAAAAAAAAAAAAACACACCTGGCTGCAACAACGCTCCAATACCATCAAAGAGACTATGCAACAATCTTACAGACCACTTCAAAAACAAAATCACCACCATCCAAAGTAGACCTTGCAACCCCTGTGTGCAACCCACCCACCCGTACGAGAACGCCCAAACAAACTCCGAAGCTTCCCCCAAATATCAGCGGGGACATTTGTCAAACTTGTAAACAAAAGCAACAAAACCGACTCTCCCACAGATCTCTGCCCCCCAGATATATTCACATCAATCATCACACAAGGAACACCCATGGATTACTACAAAAACCTCTTCAACCACTCAATTTCAACAGGGAAAAGTGCCACAATCCTTAATCAGCATACATGAAGCCACTCCTCAAGGACACAGTAGGAAACGTGGAGGACCTCTCCAATTACAGACCCATCTCCAACATCCCGTAGACAGCAAAACATACATCTATAGAAAAACCCAAGAATTCATAGAACACCACCACCCATTGGATCAGGAACAAGTAGGTTTCAGACCAATGAGAGGAACGGAAACAGCACTTCTCTCAATCTGGGATGATCTAAAGGCGAGCGCAGACTCAGACAAAATAACTCCGATACTTCTAGATCTCTCTGCAGAATTCAACACAGTTAACCACGACATCCTCATCAGGATACTGGAAGAAAAATTGAATCACCGTCCTAGCCATACTATGGATGAAATCCTTCCTAACAAACTGAACAGAAACCATATGGATCAAACCTTCCAAATCCAATTCCAGATAATCCACCTGTAGAGTACCACAAAGATCATCCTTCTCCCAGTTATTATTCAACATGTACCTGGCTTAACTAATCAAGATCATTAAAAAGGCACGGCCTCACATGCTACAACTACGCTGACTGTCTACAAAATACAAGACACACAAGAAGAAAATAACACAAGAGAGCAGTCTTCATGAAATCCACAGGCAGATGAACTATCTCAAACTCAATCCAAGCAAACCAGAAATAATGATCAGCTCTGAAAATAGAACAATCACTAAATCCCTTGCCCAATGGAACTTGGTACAGCATCAGCCCCATCAACTATAGTGAAAAACCTGGAACTAACTCTAGAGCCTCAAGTAAACTCTCTAATCAAAAAATGCTTCTTCCTCCTAAAAGCAGTAAAAAGGATCCTACCATTCCTCTCATTTGCCCACAAAACACTCACCATCATCGCTCTCATCATGTCCAGAGTAGGCTACGCTAAGAAGGTCTAAAAAAACTCCAACGCATACAAAATGCGGCAGTCAGGCTCCTGCTCAAACTACCACAAAAAGAACACATCACACCAGCTCTGAAAATGCTACACTGGCTACCAATAAAACAGCAAATACATTTCAAATCAATGTGCATAACAGAGCAATCCATAGCCAAGGAGCAGAGTTCCTAAGAGAAAATAAACGTCTACCACCCAAACAAGATCACTCCGATCTAGCAGTGACATCTGTTCGGAACCAAAACCATACAACAAAAAATTCAGGGAGGATCCTCTTTCTCTCACCTTGCACCAAAAACCTGGAATGAGCTACCAAAAAACAAACACACGTAACGAGAGAGATAACCTATTTAGAAGATTACTCAAAATCTGGCTCTTTACCACATAACTATAAGGAACGCCTAGGGGGCACATACACAGCGGGAACAATAAAGAGAGGGAACGATCCTCCCTATATACCCGAGCTAGCTTACATATACAGAGCGATTGGGGGGCGTGGGGAGAACAATTTACGGCATATCACTATACCAAAATGAAACATAGATCAGTTAGGATCACACGAAGGAATTAATACAGAGGGATCAAGAGGGAAGGCTGAGGAGGACTTTTCAACACACCTTTAATCGACAGAGCAAACACAGACAGCTATGGATCACCGACAGAGAAATGGTTAGAAAGGTAGCCGATTAATATATATAGCAACAATACCAAAACAGGGGACAATGCATGCCTCAACCTGGCGCACAAATCTCTGAAATAGCTCAGATGGAAACTTGACACCCCATCACACCGAACAACTAGACAGACAAACTATACCCACACCATAGGACAATCAAGACGTGGAACAAAGAAATTCAAAGACTACGAGGCAAAAAACCCACTAACTTTCTGCATACATCTCTCACAAAAACCTGCAAACACTTCACCACAGCAAACTGCACATACTTCACCACAACAACAAACACAACTCGCACCAAGAGCCCAGGAGGACCCACATTGATCCGCTAATCACACCCAAGCTCAGCACACAGTGAAAACCGAACTGAAGCTGCCAACAGGACACCACAGTTCTCAATTTCCTACTCTCACTTCACCCTACTAACCCTCCACCCCTCCTTTTTTTGAAGATCCGCCAGAGCGCCTGGCGACCAATTCCGTTGGTGACAGTGCGTGGTACAAATATCTTTAACATCAACATATGCAACAATTTTTGCCAAGATTTGGACACAACTGAATACTTCCCAAGAATTATAATCCCTCACCAACGGATTTATACAGTTCATCCTCGGGCAATAAAAACGATAATGATGGTCTTCGTTAAGCCCAATATTTTGCAGTACTTCAACTGCTACCTGGTCTACTTCCATTCCAGGCCTACTAATTCAAAGGTTTAGCATCTGGGTATAACCCCCCCCCCCCCCCGAGCTCCAAACAGCACTTCACAAACAGAACGTGCTTCAGTGGTAAGCTTCAACATAGAACAAATGTACTCATTCTTTTGGCAGCTTTAAACTTTCAACAATCTTTCAGGAAAACCAGATTCACATCGGTGCTCTTTAATACTCCTCTGCAAATTATGCGCCTCAAGGTCAGCTTGTTGCCACTTTTGTTTCCCCAACTGCACAAGTAACCAACTATTGACAAAGACAGTTTAATTCTGCTTCTTTCTTGGCTTTGGCAATGTGCGTTTATATTAGCGCTTATATAGTTCATCAAACTTCGCCTTTGGCAAGATCTGTTGGGCTTATTTTGCTTAGGTTTTAGTTTCTCTTGGCTTGGGTAATAGTTTTAAGCATTAGCTTTTAACAATGTTGCCTCACCGGGATGTTCCATTTTCCATAAACTCACATGCTTACGTTTACAGGCAGTTGGCTTCTTAAAATACCAAACTATCAGAAAGCAGCGAAAGTGGTATTTAAAAGTACTAACACTTCTTCCACTCAAATGCAAGTGAAATTACTTTTCTGGGACAGGCAAGCAGTCTTGGAGCGCTCCATAGTCACTTTCATCCTGTGATCTCACCGGGTAAGTCGCACGCTTCCGATCCACTCTGCGTTCCCAGCTCTTCTGCTGCAGTGGCTCCTCGTGGCCCGGCAAACAGTCCTGATCCAAAGTCGCCCACGCCAATCGTTGTCTGAGTTTTCTTTGCTCCTGAGAGAATCTGGTGCATGCCAGCCACCAGAGAACTCTCAAGAGGGAAAACTTCCCTTACTGCTTTCGCTTTCCACTGCGCAACTTCTGCAAAATAAATCTTCAAAGGGCAAGCGCTCCCTCTGCACGCGTCCCACTGCAAAACCTCTGCATCTGGGACAACTGGAGGCAAACAGCCTTTCCGGACCAGCCACTGTCTTTGGCTTCACAACAGCCCCGACCTCTTCGTTTACCTCCGATCCCAACCACGGCTCCATACATGGTTTGCACTGGTCCCTTCTCTCTAATGCCTGCATCTGAGGGGGCCTTTTAAGCTGCCTGGTCTCCCTCAGGTGCAGTTTATTTACATTAATTAGTTGACCACTCCTGTCTTGCTTCTCTTCTGCCCTCTTCCTCGTCCCAGTTCTTTAGGGAATTCTGGGACTTGAAGTCCCTAATAACAAAGTTTGTATTTCTGTTATCCCTAACAGTTTCTGAAGAATCGTCATTAGGTTAGATTGAAAAGAGGAGTAAAGTTCTTTAGAAGTTATACTGTTACCCCAAGGTCAGGACCAGGAAGCGTCTGCCTTTCACCTGGCCAATTGGGAGGAGTCTTTAGGCAGGGTTTTAGTGAGGAATCTGTAGGATTCATCACATGGCATAACTATCTTTTTCCTCTGAATGGTATGGCAAAGGGGTTTGAGTGATGGCAGATGTATTTTTTGAGGGTTGTGTCTGATCGTTTCAGGAGATGAGCCGGAGCCCTCAGTTACCTATGCAGAACCTATCCCAGTATGTCCGGTCTCGGCATACCATGTGGGCACAATTCTGTGGGAACATAGACTCAACAGCATAATCCCCTCTGGAAGCAAACTTATCTTCTGAACCACTGGCCGGGGAGGCTGTCTCCACCGTGTACCAAAAACTCTGCAGCTTTACTAGGCAGCCTGTGACAAGCCTTAAAGCCAGGTGGGAAACACATATTGTCCCCCCCTGGAAGCAGAGAGTGAGAAGAAGCCTTTGTGGGGCCCCGAGAAGTGGCTATACTATCCAAACTTAGATTGGTGCAATTAAAAAGGTCCTGTACAGAACGTATTACTCGAGGGAGGCGCTGTCTAGTTGGGGGCCGCTCAGACGACCCCAATTGCCTCTGCCGTTGTACGGAACAGGGGTCGTTTTACCATATTATTTGGGCATGTTCACAAATTCAGTCCTTCTGGCATAGGATAATGGTGACGGCATCGGCTGTAACATCAGAACCAGTCCCATTGGAGCCAAAATTGCTATTGCTAGGCATCTGGAGAGAGACCGTGTATTCAAGGTACGAAAAACTATTCATCTCAAATACCCTTATAATTGCAAAACAGAATATTGCCAGGAACTGGGGTGTGAGGGAAACTCCTAAGGCGAAGGGCACACAGACAACAAGACCGTTATAGACAATATTCTTGAGTATTCAAAAAAGCACTACATTCTATTCATAAAAATGTTAGTAAATGAAAACTTTTTTTGCACTTATTCATAAAATTACAAGTAAACAAAACAGTAATTAGAACTCAGAATGGTTCAGTGACATTTTTAGTAAAACATCATAACAATGACTTCATAGATTAGGAAACAAAAGGCAAAACGTATTCAAACATGTTTTGTACAATTTCCAAATTAACATAAAATTCTCAATTTAGCAATTTCCAGATATCTTGATAGGAGAGGTCTCATTTACATAGGGACCAAAATGTCCACCTATATTCTACTACGTGTTTCAGGCAGAAAGCCCTTCTTCAGGTATAGGTATCTGGGACAATTTTAGTTCTGAAATTATAACAAAGGTAGGTTTGGTTTAGTCAGTGATGGATAGCGTTGACCGTGACATTGTTTGCTGAAGAGAGCACTTAAGAAGTAACTGAGCCAGCATTGGGGGAAGGAGACGTGACATGTTAGAATATGTATAACTGAAGAGGTTGTATAGGCTAGCATGTGGGGTGGGTGGTAGTATTAGATTTAGTTGCTAAATTCATGGGTTGATCGATACGGATGAAGATATGGGAATGTTGTTTGCGATTCATAAAAAAAAGCAATAAAATTAAAATAAACATTGAGACGGCCACTGGAAGAACGCTAATTTACAAGTAGTACTGTCAGTCACATGTAGCACACCTGCGTAACTAGCAGTTAAGCTCCACATATCTCGTGCCACACTCTTTACGCAGCAAATTGATCAACCAGCTTGTATCACAACTAGTTTGAAGAGAGGATCTGCAAAAAAATCCTTCTCTCGTCACGCACCCAGCCTCAGGAAGTCAATCCCGGTATCGGCTCAAAATGCTCCCACAATTCTCCAATTTCATAAATCTCTCAAAAAATGTATTTATCAAAACACCCGACTAAGGACTAATCCCAAGGGATGCATATATTACGATGCACAGACCTTGACTCGCATTACTGTGCTACTGTTAAAAGATGCAAACGCTAGCTATCCACACTCTTCAGCGCTCCACTGCTCTTGAGTTAGGTCAGCGCTTTAAACAATAAAATAAAAAGTAGTTCACTTTGTTTCTCTTTAATGGTCTTACTCTCCCTTTCTGAAAAGGGACTTCTAGAAGACTTCAGAGAGCAGCCAAGAACTCCAGGTGTTGATTTTGCATATTTAACTGTAGTGATTTTTCACTTACCGATGTAAAGGACCAGAATTTTCGTAGACTGCTGTATCTCTTTCTTTCGAGTCCATTTAAAGTGTTTGCTGCATCTTCGGACCACTGTACTCATCCTCTCAACGTTAGGATTGTGCAGTACACTACCCCTTTGAGTGCCCAGTGTATTACAGGAATACTCTCTGACCCAAGTAAAGTGAACGTGTGTAGGCCGTGGACACAGTGTCTAGAAGAATTTCCTTAACAATGAGAAGACCCAACTACTCTCTCTCTAGACTCCTCAACTGGCTATCCTTGAGGTGAACACAGACCAAAGCGGCACAAAACTGTAGGAAAGGTGCGATTTAATGACACATGGGTATTTACGTGTGGACTCAAACACACCAAGGAGACCTCAGCATTTACTACATTAGTAGCACCCTACACCAAGACAATAGAAACAGTACCATGAGGGGCTCTCCGAGGGCCCAGGGATTAAATCTCACTTTTTTTTTTTTTAATGAGCAAATCCCTGATATCTTGCTGGAATGTTTTCCAAGCTCGACAAATCTGTTTCTACAGGCTTCAACTTCTCGTCTTTAGTTCTGTTAATTGCTATGCAAGATATGTCAGCAGAAATTCCTGATCCATCGGGTTAGTTGTATTTAGGATTAAGCTAGGCAGATGGGTGGATCTGGGGGCGAAATAGCCACAGAAAATGCAGGTAAAACTGTCTCTGGAAAGGAGATCAGATCATGCTACATAATGTTCCATGCTGAAACGTACAGTGCAAACATGTAACTTTTCCAAGCTAGTCATCGAAAAACCTAAGCAACTGCTTTGTAGTTTGGCAACATGGCAGTTACAGAGTCACATGTGCATGCAAGTTCCAACTGTCAGGGACTGCCTTTGGCTGTGGGCAACCCGGATCCAAACATTCTATAATTGTGTGCTTGCAGAATCTGGTGGGAGATTAAAATCGATATATAAGCCATGCCTTGGCTACCTCTGCAAATCTACTGGCCAACACCCTTTGGTGCCATTGTACAGTCAGCGTGGCTGCTACAGACACATTCACGCACATGGCCTTGTATTCATCAGTCTTGGACTGGGTTTCACCCAAACTACCAATTTGGGGCACTCTCAGGAACCCCCATCCCCTGCACCCCCTCTCCTGTTTTGATCTTGTGGGATAGAATGGGCACTTCGCCAGAGGATAGGAAATCTCCCTATGGGAGTAGCTTGGAACCATGGCTTCAAAGGAAATGCCTGCCAGGACAATGGAGAGCTCGCACCAGGGAGGCAATTACCACAGACTCTTTAAAGCAGGGTAGACAGGAGCGAGGGATGAGTTAAGAGTAGCCAGGAGAGGAATATCAGTCCACAGAAGAGTCCCGCCATCTTGAGCTTCCCAGGGCTACCCCACTTTCTGCAGACAAGGCACTCTGAGACTAACATCACCAGGCAGAAGCCTGAGTGTAGCAGTCAGGATTGCCCCCTTACAGAAGGGGACAAATATTCTTTGACAGATAGCCTATTAAAGGGGGTAGAAATACAGAAGAAGGATTTCTCCTGTAACTTTATTGGGACGCATGGTCTGCCCCAAAGTCATCTTCCACAGAGGTGGAGGTAAAGACTTAAAGGAAAGGGGCAAGCCCTTCTCCCAACAAAGTCGTGGAAGGACAGCTCAGGAGCAACGTGCTCGCTTTGGAAGCAAGACAACACGTAGCAACACAGGTTGGATCCCTTGATCCGTGCTTAGAAACCTCTGGGTATCATATCATCATAACCATGGTTTACATTTGAAGTGACCTACTCATTAGATAAGTCCTGATGGAAGATGTGATCACTGATGCCCAAGAACCTGTTCATTGGAGGGTGGAAAAAGCATCTGCAAACGCCCTCCAGCAACCTTCCTGGCTGCAATTTACAGCACGAGGACCTACCAAGACCCTGGATTGGGTTGCCAAGCAAACAGAAGTCAGGAAACAGCTTTTTCCAAGGTTTGCTTGCGTTGATTTGCTTTCGAGCTGACTCGGGTCGCTTCAAGCAACTGGTGCTGCCTTTGACACACCACTTTTCGATCCCATGTCATCGCCTACCTGACCCAGTGGCGGAATAGACTCGACCCGTCGCAACACTGTCTTGCACTGCTGAAAAGTGACAAAGAAGCAAGTTTCGAGTTGGTCGAATCCCAAGCACAACCTGAAAATGTATTTGGTGTGGTTCGGTCCTCCTGGCCTGCCCTAGGACCAGAATGACACTAAGAACCGCACTCCTTACTTCTTTTTAAAGAACTCTCATTGAATTTGACTCGGTTACTGAAATTATCTTTAGGCGAGTGACACTTCATTACGAATTCTGCATTTTCCGTGACTTCTCTTACAGGGCTGATTGTATGCATTTCCTTTTTCTACATTTCCATCTGTATTTAATCAGGATTTACTTTCTTGCTCTTTTACCTGCATTCAGGAATAAACAGGTATAAAAAGCCTAGTAAAAAGGTGTTCGGGCGAGTTTAGGAGATGGACCAACAGACCAGGTGAAAAGAGGACGATGGAGCAAAGTGTTCAGAAGTATGTGCAGGTAAGGTGTTGAAAGTGACAGAGTGGTACCAATTTGAAACTGTGGTTGTGAGACAGAGAGAGAGAGGGGGTCGCAGAGAGAGAAGAATTTGCATATAAACAATTACCCAATCAAAACTGGTAGTCAGAAGGATGAAAGCCTAAATCCACCTTCATGGGATTGAAACCTGCTACGGCCAGATCGTGGCAGCGAGCGCTTAACCCACTGAGCCATCTTACTGGCATAGCGTAAGCAAGAAAGAAGCTAGAGAGTAGAACAGCGAGATGGAGGAACAAATATCAGGGAAAGCAGAGAGAGGAGGGGTGTGTGGGTCACATATGTAACAGGAACTATCTCCAACACAATTAAATCACATTGTGCAGCTGCAAGATAGTAGCGACTCCTTCGAAAGTCCTGCAAGCAGCAAGGTAGATAAGGCTGCAGCCGTCATTACCCCACCACCAGAGCAGGTTAAACAGTAGGGATTACATATAACTAGTTTAATCCTGGAAAATAAGGGAGCCTGTGCTAGGGTGGTGGGATATTGAGTAATTCCTTGGACCTCCTGCAGGCCTCAAAATAGAAACGCGTTAACGCTCTCCCCAGAGTTTGTGGAATTAGTCAAGCCAGCTGTGAGATTAGTCTAAAGTCTCCCATTTATATATAGAACCTTGGTTGAACATTCTTTTATTTTTGGTACCACAGAACCATAGTTGTTTGGAGTACTCCTGTGTTAGGTCACATACCCCTAAATAGTAGATCCTGCCTCTGGCAGGAATCAGGCTGTGCCTCATCTTTATGATGTGGATCACTGCTGGTTTAGTAGTATGCCATAGGGGGTGGAGTACAGAGCGAAGGAAGACGATCGCATGGCAACAATACAAGAGAGTGGGGAGCATGTGACAAAAGGAGATTGGCTGTGCAGAAGTAGAAGGAAGAGTATTGGCTAAATAATTACCCAAACCCCATACTTCTACAAACCAACGGTAATCCCAATCAAAGGTGAAAAGGGCACAGCTAAGAATCTACCGCCTTCACCATGATTTGTTAGAACGTGGGCCGAGGGTAGGGTATACTCTCAGAAGGGAAGTGAACGTGATCCAGTAGCAACCCAAAGAGCAATAGTACAACAGTCCAAAATATAGGTATGTCCAATCAAGATTTTATAAAAATATATATAGTTTCACATATTTACTTTAAACTAACCAATGCACAACTATAGTAAACAAATATCAAAGCCCACCGCTGTAAAGGAAGACAAGAGTAATATGGAATGTAAAGAAGCAAGCATTATGTACTTGGAGAGGAAAAATGAGGTTCAAAGAGGAGATGCTTCAAGAAAAAGTTGCAACAGGGGCTTACCCCATCTCTAGGGTCCTAAGATAAGGGACCGGGGGACTTGGGTCTTGCAACAGTACCTTATTCAGTTCTTGGTAACAGTTCTTCTGACAGTGTTGCATGCGGGTCGAACAGGGTTGGAGTGTGCAAAGTCGTGTTGATCAGTGCTTTTTTTTTTTTTTTTTATTTGCATTTAGTTCAATTACAAGAATAAATTCGAGTAGAACCTTTGCAAAACGAACATATTAAATCCATGTAAAAAGGGTTTTAAAACATGTTGAATTACATCAATACACAATACTCTAAATACAATTTAAAATACAGATACGAAAAAGGATAGACTAAACAATTTACCGTCTAAGCATTTCATACTCCGCTCAAAATAAGTTCCTTTTCTATATGCTTACAGAGGCTTACTAGTTCAAAGATTAAGCGATTGTGAGCTCCTTGCATCAAACGAGACCATAAAAACTCAAGGCAATCTTCAAACTCTATATCAACAAATTTCATGAGTCTTGCTGTGCGCATTTTTTTAAAATGCGGACAATAGAGTACAAGATGCTTCAATGTTTCATATGGTTCGCTGCATTCATTAAATCTACATCCCGCAGCAAATGTGATGGCATTTTTTTGCCAATTCTTAATTCTATCTCTCGTGTGATAGAGATTAAATCTAAATCGAATATACGCCTTCCTAGTAATTTCACAAGGAAATAAAGTGATATGTGCATAGCGGGGGATGCGCTGCTTAACATAGGCACCATATTCTTCATAAGAATTATATGTCCTAATCCGATCAATAGTTGCACACCAATCTAATTCAAAAAGTTTTTTTTTAGCATAACCAGGGCGGAGATGAACATCATTCACTGTGATGTTGATTTCACTTAAAAGTTGTTGCATTTTTAGTTGATAGGTATAAAAGGAAATAGGACAGTTGGTACCCAACATCTTATTCAAATCCACATATAATGAATTAATCGGTGGATAATTCATCTTGGAAAAGTGAGATAACTGTCTCCACTTCCATCTAAACGATAATGCCACCAACCCCAATTCATGTCGGATGATGGCATTCGGAATGGACATTGGCAAAAACATTGCTGCTTTTAAAAGTGAGCCTTGTAAACAATCCAACATATTAGACATATCACACAAACAAATGTCTAACGCATAAAGAATGACACTCAGTTTTCAAGGACATAAATTCAATTAACGGAGTTAAAGAAAATTTGCAAAAGCGGGTATAAATCATTTTCATGATCAGTGCTTTTGAGGTGAGCGTTTACTGCCCATTTTTAAACTTTGAGAGTAAATTTGATCTCAAGGGAGTAAAAATTAGTTTTCTCCTTTGCAAGAAAGTAGAAACGTATACAACATCCAGACAATGCGTGCAAAACGTTTTAACTGTATGGAAAGCAATAATATGGGGCAGCGGTCCATATTGTGACAGAATAGCAAGTTTCCAACACAATGAACATATAAGGGACAGGTTGCAGTAACACAAGCCCCTCTCACAAATTGAGCATACGAGCACTAACAAATCGAGGTTCTCAACAGGTACCATTATAGTACCGTTTACTGCATTAACTCTAAGTGAAGGTTGAATGGATTTTTAAACTAGACATGGCATACTCAACTGTGCCCAGATAAGGTTTTGAATAATGTATGAGTGCGCAAATTGTAATCGTAAAAATTATTTGACTCCACAAGAGTGTAAAAAGTATACAAGAGGCAACCAAAACATGACTACACTTTCAAATAATTAGAATACATAAGAAACAAAACAGTTGTCTAGCAGAGATGTCGGGGTGAAACAATGCATTACATTTGTAGAAGATGTTCTAATATATATATATATATATATATATATATATATATATATATATATGTGAACAAGCAGCGAGGACGCTGCAAAACGGGTCATACTGTGGTTCTCTCGTTTTATTTTTAAAATGGTGAAGACGTTAATAAACTGGACATTATGAGGAACCGATTTTTGTCTGGAGGGTTTTTGCATTTGGCACAGCCTTAATGGTTCACTGCTCATCGGGAGGAGTGCATACCACATAGGGTTACTATTGCTTAGTTTCCCGACCATGTATACATTAGTGTATTAACACACATCATAGATGCATCCGATTGATGAATGCAAATGGCAATTCCTTAAAATACTTTTGTGCAGTGCAAGCCTGCATTCACTGGAAAAAAGCATAATTGATTGGTTATAAATGATACTTCCCCAATTGTAGCAGTTTTCCATCTTACTACAGATAAGATCCTAAAATGCTAGACAAATACACTGTATGCATCCTTCAGCATCTATAGGCGCAAAACAGAACACAATCTTTTTTGAAAACCAAAGAAGGATTTATTGCCATTTTAATTAGAACAGCACAAAACAACCAACATGCATTTATCTGTATATTTACTACAAAACACCCCACTACAACCCTCCCCACCCCCTCACCATGGATATTTGCACAGTTTGTTACTCAATAGTGGATACACAGTGACATCTCTTTCAACAGTCAAGACTCTCCTTCCTGGTATGCCCAAACGCTGGGCAGGCAAACATCTGTTCTCTACTCCCACCATAAGGTCCGTGCCCCTTGACACCATCCTTAGTAAGCAGAATGCCCCCCTCCAATGTCATTTTCAACCCTTCCAATCTACACAACCATATTTCTAAAGAAGGGGAGCGACAAACCCACAATGTTGTTCCTAGATTCAGGCAAGAGGTGGCAGATATTACATGTCATATATTGCCCTAATCTTGGAGGCCCATTCCTTCTCCCCTGGCATTTCGTGAGTTCTTCCACAGTTGAGCCAAGCAGCACCGTGCAGCGACCAACATAATTTGGGACAGGTGACCCCAATCAACGTCAGCCTCCTCCTGCTTCACACTGACTCCGAAAAGAACAAACCAGGGGGATAGGTCCCGTTGAATTCCGCCCAACCCCTTCATCCAAGACAGACCTTGCCCCCAATACGCCTGTACCTTAGGGCACCCCCACCACAAGTGTATATAGTCCCCCTTCTCACAGCAGCCTTTCCAACAGTGCGGGTCATACGCTACGCTCATCCGGGATATTCGGAGCAGAGTGTAGTGCCATCTATGTAGCAATTTCAGGGCATGATGTCTGTATTGCAATGATTTGGTGGAACCATGGGCTCGCCTACACATAGAGGTCCAAAGTGTGTTCCCCACCAGGCTTTCGTGGGGGGGGACCTTTGGGACTGCCAAAAGAAGCAATTTGTATAGCCCTGCTATTAGCCCTTTGGACCCCTGCCGTGCAATAAGAAATCGCTCGAAATCCATCAGTTCCCTCTTAAGGTTTGCCCACCATTTTTCTTCAGTCAGTAGCCCCTTTAATTGCAGAAACTGGAAGAGCGACAGCCTACCCATACCCAGGGTTTCCTCAAAACCCTCCAGGGATATGAAGGAGTTGTAACGCTCACCTGATTCCCACGGAGGCGCAGGTCTGGCTTCGAGTGCTGATGCTTCTTCCATGGTGAAGCAGAGGACTCTGATGATGGACAGGAAGGGCCCTCTACTCTGGCTTCTCCGGCTCGCAGGAATATTCCCCTGTGCGTGAAAAGGGAGTATTACCTACTGACTGTGTTATGCTCAAGCCTCCCACTCCCTTTCAACTCTCCACGATACCCTTCCACGATTCCCGTGAAGTCTCACCTTAGGGTCAGGAAGGATGAGCTCTCCATCCTGCTTCAGATGCAGGGGCGCGTTGAAACCCAGTTACTTCACTGGATTGAAGACAGATGGGAGTTCAGGTAAGCTTGACTATTCAGGTAAGGCTCTGTAAAAGTTCTGTTGCAAGTTCAAAAGTCCAAGCTTAATAATAATGTTCATTGTCTTATTGCAGCAAGCGCTAATGCTTATGTCTTTTTTCCCCTTAGGGGCCGGGGTTCGGAATGCCGGAGATATGGCGCCGACCCGAAGTGAAACGTGCAGTTCCAGTTCCAGTAAATGGCAGGTTAGTTCTGGATGAGCGCTCGGGAACTGTCTTTGCATTCGCTCATTCAATGTCTTTGTCTTTTTTCCCCATAGGGGCCGGGGTCCGGAAAATGCCTGGAAGCGGCAAGACCTGAAATGAAATGAGGTAAGTCTTATTCCCTTCCTTCTCTCACCTCTTATTCTTGTCTTTTTCTCTAGGTTCTGGGAAGTGGCTGTGTATCCGGATGATCTCTGCTGAAGATGGAGGCACCCAGGAAAGGTGAGTGAAATGCAGCGCTGCAGCGATCGTAACGAAATGCTTTTAAAAATGATGTCTTCCTTTTCAGGATCGTCGGTGTGATGTCTCCGTGGTGCAGATTTAGCTGGTAAGGTCTCTGGTCTCCCTTTGCAGGTGACCCAGGATGCTGACAGGCGTGGCTGAAGTCCAGATGCAGGAGCTGACACGGTGAGCGTCCAGCTGCGAGGAGCAGAACAACGCGAAGCGTGAGTTGCTGATCGGGTGTGGTTTAAATAGCTTTGGAAGAAGTTCCAAGTGTGTATCCTTCCTCCGATCAGGTATGTATCCTTCCCCGACCACACCCAGGTGGAAAGTAGTCCCACAGGTAAAGTAGTTCCATTCAGGCCTCAAGAGGGCCTGGATGTGGCAGCATGGTCTGCATCAGGTAAGTGCACATTAAAACACTTGAACACATGTCTAGCTTTATGAGCCTGGCGCCTAAGGCGCCAGGACAGAGGTCCAACATGAGCCTGGCGCCTAAGGCACCAGGACTGCGTCCAAAGGGCCCCAGTTTGGGCCCGCTGGCACTCCGCTGGGGGAAATGATGCCTGCCTCTGGGGTTGCTGGGTCGGACCTGGCTCCTTGGAGGTAGGCATCATGACAGGAGTCTCCAACCCATAGTTGTCCCGCTCTACTAAGCCCAGTTTCGTACCAAGATTGGAATGCCAAGGGTTCCTTGATCCCATCCCTGAGAGGGGGGGGGCGCCCATATACAGCTCAACGGCGACGGCCATGTTGTTAGCAATCTGATATCCCCTCCCTCTCTCTCTCTCTCTCCAAACGAACCACAGAGCCTCAAGAACTGGGTGGTGCAGTACCCTGTTCGGAATGCGGATTTTGGGAACCCATAACCACTCGTCCAACGTGACCGGGCCATTACCTCATTATCCATAATCACCCATGGTTTCCCTGATCTCGGGTTAAAGTGCTCCACCAAGACTCGTAGCTGGGTTGCTTTATAGTATGTGGCAAAGTCTGGAAATCCCACTCCCCTTCCTCTCTCGACCTGGTCAATACCTCATAGGAGATCTATGTTTCTTTCCCGCCCAGAGGAAACATTAACAAATAGCGCTTAACTTCAGACAGAAAGGATACAGGTACTGAGATTTGAAACAAAAATAGGGAGAACGACCATCTTAATGGAATTCAGCCTCGCCATCCAGGACAACCCCAGTCCCGTCCACCTCTCCATATCTCGTTTTACCGCCGTCCACAGGGGGAGGAAATTACTGGAGAAGAGATCCCCGTGATGTTGCGTCACTTGTATCCCCAAATATCAGAACATCTCCCACTGCCGTCTAAAGGGAAGCCCATCTACATACTCCTGCTCCACCGCAGGCAAACCCCCAATTGTGAACACCACCGATTTCCCTAGGTTGACCTGAAAGACAAGACAGTTTCCCATATTGCTCAAGGCTCGCCAGCACGGTTTGGTGATATATAGTAGGGCATCATCTGCAAACAGACTTATTTTACAATGCACCCCCCACCCCACTCCAACTCCTTCAATGCCTTAATTTCCACTTACTGCTGTTGCCCACAGCTCCATCACCATCGCATACATCAATGGGGAAAGCAGACATCCCTGGTGTGTACCCCGCCTCAGTGGTTAAGACCCCCATCTGTTCCTGTTAACCACTACCCTAGCCACTGGTTCCAAGTATTGGGCCGCCAGTCAACTCAACCACATCGGGCACATTCCGAAGGACACCATGACCTACCGCATAAGGACCCAGCTCACCCAGTCAAATGCCTTCTCAGCGTCCAGGGACAAGGAGGAGCGCCCCTTCCCTTCCCACCATGCGAGAGTTCACCACATGAAGGGTTTTTCTTATGCTGTCCGCGCCTTGCCTATCGAGCACAAACCCTACCTGAACCGACTGGAGCTTCCAATCTTGTCGCCATATTTCTGGCGAAAATGTTTGCGTCAACCTTGCGGAGGGAGATAGGCACAATTATTTAAAGCATTCCTCGCTTGTGGTATAACGGCTATCATGGCCTGTAGGAACGTCAATGGGATCGTGTCACGCCCTGCTATTTGATTGAACAACTTGGCCAGTGGCCTCGCTAAGATCATCTGAAACCGCTTATAAAAGTCAGCCGTAAAGCCATCCTCTCCTAGCGCTTTCCCCGCCTTCAACCTTTTGATAGCTCCCAGCACTTCTCCCTTTCCAGAGAGTCCCTCTCCACTTCCGTGAGCTTGGGGAGGGCTTGCTCGTTTAGGTACTCTCGCATTTCTTCCAAAGACTCTCCCGCCAACCTAGCATATAACCCCTCATAGAATTCCACAAAGCAACCTGCTATTTCCTTCCCACCCTTTCGGATCGTCCCCCTCATCTCGGATTCCCTCCATCCTTTCCTGTCTACTGCCTCTTACCCTATTCCGCAGGAGGGTCCCTGCCATGTCACCCCTTTCATAATATCTCTGCCGGGTATACCGCAGTCTCTTAACAACCTCCCCAATTAGGACCGTGTGAAGCTCCTGTCTCTTGTCACTCAGTAAAGCCCCCCCCTGTTAAGAAAGGAAGAAGGCCTTGACTATGGCAAGGGGAAAAGTGCACAGAATTGCACAGGGAACAACTTTGGATCTAACAACGTGCATAAAAATACCCAAGGCTTGTGTATGTATAAACCCAGGAGTGCAAATAAAGTATTTACCAATATATGAAAAAGGAATGTAGGGTAAGCACTTAAGACCTCCTTATAACTGAAAGGAAAGTCAGCAAACTCTTTACCCACTATGCTCTTACAGATACTGACGGCGCTAAACCCACGTAGCGGGCAAGCAAGGACAGATTCTGTGAACTGACACTCTGTAAAATACTGAATAAGGAACATTCAAACAGTACTCACGAGGACCGGAAAGACCACTAGAATGTCAGTAATTTCACGAACCCTGTAGATCAAACAGGAACCCAGAAGGCTGTAAAAGCAAAGTGTTAAAGATAACAAAATACATAAAACCCTAGTCAGGGGCAAGTAAGAATTGTGATATTAACTTGTGAGGAAAACAAAAGGGGATACACACTGGAACATGTTACAACAACACCCACACCTAATATGCGATGGAAAGTAAATGCAGATGTGTAATGGAAAATATGGAATGGAATCTGAATAAAGTAGGATCAGGAGCAGGGGAAACGCTATTACAAAAGAAAACCTTTCCCACCCAACCAAGGAAAAAAGGCAGTAAACTAATACTACCAAAGTAAGGTTAATGCATCAAGTTTTTCAGTAACCAGAACAGCATAAAGAGACAGAACGCACCGACAACCTGGGCTGCATCAAATAGTAAAGCACAGAGAAAGGCTGTCTGCAGACAGAGGAAGATAGAATGGGAAATGCAGAAAGCATAAATCAATTAAGCACATAAATCCGAAATCCAGGACAGAGGAACAAGATACAGGAGCTAAGAATTGGGCACAAAAGCTAGGAACTGGAACTAGGTACAAGGCACAGAAACCAGGAACAAGGAACAGGAGACTAGTCACAACAGGAACACTGCTACAATGACCAGCGCCGGACTGAAGCAAACTGAGGCTTTTAAAGCTGCTAAACGAGCACACCCCTCAGGCGCGCCGCCTGCTGCACCTGCAGCCACAGGTGTTGCCTATCCTCCACCCAGCCTTGTCCTGCAAGGGAGGAGGTGAAGCAGTGAGCCAAGGCATTCTGGGAAGCATAGTCATTTGATTTAAGTAGCATGCTGGCTGCCAAAAACCTGGAATGGATCCGGAAGGGAAGAAACTTGGAAAATAAGGTTTTAACGGTCCCAATTCATCAGAACACTGTAGCATAAGGTTCGAAGGAAATGTCCAGTAGGGGATAAACCCCAAAACATGCCCCCAAGTGGCGGGAACGGGAACGAAGGGAGCGAGAACGGGAGCGAAGGGAGCGGGCCGTGACACCCCCTCCACCCCCGACCACGTTTCGCTGGTTCAGTTGAAGGCGGAGGGTTCTCAGTTCCCCACGCAGCCTATTTTCAATCAATGCCCTTTCTCGTGTCTTCCAGGTACCTTCCGCAATCAACAGGTCCAGGAAGGTGGCAGCTTCCCAGACCATCGCCATACCCACCTGCCCAGTGTCGTTGGCATCAGAATAACCCCCTCAGGAAATTCCTAAAGACTTGGTCTCTCAACAGGGTGTCATTGCACCTTCACCGATATGTCCTCTGACCCTCCGGCAGTTGCCATCTGCCACCACCAATTTCATGGTTAGATCATGTAATGGCCTCCACCCTCGAGTTCCTCACCTCACCATCCTGTCCCCTCGGTGTCAGCAGGAGATTGATGGTGCAGGGGGTTTGGGAAGAGACAAATGTGTAACCCACCCAGTCCCCGGCCAAGCCCTGCACTAGACGTCAAGCCATAAATGGTCCTGAAGCAGTTCTCTCAGGGCGAGGTTGTCGCTAGCCTCCCCTCTCATCCCCAGACCCTTTGCAGACAACTAATCCCAATTTGGGGTCCAATATCAAATTGAAATCCCCCCCCCGCAGCAGCATCTCTACCGCTGCCCACTCATCCATTACACTAAGCACCTGGCGTATGAATCTCACCTGGCCCACGTTGGGAGCATAGAGGGTAGGTAGTGTGGCTCGCGTCCCTTCCACGGTACCCTTTATACCCAGGAACTTTCCTCCAAAGCCCCTTTTGACCTCAATGTCCATGAGACAAAATGATTTCCCCAGCAATATTCCCAACCCCTCATTTGTGGAGGTTCTATGAGAAGGCCAGAAATGTCTCCCCATTTCAGAAACATATTGCTGGTCAGAGACAGTTTGTTCTGTGAGTTCAAACCCTTGACATTTAGCGTACGCCCCCTCAACCATTCTCCCTTCTCTCCCCTCACAGACCGTCCCTTCTCGTGCTCCACTGGGCCCCTCCAGCAAACAAATTCCATTGCATTGTCCACTTCCCCGCCCCTTAATCCCCTTCCCCCTCACAACTTCCCCAACTTGAGGCATCTAGTGAAGCCGGGCATGGTCAACGAACCAACAGGGACCTGGTGCATACATCATAGGCATAGAAAGATAAAACGTGTCGTATTTACAAAATTTGTATGCACAAGGCGGCCTTCTATGACATTCATTTGGGGCCCCGGTGTTGATCCCAGGCAGTAATTCGGTATTCGAGTGAGTGCTCTGTGCATTTTAGGGCCGTGGCAAAGAATGCAAGTCGAATGGATCACCAGAAGCGGTTCGACAATAGAGTGTGGTTCGAAACTATGCGTGATGCGACAGTGCAGCAGTTGGAGTCGAGCTGAGATGCAAAGTACTGGCGGTTTGGCCTCAGCCCTACACTGTCCATCAGCCACTTTTACTCCTTACAAATAGGCAAACAGAAAAATAGGGAGTAAAAATACTCCTAACAAAAAATAGGAAACAAGCATAAGAGCCCATCCCTCTGCTTTCGTCCACATAGCACCATGGATATGTTTGAGCCAGTGGTGCACCTAGTGCCATAGGAGGAAACGCTACTATTATTACTGCCTGATCTGAAGAGGGATAATAACAACAACATTTCTGTTTTACGGTTAAAACATTTTTTACTTGCTTAAAAAAATCCTCCCAATTGGAATAAGGCTTTTTTACTCCCTAGAAACTTTTACTCTCAACTTTAGAAAATGGGGAGTAAACTAATCTCAGTTCAATATTTTATCTGGAGCACTGGGTTCGCTTACGTGAACACGGTGGTTCAAATTCAAGAAAAGGGGCAAAAGCAGCACCGTTGGTTGGACGGTGGTTGAACGTGGTCTGAAGATGGCCCAAAGCGGCTCGACAAAGAAAAACAGGGATTCTGGCTGTTCTGGCACACAGGATGCCACCAGCACAAATCTAGGTACTCGGGTACAAGAACAGTCCTTGTTCTTCCAATAAGGGGAGGCTGGTAAATATCAGCAGGGTTACACCTCCAGTGAGTTCCTGGGTACTGCTGTAGCCGGCAGAGAGGTCGGTATTGCTCCAGCAGCAGGTCACTCCTAATGTGCCCTGTGACAGGGTAGGCAACAGAGCTTACCTCTGCCTTTGAAACCTCAATCTTCACATCACTGGCAGAAGGCTTTGGAGAGGACTTCTCTTCCATAAGATGTTCAAATTAATTATTGAGGCCTGGATGGTCCAGAAGCTAATCCCCCTCTTTTATAGGTAAAGGGCAACAAGCGATTGGTGGAAAGCACGCCTGCTTTAAAGCCCAATCCCATTCTTGAGACAAGTGACCCATGCCTTCCGGAGGTCGTACCCAGAGTGCCTTGTGCCGCAGGGGACAGGACGTAGAGAAAAGCCCACAGAGAGGAACCCTTCTCCGAACTGACCTGTGATCCCTTGCTGTCCTAACCCATCCCCTTTCTCAGCCTGCAGCTTCAAAAGGCACCCTTTTGTCACATGCCTAACTCTTTGTTGTCAGGCTGTCCTTTGTCTCCAGCTGGGAGATCCAAGGCCCTAGCAAGAAGGAGTTACCGTCCCTCCTAGAGAGGGAAGAGAAGCAGGCTTCCCGTTACATTGTCCAATTCCCTGGAATGCAGACAGGCAGGAGCTTAGAATCCACATAGCCTCCCAGAGCGTTCCGAGCACCCAGGATTAACACTGCTATGCTCTGAATCAGATGTTGCTTAATAAATATCTGAAAATTCAGCCACATACCTAACTCATTCATGGCTTTTCGATTAAACTCATAATGATGTAGTTTTAAAATATTTTACAATAAATCACCTGTGTTGCACTGACTTTTCTGTCATTGAAGTTATAAGACTGGGCACCTTTGACCTTTGAACCTGCTCGGTGCCACTGCAGAGCATGTGCTGCAGGTTACGAGACTGGTGCAACAGGGTGCATGTGCCACAAGGCTTTTGGAATGGAGTCTCGTTAGCAGACCACTCTTTCAATTACCCTCAACATTTTATTATCAAACCAAAATCAAAACAAGTTAGGGAGTTTACACTCTTGTCAGATGAAAATCATTCAAAGAGAGGGCAAACAATTTGGCAGCTAGGGATCTACTAGCAATCAATGGTAGAAGCAAGCCAGCAAGAGCAGTAATCATTTCATCACAGTAGATGTCTTGAAGCCTGCTAAACGACTGGTTTCTCTGCTAGAAACCGATCACAACCTGTGAATGAATGCTGGAGCCCAGTCATTTGTGGTGCATGAGCTATCAATTGTGTAAAGGCATATTTTTTTAAATCAATTTGAGAAACACTAGTACAAGTATGCCAGTAGTTATGGTATTTTAAGCTTTGCTAAAATGCATGTCAACCTATGCTTTAGGAGCAAGTGGTAAACATTACTAGTAGTGTAAAACAAGTATGTGTGCGTCTGTCAAATTATGCAGGAATACAAATGAAAAGTCAAATAGCTGTAAGATGGGATTTCTACTACAGGCATTGATATATGAACAATAGCACGTTTTAAATGCCAGGTTCTAACATGGTTCGACGTAGCAAGAGAGGTTGCTGCCTCAATGCATTTAATGCTGGTAGCAGGGGAGAGGTTCATACTATATGGCATTTGGTATGCGATTGCATAAGGATTACATTTGGTTAGGCGTTTTCCATTTATTGATCACAGAGCATATTTATTCACAACAAGTGTAAGGTTGTGGCACACTTGACAGGGCATTTGACTGGCGTGACGTATAGGAACAACAACAAAAACAATACTGGTTTTACAAACTGCACGCTGTTCGGAAGGATTTCTTTTTTCGGTTTCCCCATCTCTTTTCAATGGGTCCCCCAGCAGATGTGCTGATTGATTGCGCGATCTGGACCTCTTTACTGGCTCTACCCCAGTTCACTGCAGTGGATGCTTCATTAGGGTTTACCACACCGTTCTGAGGTGCCAGCTTCCCCAAACCCTGCCACCCCTCACCCCCAACATCTTTTCGTTGTGCCAGCCATAATCCCAGCGAGACCTAAACCTGCTGCTGTAAAATGCAGAGAGCCGCCCTGCAGTGATCCCGCATTAATTTTCAGTGTAGCTCTACTAAATCTCTTCGGTATAGTGTACGGGGGACATTGTCCTCACCATCTTTGTACCCTAAGTGCATTTTACACTAAAGCAGTATAGCCCAGACAAACTGGTGGCAGCTTAGATTTTCACACTGGTATGGGCTATCCTGTGCACCTTAGGCCCAACTGTATCACATATTAGCATTTGTTCAATATGGGGGTCAAAATGGCTAACCTCGTTAGGTCTTCTCTTAATGGCTTGCTGGTACACTTCCTCCCATGCAAGTAAGGAAACCGCCATACATGAACATACACTGCAGGCTCTGCCAAGAGCCCGGGAAGTACTGGGGAATGCTTGGAAAGGGTAGTGGAGTTGAGAGACATCCCAATACACATGCAAACCAGGGTGCTGTCACAAATGCATCTAAGCTGGCTATCCAGGATTGGATAGGCACTCAAGTTTTAATGGTGCAGATCGCTGATAGTTAGCTGAGGTTTACTCTAGCTGAGCTCTGAAGCCATTTGGAAGCGGACCACCTGAACCAGGAATTCAAAGAACAAGAGGCCACAAAGTGATTCTGGAAGCTGCTGTGGCATGCATTGCCAATGCAAACTCCTGCAAGACGAGGATCAGTCCTTTCAACCAGGACAGCCCATCCAAGGTTTCTCCCCCGTGAGCTGGTGGACACAATCCGTTCACAGCCCTGTACTTTGTTTGATGTTCATCTGAAGCATGTCTTCAGCTGCCTCTGTTGACACTTTGAGCCACTGCTCTTATAGTGGCAAGTCAGGAAGCTCTCGATACCTCTTACTGCATTGGCCTTCTCCTACCCGCTTTCAGAAGTATTTGGGCCATCATTGGGACATCAGTGACCATTGTTACACTCCTCTCTACAGTGCTTACTACTGTCTCCTTTATTTCTATCCTCAATAATGGACCCATTCAAGTCCATTGTTCTTCTCGCACAGGTCGAAACTACTCTACCCTCGGACTTCAACTTGTACCAGGACACTATGCAATGCACGCTCCATTGGTAATAAAACATTTAATTTGACATCTTTTCTTTCTGATGAACGTACAATTCATATGATTCAATAAAATGGGGCAGTCTCCCTCAAATACAGCCTCACTTGCCGCCCTTTCATATTGTTGGAACTTTTCACAATCCCCTCCCTCTAATGGCAAGGGAGTTGGCACTGTTTTTCCAATTCATTGATTTTGGACTGTGTTCTACTTATCACCATGTCACATTTAGTTGCCCCCATTCTTTTATGTTCCTTTTACCCTCCCCCCCGCCTTCTAGACCATTACCATCTTTTTGGGACAACCTACTTCCTGAAAGTTCTGCCATCATTCTGCTTACTACATAAGGCAAAGGGGGCTTGTTACAACAGCATGGACTGGACCCCTGGCAACAGACTTGCTTTGGACCAAACCGCCATAGTATTTACTCTATGACATGGGTGAGGTGGTGAAGAACTTCTTTAGTTAATTTACCTTTGTACTTGAAGACAAGAAGGATTCGCCTGGAATTCTGCTGGGATACAGTCCTCTGCCATAGATGTGAATACAGAAAGCGCCAAGAAAGTTGTAACCTCTGATCTCTACCCACTTCATGGGTACATTTGTGGTGAAACCGATGAGTGGACAAGGGCTATTGCGGCTCAGGAACTGGTATCCAAGAACCCGACACTGGAGATGACAGAACCAGTGCAAGTGCCCTATACAAACCTTACAGGTTGGGAAGGGCAGAAGAAACGGACTCGCCTTGTCCTCTCGACCCTGCACTGGGGCTCACAGAATCCACAGAACCAACAGAGCAACCCCTTGCTCTCTCAGTATTTTCGAAATAGCTTAAGGACTGCTTTGGCACCTTGAACGCCATCCAGGATACTGCACAGTGCTGTATCTTGTCTGCACAGCAACCATCAGTCATCTCAATACTCGACAGCATTTACATCTCAGTTTTGTTTGATGCCGAAGCTCTGCAGTCTGCACATCAGAGACCCACCAATCTACTGACGTACCCATCCACCACTGCCACCTTGTCACCAGCTTCTTCGAGCTCAAAGCGGTTATTAGTTCCCAGGTTCTGTGAGCCAGCCAAGCCCGCTAAATGCCGAAGGCCAGTCTCCACTTCTCCACACCCAATGCGCCAGATCTTCCAGCACTGTCGACACAATGTAACGTGCCATTCCCAGTGTCTTCGACTCACAAGCAGTCACCAATGCAGAGCTTGAACCAGTCGCCGCCATTCCCCAACCAGACTGTGGCTCAGTGACAAAAAGTCTGGCTCTACGCTGCTGAGCCAAAAGACAACAAAATAAGGTATTTGAAGAGGCTCTGGTCCACCTTAAAGAACTCCAGTGACTTGTCCCCCTTTTAAAAAAAAAAATAATTAAAAAAAAGAAAATTGTAAAAAAACAAAATAAGACATATCCAAGTACTTTTGAGAATTGCTGCTCAATCGCTTGCACCCATGGCTTCGCCCAGGGTGTCCCTTTGTCCTCAAAGTCCATGCTCTGCGTTTCCTTTACAGGGATGTTTTTAATTAGTTGCGTGCATTGTTTCATCAAAGCTATTTTTAGACCAGTTTGGTTGGGCATGGTTTTATTTTGGTACCACCATACTATTGTTTGTGTTCCATCTGTGCCAGCTCACACCCCTCCTGAAAAGGTATGGCCTGTCCTCGTCCAATGTTGCCAAAAGAGGCAAAGGAGGTCTACCTGTTTGGCTGTGCCTGTTCACCTTGATTGGATTACGCCTTATTTAGTAGTAATGTGGAGCAGAGTAGGCACTGTATCACTGCTCCTCCCTATACTCCTACACCACAGTAGTATTTTTGTTACACCGTTCAGTTGTGAACTTTATTATGCACCAAACTTTTGTTCGAGTCACCTAGTTTGTAAACATTACTTATTTTTCACCACATTCATTGCAGGCTGTTTTGTGCAGAGGTAAGGACAGAAGCAAAGCCTGCACATTGACTTCTTTGAATTTGACACAGCCACGCTGAGCAGAACAAGCATTGGCAAATCCATCAGTTGGGGCATTTTTGTGAAGGGATTTGCCAGGAAATTGTGCGATTACCTGTACACATGATAGCCACTGCTATTTAAAACCAATACACACTGGTTGTCAATGCTCGTTTTTAACGGGACTTCAGTACAAGGAACAGCTATAAAATCGACTGACTGTAGACACACTTGATTAAGACATTTCAATTACACCAGAAGCACATTTTAGAGCAGCAATTACGTCCTCAACAGTCAGCAGGCTGCTTAGAAATAACACTGACAGGCAAAACTGATGTTACTGCTTGATAGAGGTAGCGCAAAGCTACGTGTTTTGGGTGGGCAGGTCCAGTCAATGAATGAGAAGGGCACTAGGCAATCAAAGATTAGTAGAGAACCTAACGTCCACATAAGGTGTGTACTAGGCTTTTTTTAACGCATGAACATCTTGTAAATACGACAGCTTTATTATTTCCCTGTGTACATTTACACATAGGTTTAGACGGGAGGGCTGTGCAAAGGTCAGGTTACTTGACCCAAACCAGAACGCTTGTTTTGATTTTTATCGACATGGATGCAAGCCATGGATAAAAAAACTGCACACTGTGATTAAAGGAATGATTCCGTTCAGCTTCTGCTGTGTTACACTTATGGGGCAAACAGAAGCACTGTGCATATTTATTTTCCTAGCATTTTAGGATTGTATAATAAGATGGAAACTAAATTGCAATTGAGAATTAACATTTTTTAACAAATTATGCTTCTTTTCCAGTGAAAACAAACCAGTATTTTGCAAATTGTATTTTTCAGAGTTCCTGTGTTGTGTACATAATCAAGTGAAGGTCGATCATTTTTACAGTTATAATTTAATTTACACTCCAATTATAAAAACAGTGTGTAGAATGAGGAGTACGCGTGGTTTAGTTTACATATATCAACCTTGCAGTCAATGGGGTACATTACTATAAATGGTCAGTGGCAGCAGTGTCTTTGCCAGGGCTGAGTGATTGTCATTACGCCAATCACAGGCGTTCTAACCTCTCAAATCTTCAAGACTACAATTAAAACATCCAAAACCTGACTCTCCAGGAAGTGCAAGCGCTGTTCAAAAACAAACAAATGAAAGCTACATTTGTAGAAACTCAGCAAAACCTGTCCCTGTGGCAATCCAGATAAGTATTTAACTTCATGTAGCGCTTCATACATGGTTTGTCCAACATCTAGGCAATGTGATTATTATACCTCAGTCGATAATTAACCGGCCTCTGAAAGATGTTAGCCAATAAGATAACTAAGCCGGTTGAGCACTTGTTGCTGCGATCTGTAGGTTGCAGGTTCGAATCCTGGCAATGCCAACTCAGCCTTTCATCCTCGAGGTCGATAAAGGAGTACCGACTTCGGTTTGGTGATAATTGTGATAAATAAGTTCTATGTACAGGGCTTTGCAAAAAGCACTATATTAATACCCATTTGACCATGAGATTAGATATAGAATTTTGTATGGAGTCCTTGCGTCACTGCACTATTGTATCATAACATTGGCATACCATTTGGTAGTAATAGCGCCAGGAAATGAGGACTTTCATTAAACATCAAAAAAGACAATTCCGCCATCAAACCTCAAAACACACAATACAATTCATGTTTGCTTTACTATGGAATTGGCTAGGTTTTTGTGTTTTCAACTTTTAAATATATACATGAGAGATCAAATAGCCAGACCTTAGAGAAATAATGAAAGATGTATTCTGTCACAATGCAGAAAGCTGCCGCACTGTAATGATTTCCATACAGTTTTTGCACATGTCGGCTGGATGTCACATACATTTTACTCTCTTGCAAAGGAGAAAAGTCATTTTTACTCTCTTACAATAACATTTACTCAAAGTGTAAAAATAGGGAGTAAAATACTCCCACCTCCAAATCTTATTTGGAGCACTGGGTCCGGTTATCTGCTTTGTGCATTCAACTCCTATTTGGAGTCGAATCAATTAAAAATCAATACAAACAAAACCCAAATGGTGACATACTCAGCTAATAAGAATGTTTGGACTATAAACAAATCTATACTTGAGGTAGTCAATAAATATACTTATTTGGGCATGATCTTCGAAGGTGTAAGCAATCCAAAGGGCAAGGTGGAAAGCATGCAGCAGAAATTTAACACAGCCATATCACAAGCAAAAATTCTATTGCATCGATATGGGAAATTTACGATAAAACCAGCAATCATCTGATGCAATATGAAAGCTATTCCAACAATTTTATATGGTACGGAAACTCTACCGAGTTGGCAAATACCAAATTGGATAGAATGGAAGCCAAATTTTGGAGGTCGGCGTTGTATTTGCCACAGTGCGTACTGGGGGTGGGCCTGCGCTATGAATTGGGTTTGATCTCCTTTCATGCTCTTCACCTGTGGCGACTTTGTGCCTTATTTCGCAAGTGCTTGGTTATAAGTCATCAGACAAATATGTTGCAAGTGATTGCTAACTATATGTTCTTTTTAAGAAGCAAATTTGCGAAATGATGGGTAGAGAAAACTCTTATAAGTCTGGCTGATGCTAGTGTATAAATTGACATGCTGGTGACAAACACGGATAAAGCTAAAGCTTTACTCTATCAGTATGATTGGATAACTACGAGAACTCTGTGCTTAAAGTATCGCCAGATCTGTAAATTCAGATTTTGGCATAAAAAAAAGTCAACCTGACAGAATCATATATCTCTTGAAGACAAGTACAAGCCAGAAGGAATCAGATACCCCAAAATGCAAACTTCTGTAGATTTTGCATCAATCCGGATGTAGTTCAATCATTGGAACATCTAATATGCCATTGTCCAGCATTAAATGATTGAAGAATAAATTTCGCAAATGCAATTTCAAAACATGACGAACAGGAGTTACGTTGGTCTTTTCTATTATGTTCTGGTAAAAACATAATACAGTTAGCGTTGGTAAACTTTCTGGAATCATTGCATTTAGAAAACTATAACAGTCCTAGTAAAACAACAAGTATACTGTAAATGTTGCTAGTAAATCATAAGGAAACAAAAGCACTGGATTTTTTTTGTTCTCCTATTTTGGAAGTTGTGTCATATAGGCAAATATGGACTGCTGTATTTCCAGTTAATGATAACACCACATAAATTGCTATGCATGTTCTTTTTGGTGTTATAGAGGATAATGGACTGTTTTTATATTAGGTGATGATAACACAGAATTAAATGTTAAGTATATGTATATGCTTATATTACTAATTTTCTACTTAATTTATTTTATTTCTTCTTCTTTGATGTACAATTTTGTATTGAAAAGCTGATTAATTTCAGCTAATACAAACTTAAAAAGTAATGTTTACTCTCTTACAACAACATTTACTCTCAAAGTTTAAAAATAGGGAGTAAAATACTCCCACCTCAAAATCTTATCTGGAGCACTGTGTCCAGTTATCACATTCACTGACACAGCAAGCCACACAGCCCAAAACACCAACACACAACTGCTCATAAAGCAGTACGCACTAGTCACCTCTGACAAACATTGACATTTGCCTGTAAGTACCGTATAGTTAGTGGCACATAATGTCCTTATCCTATAAGCTGCAAAACCTCCCAGACACTACAAAAAAAGTTATATGTTTGGCATATGAGCATATATCGTACAGTTTAACACGTAAAGCCTATCATAAGTGAGTGTGAAGTAATGATTTCGAAGTGTAGAGTAGTTGCTCAAGCAATAGCCCCCCGCTTTACTGCAACATTGCATATTAGACAGTGGAGTCCAATGCCAAATTCGGTCCAGCCATCACATCTTCACTAACCTCAAACCACCCAGCACTCACACCAATCACACAAAACTAACAGTACACAAAACGAATAATGCAGCGTAGTTTACTTGACTGCAACCATAAATGCAGTTGTATGTAATGCCGTTTACCTGCAATGCACTGTTTATCATGACTGATCTGCCAAAATCACAGACAAAAAGGACTACAAGGCCATCGCAAGGGCCAAACAAATACATGCAATATAAAAATGGCATACATTTTTTCTACCCTATATTTTTTTTTGGGAGCATTTGCCTATTTTTAGAGAGTAAAAGTGGCCGATACACCCCTTAGCTGTAGGGCTGCTGCTTTCTGTCTCACGCATTTTACCCATAATCTAGCCAATTATTTCCAAAATGCTTACAACTGTCTGGCGTACTTGATATGAAGACCTGCATAACAAACTCACACACACCAATCATGTTAAACACTTGCGCTCGATAAGCAGTCAGGCTAAAAAAGCGTGTCAGCAAAGTAAAACATGCCACCAATATGGCATACATATCCAATTGTTATTCTCATCTTTAATGTAAACCACTCATGAAACAAAATAAAAGATTGGTTACCTATCCTTTAACAGCAAACAAGACCCAAGCACCACGGCTTGACTGAGCTCCTGCATTTGCTAAGCAAAACAAGCTTGCCTCTAGCTTATTTATTTATTGTTCTCCGCTTATATAGGAAGTAAATACTGTTTCAAAAGCGCCCACAGGGCAATAGGGAAGGGACAAGGGAAGAGAACAATTAAAATACATTTTTTTTTAAATACAAGGGGGTGGGGAGAGGACAAAACTACTATGCCTTGTGAGTGTTCAGAACGTGCAACTGCAGAAGGGAGGGGGAAATGGGATAGGTGCTGGGATGCTCATGGGTGCAACAGGTGAAGTGCAATGTAAAGTAAATGCGAGCCTCCAAGGATGGAGGGTTAGCCGGGGCAAGTGCTGAGGATAGACAGAAGCTGGGGCGATTCGGTGTGGGCCCTGAGGATGCATAAGGGCCCTGAAAACCGAACAAGCAACTGTGAGATTAGCAGAGGAGAGATGGAGGGAAGGAGGAGGTAAAGAGGAAGGTCTTGAGGATCTTCCGGAATTTAAGAAAGTCCTGCTCAACACGAAGAGGGAGGTTGCTCCAAAGAAGGGAGCCAGCTGTGGAAACCGATCGACCTCCTATCCTCTGTTTAGCGAAGTGCTTTACACATAAGGAGTTGGTGCCAGAGGAGCGCAGAGGTCCAGAGGGGGATTATTTAGTATGAGAGATGGAGATAGTGTGGTCCCTGGCCCAAGACAGCCTTGTAGACGATACAGAGGGATTTGCATTTAATCTGTGAAACAACCAGGAGACTCTAGGGCAGGAGAGATGCGGCCCCTGGGCTTGAAGCCAGGGATAAGTCCTATTCTGGATTATCTGGAGGGGCCGCAGGGTGGAAGAAGGTAGATTCAGGTGGAGGCTATTTCAATAGTCAAGCTTGGAGAGAACCAGGGCTCTGGTTACATTGAGCTTCTGGGGGAAGGCGAGAAAAGTTAGAATTCCTTTTAGAAGGAAGAGCTGAAATTGGGACTTCTTGGCAATGTCCTGAGTGTGAGGAGGGAAGGAGAGAACAGAGTCGAAGATGACAGACGTTGCTCACCTTTATTATAAAGAGGGAGCAGGGGGAGAGTCCATGGAAGAAGGCCAGAGTGAAGGGAAGAAGTCAGGCGCAAGGGTCCCAATCAGAAGGATCTCTGCTTTTCTGGCATTGAGGCAGGGACCATTGGAAGTGCACTAGGCCTGGATGGCAGAAAGGCAGTCAGGGATGATGGAAGGTGCCAGAGGGTCAGCAGGAAGCTTGAAAGAGTTGTGCATCATCAGCCTTACACTGGAGGTTGGGCAAAAGGAGGAGATGAGTAGTGCCAGCTCAGTAAGGTAGATATTAAAAAGCCAAGGTGAGAGGATAGAGCCCTGGGGGAACACCACAGGTGGAGAAGGAAGTAGGAGAGGAGAAGGTGCCCAGGAAGACTTAGGAGGAGCAGTCATTTAAAAAGGGTCAGCCAGTCCAGTGCCTGCTCCGAGATACCAAGTGTGTCATGAGCCTTTGTAAGAGGATAGAGTGGTAGAGGGGGTGCACAAGGGAGTGCTTGGGGCGGAGGGGAAAATACCCGTAGCAAAGCTTGCATCATAATCAAACATACATAAACAACCAAAGAACATTGTCAAGCAAGAAAACGGCATAACCTAACTTTAGATCCAATAGCTGGGGATGCTGAAATCTGAAAATTGCTGACAGCTGAGTGATGAGCTTGTATCTTTTTGTCCAACAAAAAAACACGCCAATTAACTACAGTGCAGAATTCCAACGAGGAACACGTCCCAACTAGTGAAAGAATATCACTGCAAAGGAGAGCATCTCCAAATAACCAGCCTACAGCCCTAGGAGCAACCATCGCCCCGATACCAAACCTCTATAGTTAACTCGGGCCCTCAGACAAATTGTAGCCTCAGGAATGAACTGTGGATTCCACTACTACCCCTTAATATGTGATTTATTTATTGGTGGGTATAAAGTGTGCACATCTGTTCAGTGGAATGTTCAAGCAATTTCGTTTTGACAGCAGACAAGTCACTCACCCTTACAGCCAACAAAACAGATGACTCCTATGTCCTCCTCAGCGACCAATAAAAAGCCCCCACCACACCTTCCCGAGGGACTTCAAGAGTATACCTCAAACGGAGCCCACCCAGAGAACATTACCCCACCACTGATTCTGTAGATGAGGGGCCTGCATTGGGTGGCCAACCGTCCCCGATTTTGTGGGACAGTCCTGAATTGATGTGTTGTATCCAGGGTCCAGCACTCACCCTTTGCTGGATGGGGAAAAGTGCCGACATTGCTTCAGGTCTGGGCCTGATCAAAGCCTTTCCAGCTCTCCACACACCTGTAAATTGGAGCGCAGGCAGCAGAGGGGCTCTCCCACGGGTCTGCAACATGTTGCTCCTTGCTAACAGAGCATTATAATGAGAGCAAATAGACATTGATGGGCATGGGCACAATTAGCAGGGGCTTTTGTGCTTCAATAACTGGGAATGGGAATGGTGGGCGACGAGAAATGGGGAAGCAGCTGCCTGTTGTGTCAAATAATGATTATGGTTTTAAAAACACACGAGTGGGAATTATATAGGCTCACTTTACTTTGCACGAATTAGGATAGTCTGTCCTTTACCCCACATGGCCTAGACTTAACAGGAAAGTGTCCTGCATGCATAATGGCCCTATAGGGGCGTTATAACATGTGTTAAAAATTCAATTCCATCTGTCACCAAGGTTGCCAAAAAGTTTATCCGGGGGCAGGGATATGTGGGGAGCCATTTAACTCCTGCCTATAATCTAGAAGAGCCTGGTTAGCTTGACGGCAACAGCTACCACAAGCTACTTTTGGCTCCCCAGGCCTCCTGATCCTGAACAAATACACATATGTAAATTTAACTCTGCACATTTGGGATAACATATAAAGAAATAAGCACAAATCCATATGACATTTAAGGCATAAAAGGGTCATAAATAATGGCGAAGGTGCATTGATTAATGCTAGCTACCCACAAGTTAATTTTAGATCCTACTCATCCAATCTTAACTTCAATCCCTGGAGGACTAAAGAGTCCTGCGAAAACATTTTGAATAGTGTGGCACCTAGGAGTGCAATTTAAAACTATCCAGATGTTTTGGACTACAACTCCCATCAGCCCTAACCAGCAAAGGCAAGGTATCAAGGGTGTCGGAGCCCAAAACAACTACAGACTTGTCCAGAAACACTTCTTCTAGTAGGACAACAGTCTATAAATCAACTCCAAAAAACACTTCCCCATACAACATCCTCGCAAAGGAGGTCCTTATTAAGCGCTTCACATGCCCCACAAAAGCCTGGGTCTAAGAAACAAGCACTCCCTAAACTACTACCTTCGAAACACACCCCTATTGAAAATAATTATATAAAACCCCACAAACAATATATATCCGCTATAATTAGCTTTGCCCCACCGACAGCCACTGCCAATACCAACAACCCAATGGAGCCCATATCAAAGGCACGCCCCTTACAAAACCCCGCCCAATAACAGTCACTCTGAACAAACTCCCAGACACAAGTGCTCTAAGTTTAAGATAAGAAGCATGCCGCCTACTGATCCCCTATTAAAAATAAAAAAAGATCTTTGGGAGACCGCTTTACCCCAAACAAAATACCTACATCATTCCTGCGTCCAGTCTCCCCCAAATGCACTTCTTTCACCCAAGAGCCCCAGCTCCTATAACTTACCTCTCAAAGCTGACCCCTCCCACAAAGAAACATGGCCCCTATGGATGCCCCCACCACAGACACATGGTCCCTATAGATGGGTTAGTGTCAAGTTCCCATTTGAAAAACGGACCCAACGAACACGGCGTGGCCTCCTCATCACGTGAAACGGACGTTACGTTCAGGCAACGTCCCATGTTCATTCTTGAGTATAAAATCCTGTAGTCACACGTGATCACTACGCTGCGAGAGCGGGAACGCTGCAGCCGTCCTTCAATACCACGTGATCAATGCAAAAAGGCGGGAAGGTAGGAGCCGGGGCTAGCTTTGCGTGGATTTCTCCGCAACTGACAAGACGCCGGCCAGTGACAAGTAAATTATCAGGCGAATTTATGGTAAACCAGTTTTTCCAACATGCGTTATTCCAGTCGAGATGATTGTTCAGTCCTGGTTTTAATTTTGTATTCTGGTTTATAATGGAGCACGCTGTTTAAACTGATCCTGGGCTACCATCTCCTGACTGTAATGTGGGTTGGTGGCATCAGTGGTGCAATGACCATTGGGCAGATAAGGCATTCGCCCACCACCTTCAAATTTTGGGCTACGTTGATTTGACCTGGCTGACCTACAGAGCGGTTGCTGGAGAAAACAGGACTGTAGAATCTTTGTGGACCCTGCTATCTCTAGTGCGGCCTACTATACACACTCATTTGCACACATAGGAGGGTTCCATGTCATTTCATCGCGGGATGTTTTTTTGCGGGGTTTTTTACAGTGATTTTTATTTTTTTAATGAAAAACCCATCATTTTAATTCTTTTTGGGGGGTTGCCTCGCCAACCCCCCCATTTTTTTTATTTGTATTTATTCCCAAACCCCCACACCCCATATATATAATTTACTAACCCCCCCCCGGGGAAAAATTTGTGGCAAAAAACCCAATTAAAAAACATCCTGTGATGAAAGGACGTCATACCCATAGGAGGCGGAGGCAGGAGAGAGGGTTCAACACGTCTTTATTCTATCAACAGTAAACCAGACCTGACGTCCCCCCCCATTTTTTTAATTTGTATTTATTCCCAAACCCCCACACCCCATATATATAATTTACTAACCCCCACCGGGGAAAAATTTGTGGCAAAAAACCCAACGAAAAAACATCCTGTGTTGAAAGGATGTCATACCCATAGGAGGCGGAGGCAGGAGAGAGGGTTCAACCCGTCTTTATTCTATCAACAGTAAACCAGACCTGACGTTCCCTTCCCTGGCTCGCCCCTCCCCTTCCTGTGCCCCCATGTCCCTTGTCACATGATGTGAGAGGGTGAGAACACCACCCCCGCACCCCGGCATTAAACATGAAGTCACACTTAGTTAATTGCTTCAATGAGTCTGTGAGGTTTCTTTTGTGCTCTTTGTGGTCGCTGGTCCCTTATTTGTTCAGGCTCCTGGAGGGACCGAGGTGGTGTCTCGGCATGTCATCCGCCAGGCTGGCCGCAGCCGAGATTGGCGGTTGTTTCCGCGTTGGAGCTGGAGACGCAGAGGTAGAGTTTAGTCCCCTCTTTGTTTCCGCGTCTCCAGCGATGCAGCGCGGCCGGTCGTATTTAAGGCCCCGCCTTCTGGCACGACGCTGCGTTGCAACCCTCCTCTGGATTGTTTTCCTGCTTCCGGGTTAACGTGCTGTGTTGTTTCTGTCCTCCAGCTTCGGCTTTCTTACGGAAACTTCCTACTTGTGCTGTTTCGATGCCACTGCTTCCCTCCAGTCTCTCCTGTTCCTCGCAGTCGGCACCTTCCTTCTCCCACTCGCGGAGCAGGGCTCTGCGGGTCTCTCTCTCCCTCTCTTTACTGCGGCTCTCGCCGCGTGTTTCCTTTTTCTCCTTCCCTCTCTTTACCTGGCCTCTCTGCTTCCCTGAGGCCCTACCTCATTCCAGCGGTCCCATTTTCCAGGCCCAGCCTTCCTTCCTGCCTCACTGGTCGCTGCTACCCGAACTCTGCTACTCCGGCACTCCTGGCATCTGGACTATCCCTTCGCTACAGGACACTGTACTCAGCCTCGTATTCGACCATTGCCAACGGTCCATACTGCCATCTGGATTGAAGAGCGTCACTGCTTCACTACAGGGTTTTTTCCCCTTGGGGGTTTTTCCCTGATTTCTGGCTTGGTTCCGGAAGGGAGTCGCGGGACAGCTGTTTTTACAGCAGTCACTGTGGCTTCCCTCCGTGACAAGCACCATCTTCCCGAAAAACAGAAGACCTTGACACTTCCAGCAGCTCAGGTGAGGAGAGTGTGTGTACTGGGGAGGCCGAGGTCGGGGTGCATACTAGATCACACGGCGCTGGAGTCTTCTCCATCCCCTTTGTACAGTGAGTCCCACTCGGCACGCAGATTGAGTGAGGACTGGTTGGCACTGGCACGATTCCTGGCATCCTCCTGAAGTGTGAAGAGTTTTTCGTTGTTTTCCTGGCACCCTCAGCTGTGACAAGGGATCCTTTCACTTGGATGACTGTGAAGGGGCTCTTCTCCGAAAGCGACCATGTTTTTACGACTTTGTGTTTGTTTGGCTATGACTACGTCTCCAGACTCGAGGTCATTATCTTATGCTCTCCTCCTCTCATCGAATCCCCTTTTCATCTCTGCTTTCCGTTGAGTCATGTTCAGGCATTTCCAGGTCTCTGCTGTACTTTTCGCTTTCCTGTGTGAAGTGTGGAATCCTAGTCCTAATGTTTCTCCCAAATATCACTTCGGAGGGTGTTTTCATGGTGGTTCTGTACGGAGTGTTCCTGTAATCTTGCATTAATTGACATAACCTCTTCTCTACGGGCTCGCCTGTCAGCCAAGCAATTTGCCTTGTTTGCTTGATGTTGCTCATGAAACACTCTACTGTTCCGTTAGCCTGGGGCCACAGGGGCATTATTTTCCCGTGATGGAATCTCATGTATTCTGAGAATGTCTTGAAGTCTTGAACGGGGGTCATTATCCGACTTTACTACTTTGGAGATGCCGTAGGTGGTGAACATTCTATCGAGCGCGGGGATAGTGTGGGAGGGTGATGTGGACGGCACGATTTGTATGTCTGGGAATCGAGAATATTCATTGACCACTACTAGTATGTAATCACTGTAAAGACTGGTAGGGGGTGTCTGTACTTCCACTCTCTATATGGTAGAGGAGAGGCACAGGGGACCCCAGCCAAGATTCTCTATTATTGGTATGTGGTCGAGCAATCAAGGCCTAGCTTCTCAGGAGGTGATGCAGGCTGGTTCTTAAGTACAGTGTAGTCCCCGAACTCCCACAAAGGAATGTCCACACACTGTATTACTGAAAACACATTCTTTATATAATTAATATTCAAAGGTATGTACACGATCACAATAACGCACTTTGTACTCGGAAGTCAATAATGATAAATATATACAATCCTAAAGTGGTACCACCAATGTTATCGAATCTCATTAAAGTGCATCAACGGTCACACAGATCAATAACGAGTAAACCAGCAATAGAGATAGGAAGGAGTGCAAGATGGTTGAAACAATAGGCAGAATGCTGACCCCTACCACTAGGCACAGTTCTGTGTGGAGATCCCCCTCCCCCACCTGGGCAACCTGTAAAATAAGATATATCGCACAAGCCCAGTCCATATGTTCAATAGTCTCAATTCTTCCTATTAATGTTTTACCCCCCCAATGTACCTGGTGGAGTAGAGTTCTCCGACGATGCGTCAACCGATCCTTCTTGAGTGCCTCCCTTTCAGGCGGGAGCCACGGATCGTCGAGAGGTGTCGGGGAACTTGGCGTTCGGTGTCAGGGATTCCACGGCCCTTCTTCAGTGCCCTCCCTTTAAGGCTGGAGTCACGGGTCGTCGAACGTCCGACAGTGAACAGGTTGAACTACGGCAGGGAAGTGACAGCTTCGTTCCTAGCGGTGCTCGTCGACGACAGAGCGTTGGCGTCCTGCAAGGAAGAGGCGTGCGGGGCACCTCGGTGACGATGGTTCTGGACTGCAAAGAAATGATGAAGAACTGTGGCCCAGCAAGGGCGTCGAGTCATCGGCGTCTCTGTGGCCCTTAGGTGGCGGGAAACCCACCGGTGGATGCTCCTCGGCGCGTCGACGGTCGAGCCTTCTCCAGCGGCAGAAAAGCGGGTGACGATGCAGACGAGAGCGTCCGTTGATCAATGGAAGTTCTTAGGCAAACGGGAGCACGGTGGCTCCGGTCGGCAACGGCAGTCGTCGACAGTGGCGGACAACAGTCAGAGTGCTTCTCCTTGGAGTTCCGCAGCAGTCCCCGTATCGGGTCAGCAGCCTGTCGAAGGTCTGTCTACCAGGGAGCATTGTCAAAGATCAGCTGTGCACGATGGTCCCTCGTAGCTATGGAAGAGGGCGCCTTAACCAGGTCCTCTCTGGGTCAGTCCTTGGAAACATACCAGCTTTCAGATTGCGAAGGAGAGCAACAGCAATTCTTCTCGTCCAGCAGGGCTTCAAGGTCAAGCGTCAGTTACTTGTAGTGGACTTCAGCTTCTGAACACGATTCCTAGCAGTGAGAGGTCCCCAGATATACTGTTGATCTCCCATTCATTCTGCTGGGTCACACTTAAGCATCCAATCACGACTACGGGCATTCATGCAGGCAGGCAGCCAATCAGGCACACGAGGTATTCAGGCCATTCACTTCTCTCCAGACACTCAAAACAAGTTATGTGTATTGGGACAAGTACCGAGCCATTCATCCAAGCTGCATTCATACCGGTTTCGGGCAGGGCTGTCTCAGTCATTGTGTCAACCACCAGATACTAGACATCCACAACACAGATTGCATATTCGTCACAAACTCTATTCACCCAAGTCCCACCCACAGCTAGTCTGGCCGGGCCTTCACAACAACACCATATATGGCATTTGCACCCAACAGCCAGTCAGGGGGAAGGGACAGAGTCAGGGCTTCCCAGGACTTTGGGAAAACAAGGTAATGGGTAATAGAAAGCAAGAGGCCACAGGTGCCCAAAAACATACACTAGGGGCACAGGGTTGTACCCCCACCCATGGGTGCCATAAGGGTATCCCACAGGTCCGTTCACCAAACCAAAAGAGAGCAGCATCGCCAGGAGTCCCACATGAACTCCTGTGCGGAGAACAAGACAGAACACACGATAAAAAGCAGTAAAGGACAAGGATACGGAGGCCCTGCCCCTCCGATGCATTTCCAGCATCACAATCACCCCCTTCCAGTGGCCCGAAGGAGTCCACTGCGATTTCCTCCCAGGCTCCCTCCGGTAGTGTTGTCATGCACCGCGGTTCGGGTCCGGTGTGTGGGTTTATGACTGCGCACGTGGGGCAGTTTCTGAGTCATTCCTCTACTTGAGCGTCGAGATGAGGAAACCATAATTTTCGTCTCCGCATTCTTTTTGTGGACACTATGCCTCGGTGGCCCTCGTGTGCAAGTTCTAGGACCTTATGTCTTAGGCTTCGGGACTCACTAGTTTGGTGCCTTTAAGCAGGAGGCATTCTTCGGATTTTGCAAGTTCATCCTTTACAGCCAGGAGACAGGTAATTTCTTACTTGGTACTCTCCCTGTGTTTTCCTTCAACTGCCAGGCTTGTTTCCAGTGCCCAGTCTCCAGACATCTCAAAATGATCTGCAACCCTTGATTGATGTTCGTTTCTTGATCTATTTGATTCAAGACGAGACCTTTTGTTGTGTTTCCTTGTATCACGTATCTGATATATTGGTCTGCGATAGATGGATCTGAGGACCCTTCCTTGCATGGATGCCGTGATAGGAAGTCTGCTGGGTTGTGATCTTTCCCCGGTCTGTGAATTATGTTGAAGTGATAATCTTGTAACCTCAAAGCCCATCTTGCAATCCGTGGTGGCATTTTGGATTGGGTATTACCATATATAAACAACAAAGCCTGGTGATCTGTTATAATTGTAAACAGTTCCCGTACAGAAATTGATGAAAATGTTCACAGGTCCATACCACAGCTAGCCCTTCTTTCTCGTCCTGCGAGTATGCCTGTTCAGTTTTGGATAGGCTCTGGCTGGCGTAGGATACCATGTGCTTGGGCTGGCTATCTTTTTCGTCGAGTTGGGTCAACATGGCTCTCAGTCCCACTGGGCTCTACTACTAGTTCAGTGGCTCCCCTCAGGTCAAAATAAGCCATATTCTTGGCATCGTAAATGCAATGTTTTATCAGTTGAAATGCTTGTTGCCATTTTTCGGACCACTTGAACTCTGTGTTTTGCTTGGTGAGTGCCCTGAGGGGTTCACTGACAGATGCAAAGTCTTTTATGTAACGAGTACACTAGCTAGCCAGTCCCAAGAATGGTCTAAGATCTGTAATGGAGCTTGCCGGTTCCGCGTCCGTGAGGGCACTTTAGCGGAAAAGATGTGGCCGAAGAAACTGAGTGTCTGTTTCCTAAACTCACACTTTTCGTTATTTAGGGTGAGTTTGGCCTTCTCAAGGTCCATGCACACCCTCATGAGTGTATTGTCATGCTGCTCTTGGGTTTGTCCGAACACCAGAATGTCATCATTGTATTTTATACAGTTAGCTATGTGTTTTTTGATATTATGGATCTCTGACTGAAAGATTTCCGCCGCCGATGAGACCCCGAAACTAAGTCGCTTATACCTATATAAGCCCAGGTGAGTGGCAAACGCGGTGCTATATCGAGAGGGCTTGTTGAGTTCCAGTTGATGGTACCCCTTGTTGAGGTCCAGCATGGAGAAGATTGTGGCCCAGCTGAGGAGGTGCACCATGTCAGTGATGCGAGGAGCGTGGTGCCGTTCTCTCAGGATGGCCGCATTTGGCCGCTGCATGTCCACGCATATGCAAATGTCTGTCAAGTCTTTCTTGGGTACCAGCACTATGGGGGACACCCACCGTGTGGGACCTTCCGCTGGTTCGATGATGTGGGCTTCTAGCAGCTTTGTCAATTCTTCCTCCACTTGCCTCTGTATGTTTATGGGGATTCCCCTATAGTGTTGCGCTACAGGGGTGACCTTGGTGTCGATGTGCAGTTCGATTTGACGGCCCTTCAATTTTCCCAGACCTCTGAACAGTGCTGGAAATACTTGATCGATTTTTGGGGTCGAGGTATTTGTGCACCATGAGTACAGAGGACTTGAATGAGGCCCATTTCGATGGCGGCCTTGTAGCTTAGAAAACAAACACTTTCAGTGGCAGCTTCCAGGACATGCATGGGGATATCCTTGGCTTGTCCTTTGTAGCAGCACGATGCTGTGAAAAAGTCTTTGCAGGGTGGTGTTGTCTTCGAGCCGTAGGCAAAGATCAGTGCTTTGGCGGGTTGTAAGCGTGGTGCGTGTGGTATGTTGGTGTATACCTCTTCACTTATTACGTTCACACTGGCTCCCGTGTCCACCAGAAATTCTGCCCAGTTCCCATTTATTTGTATGATTAGAGTTGGACTCTGCTCTTTTGTTGTGGGGTTGCCTAGAGCATACAAGTATCCCTTCCTTCTTGATTCCTCCCTCGGTTTTTCAATTCTTTGTGCATTTTCCTCTGAGGACGCACTGGAGGCACTGTCCGACTGTGAGTGTTCCACCAGATATCTGACGTATCTTTGGGATCTTCTCCTTGGCCTTGATGTGGGAGCTTTGGTGTCTCTCCAGTCACCCGAGGTTTGCTCCCTTCTTTTCTCTGGCTTGTCTTCTTTGTGTCTGCGATGAGTGGCTTTGTACGACTGGTTAGTCATGCGGGGTGCACCCTGTGGCCTTTGGTCCCTGTCTTGTGTGGGTCTCCTTTCCTGCCTTTGCCTTGTATCTTGCTGCGTTATATGAGGCATACTGCTTTGTAGTGGTTCTCCCCCGTCCCCACATTGAGCACTGTTGACCCATGGCTGGGCACTGTCCTTCATGTGGGTATTCGTAGCCGCACCTATAACAGAATGGATCAGCGTTTCCCTTAGATGCTCCATCTAGCTTGTTGACACACTATTGCTTTCCCTGGGTGATTTTGATGTTGTCCAGTCCCTCCACCTGTGATACTAACGCGGCATCTGAGCGAGCCAGATGTAAAATTTCTTCCAGATTTCATGGTTTTTGTAGTAGACGTTTTCTAAAGTCTGCACTCTCACACCCTACTATGATTTGCGACCATAATGCCTCTTTGTTGGAGTAATTGTTGAAGTCGCAATGCTTCAATTTGAGTCTCAAATGCATCACGAAAGCGTCCATGGCCTCCCCTTTGGTTTGCTTGGTGGTATGGAAGATGTGTCTCTCGTAGTCCACGTTAGTGTGTGGCGTGAAATAGTCTGTGAGTGACGCCTTCAAATTAGTGTAGGTGTCGGTGACACTTGCAGGGAGTTCATCTACACTGTCCCTTACATTTGAGCCGATCGAGAATGTTAGCCGACTTTGTTTTTTCTCGTCCTCAACCGGGCCAACTGCTTTGAGGCGCACTTCAGTCTCTCAGCCACCTTTTCCAGCGTGGGCCTAGGGTGCTGGTGTCACTGAGGTCAAAATTGGTGGGTTAAGAGGCTGTCGGACATCCTGGGAGGGAGTGTTCGAGCCGCGGTCAATGATTCATTTTCCAACATTTTGCACTTGATGTTTTGCTAGAATAAATTTGGTGATATATGTACTTGTCCCTTTCTCCCCAGACTGACCATGTTTGCGAATGAGATGATCAGTGACTTGAAGACGTCTTTGCTGTGGGCTTGGTGCGCACGTTGACTCACGGGCTGTGGATTCAATGGAGCCCACGTGCTCTGGTGGCCTGAGCAGGCTCTGTTCATGGGAATCTTGATGCTTGGCCTCTGTGCCACGTGCAGAGAGTTGATGAGCCTACTTGAATCTTGCGCAGTCCAGGCTGCACCTTAATCCAGTGGGATGTCTGATGTTCTATGAGGTCTATCCTGAAGGGCCTGGTGCGCACTTGGTTTCCTAGTCGCATGCAAGCTGGGCTGCTCCTCGGTCCTCTTGCTCCACCTTAGATAGGGGGGCATGTCAGGCCGTTGGCCTCAGTCAGTGGATGGCGGGAAAACGTTCTGCGTTGGTTCTCCATCAGCGGGAGCCTTGCTCGACCGCCGGGAGTGTCAGGAGCCATGGGGAGCCCTCGCACTCTGACCCGCTCCCAGATTTTGTTGCTGTTGGCGGGAGATCTTCCACCTGTATGCAGCGGGGAGCCTTCGCGATCCTTCCCTCTCTGAGATCACGTTGCCGTTGGCGGGAGATGTCCCTCCGACTGCCCGGATGCTTGGATGAAGCGGGGATCCCTTAATCTCCGTCCCGCTGCTGGTTTGCATGTTGCCGTTGGCAGGAGCTACCGCTCCAACTGCCCGGGGGCTCTGGGTTGTGGCGTGCGGTGAGCGGACCACTGGCGGGGAGCTTGCGACCTCCTACCCGCCCTGCCACTCACCGGTACAGGTGGTTGTTCCCGCCAGAAAATTGTCTGCCATGCACTGCAGCTCAAAGGGGCATCTTCTCCGCAGGCCACGAGTGTGAGGTCCACAAGCGCATCAGCTCGTATACGCCTCGTCGCCAATGTAGAATCTTCGTTGAGCCTGCTATCTCTAGTGCGGCCTACTACACGCTCACTTGCACACATAGGAGGCGGAGGCAGGAGAGAGGGTTCAACACGTCTTTATTCTATCAACAGTAAACCAGAACTGACGTTCCCTTCCCTTGCCCGCCCTTCCCCTGTCTGTGTCCCCATGTCCCTTGTCACGTGATGTGAGAGGGTGATGATACCAAGGACACAGCCAATAAACGATGGCTGCGCCTGCATAGTTAACAAAGGCACAGCAATTACTAAGGTAAAACATTTCATTGTTCACACCTGCATTCTTAGGCATAAATGTTTAGGCAATTAAAATCGTAAAGGGGTTAATTGCATGTTGGGGGCGATTAGAGGGGTGGGGGCCAGGGGGGAACAGGAGATAGCTCATTATCACAGCAGTTCTTAAGTGTGTGGTTTCAGCTAAAGGAGAGAGTTAACTGCGTGTAACATTTGACCTGCACTAGAATAGTCTCATTAGAATGTGTAAAGAAGTTAGATGCACCCACACAACCCTTCCCCCACTGTCTCCGAAGTTAGTGTCTCTCCCAACATTTGAAGGGTTACCCACCTTCCCCCCAAAACATTAGCCTAGGTGCATCATTGGTACTCTAGCCTAGGTACATCCCTGGTTGGCATGTATGATTTTTGGGACTTGTGGTCCTGTGCAGAAAGGCAATCTCATAGCTCGCAACTTGCACACTTTTGTCTGGTGTCACCCACCCTGTAATTTTACTCACCAGCCAAGCTTCCTAGACACCATACTATATTTGGGCTATGTGGTCCTGTGCAGAAGGTAGGACTAGTGAGGCCCCTTTTTTTGCACTGACTCAGTGGTGGCACAGTGCCATCAATAGAAGACGTGAGAACTCGCCTTTGAACTATCCTTTGAATTTATGGATGAAAAAACCTGAATTTGTTTTGTTGTTATGACCAAGTAAAAAAACAAAGCCATCTTTAAGGCAATAATCGAGGGTGACTACTAGTTGCATGTAAGTCAATCAATTATCGCCATTAAACATCAGTAATCAGTTCCTAGGTGGTATTGGAGTCAAATCTGTGTCCTTATGGTAGTGTAGAAAGTGCGAAAGCGAACACCTGCCACCAAATGGATCCAGTAAAAACCATATGTAACTAGGTGGCTACAAAGGTAAAATGGAGCCAGTCTCTCAAATAAAAGTAACTCTAGTCCCATGGGTATGTCACTATCGGATACCAAGCATATCAGTGTCACCAGCATTATATGCACAGGGCTGTACGCTATTGACAAGCCTAATAGGAATCCTTCTTTAGAGCGGGCATCTCTTCCTTTTTCACATATGTCAATTTCTGAAGCATTCTCCTTAACTTTGTGCATCCCAATTACCATCTGCAACCGCTAATGCTGTGTTAGAGAAGGCATATGTCTCACTTGGATCCAAACATCCCCAATGCTTACTCAAAAACACCCATTTTGGGCTCTTAAGTGCCCTGAAGCTTCTGTTTTGTGCATTGTTTTGGCACTATATAAAACTGTGATTTAATAGGGTTAAAAGATTATTTTTTTAAAACAATTTTTATTATTTTAAACAAACACACCAAACATTACAACCTTTTTTAGGACATTCATAATCAGTATCAAAACATCATATTATATAATGTTGTTCTGTCCTCCTCCCTCCATCCCCACAAGCTTAATAGGGTTAAAAGATGACCACAAAAATTCAAGTTACAAGCTACTAGCCTGCCATCCAAAAGTCACTCGCCACCTCAATTCTATACATACGCACAGCACACCATTTCTTACTCGCCAAGAGTCAAATATCACAAGCCATTGCCTAGTGGCAAGTGGAAATGTTGCACCATGATAGGAAGATTCTGCAGCATATGTAAGGATTTTTCGTACAGTGTCACTGGCAGATTACTAACGTTGGCCTTCTTATTTCTTCCAGAGTAGCAGACTTGGTTGGAATCCACTGAGATGGCATGGAAGGGCGTATTTCTAAATGAAAATAATTAGCTATTACAAAACAAGCATCATGGAGAAAGCGTGTGTGTGTGTGTGTGTCCATGTATGAGCGCGCATTTCATTTAGGGATGCACACGTCCTCCAAGAACTCACTCAATCACTCAGTCTTTAAGATATCCATCTCTCAGGCAATCTTCCCATCCACCAAATGTAGCCTTTCATTTGGTTACATTTTCTGTGACATAACCAGGGCTCATAAGTAAACCTGACAATTTTTGTTATAGAATCACGCTAGGCAAAACGAGTATTGTTACGTTTTGGAAGGGAAGTGGCTACAGTAGGCAATCTTCAAAACTTAATACAGAAAAATAGGTGGATTCAAATATTAGAATTATATCTTGGTTATTCTACGAAGTGGATTGTCAAAACGAAACAATACCTACTTACAGATTTCAATATAGATGATGAACTACAGCATTTTTAAAAAGAGAAGAGATCACTCCAATTAAATCATGCTCTCAGGTCACAGAGCTGGAAACAGCTGTTGGAACTTGCACTGTCACTCCATTGAACGGGGCCTCGCAATCTCGGGAGAATAGCTCAGGGGCAACGTGCTTGTTCTTGGAAGCAAGGTGACGCGGAGAAACACATGTTCGGCTGCGCTTAGATACCTATGGGTATTTAGCGCATTATAAATAGCCAATTATAATCCCTCCTCATCCCCCCATTGGAGTTCACGAGGTGAGAGCTGCCCTGGCTGACGGTGTCCTGTTCTGGAGTACCCTCCCGAGACCCCGCCTCACCTCTGTCTTCCGATGAGCTGTCTCGAGACTCCATTGAAGTCTTCAGCTTGGTCTTCTTCCCCCCCCTCCTTCTTCTTTCTTTCCTTTACCTTCCTTTCCTTCTCATCGTGCAAATAGGCTTGAGCTCCCCAGAGGCCACCTTGACAGAGACAAGAACCCAAGTCAAAGGAAATTCTTGGGAGCCTGCCCCAAGCCAGGGAAAAGGCCTTCAGGCACCAAAAAACCCTGGTATATGTGGTTGAGGAGTTCCTTGGAACGATTACAGGTGTAAGTCTCTCTGGATGGAAAAAGTCCTTTGATTTCCCACGTGTTGACCAATCGGTCTAAATGTCTTAAAGAATAGCGGAGCAGACTTGGTAGAATGTCCTTTGCCAAGAATCCAGGTGATAGTAGGGAGGTTTGGGCAGGTACTTGAGAATCAAAGAAGCAGTCGGGTGGTGGATGGATGGGAGCCAGCCAGACCTAATGAACACTGTGGCAGTTTGCCGCAGTAATAATGAATAGAAGCCGAAGCCGACAAGGAAAGAAAGGGATAGCTAGGAAGCAAGGTGAAGTGAAACTAGGTAAGTGAGTGAAAGCTGAAGAGTGAGTGAAAGCTGAAGGTTTAGCAAGTAGTCAGAAAGGCTGTCCAAGGCAACCGACAAGCTGCAAGAGCAAGAGAAAGGAAGCGGTACAAGACCGAGAAATACTGGTGAGCGAACCCACGGGAGAGAGAGAGCAGGGGCAAAGCCGGTACAGAGACACCGGATGAAACATGAATAAGAGGCAGAGCTAAGCATGAACAACGGAGGAAGAGAGAAAGACTAAATAACTCAAGGTACCGGCATAGAACCGGAAACGTAGCTACAGCAGGCTAAGCAAAAGGAGGAACTGTGCAAACAGCAGCGAGCTCCCGGAGGACGGATACAGCGCACCATGCTGACGGCACAGTGCGTTGATATAGGCACTGCGGCCATCTTAGGTTAGGACTAGACCGCAGCAGCTGCTTGTTGTACTGAATGCACCGTTGGTGGGAGAATCTCCACTTGTGACAACACTTATATGGTCATAGCATGACAGAGGGCCTGGCATATAGGCCTGCAAGCGTTAAAATAATCAACAATGAATGGGAGGCAACACAGAGAAAGTTAATAAAGTAGCTCCAGGCACCTTGTCAGATTCGGCACTCGGCTACCAAAACAAAAGAAAAAACAAATGCTCAAAATCCACCTTCAAAGCATGATGCCTGCACAACTGCTCGCTCTCTCGTAACGGTTCGTGCCAGAGGGGCAGAAAACTCATGGTTGTGAATAGAGCTGTGATTTGACCTGCGGCGAAGTGGCTGGGGTTATTTGGCGATTTATCGACCTGCAGCGAAGTGGCTGGGGTTATTTGGCGATTTATCATGTACAACAGATTGCTGTTTGGGATTTATTTGCGAAGAGAGAGGATTTGGGACATGTGATCCGGTGAAGAAGGGTGGAATATAGGGCTGGGCAATATATTGAGTTTTGGAGATATATCGATATATAGTCTGCTGTCTTCCTTGTTGTGCGAAAGTGTTCCTGTCGGAAAGGGGGGTGTTAGAGTGTCAGATTGTTCTACGGGGTAGGATGGGGAAACAATGCTATATGGAATTACAACCCTTGTATTAGAGGGCTTTTTGGTGAATTCGTAAGGGTCGGTTTTGGGGGGGGAGTAGGAAGGTTTGTGAGGCAAACAGGAACAGCTAGAATTGTGAAATAAAAGAGAGGGATTGTGGGAACTGTGGTGTTTTGCCTGAGCAGGTTGGGAGTGTGGGAAATAATAATCAGAGGGGCGGTAAAGAAAATGACTGGGAGTATTTGAGTAGGACGTAGGGAAACAGGGATTCTGGGATGGATAATCTTCCGGTGCAAGCAGGTTGGAGATCTTAAGGGATTGGCTCTACGTGGAGGGGTCATTTCATCTGGGTAGGAGAGATTTCATGAGAGGAGGCGAAATAGAGGTGTTGTATCCTACAAAAGCCTCAGAGATGTTGTCCTCTCCTTTTCCCTCGGCACAATACCGTGTCTCCCTTGGGTTATTCACTCGTGTTCCCCCATCCCGGTGAGCCTTTCTCGCTCTTTCACCCCTGGAGTTGGGATCTGAGCGAAACAGCCCTTTATTGGCCATCTGAATAGGGGTTTCCAGAGGTTTGTTATGTGAAAAACCGCTTTGTGGAACAACCAGGTTGCTGTTCCAAGCCTTCCAGCATACGATCTGGATCGATTTCATCCTCCAGTATATAAAGATGGTTACTGGTGCGGTTCTCAACTCTTTCTTGGTGAACCCAGGGTTGTTCAGGAGATTATTTGAAGCGTTCCTTCACCTCTCTTTCTATCATCCTCTTCCTTTCCTGAGTTTCCATTAACTCTTCCTCTATAGCCTCCGGGCAGATCTCCTTACCGTGGCCCCACTCTCCACAAAATAGGCATTGTTCAGCCTGAGCGGTTTCTGAGTTATTTAGGGAGATAGAGGATGTTGACCCTCTCATATCTTTATTCGGGGGCTAAAAAGAAATTCCAGGGTGTTAGGGTTCTCTAGATTTTGTCTCTCCTTGGTTGGGATTTCCACCTCTTCCCTTAATGGTTCACCCTCTACGTTTCCCTCTGAATAGTAAGGATGGGGTTGCTGGATTTCATTTGCCATAGGAGAGGTTTTAAGCCCTCCTACTGATGATCTACTAGGTGACATTTTCCCCACAGTGTCATACAATAAGGTATCATTGAGCATTTTGTCTTCTAACGCTTCCCTTTTCCCATCCTCCGTTGTTCGTGAGATGTTAGGGTTTTGAGTAACTTTTTCACCTTTTCTTTTCCCCTGGAATGAGTTTGCGAGTCATTTCTCTAGCGAAGGGATTTTATGCTTACCATGCCTAAGGTACTGGGAGTTTAGCAGGGCTCCCAATTCTAATGTTGTGGGATTTGGGTCTTCTTGGGAAAGGAAGGGCTGGTTCATGTGAGACTCCTTCAAACTGCTAAGGTTTGGCGTTGTTTCCATAGATGGGGGTTCCCACATGGTTTTATATATGAGGGTTCCCAGTATTTTACCTCGGCAAATACTTTGTGGAATGGAAGAATAATTGAGTAAGATAAAGTTATCTCATCTCCACAACATAAAAGGGGAAATGCCAAATAGGGGAGGTTGTCAGCAAGAGGGAGGAACTGCGACAACTGGAAAAAGACAAGGTTGTGTGCAAACTCCAATACTTACACACACAAACAATATGAGAAAGGAGACAAAGCCGACGTGCTGCTCGCAGCGAGGCTACGAGGACAACGTAAGGGGAGATGGGTGACGACTATACAAGATGAAACAGGACCCCACGGGGATCACCCCGCTGGCAACTTCTACGAGAAATTGTACACCTCGGATATCCCAGCAGATGATAGTGCGATCGCAGAATACATGAGCACAATAACCATCCCCAGCCTACCTCAAGATACTGCCCAAGCTCTAGATGCCCCTATCACAGGCAAGGAAATAGCAGAAGCAATCAAAAGGCTTGCAACAGGGAAAGCACCAGGAAATGATGGCTACACAGCGGGGTTCTATAAAACCTTCAGCGATACCCTCCTTCCAACAATGGTTGAGCTCTTCAATCATATCCTCCAAACCGGCATCGCACCAGCATCCTTCTCCGAAGCATTGATTACGGTCATTCCCAAAGAAGGTAAAGACCCCACACAACGTGCCTCATACCGCCTATCTCCCTCCTATATACAGATGCCAAAATCTACACGACAGTCCTCATCGCATGGCTGGAGACACATATGCCAGCCATAATTCACAGTGATCAGGTGGGATTCATACTTGGAAGACAGGGCGCAGACTCTACCCGCAAGACCCTCCACCTTCTACATGAAGCCAAGAAAATGCCAAACACACCTGCATTATTCTCAATCGATGTGAAAAAAGCGTTGGATAGGGTAGAGTGGCATTCCTGGAAGCCACTTTAAAGAAAATAGGGCTCGGCCCTACCCTCCGACGTGGAATCAAGGTTATATACACATCGCCCCAAGCTTCGATCGCGGTAAACTCCAATACTCCCGCTGGTTCTCCTTGAGCAGAGGAACGAGACAAGGATGCCCCCTCTCAGCAATTCTGTTTGCGCTTTCACTAGAAACTTTGGCGCAAACGCTTAGAACAAACAAAGGCGTAGAAGGGCTCCAGGTGTGCGGAAGAGAATACAAATTCGCCCTGTATGCAGATGATCTACTTCTTCATCTGCAAAACCCGATGACTGTTAGGGAGAATTCTCTGTTTAGGCCGAATTCCCTAACCTAGTGAGTCCCCCAGCAGCTTTGCTGGATTTTTGGGGTTTATTTTTTGTCCTGCCAAGAGTGAGACTCTTTTACCCTCACTCTTGGACATGACTTTAGAGTGTTTCTGTGACTTGCTATGTGCTTATGGGCTAGGGGGTATTTTTTTCCCCATAGGCTATCATTGGTTTTTGAATGTGTTACACAGCACCCTCAGTGCAGTAACACAGGGGTGTCATAGAGACCCCCAAACATAGACTCCACACCCTGGGACTGACTACTGTCTCCCTGGCTCTGTAAAGTTACCATTGACTTTACTAGTTTTAACTTAGGAACTTAACCAGTACAAACCATCTTACTGTGGAAGTACTGGTAGCGGCAATTAGATTGCACCTGGGTCTGTTGTCGAGGGGGTACTGTCCCGTCCCCCCTCGCCGAGTTCTGGCTGGTGGCAGTGGATACCACGGAAATATTCCACCGGAATATTTCCCAATGGGATTTCCCATTGTTTTTAATGCACCACTTTTTGGTGCAATGTTAAAGATACCGCCGGTTTATTTATTTAATATAAATTCACCGGTTGGGATTTTTTGCCAGAACTCGCTGCCAAAATGACGTCTAGGTTCACTTCAGTAACCCTGAACCCGAGTCGAGCCTTTGTTCCACTTTTGGCGGGCTTCTGCACAGAAGCCCTCCACAGTGGTGCCATTCTGTCTGGGTACCACAGGGGGTGTGGGGGGGGGTTTAGGCACCCTGGACTGAGTTGCCTTGCCAACTCATGTCGCACTCTGGTGTGATTGGCCCAAGTGGTGAGCCACCCCGCTCACCACTTAGCATGTTTGAGTGACAGCTAGGCTGTATGAATGGGGGTTTGCTGCATAAAAGCAGGGTTTTTGGGACTGGTTCTTCAGAAGTCGCCACAGGACCTAAGAAGCCGAGCCGACCTGCCAAGACGACACCACCGGTGGAGCCCTGCGGAACCGTCTCACCACTTTTTCCGACGACAGAGGAGATCTCCCGCCGGAGAGTCTCCTTCCCTTAACTGGTGGGGACAACCAGTTGCTGCCTTCTTTTCGCCGTCCCGAAGCATCTCGTGGCCGCCTTGCCTGTGCCCAGCGCCCCGGCAACCGGGATACCACTTTTTACCTCAACCGCGAAAGAGGGGTAAAATCCTTTGTGACCGGAAAACTCCACGGCTGGTCTCATCCCTGGTAGTGCAACGACCTTCAGCTTTCCTCCACGTCGAGATCACCTCTTCCTCTGGACGACGCCGCGACTTGCACCCACTACCAGGAACAACTACCACCGCTGGAGGATCCTTTCCACTTTTAAAGGTACTGTGTTCCGCCCGGCTTCCCTTGCTACCCATTGTACGGGGTAGATTTAGCCCTCGGCTCTCGGACCTGGGTAAGCCTGGGACACCCTAACTAAACTTTTTCTAAATTCAGTAAAACCTTTTCTACTCACCTGCAAAGACTTGTGACATTGTGTGATCTTGGGCATATTTTTGCCTGGCTCTCTCTAAAGCGGGCCACGAACCAATTCTCCTTGTTCCACAATTGACTGCCTTTTCTAACCTTATGTGAAAAGTGTTTTACCTTGCTGCTTTCATTACTTCTGCTTTTTCCCTCCCTTTTCTAATAACTTGTTGGAGTGCCATCTGATGTTAAGCGCTCACCTCTGTTTGGAAATAAGTGGTGTTAACTTAGACTTGTCCAACAAATGACTAGGGATGTGCATATAAGTAATAGTGACTGTGTTTTGACTTACTTAACTTTTCTGTGCTAGTGTAATTTATGAGTGTGCCTTTTAAAATAAATAAGTATATACTTTTACACCTAGCTCTGGTCAGTGTTTGCTTGTACTACTGTGCCTCTGTACCTATCCTGTATCCTCTATATACTGCCTAACACTTCTTGAGGAAAGTCTGACTGCTCAGCCACAGCTACCACAGTGAATCTGTGTGGTACAGACTGCTACCAAGTGGGTTTACTGCCAACACCTGTAATCTTAAATCTTTTGCAGTGGTCCCAGAGGGAACTGCACAGGTTTCTGCTTAACAATGACGTCAATCCCCAAAGCGATCCACCTTATTGAACAGTATGGAGCACTCTCAGGCTTCAAAATTAACAGAACAAAATCAATCCTTTTCCCGTTACACGAACCCACCACAAGCTAAAGAGCGGAATTCGAACAACTCGGTCTCACCATTGGGGGTCCCACATTCCGATACCTGGGCATCAACCTGACGAGAGACATAGCCGACGTATATGAGGCCAACTTCCCCCAACTCCTCGCCGCCTTCAAGGCAGACCTCGCAAAATGGCAACCCCTTACGATCTCCTGGAAGGGATGCCTGAACACCATCAAGATGGTTAGTCTCCCATGCTTCCTATACGCCTTCCAGGTGCTTCCCGTGGCAGTGCCCGAGAACTTCTTCCAACAGTTGAAAAGGGCTATAACGGGATTTCTGTGGGAAGGAAAGAAGCCCAGAATACCCTACGAAGCTCTCATATTATCCAAAGACCAGGGAGGGGTAGGCCTTCCCGACATCGAACGATACTACCAGGCAACACAGTTGCGAGTCCTCATCCCTCAGAGACAGGAAGGACTTGCAATGGATCCAGCTGGACAACGACAACCTGACCCCCGCAACGCTACCAGAATGGCTATGGGTCCCCAGACCACAACTCACACGAATGTTACGCAACCATCCAATACTGGGGACCCTATGGAACGTATGGAAGGAGGGAAAAGGGAAGGTGGGAGTGACTACATGGCCATCCCCACTGAGCCATCTCTGGGCCCCTGGGATCAGAGAAGAAATCCCAGAGCATTCTCTATACCAAACCTGAAACTCGAAAGGGTCAGACAACTATGGAGAGATGACAAATTCATCCCAATAGCAGATCTCAAGGACGCCCTCCAGTTACACCCAATCCCGATTTTCCTCTACCTCCACTTAAAGGGAGTCCTATCCAAAACGGAAATGGAAAGCCAAGATACAGAGCGAACTCGGTCCCTTCGAAAAGATTCTCGATACAACTTCTACAAACAAAGGCTGATTGCGCGCATGTATAGTGCCCTGATTAGCAAAGACCAAAATCAGAATCACCGCCTCAAAGAGAAATGGGGGGAAAAAGACTTTAATAGAGAATTCGACCAGCAAGCATGGGCCGCAATCTGTAAAACACCATCTCAAATATCTATCGCCGCACAATACAAGCTACACGCTATAAAACGACTCCGTAGATGGCAGTATGATCCCCACAGACTATCGAAGATGTATCAGACCAACAGCCCAAAATGCTGGAGACAATGTGGAATGGAGGCCAACTATTGGCACATGTGGTGGGACTGTCCCAAAGTTCGTATATACTGGAACAAAGTGCATGGATTGATAAAAGAAATTGACGGCATCGAGAGGGAACCATCTCCCCTCTTGACCTTATTTGGCTTGGAAGAGGAAGAAGATGAACTAATCAAGATGAAGGGGCTGGCATCCCCACTCATACTGGCAGCGAGGGCTGCCCTAGTAATGAAATGGAAATCTCTACGTCTCCCCGTCAAAAAGGAATGGACCACGATAGCAACAAACATATATACGATGGGGAAAATCACGGCGGCCCTCCACGGAAAGACAGCCCGCCACGAGGAAATCTGGTGTGACTTCGCCGACATGCATATCCCAACCCAAGGACAAGCAACATCGGAAGAATCAGAGTTGCGGTGAACGACACCCGTGGTCGAGATCTGGACTCCGCCCAACAGCTCTGATGCAACCAGACCTGTCGCCCCGAACGAACACTTGCACACCGATTGAGATCAACACCCCATCTTGCGCCAAGCGCAGACTAAGTTCTTGCCAACAAAACGGATAAACCTGTCATGATCCGCCGAGCCCGCCCTTTTTGGACTTCATGGTCCATGATGCACCGCAGTGTTAACTCTGCGGTTCTACCAACATGGCCGGCACTCTAGCCTTCTCTTACTACGTTCAGCTTCCTAGAAAAAGGCCACGCCTCCGCGGCGCAGCGCGTCTCAAAGCTACTGCTTGGTGTAGCTAGACGTGCGTTACGAAGTTCGCTTTGCGCTCTCCTTGTCACCCAATTTTCTTCCTTCCTGGTATTCGTTTACCCTTTCCCCTTACCTGTTTTCGTGGACTACTCTTGGAAATTCCTCGTGCTCGGACTCAGAGCCCGACTCCTTCGAGCCGACTCGCCGGCATCCTGGTTCCTCGCCCGGATACTGAACGCTTCCGTTTGGAAGGCTGCAACCTCACGCTGGACTCCGAAGACCCGCGTCCAGGATGATACAAGTCCCGGACAGTAAGGAAGAAGGAAGCTACGTCCAAGAGCGTCACAAGAAAGGAAAAACAGGTGAGAAGGGGAGAAACTTGTGACAAGACCGTCTTGGGGAGGGAGGGGTGAGAGGGCTAAGAACACCAAAAGTAAAAGGGAAGTTACTCATGTTAACAACATGTTCTTGTTTAATTCCAATAATATACCGATGTACTTATGTGACAATAACATGACTGTACTCGTATATCTTACCTTTATGTTTCAAACCAATAAAAGTTTAATTTAAAAAAGGGTGGGAAATGCCTCTATACCCATCTTCTTGTGGGGTATCACATAGATGGATAAGGTGACAAGATTACCTATTTGTACGTCTAGAGAGACCACCATTTTATCTCTCTCTGGTATTGGAGAGTCTTGGGGACATCAGAGGAAATAACTGTTGCCTTCTACTGATTTCCGCTCGGGTGGGATGGCCTGTGGTTTTAAAGGGTGAAAGACAACCCCAAGTCCAAAGATGGAATCTCTGTGAGGTTGGCTAATTTCCCCAGTGCCGGCTTTTCAGTAATTCTGTTTTTTTTTTTTTGTTTTTTTAAAAGTACTTTGTGTTCGTGGATGTAAGACAACCTTACACAATGTTAAAACAATCATTAGATCGATACATTAATAAATAGGGTGAATTCAATTTAAGCAATACTTCATATACAATAAAAAAATGTAATAGGTTCTCTGATCATATGCATTCACTTCATATTTGAGTTAAGTTTAAAACATGTGCTTCCTGTAACATTTTAAAAACCGCAATTATGCATACAGTTTGCTTTCCACTCGAAATTCTGGTAAATGTCAGTTTCCAGAACAGCTGAATTGTATATAAACTTGGATGGATAGAGAGTTCTAACTCTCGTAAGTGCTGTGCAAAAAAGAATGTTCCCCAGTTTGGACTTCTAATGGATCCTGGCATAGATTGCATGCTACAAATGCTTCATGTTTTTCTCTGACTTGGTGAATCTCTCCAGTCGGGACGAGATTGAGGCGATATCGCAGAAACTGGTCTGCATAAAATGAGTTTGAAAATTTTGTTAGATAATTCTGAAGTCTCCCTAGTGACTTATCAAGCAGAGACAGACTGTAATATAATTAATACTGTCGCATAGTTGACATTGTGGTTATCCAGTCTGCTTTGAGCATGATCATTTATTATATCATCTCTTGATAAATCCAAACTAGAAAGAATATGTTCCACTCTTTGCTTTAATTTATTTGCTGCCTTAGGTCCTCCTGATTCTAAAATAAGCGCCAAGTCGGCATACAAAGAGTTCTGTACAGGTATTATACATTTCCTGTACAGTGCTACAATTCTTAGGTTTACTATACAATGTAGTGAAGACAGCCCCAGTTCAAATCGCAGGGAAGCCATTGGTATACACGTTGATAATCCCAAGGCGCTTTTCCATAGCCTGGATTCTGTTTTTGCAAAAGGCACAGTTCGCTAATCTCAATTCCATTCAGGATACTAGTTATTACCTTCATTTTATAATAATGTATCAAAGGGAGCATGGAAAATGTACAATATCCATCTTTTATTTTCCTCATCTGTGCACTTGCTTGAGAGACCTTCGTCATCAATTTGTCCAGACGGACCTGAGAATTGAGGTTAAGTTAAAGCCTAAATAGATGAAAGATGTGATCGTCTCTATTTCTTGATCCCCCATGTGCCATGTAAATCCCATTTTCCTTTTACTATCATTGACGAATCTGATAATCTTAGTTTTCTGTTTATTGATACAGATCATTTAGTCGTGCATATTCTACCAGGGCATCTAACTGTTTCTGTAGACCAAATTGGGTAAGGTCCATCAACACAACATCATCAGCATAAGCCAAGTACAGTACAATCATGTTAACAATTCTCGGTGGAGCAAATAGATGTTTTACTAAAAACGGACCAAGATCTGACAAGTATAAATTAAACAAAAATGCTGCTAATACACAGCCTTACCGGAGGCCTCTGTGGGCAATAACGCTTTTGAAGTATTGCCTAGTCCATTAAGCCGTACTTTTAAGATGGTCTGATTATGGAGGTTAATAAGTAACGTCAATAGGTGGGCCGGTATACCCCATATTTGTAGTTTCTGCCATATAAGGCTTCGATTAACGCAGTCAAAATCTTGCGTAAAGTCAATTGTGGGCGAGATAGAGAGGAAGACTGTGTAGGATAATTGCTTCATTTCTAAGCCAAGTTACTACTAGGCCATTCAGATCAGTACCCATCCCACATCGGAACCCTGTTTGGAATTTCTGTAGGTGCCCCGGTCTCAGCTGCCCATTGCTTCAACTCTTTCACAACCAAGCCTGAGAATATCTTGCAATCAGAATCAATCAATGATATTGGCCGATAATTTTCAAGACTTAATCTGTCGCCCCACTCTTATAGATTGGAATTATAATAGCAGAAAACCACGGGGATGGTATTGTTTTGGTTGCTATACCAGAGTTGAATAATTGAAAGAGGATATTAGCCCACATTACCAGTGCTAATTTAAAGGGGACATTTGAGAATCTGTTGTGTCCTGCGTCTCTTGTTGAATTAGATGCTCGTTTTATCAGTACTTCGATGTCTTCCACTGACATATCTTAGTTCCAATTTGCACTCCGCTTAGGAGTATGTATTTTTGTATCAGGGTAACCTTAATTCTGGTTTTGGTAGGGTCCCCAATTTGATCCAATTGAGTCAAATCCCACTCTGACACCATGTGTAAGGAACCTATGGTGGCAACAGTAAAGACAGACACACGTAATCACAGTTCAAGGGTGTTTATTGTACAATGAATGCACAGTGGAAAAACACTTAACCTAAATCTAAGATGGGGGAAAAAGCGACAACCATCAAATTAAAAATAAGGTAGTCCTTGTGACGTTGTGTCAAATAAAAGGGCCTATACTAACAAAACCCTATTGCCAAGTCCTTACAACTAATTATAGAAAGAGTGTGGGGTAGGGCTTCAATAAAGAAAGAAGTGTTCTCAAATCATAAGTCAGGATGTGATTGCCAGGGTCTCCCTTCCCCACGTTTTCAGAACAGTGAAAAGGTAGGACTTTGGAGCATAGCACACGCTCAAGCTTTCTCAGCACGAGCAGACAGTTCGGTTCCAGCTCTCAGGTTCCTCAATGGTAAATTCTCTCTTCTTTAAAAAGTCTCTTGCCTTCAAGGCCTGATGTATCCAACAAACAAGCAAACAAAAAGTTCTGCTTCATGTAGACTTTGGGTGATGGCTTCACCCCTGGTTCCCCCTCTTCCGGGCGCAGACCCTTCCCAATATCACTTTCCACGATTTTACAAAAACAGTTCCTTTCTCAGTGAACCTTGGGTGCTGACTTTTCACCCCTGGATCTCCCTCGACCGGGCTCGGACCCACTTGACAAATGGGACAATTCACTACCCCTCATCTTCCAACACCTGTTACCTTCACAAGTCTTAATGTTGTTTTAAACAGCACTTCAGGCTTCGCTCTTGATTTTCGGCTTCCCTCTTGGCAACTTTTGGTTGTCGGTTTCCCTCTACCGGGTCACTTTCACCGATGGTTGTTAACAGTTCATCATGGGACTTTTAGACTTTGCGCCCTGTCATTAGCATCCTTCTACCGGGTTCACTCTTGCCACTTCTCAATTACCTTTTACTTTTGATGATTGCGTAATTCACATCCCTTACTTTCTCAACAGTTTGTCGGTCAAAGATTTTCGATTGTACAGGGATTTTCCTAGACCTCCGGTACGACCACTTCGACCTGTCTTGGCGGCTCTCCTATGCCTTCTGGTATCTAGTCGTAATCAGAATGGGATCGACCAGGGGTTCTCGAGTCAGCAACCACGTGGTACTAGTTCCCTCTTGTCTTCCCTTAACACTTTTACAGTTTTCTGAACTCTTCTCCACACTCCAATTTGCAACTTTCATTCAACACAGCCCGGTTCTTATAGGTTCTCGCTTCGACTCATCGGCTGTAATGAACCGCTTGGCTGTCTTTGGATCTGGAGTCCAGTTTGGCACCACAATAGCTGGAGTTTCCATCGCTCTGGCTTATCAGCATAGGCACGCTCCGTGTACTGTTGACATCTGCTGCAAAACACTTGTGCTATTGTCCACGGCCTTACGATTCCTTCGCAGAGTCGAAAAGAGCAAGGTTGCGTCTCTACGTGTCAGCTTCTCGATATTTGCTGCCTTTCTCTTCCTTTTGAACTGCTGGGTCTGGATAGCTGTCTCGTTGTGCTGTCTGCATCTCACACTGTGCTCGTGTGCTCCACCTTTTAATCCTTTGGGGAAGGGAAAGGGCCGTCGGGTGTGTGATTCTGGTTCATTGCCTGACTTTGCCTGACGTTGCCTGACCCTTGTATTGGGACATATACAGGTAAACGGCTCTGGTGTTAGTCCGTTGTCTTCCTTGTTGTGCGAAAGTGTTTGTGTTGGAAAGGGGGGGGGGGTAGAGTGTCAGATTGTTCTACGGGGTAGTATGGGGAAACCGTGCTATATGGAATGAACCCCTTGTATTAGAGGGGTTTTTCATAAATTTGGAAGGGTGAGTTTTGGAGAGGTTTTGAAATGAGTAGGAGGGTTTGTGAGGCCAACAGGAACAGCTAGAATTGTGAAATAAATATGAGGGATTGTGGGAACGGTAGTGTTTTGTCTGAGCAGGTTGGTAGTGCAGGAAATAATAATCAGAGGGGCGGGAAAGAAAATGACTTGGAGTATTCGGGTAGGATGTAGGGAAGCAGGGATTCTGGGATGGATAATCTTCGGGTGAAAATGGGTTGGAGATCTTAAGGGATTGGCTCTGGACGGAGAGGTCATTTGATCTGGGTAGGAGAGATTTGATGGGAGGAGGCGACGTAGAGATGTTGTATCCTACAAAAGCCTCAGAGATTTGGCCTCCTCTCCTTTTCCCTCGGCACATTACAGCATCTCCCTTGGGTTATTCCCCTGAGTACACCCACAGCTTCCCCCATCCCGGTGAGGCTTTCTCGCTCTTTCATCCCTAGAGTTGGGATCTGAGCGATCAGCCCTTCATTGGCCATCTGAATAGGGGTTTCTGGAGGTTATTTGTATGAAATATCCTCAGGTATTTCAGAGAGCACACCAATTCAGAGGTTCTTATTTTAATTTTCAAGGGGGTGAAACTAAGGGTTGTCTTGTTCTCCTCTCTCTCTCTCTCTCTCTCTCTCTCATCTCACTGTGCCCTTCCTACGCCCCAGCCCAGACATCCGTAATCCCCCAAGATGGTCACTAGCGATCAGCAACCCCTATTATCTAAATGTGTCCCTTCTCCCCAGAGGGGTGCTGCCCCCTTTGAGGCTAGGGAGGTGAACCCGCTCCGCAAGACCCTCCCTAGGGGTATGGGCAAGGGGGACCTCACTGGGATTGACTCCCCCTCATGGGAACAAGGACTCCCAGCCCAGTCCGAGAAGGACCTCCCAGTACGTAATACATTGTCTGCCTACATGGGAAAAACATACCCCTGTTTTGTCTCCACCAAGCCCTGACATTCCTTCCATTGGTTTGGCTAAAGGAAATGCTGGATTTCGTCTGAGCTCCACAGTCAAAGAAGGACACACCCCTTGTGACATAAACCCTGGAGGAATTGTGAATGGGGAGAACAAAACTCCTATGTGGGGAGGACAGTGATAACGTCCTGGAGGGGTAGAGCCATTCTGGACCGCAGAGCCTGTGGTAGTGTGGGGAGCGAGCCAAACTCTAGCTGGACGCCGGCAGGCCGGCGTCCTGTTGACCGAGAAGCCACATGCGAGGAAGAGGCAGACAGACGCTCCCATCTCCTGTGGTGGGGCAACCACAGAGAAGCCTTGGTGGGTTTAGGGCACATTAACCGCTGCCGAGACCAGTTTGCCAGAGAGCGCCCGGATCCCCAAGCTCTACGCCAGAAGGGCATTTGCTAAGGAGACAAGCAGCAACAGAGCCAGTCTGGGGCCCAGTGCCTTGAAAAAAGCAGTAGCATCGTGATTATGGGCGTGCATATTAATAATCCATATCTCCCCCTGCTCTGGAAACACGTACAAAACCACCATCCTGCTCTGATTATCACACTTACAGGTACTGACGGAGCCACCTATATGAGTGCCCCGGGCATACGCAGAGAAAGCCGAACCATAAATCTGCCCCCCCACACCCACATTTCTTGTGATCGTTGCTTGTCTAGCCGCAGTGAGATGTGTCTCTAGTAAGAGAGCTATTTTATTTTGTTTTTCTTTTTTAAATTAAAGTGTTTATTTACATAAAACATGTAGCACTATTGATAATATCATTTACTACATTCATATAAAATAGAAAGTATAATTTACCTGTATAACATACAATAATCAATTTCATGTTCAAATTTGATTACAATAATTAATCAATAAAACAATTTAAGCTATTTAAAAGGCTAAAAAGTAATTAATTTCCTTAACAAATGTTCAATAATTTCTCAATTTCTAACCATATGAAGTACATGGTGTAATTCAGTACTAAACTGGTACCAGAGTAAATAAAAGCCCATGTTTGGTCAGTATACAAATTGTCTAAAGGGGTTCGTATAGAACGATATCCCTTATCTGTAATATGGGTTGTCGCTGAGCAAGTGTCTTTCTGTCCCCACTTCCAAATTACACAATCTACAAATTTGATCAGCATATGGAATGTTCGTCCACGCTCCTAATCTTGACATGGTGGGTAATAGTCGCAAGCGTAATAACAGCATAACGCATCCAGATTTATCATCTTTGAAAAGGAGCATTTGCAGACAATTGTATACAATTGTTGTCTCTATCCCATACACCAGCTTTTTCTTTGATCGCTATACCAATATTATGAAGAGATCCCACGTCGCATCCAATCTGGTCAAGAAACATGAGAACCTCCTTTAGCCAGCATTTGAAAGCCATCTTTGGACAGTGCTCATGCATAAAATATTTTAAATTGCAATATATTGTGTTTGGATTATTGTCCTCTGCCTGAATGTTTACAAATAAAGCAGCATTGTTTCTTTTCTTTGGAGTGCTAAGTACCATTATAACCAATTCACTACGAAGGGCTTCTACAGGGGAACAATTTGGTAAGCCCAGAGTCCGTCGCCACAATTTCCCTTCCAAAATATCCAGCCATGAGGTCTCCTTATTGGAAAATATCTCCAAGCCATACAGAATGCTAGCTGCAATGCTAGCAGTATAAACTTTCAACAAGTCTTCAACAGAGTGACCCCTTTTGTATTTTACATAATTCTTTATGGCAATGTATCTCCATTATCGGTTTAAAAGAAAGGAATGCCCAAGTAAATATACCTGTCCACTCTTTCGATAGTTTCTTTCACAATTTTCCAATTATAAGCTTTTATTTTCGTATTCATTTTGTGGAATATCATTATTTTTGTTTTCTTATAACGGATTTCTAATCCGTTTTCTAGGGAGTAACTAGATCTGCAACATTGAGATTAGAAAGAAGAGGGGCCAATGCACAACCCTGTTTAAGTCCATGATTAGTAGGGATATTATCACTTAGGAATCCTTCTTGATTCATTTGCACTCTTATTGAAGTGTTAGAATGTATTTCACTCACAAAGTGAAGTCGGGCGGCAGGACTAAGACCCCCAAGCTTCCAATTTTTTCTAGAGGCATGTTCTAATTACGTGTAAATAACGGCTTTGTAGTCTACAAAGCAGACGTATAATACTTGCACTTTGTCAAATTTTTGCCACTTTTATCAAATAAGAAAGTGACCACAATTTTGATAGTGTACTATGAGAAACCTGAAGGTATGTCACCCGCTAGTCCCCGGGGATCTGTCATCCAGGTGGCTAGGAAACGGCCATCGCTTTCAGATCCAGTTTCTGGGGGCGGACCAATGCAGGAGGATCACCTGTATGAGGGGTCTTCGGGGAGTGGGATTGGGACACTGGATGGTGAGACGCAGTATCCCCTTCCTTGTAACACCTTTTCCCCATCCTACCAGGTAGGATATTTAGGAACTCAACTCCTCCCCCCGCCCCCCCTTTCCCGACACAAACACTTTCTCATGGACAGCTCACCATGAGTGAAAATGGACTAACACCAGAACCGTATACTGGACATGTCCCAATACAATGGTCTGTCAAGGTTAGGCAATTACTGATCATTACGCACACCTGACTTTCATCACACTTCCCCACACGGATAAAAGGCGGAGCACGAAAGCACACTATGAGCAAGCCAAAGCACATGAGGAAGCAGCAGTTCCAAGATGGCAGTTTAATACAAGGAGAAAGACGACAAGACCAAAGAGGGTTGCAAGGAGGGAAGTGCCCTTGACCTTTTCAGACCGTTACTTTCATGAACCTTGGAAGATAAGAAACCTAACACCGGGGACTAAAACCTAAGACCGGGGACAAAAGCTGAAGAAACCTGCACTATGTGTCAGAGGTACCCGGGGCTCTCCCCTGTCGATGACCAAGACAGAAAGGAACATTTGCCACTGTGATACTGACCTTAGCTCATACAACAAAGCAGCGCCTGTAAAGACAGCACAGCCGGTGAGTCAGCGAGACTGATACGAGAGCAGCCTGTGTTGTAAGCATGGTTACAAGCAGCAACACTGTATGAAGAAATCAAAAGAGAACTGTGTGTGAAAAGTATGTAACGAGCGACACGAATATAATTGAAAACCAGAGGAGTGATTGAACTTTTGGAAGCCAAGAAAGATACCGTAGACGGAGTGGTCTGGCGCCACGTGGGTGCTCATTCGAAGGTCTCTGTTAGGTATCCTATGGGTTGGCAATTGTGAAAAGGGAAATTGGAGACTGAAGTGGTCATGCAACAGTTCAAGCTAAACCCCATGCACATTCAAAAGTCTTTGATAGTTTAATGCAAACTGAAATTGGTCCCAGAGCGGCTGAGGGAGACTAATTGTTTAAGAGGAAGGATCTGAGCCTTGCTGAGGGGAGTACGGGGTGAATCACGAATTGAATACGTATAAGAGGAAAGGAACTTTGTGTTTTGTGTACATCATTTGAATTATGAGACTTTGAAGTAAAGAGACTTGGATACAGAAGGCCCTGATGCTGGTAATGGACATGTATCCTTGTGCCGAAGAAGCCAGCGTGTGTGCTTTGCTCGAGTGCACCGCCTTGTCTTGTGCGGAAGGGAGACCAATGACCTGATCATCCTGACAGATCATTTGCAAACACTCCTTCCTTTTGCATGAACACTCCCCCACACTATTTGTATTTAGCGGTAAGGATTGGCAGTCATTTTGTAAAAAGAATGTTAGGTTTGGATAGGCGTTTATCACACCATTGTTGAAAGTCAATAAACGCCCTTGAACTGTGGTCACCTGTGTTTTTGAGAATTCAATGCTTTTTAATCCACTGGTTCAGGTGTTCCATTATCACTTGAGCGAATAGTTTGGAACTAGACCATAGCTAATAGTCGATAGTTAAAAGGGTCTGATCTGTCACCCTTTTTGTAAACACGTATGACAATAGGTTCTTTCCAACTTTGAGGGACAACACCAGTGGTTAATATTTTGGTAAAAAGAGTATGAAGCATGACCGCCCAAAGATCAGGGACCGCTTTTAAAATGATATTTGGGATGCCATCAGGACCAGGGGCTTTAGATGGTTTTAGTTTCACTATTACACTTTTGATATTTATCCATCGAGCACATGAAATCTCCACCTGGGGCTCATTTGTCTAAGGCCACTAGAGGATTTACTTTCAAGGGGTGTGTTATAAAGAGTAGCTATATGTACAATCCAAGCATCAATGGGATTAAGTTCTGTCTCGCTGTCTGTGATTTCTGTCCACAAATTGTATAAGGACCAGAATCTACATGAATCGGACTCGTACAGGGCTTTTAAAACATTATGGAATTGAGTGTAAAGGTAGATGATTTATGCTCTCTCACAGCATTTTTATAGTTAAGTTTTCAATTTAATTAACATACCCCTCTATAACACCCCCTCCGACTTCAGTAACCTGATCTGTATCATCACTTTCTTGTATACGTTCTTTTTTGCCTTAATAACATCAAAAGGCAAGTTCAGAGCTCTTTTCCTATTGGTACAGATATTTTTTCCATAGGTCAGAGTATATTCATAAGCATCCTTAACGGCAATGTTAACAAATCTTACATCACAGAGCCGAGACCTGTCCATGTTTATCAAGCCATGTGTCAGTTACTGATTAAAAACGCAGATCTTTATATCATTCCAGGAGATCCTATTGCCTGCCCTATTTCCTGTAACATCTCCTCTTATTCTGTTAGTTCTCTTTAGCAGGCATTTGAGGGCGAGTGTACAAATAACATGATCCCTGATTTTATTTATGATCAACCTGAACTTACTGGTATTTGCAATTGCCTCCCTAGGTAATAGAAAATAATCATCCAAGTATACATTCGACCATTGGATCTGGTGTATGCAATTACACCAGATCCTATTTGGCGCATGGACAATTGGTAAAGACCTTGGACTTCCGTAAAGTACCTCCAGGGATCAGCAAGTGTTAAAGTAGTTTCATTCTGATTTATTGCACTGACACCAAATGTATTGACAGTTATATTGTCTATGTTCTTAGAGGAGGGACTTTTGATAATTAAAGACACACATTACAATGTATAAACCTTCGTTATTCGTTATTTTGAGTGAGCCAATCATTGATTAAAGCCTCAATAGTTTCTATAAGGTCAGCAGCACACCTATGATCAGGAAGATTATAGATGTTAATAAGTAGTACCTGGATGGTCTCAAGGTGTGTTTTTATTTTGACAACCCCCGGTAAAATATAGGGGCTGTGGATGTTGGCATATTCTTTTAGTATTAAATCGTTTCTCGCACCTATTAACAAGCCGCCAAACGGCCCCCCAGTTATATTGTGCCTGGCACATCTGTGTTTGAGGTGGTAACAGTCGATATTTATTTCTCTCAGGAGCCACGTCTCCTGTAAGGCAATTATGTTTGCTTAGTGGTGCACTATAGCTGATTGCTCCCACTAATTTCTCAGCAATCCTTTCAATGTCTAAATCGGTCAACTTGAATTCACTTCTTTTCTTGTTATCCTTCTGTTTTCTTATAAAATTCAGTAGGTTCCTCATATTTAATAAAATTGTATCCGAACTCCGAAAAGCGTGGCGCATGCAGTATTATCAGTTCCATTATTATCGGAGAAGGAATGTGGAGCCATACCTAATTTACATTTGTAATAGCTTTAGGTATTTCCACCAGTGAAAAGTCACTAGTGGTAATCACTCAAAGTTGGGGAAGACCATGAATAATTTCCAATGCATTTCAGTGGTTGAGAAATCGGCTATTACAGGTGGCATATGTGTCCACAATTTTTCCTACTTCGTTCCAGAAAATTCACCGTACTCGATTTGATTTGTGTCAGTGGTCATAGTATTGGCCTTGTATGTATAAGACACAGATGGTTAGAGATCAGAGCTGTAGCCATTGTTCTGATATATATGGTTAATGGCACTGCCAGTTTCGTTTTTCTGAAAGGACTTTGCGGTTTCGTCAGGTATGGTTTTCTTCCTGTGTTCATTATCCAATTATCTAGCGGGCCTGGGAGTGATTGTACTTCTTTATCTTTCCAAGTAACTCTAGGGTGTCTTGTTATAATTAGCTCATACCTGTTCTCAGTCTCATTACAGACTATGTTGTCACTTGTCTTCGCCGACGATTGTGAGGAGTTTGTCTGAGTTGGCTTCTTATCATGTTTCTTTTTAACCCTCTTTTTCATATTTTTAATTCCAGTTTTTTTAAAATTAGCTGTGCTCTTTTTTTTTTTATGTTGGAATGCTCCACCGGGATTTGATTTTTACTTGCAACTTCATTTGGCAGACCTTGATGTGTCCCCTCTGTAAATTCTGTTACAGGGGTACCCTTAATGCTGATTACGGATGATGATAATCTCGGGTCTGCCAATATGGAATCCGTGTCCTCTTGGAATTCCACCTTTGGGGGATTAAATGGAACTACATCAACCAGTTTCAGTAGGCCTTATTTTATTGTCTGCTGTTCTTTTACTAATTTAGAACAAATCGTGCATAGGGATTTTGATATGATTAGCCGCTCTGGGTCTCTCAGTCCCTCCTCCTCCGAGCTATCAGTGGAAGAGTAAGTATCATTATGGATCATGAGAGGCCGGTCATATGATTCAGCCCCTATACGCGCTGCAACCTGCACGATTCCTTCTTCATTGGGTTGCGTACTTTGTTGTATTTCGTTCACGGCATTTGCCTCACTCTGTAGGCTTAGAACCAAATTAAGCAAAGAATTGTCATCAATGGGAGGAAAGCCAGATGTGTTCACCAGTGGGGTATTTTCATGCATTTGTGTCTCAGTTACAATGTTACCTTGATCACTGGGTTCCATATTGGAACTAATCAGAGGTTTCAAAAATGTAGTAATTTTCCCTTGCATTGAAGCTGGTACTAAAGTGTTTTCACAAATGCTAGCGATTTAAGTCCATAAACCCTGCCTTGTTTTTGTGCTCAATGAGGTTTCTTTTATTAGATTAGTTGGCATTAATATGTATTTATTTATTGTGCATTTATAATTCACTTATACAAGTAAATTGCATTTCAAAGTGCAAGTGATATAACACTGTAAGCTAGAGGCAGACCTACTAGGCCTTGGGAGCATTCAGAACGTGCAAGGGCAGAGAGAGAGAAGGGGTGGGGGAGTAAGGGGTAAGTGCTAGGTGTATCAAGTGGGAAGTGCTAGGGAGTGTAAGAAACCAGAGGGTGTCTCACCCGCTAGTCCCCGGGGGATCTCTCTCAGGTGGCCTGGGCACGGCCGTCACCTTTGGATCCAGACTCTAGGGGGTGGACCAGTGCAGGAGGATCGCCTGGGTGAGGAGTCTTCAGAGAGTGGGGGGGTGAGACAGCCAACGGCGAGACATGATATTTTGTTTATATAACTACCCTTAGTTTAAGGATGCTCCGCTGTCCCAACTCCCCCCCACCCCCTTTCTTTTTTTTTACCCACCGAGGAAGAGGGTGACTGAGAGTAACAACCTTAACTTTCACACATCGTACTGGCCATGTCCCGCTAATCGTGTTAGGCAAAGTCAGGCTCTTAATTCTCAGTGCATACGCCTGATATAAATTGGCTCTCCTCACACAAATAAAAGGCAGAACCCAAAGACACTCTGAGCAAGGCAGAACACGAGAACGAGCAGGGCTTCCGGGATGAAGGCAACCCAATAGGAGCAGAGCAACAGACCAACGGGTGAGAGCAGCGGGTCAAAAAACCCAGAGTTCTCTACTGGAGGTCATTGGCTCCGCCAGGCCACGAGTGACCCATGGAGAAGGCCAGATCCCAGAAGTGAAAATTGCATTGTGTTTCAAGGATGGCAGCGACCCTCCCGGGTGAACGGCTGAGTTGGGGAGGCGAGGTCAAGTCTGTGGTGCTAACCTTGATTCGTGAATTGGAAATCGTAAAGCAATGAAGAAAAGCCCACATCCGGTGAGTTGGCAAGCAACCTGAAAGACTGGTGTGTGTTAAAGTTTGAAATAGCAACAGTTTATCACAAGCGTGTGAATGAGACGCAAGGAAAGGCAAGGAAAGGCAGACCTGGGAATTAACTTTGAAGTAAAAGGCAGCTGCGGTTCAGCGATACTAAGTAGCGGAGTGGTCTGGCGAAAGGAAGTAGCCCACTCGAAAGTCTATGTGAAAGGGAAATGTTTTGAAGTGAGAAAGCGAATGTACAGCAAAAGTGATATGGAAAAGTTTAACTCCTAGAAAGGGAAAGTAAAAGTTGAACTATACATTTTGAGTCAAAGTCGTCCTGCTGTGGTCTGAAAAGTAAACCGCGTACTTCATAAGCTTTTGACATCCAAAAGTAGTCCGAGCCCAACAGATGGAGACCCGAAGTGAAGTAAGCTTGGGGAAGGGGGAACTCCCCTGCAAGTTTGTGTTTATCTTTATCATGAGAGGTCTGAGCCCGGCAGAGGGAGACCTATGAGAATTTTGTGGTGAAAGGTCTGAGTCAAAATTATTTTTGGAAGTCGAGGAAAGAGACTTAAATGTGGAAGGCCAGATGGGCCTCGATCCACTTTCCGGAACTGTATTTGGGTTGGATGCCGAGCCAGAGTGTGTCATTCTGCCTACAGGGACAGCCTTACTCCGTGAGGTCTAACGTGGGTAGGAGAGCTGGTTCAACCACAATTATTCATTTGAACATTGCTCTTTCCTTTTGCATACATTTCTCCTTTAGTTCACTTTTTGTACAAGAGATAGGGCAGGCATTAGGATTGGTTAGCATAGGCCGTTTTGATTTGACAGACTCCACTAGAACTGTGTTATTTATCATTTGATGGTCAAGACTACTCCTATCTTAGTTATAGGGCAGACTAGGAATTTCTCCAACCCCAACCATTTCAATAAAGGTTTTACACATTGTACCCATTGTGTCAGTGTCATACTTGTGATACCATGACTCCACTACAGAACTGAGCAGCTGTAAGTGCCTAGGATGAATGGTAGACCACCAATAAAATATGTAAGTGCAAGCCTGTGGTGGCACAGGCCAGAAGGTGTTGCGAGAAACTTCTCCCTGATTATTCCCCGGGGATCTGTCATCCAGGTGGCCAGGACACAGCCATCGCTATTGGATCCACTTCCTGGGGATGGACCAGTGAGGGAGGATCACCTGGATGGGGGGTCCTCGGCGAGTGGAAGTGGGACACCGACGGGTGAGACACGCGATATCCCCCTTCTTATAACACCTTTTCTCTTTCCTGCCCTGTAGGATACTCATACTCTTTGCTCTTCTCCCTTTTTCGACACACTTTCGCACACTACGAAAAACAACGGACAAACACCAGAGCCGTTTACCTGACATGTCCGAACACAAGGGTCAGGCAAAGTCAGGCAATTGACCAGAATCACACACACCTGCCGGCCCCTTCCCCACAGGGATAAAAGGTGGAGCATGAGAGCACAATACTAGAAAGACAGACCGCACTACGAGAGGGCTAAGTCAGCACAGCAGTTCAAGTGTTGGAGAACGACGCCGCGAACCGAGATGGTGACAAGGAGAGAAGTGACCTTGCCCGTTCCGAGCCAGGCCTGTGAAACCTCCACAGAAGGAAACATAAGACTGCGAACAATAGCCAGCGTGTTTTGCAGCATATGTCAACAGTACATGGGGTCCTCCTCTGCTGATAACCAAGCTGGAGAGAGACGCTTGCCACTGTGGTACCGGGCTTAACTCAAGAGAAAAGAAAAGGCAAGCGGTTCGTCACAGCCTGTGAGTCGAGGGGAGAACTGATAAGAAACCGAACTGTGTTGAACAAAAGTAGCAAAACAGCTAATTGAAGAAAGTACATAGAACTGTGATTTTGATACGAGAGGGAAAAGCCAGCTACAGAGGAGTCGGGCACCATGTAGGTGCCTGCTTGAGAAACTTTGGGTAGATACCTTATGGTTGAAAATACCGTTACCAGAAGACCTCGGCAACGGCACGAGTCTTTGACTGGAATGAACGTGAAGCTAAGGGAAGTGAATCCTGCATTTTGTGAATTGCAAATGTTGGCAAGAGTGAACCCGACGGAGGGATGCCGATAAAGAGGCGGAAAAGTCTGAAGTCCCAATGTACAGTGTGTTAACGAGTGAACCCGGCAGAGGGATGTCCACAGTGCACTGTTCAAAAAGACGTTACATTTCGTGAATGGCACAGATGAGATTCTGTTGAAAGCTGTAGTGAACCTGCCGGAGGGAGGCTGACATTCGAGAGGGGTCTGAGCCCGGAAGAGGGGGATCCAGGAGTGAATAACCATCACTCTAAAGAGAAGTAGAAAATAGCTTTTTGTTTTGTTGTTTGAATATATCAGGCCCTCGAAAGCAAGAGATTGTAATGCTGAAGGTCCCGATATCGAAAGGAACTTTCTGGGGATCTGATAGTTGAAGGCAGAACTGTTAGCTCTTGCTGGGAAAGCATGAGCGTGTGTTGTGCTCTGGTGTCCTACCTTGTCACATGCTCAAAATGTGGGGAAGGGAGACCCGACTACCGCATCCTGACTTATTGTTTGTAAACACTTCTTTCTTTCCTGTGAATCCTATTCCACACTCTTTGTTTGTTTGTATTCAGCTTAAGGATTCGCAATAGGTTCTTCTTAGTATAGACCCCCTTTTTTTATACAAGACGCCACTAGGACTGCTTTATTTTTATTTGATGGTTGTAGCTTCATCCCATTTTAGATTTAGGTTTAGATAAGGTGTTTTTCCAACACTCATATACAGTTTAATAAATACCGTTGAACTGTGATCACTTGTGTCTGTCTTTACTGTTGCCACCATGAGTTCCTTACATAGCCCCCCTCAGCCGGGCTCAGACCAATTTCAGTTTACAGACAATCGAAGACTTTCGAATGTGCACAGGATTCAACATAATCCTCTGCAGGACCACTTCGATTTCACAGTTCAATAATTCCTCCCCGCTCAGGGGGGCACCAAACAGACCTTTGAGTGAGCATGCACGTGACGCCGGACCACTCTGTATTTGGTACCTATTTCGGTTTCACAAAATTCAATTGTATACAGTTCTCTTTTATTCAAACCATGTTGCCGCTTGCAGCCTTCAGCATAACACAGTCCAGTCTGCTATCAGTTTCTCCAACTCAAGAGCTGTGCTGAACTAGTTGGCATTGCTTTGCTGTCCGTGTCAAGGTCAGTAACACGGTGGCAATCGCTTCTCCCTGCCTTTGCTATGCAGGAAGGCCCTGTGTACCTTTAACACATGCTACACCAATCGTCAACTGCAATTCCCGGCCTTATTTTTCTTTTCCTTGAGGCTTCTTGAAAGTCGCGGTTCTGTCTTGAAAAGGGCATGGGAAATTCCCTCCTTGTCGTCCTCTCTGATCTCGCCGCCTTTCTCTTCGGTTTAAACTGCCATCTCGGAATTGCTGCTTCCTCGTGCGTTTTACCTTCCTCAGTGTGCTTTCGTGCTCCGCCTTTTATCCGTGTGGGGAAGTGTAATGGAAGTCAGGTGTGTGTAATTATCAGTAATTGCCTGACTCTTGTGTTGGCACATGTCAGGTATACGGCTCTGCCGTTAGTCCGTTGTCGCTCACGATGAATTGTCCGTGAGAAAGTGTTTGTGTCGGAAAAGGGGAGAGGGGTTGAGTTTCTAAGTATCCTACCTGGTAGGATGGGGAAAAGGTGTTATAAGGAAGGGGATACCGCATCTCACCCTTCAGTGTCTCCCCTCCCATTCCCTGAAAAAAAACATCCAGGTGATTCTCCTGCACTGGTCCACCCCCAGGAACTGGATCCAATAGCGATGGCTGTGTCCTGGCCACCTGGATGACAGATCCCCGGGGACTAGCGGGTGAGACACATTCAGGTTTCTCACACACTATATTGCGTATCTTTTTAAAAAAAAGTTATTCTCTTTATCAATTTCAAACAGGCACATGTAAGATTATAATACAGTTAGCTGCATCAATAACTACATATCGTATCATATACATCTATTAAACATCAATCATTCCCCAAAAAAAGATATTCCCAAACTTAGTAAACATACAATGTAACGTGTCTGGTGGTGTTCGATTCTCATTCAGGAATGTTGCTTACGGTGATCCTTGATCTTTTGGATTGTTAAGTCTCTGTCTTGCAATATGCTGGTTGCCGAAGTCGCACCAAGTTTCCTCATGTCGCGCCGCCTTATCATGAAGGGCTGCTGTGATTTTCTCCATTGTGTAGATATTTGTAGCAATATGAATCCATTCTTTAACTGGGGGGTGTGGAGACTTCCATTTGATGACCAGGCCAGCTCTCGCAGCTAACGGCAACAGGGACGCCAGCCCCTTTATCCTGATTAGTTCGTCATCTTCCTCTTCTAAGCCGAATAATACCAGGAGTGGAGATGGGTCCCTTTCAATGCCATCTATTTGTTTAATCCATTCTAGGACTTTGTTCCAGTAATTGTGGACTTTGGGACAATCCCACCACAGGTGCCAGTAGTTGGCTTCCATTACGCATTGTCTCCAGCATTTCGGGCTGTTCGTCTGGTACATTTTCGATAGTCTGTGAGGGTCGTACTACCACCTGTGGAGTAACTTTATTGCATGTAGTTTGTATTGTGAAGCGATTGATATACGGGATGGTGTTTTGCAAATTTTGTCCCACGCCTGCTGGTCGAATTCTCTGTCAAAGTCCTTTTCCCTTTTTTTTTTTTTTAGACAGAGGCTCGAGATTTGGTCTTTACAGATAAGGCGTTGTACATGCATGCTATTAAGCCTTTGTTTGTGGTGGTCGTGTCTAGGATTTTTTCAAAGGGCGTGAGTCCTCTTCGTATCTTAACTTTCCATTCCCTTTTGGATAGGATGCCTTTCAAACGTAAGTATAGGAAGATCGGGATTGGGCGTATTTGGATGGCTTCTTCTAATTCTGTGATTGGTATGATTGTCTTCTCTCCATAGCTGGCCAACTGAGTCCTGCATCGAACCAAGTTTGGTATCTAGGGTGTTCCGGGATTTCTTCTCTGATCCCTGGAGCCCAGAGATGGCTCAGGGGGAAAGGCCACGTGGTCACTCCCGCCATTCCTTTTCCTTCCTTCCATATATTCCATATTGTCCCCAGTATTGGGTGGCTGCGTAGTCTTCTCGTGAGCTGTGGTCTGAGGACCCAAATCCATTCTGCGAGAGTCGTAGGGGTTAGGTTATCATTGTCCAATTGAACCCATTGCAGGTCCTTCCTGTCCCTTAGATGTGGGATGAGGATTCTTAATTGGGCTGCCTGATAGTACCGCTCGATGTCGGGGAGGGCGACTCCCCCTTGATCCTTGGGTAATATCAGAGTTTCATACGGTATTCTGGGTTTCTTTCCCTCCCCATAGGAATCTAGTTCCTATGGAGATGATGTCTGGAACTGTCACGGGGAGCACCTGAAAGGGGTATAGGAAGCGTGGAAGACTTACCATCTTAATGGCGTTCAGGCGTCACATCCAAGAAATTGTGCAGGGTTGCCATTTTGTGAGGTTTGCGTTGAGGGCAGTGAGAAGTTGGGGGAATTTGGCCTTGTATACATCTGCGACGTCTCATCAAGTTGACACCTAGTTTGCTTAGTGTCGGGCCTCCGATGGTGAGTCCCAGACACTCAAATTCTGCTTGTTGGTCCGGTGTAGGTTCGTGTAGCGGGAAGAGGGTGGATTTGGTTCTATTCATTTTGAAGCCTGAATGTGCGCCGTATTCTTCGATGAGGTGAATCGCTTGGGGGACTGATGGCATCGAGTTCTGCACATGGAGCAAAATGTCGTCTGCATACAGGGCCAGCTTGTATTCTCGACCGTTCACATGTAGTCCCTCGACGCCTTTGTTTGTTCTGATCGTTTGTAACAGTGGTTCCAGCGATAGTGCGAATAATATTGCCGAGAGAGGGCATCCTTGTCTTGTTCCTCTACTCAGGGGGAACCATCGTGAGTACTGAGAGTTCACTGTAATGGGCGCACGCGGCGAGGTGTAGACAGCCTTGATTCCTCGTCTGAGAGCAGGGCCTAGACCTATTTTCTTCAGCGTAGCTTCATGGAAGTGCCATTCGACTCTATCGAACGCTTTCTCTGCGTCGATCGAGAATAGTGTGGGTGTGTTTGGCATTTTCTCATGAGCACCGATGAAGGTTTTATAGAACCCTGCCGTGAAGCCGTCGTTCCCGGGGGCTTTCCCTGTTGGGAGCCTTTTGATCGCTTCTTCTATCCCTTCGCCTGTGATGGGGGCGTCAATGGCTCGTGTTATGTCCTGGGGTGGGCTTGGGAGAGATATCTTGTTCATGTATTCTGTAATTGCCTTCTCATGCGGGGTGGAATCTGAGGTATACAGTTTCTTGTAGAAGCTGGCGAAGGCTTCTGGAATATTCGGGGGGGTGACCTTCGTGGGAAGCGGGCTCACTTTCTATAGCTGACACCCATCTTTCTTTACGTTGACCGCGGAGTCTGGCGGCGAGCAGGGCATCTGCCTTGTCCCCTTTTTCGTATTGTTTTTGTTTCAGGTATTGTAGTTTGTGCACGATTTGATCGGTTTCCAATTGGCGCAATTCCTCTCTCTTGGTGTTGGCTTCCTCTATTTTTCGGGCTCTATCAGACCCGGCGGATTGGGCGCTGTAGTCCAGTTGTGTTATTTCGTTTCGGAGCTTGTTTTTTATGAGTTGGCGTTCCCTTTTCTTTGCTGCCCCTTCTTTGATTAGTATCCCTCTCCACCTGGGTTTCCCTGCTTCCCATACTGTGTTCACTGGGATTTCATCTGTGTTATTCTGCTCAAAGTACTGGTCGATGTCCTTCTTGAGTTGATCTCGGAATATCGGGTCCCTCCAGAGTGATTCGTTGCAACGACATTTTGAGTTTTTCTGGGGGAGCGCCAGTCGACTGAGAGTGACTATGACCATGTCATGGTCAGACCACGTTATAGGGGATATTTTGGATATAGACATCGCCTTCGTTAGTTCCGGAGTGAGGTATATATAATCGATTCTAGTATATGTGGCGTGTGGCGCTGATTAGAATGTAAAACCTGTTAGCTGAGGGTTCATGTGACGCCATGTGTCTTTAAGCTTGTAGGCGTCCATCATGTCTGTCACTTGTGAGTGGCCAGACTCTGGTGGGGTAGTTGCCTGTGGGTTACCGGCTTGTCTGTCCATTGCTGGGTCTGTCCACATATTGAGATCGCCTCCTAAGATCACTTCGCCTTCCGCTTCAATCATGATATTGGGGACTATATGTTGTAGGAACCTGGACTGTCCAGAGTTGGGGGCGTATACAGATGCATGCGTGATGGTAGTGCCCTGTATCTTGCCAACCAATACGAGTGCTCTGCCGCTTATATCAGACCGGTTTTCAGAATTTCAAATCGGAGCTCTTTACTGATTAGGATGCCAACACCAGCTTTCTTGAGTGGGGCAGAGCTCCAGTGCTCGAAGCCTGTCTTGGCATAGAGGACCCTCCTTTCCTACCCCCTACTGTATCTGGTTTCCTGTACGAAGAGTATGTCGAGCTTTGCCCTCTTGAATTCCCTGGACACCAGTGACCTTTTGGTAGGGGAATTAAGTCCCTTGACGTTTAAGGTGCCAATTTTGATTGTGCCTAGCCTGTCGCTTGTCATGTCGTGGCTATCGGCCATTTATGTTTTCTTGGTTTGCTCTTTGACTCCCATCTTTTGTTGCTGGGTGCCGACGAAGTAGCAGGGTTTTCTGGTATGCGTTCATGGCCGTCTTGAGCTTTGGTGTTTTCACCTGCCCTCCCCCTTCACTCCCCTCAGAGGCATCCAACGTGATACCCCTTGCCCTCTGTATCCATCCTTGGTTTTTCCCCCTATCGACGAGGGCTTGCATCTTTGTTCGGTGGCGTCCGGATTGGACTAGATGGAAGTAGTCAGTCCAATGTCGGACCACCAGTGGGGACTGTTACCTCACGGTCCTTATCACGAATTCAGTCATTTTAACAATTTGAGCCCCCTTCCCGCCCCTCAATTGCCCTCCCCCCAACACATTAAAATTTAACAATAACTGTTGTAAACGAAAGTATAGTGATACATGCAGTTTCAAGGTTCTTCATCAGCTGACTGTTCCACCCTTTGCTTCAAGGGGGGTCTCTTCCACAAGTCTGGTCCCCTTTTGAGGATGCGTGGATCGTCTACTTCTTGACAGTCGCCCATGCTGTGTTACCCGAGTATCCGTTTTTGGGATGTGGATCACTGGGGTGGGTTTTCATTTGCCACTGTTGGGTGTATTGTTGCCTCGCCTATACTTTCTTGACCCCTTCACTCTTTTTCTCCTTGCTCCCATCACGTTCCGTTCTGTTCAGTTTCCTCTCGATCTCCTTCCTTTGGACCTGTTACGAGGATGTCTGCAATACAATCTCGGATCTCTTCTTCGGATCGCAGCTGTATCCTTCTGCTTCCATGCTCAAAGGTGAGGGAGAAGGGATATCCCCACTTTTATCGCGTGCCTTGCTTTTTGAACCATTTTGTCAGGGGACTGCAGAGACGTCTCAGGACTAGGGTGAGCGAGGACAAGTCCTGAAATATGGTTATCTGGGCTCCTCCCAATGTGAGGGGACCACCGGATCTGGCTTTCTCTAGTATCCTGATTCTGTCCTGGTATCGGTGGAATCTGGCGAGGACTGATCTTGGGCCACCTGGCAGTCCTCCGGCTCTGTGTATTCTTTCGGTTTTAGGCTCGTCGATTTCCTCATCCGCTGTCAGGATTTTGATGATGTCATGTATTGTTTTTTTGAGTTCTTCCTCTGTTGCCCCTTTGTGTTCTGGTATCCCGAAGAACCGTAGGTGGTTCCTTCTTTCTCTATTTTCTATGTCGTCCATCTTCAGGCATATTTCTTCCCCTCTCTTCTCGATATTTCGTATCCTCAAGTCCATTTGGGTTTCGAGGGTGTCAATTGAGGCTTGATTGTTCTCAACACCTTCTAGTCTCTCTTCAATGTTATCCATTCTCTGTGTTATCTTATCTATTTTGTCACCCAGGTTGGCTCCCATGCTTTTTATTTCATTCTAAAGGGCAGCGATGTCGCGCTTGGTGGCGGCTTGCTCCCGTCTCCGCGACGTCTGTCGGCATTGTGTCTTTGTGGTCAGAAATCTGGGGGGGTGGAGCGTAAGCATACCTGGTTAGTTTGCTCTTAGTGTTCATAAGGCGATTTCTTTTTTTTTTTTTTTTTGATAAAACACTTTTTATTGTTTTATAGCATAAACATAACAACCAACAATCGAGGACCAGCATGTCCCATCTTGAATTGATATCAATACCACCATCACCAATAACATTCCTCATAACTGGCTATGCAGATATTGAGACCTTCATCACATTGTCCGTGGATGCTAGGGTCCCCCCCCCCCTCTTCCCACCTCCCCCATATTTTAGAGGCTTTGGTAGGGCAACCTCTTGCATTGTATATTCAACGTTCAATCATGGCGCAGGTATCCATGTCCATTACCCATTGTTCCAGCGTCAGGGATTCTGGAACTCCCCATTTTTGGGCAATATTGCGCTTCATCAGACCTGCTGCTGTGCTTAGTAGCAACTTTTCCCACTTGTTAAGATCGCTCTCTTCTGGTACGCCCAGGATTAAGACTCTTGGATCTGGTTGTATAGTGCGAGTGAGTATCCTGGTCAGTTCATTGCAGCTTGCGTTCCAAAAGGACTGGATCCGGGGACATGCCCAGAGGATATGAAAGAACGTTCCTTCTTCGCCACACCGGAGACAGTTCGGGTTTGGTGCTCTTTTCCACCCATGTAGCATCGTTCTAGGATAGTACACCCTATGCAGGATTTTAAGTTGCACCAGCCGGATCCTGGAGAAGATAGCTACTTCCCGTGGGTGCATTAACACTTGGATCCAGTCCTCTCGGTCTATCCGCCCTACATCTCTTTCCCATTTAGCTTTCAGGCTCGTCAGCTCAGGAGTGGCGAAGGATGTAATGCGTTATATAGGATGGAAGTGCATTTAGTGGGAATGTACGCAGGTAGCATGTTACGTTCTATTGGTGTGAAGTCCGGGACATTAGCACCTGCAGGTATGTAGGCTTTCAAGGCGTGGGTCAGTTGCATGTAGTGGTACCGTTCGGTGCTCGGGAGTTGAAATTTTGATTGCATATCTTCAAAGGAGGTTATGTCCCCTTCTTTCAGGATGTCCGCTACCTTCAGGATCCCTGCCCTCGCCCAGCGCGGCCATGGCTCAAGTTTCTCAGTTTATTAAGTTACTGTTGTGCCAAAGGGGTTGTGCCGCGGTTATTTTATTTTCCCAACCTACAAACGCATGCGCTTGTCTCCAAACAGTAGTGACGTGGGTCGCAATTGTAGGCCGGGGGGGTCTCTAGGGATTTTGGTATAGTGTGTGTAGTGGGTCCGTGTCATGCATGGCGGCTACATCGGCTCTTATATGGGGTAATTCCCGATCCCTGTGAAGCAGGTCGTTGACTACCGTGAGTTGTGAGGCCCAGTAATAGGTTTGGAGGCGGGGAACTCCTATCCCGCCCTCCCAGATTGAGCTCTGAAGTGTAGTTAGTGCTATGTGTGATTGGCCTCCACCCCATATGAGTTCCCTGAGGAGAATCTCAACCTGGTCAATTTCTGATTTTGGGATCTTAAGTGGGACATTCTGCAGGACATAGAGGAATCGTGGAAGAGCCATCATTTTAAAGAGTGCCGCTCTACCCATGAGTGTCAGGGGGAGAAGTTTCCAGTGGTGGACATCCCTAACGAAGTGGTCTATGATTGGTTGGAGGTTGTGTATTGCATATTTAGTAAGATCTGCTATTATCCAAATTCCCAGGTACCGGAAGCCATGTCGCTCTAATCGGTACGGACAGTCCTGTGAGTCAGCCAACCCGCCACCGTTCACCGGAAAGAAAATGGATTTCCCCAAGTTGATTTTAAGCCAGCTCAACTCACCATAACGGATGAGCATCTGTGTCACTATGGGGCAGGTGCTGGCGGGGTCCCCTAGATATACCAGATCGTCCGCATATAGGGAAGTTCGATCTTCCTGTCCCTCCGGCCGTACGAATCCTGTCCATGCTGCTCTCTGGCAAAGCCAAAGGGCAAGCGGCTCAATCACCAGGGCGAAGAGTGAAGAGAAGGGGAGAAAGAGGGCAACCCTGCCGCGTACCCCTGCCAAGAGGGAAGGGCCGGGAGGTCCACGCGTTCACCCTAACCTCTGCCTGAATATTAGTTTAGAGTAGTTTGACCCATCCCAGGAAGCCATCCCCAAATTCCATATGTCTCATGATTTCCCAAAGGCTGTCCCACCTGATCGAGTCGAAAGCCTTTTCAAAGTCAATTGCCAAAAGGGAAAGTGGTGTGTCGATGATAGGAGCACGTTCTAGTGCCAGGTGGAGCCGACGCAGATTCATTCGAGTTAACTTGTGTGGCATAAAGCCGCATTGGTCCGGGTGAATCAGTGCGTCGACCATCGGTTGCAATCGGTTGGCTAAGAGCTTGGCAAGGACCTTGGCTTTGGCGTCAATTAACAAGATCGGCCTGTAAGAGGCACATCTCTCCGGAGGCTTGTCGGATTTAGGAATAACTACAATGGTAGCTTTGCACAGGTCTGGTGGGAGGGTGCCCTGGTCCAGGGCGCCTAGCATCATTTTGTGAAGGGGGGGGCGCCATATTGTTTGCGCCCAATTTTTGCCAGGTTTCGACCGGGAACCCGTTGGGGCCCGGTGTTTTCCCTATTTGTAGTTCAATTAAGGCTTCAACCATTTCTGCTTCTGAGTGGTCAGAATCTAGTTCCGCTCTCTGTTGCGCTGTCAGAGAAGGGAGTGTTATACCGTCTAGGAGGGTCGGGTCGAGTAAGGAGGTTGGAGCCTGATATAGTACTGCATAGAATTGGGCAAAGGCTTCCGCTATCTCAGCATCCGACTGGTGCCCCCCCGCCCCCCCAAGGGTAATAATCTCCCGGACACAGCGCTGTCCCTCGTCCCTCCTCTCCAGCCAAGCCAACATTTTGCCGGCCTTGTCCCCAAGCTCGTATATTCTCGCCTTTGAGTCCCAATGGGCTCGTTTGGCATTGTCTAACATTAAGTTTCGGAGGCGCTCAGTGGCTCGTTTAAGGGATCCCTGTGTCTGAGGGGTTGGATCTAGGATATGTTTATCATCTCCCCTTCTGCTTCTGTTATCTTTTGGAATCTTTCTTTCTTCTTATCCGCTGTCCAGGAGATTATCTCTCCCCGTAAGACAGTTTTGTAGGCCTTCCATATTGTTACCGGGTTATTAATCCCAGTGTCGTTGATCTCAAAGTATTCAGTGGATGCTTCAGTGAGGCGGGCCACCAGTTCGGGGAACCCAAGGTAGTAATTGTTTAGTCTCCATGTTTTAGGGGGGGTTATGCCGTGCATCCGCAGTTCGACCAGCAGAGGTGAGTGGTCGGAGATCCCGCGGGGGAGCAGGTCTGCAGATAGTACCCTGTGGAGGTCTGTTTTCGGGAGGAAGAGGTAGTCCAGCCTGGAGAGGGAGCCGTGGGCTCTCGAATGGAATGAATAGCCCCTGGTGCCTGGGTGTATTCCCGCCATACATCGCAAAGGCCTAAGGCAGATACAAAATTGGCTAGTTTTGTGGGGGTGTTCGGGTTGCGCTGTCTAAGGTGGATGCGATCTATGGCATTGCACATGACGTCGTTAAAGTCTCTGCCCAGAAACCACTTATCGGGTTGGTGTTTGCCCATGAGGGTAGTTAGTTCGTCTAGTACATGGGTGCACAACATACGGCCCGCGGGCCAGTTGCGGCCCGCCATGCCCTTTTGACCGGCCCGCGAGGCACAAAGACTTTCCTAATGGAGGGCGGCCCGCGGCCGCCCTCCATTAGGAAAGTCTTTGTTGTCTTCCGGGCCGGTGAAAACACTGGCCCTCATTGGCTAGCACACACACGCATCACGTCGCTCCTACGAGCCACGTAATGCGTGTGTGCTGCACCAATGGAGGGCCAGCAGCACTACGGCTGGCGTGGCCCATAAGGCTTGATGCCGGAAGGCATTTCAGCCTTGGACCACGCCAGCCGTAGTGCGATTCCAGCATTCCAGCTTACCTGCCGCTTACCTGCCTGCCTTCCAGCACGTCTCCGGTAAGTGGTCTGTTTGTGTTTGTGTGTCGGGTTTGTTTTGCTTTATGTTTGTGTGTATGAATGTTTGTGTTTTAATGTATTTTGAGTGTATGTTGAGATGCGGGGGTGCGGGGGTGTGTCGGATGTGTTTGAATGTTTGTGTTTTAATGTATTTTGAGTGTATGTTGAGATGCGGGGGTGGGGGGGTATGTTGAGATGCGGGGGTGGGGGGGTGTGTCGGATGTGTTTGAATGTTTGTGTTTTAATGTATTTTGAGTGCATGTTGAGATGCGGGGGTGGGGGGTGTGTCGGATGTGTTTGAATGTTTGTGTTTTAATGTATTTTGAGTGCATGTTGAGATGCGGGGGTGCGGGGGTGGGGGTGTGTGTCAGATGTGTTTGAATGTTTGTGTTTTAATGTATTTTGAGTGCATGTTGAGATGCGGGGTGGGGGGGTGTGTCGGATGTGTTTGAATGTTTGTGTTTTAATGTATTTTGAGTGCATGTTGAGATGCGGGGGTGGGGGGTGTGTCGGATGTGTTTGAATGTTTGTGTTTTAATGTATTTTGAGTGCATGTTGAGATGCGGGGGTGGGGGGGGGGTGTCGGATGTGTTTGAATGTTTGTGTTTGAATGTTTGTGTTTTAATGTATTTTGAGTGCATGTTGAGATGCGGGGGTGGGGGGGTGTGTCGGATGTGTTTGAATGTTTGTGTTTTAATGTATTTTGAGTGTATGTTGAGATGCGGGGGTGGGGGGGTGTGTCGGATGTGTTTGAATGTTTGTGTTTTAATGTATTTTGAGTGTATGTTGAGATGCGGGGGTGGGGGGGTGTGTCGGATGTGTTTGAATGTTTGTGTTTTAATGTATTTTGAGTGCATGTTGAGATGCGGGGGTGCGGGGGTGGGGGTGTGTGTCGGATGTGTTTGAATGTTTGTGTTTTAATGTATTTTGAGTGCATGTTGAGATGCGGGGGTGGGGGGGTGTGTCGGATGTTTATGAATGTTTGTGGGGGTTCGGTTCTGTATGGGTGCATGTTTGTGTGTGTGTGCTGAGTTGGGGGGTGGGGGATTTGGGTCTGTATGGGTGCATGTTTGTGTGTGCTGATTTGGGGGGTGGGGGTTTGGGTCTGTATGAGTGCATGTTTGTGTGTGTGCTTATTTGGGGTGGTGGGGGGTTCGGGTCTGTATGGGTGCATGTTTGTATGTGTGTTGATTTGGGGGGTGGGGGGTTTGGGTCTGTATGGGTGCATGTTTGTGTGTGTGCTGATTTGGGGGGTGGGGGGTTCGGGTCTGTATGGGTGCATGTTTGTGTGTGTGCTGATTTGGGGGGTGGGGGGTTCAGGTCTGTATGGGTGCATGCTTGAGTGTGTTTGGGGCATAGTGTTTGGTTGGGGGTGAGCGGGCCATGGGGCATAGTGTTTGGTTGGGGTGGGAGCCATGGGGCATAGTGTTTGGTTGGGGGTGAGGGGCCCATGGGGCATAGTGTTTGGTTGGGGTGAGGGGCCCATGGGGCATAGTGTTTGGTGGGGGCCATGGGGCATAGTGTTTGGTTGGGGGTGAGGGGCCCATGGGGCATAGTGTTTGTTTGGGGTGGGAGCCATGGGGCATAGTGTTTGGTTGGGGGTGAGGGGCCCATGGGGCATACTGTTTGGTGGGGGCCATGGGGCATAGTGTTTGGTTGGGGTGGGAGCCATGGGGCATAGTGTTTGGTTGGGGGTGAGGGGCCCATGGGGCATAGTGTTTGGTTGGGGTGAGGGGCCCATGGGGCATAGTGTTTGGTGGGGGCCATGGGGCATAGTGTTTGGTTGGGGTGGGAGCCATGGGGCATAGTGTTTGGTTGGGGGTGAGGGGCCCATGGGGCATAGTGTTTGTTTGGGGTGGGAGCCATGGGGCATAGTGTTTGGTTGGGGGTGAGGGGCCCATGGGGCATAGTGTTTGGTGGGGGCCATGGGGCATAGTGTTTGGTTGGGGTGGGAGCCATGGGGCATAGTGTTTGGTTGGGGGTGAGGGGCCCATGGGGCATAGTGTTTGGTTGGGGGTGAGGGGCCCATGGGGCATAGTGTTTGGTGGGGGCCATGGGGCATAGTGTTTGGTTGGGGTGGGAGCCATGGGGCATAGTGTTTGGTTGGGGGTGAGGGGCCCATGGGGCATAGTGTTTGGTTGGGGGTGAGGGGCCCATGGGGCATAGTGTTTGGTGGGGGCCATGGGGCATAGTGTTTGGTTGGGGTGGGAGCCATGGGGCATAGTGTTTGGTTGGGGGTGAGGGGCCCGTGGGGCATAGTGTTTGGTGGGGGCCATGGGGCATAGTGTTTGGTTGGGGTGGGAGCCATGGGGCATAGTGTTTGGTTGGGGGTGAGGGGCCCATGGGGCATAGTGTTTGGTTGGGGTGAGGGGCCCATGGGGCATAGTGTTTGGTGGGGGCCATGGGGCATAGTGTTTGGTTGGGGTGGGAGCCATGGGGCATAGTGTTTGGTTGGGGGTGAGGGGCCCATGGGGCATAGTGTTTGTTTGGGGTGGGAGCCATGGGGCATAGTGTTTGGTTGGGGGTGAGGGGCCCATGGGGCATAGTGTTTGGTGGGGGCCATGGGGCATAGTGTTTGGTTGGGGTGGGAGCCATGGGGCATAGTGTTTGGTTGGGGGTGAGGGGCCCATGGGGCATAGTGTTTGGTTGGGGGTGAGGGGCCCATGGGGCATAGTGTTTGGTGGGGGCCATGGGGCATAGTGTTTGGTTGGGGTGGGAGCCATGGGGCATAGTGTTTGGTTGGGGGTGAGGGGCCCATGGGGCATAGTGTTTGGTTGGGGGTGAGGGGCCCATGGGGCATAGTGTTTGGTTGGGGGTAGGGGGCCATGGGGCATAGTGTTTGGTTGAGGGTGAGGGGGCCATGGGGCATAGTGTTTGGTTGGGGGTGAGGGGGCCATGGGGCATAGTGTTTGGTTGGGGATGGGAGCCATGGGGCATAGTGTTTGGTTGGGGATGGGAGCCATGGGGCATAGTGTTGCACTCCAAGAGTGAACTCAATAATAAAGCTAAAACAGGCACAGTTAGGAGATGTACATCCTTTGCTTTTTTGAGGAAACCTGACTCAACGAAGGCCATACTCCTCTTGGGTAACCCAAACAGCAAACTATAGCAGTCCAAAATAACGGAATGTCCAATCAAGGGTCAATAAAATATATATAATTTAATTAAACAGACGATATACAATAACTAACTCGAAATAAATGATAGCAATGGAAAATGTGTAGTACAAAATGTAAGTTTGAAATGCAATAAAAATCGTTACCCCTCAAAAACATATCTTTTTCAATGTGTTTAATACAAATTGGGGGTTGAAAAAGCCTCCTGACATGTCCCGCCTACCGCCCCGCCCACTTTTACTTTTCGGCCCACTATAGCCCTCATGTAAGGTACTTTCGGCCCTCTGTCAAAATCAGTTGTGCACCCCTGGTCTAGTATCTCCTGCCCCAGTCCGGGTGGGGAGTATATTGATACAAAAGCCAGTGGCTCACCCCAGAGTGTTCCCAAAATTAGAGCATAGCGACCCGAGGGTCGTGTTCCATAGTTTGTAGGGCGAATGGGATGCGTTTATGTATGAGAATGAGGGTACCCCTGGATCCCATTGTGTATCACACGTGGAAAGCGGCCCTGTAGTTTGTTCTCTGGAAGAAGGTGCAGTGAGATCCCGCTATGAGTTTTGGTTAGCAGGGCCACGCCTGGGGAATGTCTGCCGAGACGTTGCTTGAACAGGCTTCTCTTGATCGCAGAGCCCATCCCGTTCACGTTCCAGGTGAGTACCTTGAGGGACTTAGGGCGTTCAGTCAATGGCGGCTGGGGTTGAGGTGGTGCCATCTAGAGTGCGTAATAAGGAATTGGCTAGATATCTTGCGGGGCTAAGGGCCCCGCCCTTGGTATTGTGATGGAAGTCGTACCAAGAGTGGTGATTGGGTTGCTGTCTGTACATGCTGTATTGCCAACTTATAAGGAACCTCGGAAACCCGTGGAATTTACATGGGTGCAGTGGTCCTGAAACAACAATAGGAAACTTTTCCCCAACTCCCCCCTCCCTATACTCCAACCCCAACCGAAGCATCTGTCGCCCCTTCATAAACTTGAACAACTAAATTCCAACACACACATACTCTGTTCTGGTTAAATTTCGCTGTCTCTGCATAGACAATGAGCCTATGCAATCTAGTACTTTTGCTTAGTACTGATCGTACGTTTCCTTGTCGGGGGGGGGGCAGCTCGGGTTTGGCTGCCAGCCGTTGTGTGCTTTATGTTCTGTAGTTCTATTTTGAAGCCGGTTTTCGTTGTCTTTACTTTCCTGTATTAGCGTTTACTTTAATTGTTGCCTGCTTCATATCATGCGTTTTCTTGTTGTGGCAATTCTTCCTGCTGCTGTTGGGGTCTGACGTCTGGTGGTCTCTCTGGATGTGGTCTGTTTCGTTCACCTCTTGGTTTCGTCTGTGTACTCCAGTCTCCGTCTATATGTCTTTCAGCCCAGTTCCACGCTTCCTTAGGGTCTGTGAAATGTACTGTTGTGCCGTTATGGAATATTTTAAGTTGAGCAGAGAAGATCAGCCCATATTTGATCCCCAGTGCTTGCAGGCGTCTTTTAAGTGGGTCGAAGGATTGACACGCTTTTTGCACCTCTCTGGTGAAGTCAGGAAAGAAAGCAATTTTAAAACCACTATGAGTGACAGGTCCCTTTGTTATTGCCATTTGCAGTATGGCATCTCTATCTCTATAGTTTAGGAATCTTGCGATGATTGTGCGCGGTGGAGCACCTGGGACGGTTCTAGCAGTCGGGATGCGATGTGCCTGCTCAATAGAGAAGAACTTGGAGAAGGAATTCATGTCGTAGATGTCTATGAACCATTGCTCAAGGAATAATTCCATGCATGCACCTTCTGCCTTTTCAGGGAGACCGAGGATGTGGATGTTGTTGCGCCTCGATCTTCCCTCGCTTTCATCCACTCTTCCTTCCAAGATTTTAATGGGGTCCAGCATGCTAGACACGTGGTGGTTGACCCCCCGCAGATTGTCCTCAGTCTCTGAGATGCGTGCTTCTGCCTCCCCGGTGGGTGCGGTTAGCTTTTGCAGGTCGTGTCTCAATAGGGATACTTCTGCGCCAATACTGTCCATTTTCTTCTCCATTGATGTTCTTGAGTTGGCTATGGCTCCCATTATATCCCTAAGGGAGATGTCATCATTGTGGTTTCTGTTTCGGATGACGCGGGCCTCTCGGACGAGCGAGACAGTGGTGTGGTGGTGTATTGTTCTATCCTGCTTTGTGTAGAGGTTTTCCTGGGTTTGTCCTTCCCCATGTTGTACTGTTGTTGTAGCGTGAGGATTATTTTCGTTTCGTGGGGGCTGGGGGGGGATAGGAAGGTTGGCGGGGACGTAAGGCCCAGCGGGAGGCAGCGTTGAGGGATTGCACCGTGAGGCCCTTGCTTGTTGCTTCTGTTCTTCGACAGGAGTGACTTTCGGTGCACGGGTCTCTGTTGCAGCTGCGTTTGTTGTGTTTCTACCCGTGTGTGTCCTACTTATCTATTTCCAGCGTACTGCTTTACTTTGGGAGGATTGGGGTGTTTGCTCCTCTTGCTGCTGTGTGGGCTTATTGTTCGTGTGCAGTATTAGTTTGTACTGGGAGCTTAGTCTTGGTGGTAGGGCACTGTTGGTAGGTGGTATATGCTGGCAGTCTGCCGCCGTTTTCCCACGTTTTCCCACTTTAACTCGACCAATCTCGCCTCCTCACTCCATTTTAGAGCAGGTGCCTGGGCGGCAGTCTTTGAATGTTTCCAAGTTTGTGTCTTCAATTGCTTCTGGGCTGGGAGATTACACAGCTGGGGTCTTGTGGAAATAAATGGCTGTGGTTGTGTCACCTTCCCAAGGTGAATGCGTGAGTAGAATCAGGAGTGTCTTCTACCAGCGCCCAGGCTGTCCGATGATTATGCTGTGCGCTATTAGCAATTTTGTGCCCCCCGTTGGGGTCTACCTGTGTGCCACTAGTATTGCTGTCCTGATAATTCTGTTTGGGGCAGCGCTTGGATTATATGTCGGTTTGGCTGTTTATATTGGTAGTATGGAAGCTTATGGTTTGATGTGGCTTTGCACACTCACGGTGGCTCCAATATGTACTGAAAGCTAGGCAGCTCCGCCAGCCAGTCCGGGGGGGGGGAATGCCGGGGGGTTCTTTCTCACAATACTCCCCCAGCTAGATTCAAAGTCTGCTTTCCTCCCCTGGCGAGATTCAAAGTCTGCTTTCCTCCTCCCACTGTCCTTACCGGGGCCGTCTGATGCTTGCTGTTCAGGATCCGACTGCCGTCAAACGTATTCAGGTCTGCAGGCGCTCAACGATGTATGGAGCGCCCGCGACCGTCTGGCGTGAATGGAAGGTTCGCTGCAGGTTGCTGCACGGGGCAGCCCGCTCTTTCTTGCCAGCGGCTTAATTCGGGTGATGTGCAGGACCACGCAAGGGCCCGGAGACGCTCTTTCTCCCACCCCGGAGTGAGCACGTCTCAATATCCACGCTCAAAGTTACAGTGGTCGTCCATGTGCAGCTTCCCCTCAGCGGGTGCAGGGATGCAGAACGTTACTTTGTTCGCGCCGGTGGCCATCTTGATTTTCTTGTCGCTTCGTTCTCCTGCGGCTGATTTCTTTGGAAATAGCCTGCGGTTCTCCCTCAAACTGCAGCGAACAATGCAGGCTTTCTTCCGCTTCTGGTAGATGCTTTTATTTCCCCTCTTGCACTCGTTCTTCAGGCAGGATATTGTAGGATACGGCTGGCAGCCACGGAGCTGGAGCTCCGAGAGATCACTCCTTCATGCCGCGCCCGTTGGCCACGCCCCCCCATAAGGCAATTATTGAGTCAGAGGAGGCACACGCTCCTGCTGTGGGGGGGCCTTACCCTCTGTACCGCTGCATGATCCGATGGCTTTAGAATTATTCCAGGCCGTTGGGCTGTTATGCAGCCTACTGTGTGGGTGGGAGACTAGTATAGGGGCTCTCTGGACAACCTATGGTGCTGTTACGTAGTCAAGATGTTTATAGGGGGACTTGCGCTTCGGGCAGAGTTGTAATGCGCACTTCCTATAGGAGTGGGGCGCGGGTCTTGAAGCGCGGGTCTTGAAGCGGCAGTCTTATGCGTGTGGTTTTAGCGAGGGGTCCAAGGTGGACCTAATATCTCCTTTGAATCCTTTGGTGAGGAGTATCTTGGGCTCAACACCGGTACAATTATGATGCCTTTTTGGGGTCCTGTTAAGGGTGTGTATGGGGGATCCAAAGTGGAGTCTTTCTCCACACTTACGTAGTTCTCTGCTGTGGATGGATGATACTTTAACTTTTATTGGTGTTGCCAGGCAGTATTGGGAGTCCTGATGGGGTTGCCCCATTTGAACACTACACACGTGTGTGTTTGGGATGATCTCGCGCAGTATGAAGAGTCTGTGCCATGGAATCTCGTTTTCTTCTTCGAACGATGGCTGGCAGATTTTAGGGGCCGAGGTGTTCTATGTCCACGTGATTTGGCAATCTGCGGCAGATTCGGGGCAAATTCACATTATTTGACCTGGATCGGCCTCGGCTTCACTTTTCCCTAGAGCGCCCTTGACGTGCGCCTGGCCCCGCAACACAAGCACTGTAGCTTCAGGTGCCGCGGGCCGCGATCCCTTGGCAGGACGCGGGACACGGCTCCCCCATTCACCCCAGCTGCTGTTATTTATATGTTCCCCGAGCGGCGGGGGAAGCGCCGTCTACCTCTGGTGTTGATGGAGTCTCTTGCGTGTCTAGGTGGGTTAAAGGTTGGGGGCACTCCCGGGGGGCCCCGCTAGACAGCCGCCGAAGGCTTCTCTATGCCGCGGCACCTACACCTCCATGCTGGGCACCCAGGAGGGGGGCGGGGGGAGGCTACAAAGTACCTCTTAAATGCATGTTGTGGCCAGGGGCCTGCCTCTAGAGCTGCGGCACGGGTCCTTGCGTGCCCCATTTTCGCTTTCAGGCCGTCTCCAGCAGGAAACTTAGGTCTGAATTCCATCAGATTTTTTCCTGGGTGGTGGGGGGGGGGGGGGGCCTTCAGATGCACATTTTCCTGTTTCACTCCTGTGGGGGGGAGGGTTGCGGTGTGGGGGCTCAACTCACATTACGGACCCATGAGGACAGAGCTCACACAAGGAAGAGGGTCATCCGTGCGCCCCCTGGCGGCCGGTCCTTCCACACTTTCAATATCTGTTTCACTGCTATCACTAGGATTCTATCTATCCAAAATCCATATAAACAAGCCATTAAACCGCGTCCGGTGTTTGCTAATAGCAAGACCTGTGACGGCCTTCTTGGAAATTTAATAGATATGGTCATATGCATTCTGTAAATTACCTCACACCAGAGGGTTAGTACTCGGGGCAAGATGAAGTAAGATCCCCTTCTCCTTCCCACATCCCCAACATAAATCATCTGTTATTAACCCTAAAGTATGCATGCGCTCAGGAGCCCAAAACAATCGTCCCAAAATGTTCTGATGGATTAGTCGTAACTTGAGATCCAACTTGCTACTCTGCCAAATCCGCCATACATATTTCCAGATTTCATCAGTAAGAACACAACCCAAGTCTGACTCCCGTTTCCGTTTCAAATTACTCCATGATCCTAACACTGAATCATTCTCTGGCATGAGTTTCAAGTACATAGAGACACATTGTAGCGACAAACAAAATATGGTCCAACCTGCTGGTTCCTTCTCTATTGGTATAGACAACATACTGAACACCCTGGTTAAAAGACAGTCTAATTCCCTATACCTTTTCCTCTCCTTCCCACCCAATTGGAACAATCTTTGAAGTTCCTGGAAGGACATCAAATGTTCATCTTGCATGAAGTCCCCTAATGACAAGATCCCCTTTGAAATCCAACTTCGCCAATACAAAGGGCCTCATTACACGGAAGGCGGTGATCCAGGGTGCTATTAGCACCCTGGACCATGCCGGTAAATTACCGGCACCGCCTTGCCGGTAAGGGGATTTACCGCCCCATTCCAAGGTCGGTGGGGCGGTAAATCCCACTTCCGCCATTGCCCTTCCCCATTCCCATTTCTGCCCCATAGGGCTCTATGGGAATGGGGAAGGCGCTAATTACGGCACCGCAATTTTGCGGTGCCGTAATTCGCTCCGAGGTCCCTTAGCGGGTTGGTTTTTAACGCCTGCAAAAAGCAGGCGTTAGAGCACAAACCCGCTAAGGGACCTCGTAGTACGGCGGTAAGGGTTAACGGTCACCGTTGCCATTAACGGTGACTGTTAACCCTTACCGCCGTCCGTGTAATGAGGCCCAAAGTCTTGTTCCCAATTTGTAATGCAGGGTTATGCCAAATGGATGATTTATGGTTCAGAAACACATTCCCATTAAAATTAAGTAGCCACCTTAACAGTTGTTAATTTAATAGAACCCCTAGGTAGTTTTCCCATAGAAAAGATATTTTCCAATCAAATTTGTGACAAGGCATCCCTCTCAATTGCTAACCAGATTGTTCTGTCTCTGTCATCACATATAGAGCCACTTTCTTCAAGAAAAATCCCCTATGATACTTTTCCAAATTTGGATATCCGAAACCCCCCTCTTTAGTATCTCGTTGCAAGATAAACGTTGGAATCTTAGGAGCCTTTTTCTCACTGCAGAGAAAATCCTGGAAAGCCCGATCAATTTGCTTAAGTAATTTCTTTGAGAAGCCAAGGGGTATTAATTGCATAATATATAAGACCTGTGGTAGAAGCGACATGTTAATCTTATGAATCCTTGCCCATATCCCTAAATCTAACCTTGACCCTTTCCTAATATCTCTCCTAAGGGATTCTAACAGTTTATTATTGCATATCTTAATGGAGTTCACAAAAGCGCATTACAGATCACACTATTATACAACCAACTTCAGATGAGCTAAAGTCCAATTACTGTCTCAAATGGCAGTGGCGCTTATAAATCTGTTAGATTTCAACACAGTTGTAGACCAAGTGACTCCTTTTGTAGGTGTATAATTGTATAGTTGCAACAACGCTTGGTATAGTGGGCGTATTAGTTGGTCACTGTAACCCGTTCCTACTGTACATAATAAGACATGCTCAAGCCGAGTGACTTTCATTCAGGGTTTTGCCTGTAGAGAGATCAAAGGATAAATCCTGCATCATTCTTACAGGACCTAACTTGAGAACATTTAATGTATCCAATTCTCTGTGTAGTACTATTTTAACGTGCTCTATTTCATATCTCAATTAGCTTCATACAAGGAGTTTACGGCCCACGCTATTACACGGTCTATTTCAGGCAAATTAAGATCACTGATATGATTAGGTCATCTCTCTCCGTGCGTCAGAGGATGAGTCAATCCAAGCTTATGTTCAATGTTCAGGGGAGTGCAAAGGTTTGTTCAATCGCAGTGTCTCACCCTTTATGCCAAGTCTGACAGAAGGAAGGGCAGCCATAGACTTTCTCCAATCACCATCGACAACGACCACACACAAAACACACAGTGCTGCGTACTGCGCTGCAATCCGCTCCGATGTGTTGGTTATATGGGAGAGGCTCTACAGCAGGGAAACCTGCAGACTCTGCAGCACAAAACACACAGTAACGCACACACCGCCGCTCTCCGAGCTGGTGTGTTGATTACATGGGAGACGCTCCTCCTTCAAAGGGAAAGCGCAGTTAAAATCCGTAAAGGCAGGGAAACCTGCAGGCTCTGCAGCACAAAGCACACAGTGTGGGCTATGTGTGTCACTTTCCCCTTCAAATATGTGTGCACTCTGTTCCTTTTCACAAACCTGTTTAGTCCCCCAACATTCCAGGTGATAGCATTGCTCATTTCAGACATCAACACCCCCTCCTCTCAGGCATCCAACTTGCTATGCTCCTCCCTGGCCACCTCTTCCATCCCCAGACCCGCAGGCCCAGTCGAGGACCTCCGCAGCCCTACTTCGGGGCCCCTTCTCATCTTTGTCAACTTCAACGGCCGCTCCTCACTGTGTTCCACCCCAACCTTTGTTCGCCCTGTGTAGCAGTGCATTCATGTGGGCCCTACGGCAAGTTAGCATGCATTACAAATCCACATTTAGCTGACCTACACAATCCCGCTGCCTCCCCCAACATCCTAACAATCGCCCAATGGCACTTGGCTCGGCTGTTTCTCACACTCCACCGGTCGTCTCCCACCGGTCTCGTGTGCAGCGGCTGGGTATCTCCAACTGGCACCCCAAAGAACTCTGTAAGGAACTCATGGTGGCAACAGTAAAGACAGACACAAGTGTTCACAGTTCAAGAGTGTTTATTAAACTGTATATGCAGGTTAGAAAAACACCAAACCTAAATCTAAGATGGGAGCAAGATAAAACATCAAATATTAATAAGGCAGTCCTAGTGGCGTCTCGTCAAATAAAAACCTATTGCCACTTCTTACGCTAAATACAAACAAAGAGTGTGGGATTGGGTTCACATGAAAGAAGGAAGTGTTCACAAATAATAAGTCAGGATGCCGTAGTCGAGGTTTCCCTTCCAGCCGTTTTAAGCACGGGACAAGGTAGGACTCCGGTGCATAGCACACGCGCAAGCTTTCCCAGCACGAGCTAACAGTTCCGCTCTCAAGTATCAGGGCCTCAAGTCTCTTTTCTACAAAACGTCTCTGGTCTCTGAGGATCTGATCTTTCGATGGTAATGAACAAGTTCCTTTCTGCTTGCACGTTGGGTGATACCTTTTCACCCCTGGATCCCCCTCTTCCGGCTCAGATCCACAGAAACTTCCTATCGGGACCTTCAGTGTTTCAATCTCTTGCTTTCGAAAGCCTGATATATTCAAAACAACAAAACAAAAGATATTTTCTGCTTGTCTTTAGAGTGATGGTTCTTCACCCCTGGGTCCCTCTCTTCCGGGCTCAGACCCCTCTCGAATGTCAGCCTCTCTCAGTCGGGTTAACTACGGCTTTCAACACACATCTGTACCATTCACAAATCTCAAATATCGTTTTTAAACAGTTCACTGGACATCCCTCTGTCTGGTTCACTCTTGTCAACACACTATACACTGGGACTTCAGATTTTGCCCCCTGTTCATTGACATACCTCCATCAGGTTCACGACTGCCAAATTTTGCAATTGACAAAGTTTCTTAAACAGTTCTTGCGATGCAGGATTCACTTCCCTTCGGTTTACCTTAATTTGTCGGTCAAAGACCTTCTACTGTATGGAGGATTTTACTAGACCCCCGTTATGACCACTTTGACCCTCTTCTTGTGCCGTTACCAAGGCCTTCTGCTAACGATTGTTTCAACCATAGGGTAAACGCCCAGAGTTTCTCACGTGAACAACCACATGGTCTCTGACTCCTCTGTAGTTGGTTTTCCCCTCTTGTATCAAAATAGCAGTTCTTATACTTTCTTCAATTATCCATTTTGCTGTTTTTGTTCAGACACAGTTCGGTTTCTTATCAGCTCACCTCTTGACTCACCGGCTGTGATGAACCACTTGGCTTTTCTTGTCTCTGGAGTCAAGGCCGGTACAATAGTGACAAGCTTCTCCCCTCGGCTTCGTTATCAGCGGAGGAGGGCCTCGTGTATCGTTGACATATGCTGCAACACATACTGGCTATTATTCACAGTCTTATGATTCCTTCTGTGGAGGTTTCACGGGCTTGGCTCGGAAAGGGCAAAGTCGCTTCTCTCCTTGTCACCCTCTCCATTTGCGCCGTCTTTCTCCTCCTCTTGAACTGCCGTGCTGAGTTAGCTCTCTCGCTGTGTGGTCTGCCTTGCTTGTATTATGCTCTCGTGCTCCACCTTTTATCCCTGTGGGGAACGGAAAGGGCCGTCGGGTGTGTGTGATTCTGGTCAATTGCCTGACCCTGGCATTGGGACATGCCAGGTAATCGGCTTTGGTGTTTGTCGTCTTTCGTGATGTGTGAAAGTGTTTGTGTGGGGAAAGGGGGTGGTAGAGTGTTTGCACATCCTACTTGGTAGGATTGGGAAAAGGTGTTATAAGGGGATACCGAGTCTCACCTGTCGGTGTCCCACTGTTAGGACATGTACCTGGAAGGCTGCGGGTCGCTACTTTCCTTGGCAGCTCTATTCCAGGTATCGGATCAGTGGGAGGGAGATTCTCTGACGCCCTAATCAGCTGTTTGGTCCAGGCTACGGGCGCACGTGTGTGCTGCGGACCAAGGCGATCGAAGGCTTGCGCTTCAAGCCTCATTCTCGCCCCGGAAGAACCGCGGCGCATGCGCGGTTCTCTTCGCGCTCCAAGCCTCGGTTTCGTACCGCGGCTGTAAATAGCGGTCTGGTGCAGAAACAAATTGCGTCTTAACGCGGTTCGTTCCTGGCTCACCGATGTTTCGCCGCCGGCTCCAGTTGGACTCTGCAGCTTCGCTCCTCTTCCCCGCCTGGATTCCAGCCCTCCCTTTTGTCTGGTCTCCTTGTTTCCACTGCCAGACTCTCCAGTTTTGCCCGCCTGGGTCCCTGCTTACCTGCCAGGCCATCCTGCCTTTTCAGCCTGGTTCTCCAGTATTTTCCCACTGGACCCTCTGCCTTCTGTTGCTTGGTTTTCCCTGCCTTGTTCCCTCCTTTTGCCTGGAATCCCCGCTTCCCAGATTGGCTCCCTACTCCTTGCCTGGCCTCCCTGTTGTTCCCTTGCTGCTTTTCCCTTGGTTCAATCCTTTGAGGTTCCCTGAGGTCTATCTGCCCACCTACTTGGTGCCCCTATTTTTGTTGCCTTGCTGGGGTACCAGTCTCTTGCCTGCTCCAATTTAACCTCAACATCTTCCGGATTCGCCTGGGCCTGGACTCTCTCCGACAACTCGGCTACCCATCCTTCCACAGCCTGCAAATTGACTGTTGCTTGGAATTCCATTGAACTGAGTGTGTCTGGCTCTCCCGGCGATCTACTAGGCTCTCCCCCTGGGCCATTCTACTGAGCTCTCACCTCCCAGGACTTCTCGACCTCCTTGTTGCCCGTCTCGCCTGTGCCAGCTACAGCAACCAAGGTCACTACAAGAAGAAGATCTTTGGTGCTGGGGGGTGGCCCCCGTCCATTCCTGTACCATCAGGACAGGACTGAGGCCGCTTCCTTGTGCCATAATCTCTACTGGTTTATCCGAATTTCAGACTGGCTTCCCCAACGCGGACATCATCCGGAAACAGTGGTACGTCCAAGTTGCGTGACGTACACCTTAACACCCACTTCCACTCCTCGAGGACCCTCCATTCAGGTTATCCTCCCTCACTGGTCCACCCCCAGGAACTGGATCCAATAGCGATGACCGTGTCCAGGCCACCTGGATGACAGATCCCCGGGGACTAGTAAGGTTTCTCACAGCTCAAAGAGGTTAAAGTGAGGAAGCAGTGATTACCGTGTAGCCACTCGCCGCCCCCCCCCCCCCCCTCTCTGCAGTTTCAGTCCATCTGTCTTGTCAAAATAGTGAGAGGCGCTGTTGTGTATGACCTTGAGCTTCGGGGGCCAAATGCCACCCTCTGCTTCTGCACTTTGTGTGTAGTCCAGGTACACAGATATCTCGGCAGACCTCCTTTCAATAACTCCTCCTAGTTTGGAAAACGCAAGGATTGTCTCCTTATCTCCTGTAAAGTCACAGTTTTCAATATCGAAGTTCTCTGTGGTGCCCCTGGCAGGGACTTTCTAGTGAGTGACCTATGGGCCCTTTCTATGGTGAATCCCTGCGACAGCTTGCCCAGCCCCACCTCCTGTAACAGCATATTTTGCACGAATGGCATGGGATCTCTGCCCTCCTCTCCTTCTGACAGGCCCAAAATCCTTGTATTGTTCTGACGCGCCCTTCCTTCAGCATTCTCTGGCCTGCTTTCCCAGCGCTTCCACTTTCAGTTTAAGCTCCTTCACCTCTGACATGGTTCCCACTATATGCTGCTTATTCTCCGCTGCATAGGTTTCTACTGTTCGCACTTTTTCAGCCAGTGTTCGGACGTCCTGCTTCAGCAACCCCACATCTGTTATAACCTCATCTATCTTCTTGTCCAGAGTGGTTTGGAGCACTGCTATGGCCTTCAGGATTTGATTTTAATCTGTTTTGGTCTCAGTTTGCTCATTGCCACTCTCTTGCAATGGTCCGCCACCACTCTCTCCCTTGTGTGCATAGTCATTTATTCTGGTCTATCCCCCCTTGCGTGCAGAGTCATCTATTCTGGTCTATCCCGCATGTGACCGGAATGCCCCCTCTGAAACGATGTACCTGTCCACTCATTTGTGCCTGGGTGTGTGTCCGTGGGACGACTTTCCCTGTTTCACACTGCCTGTCCTCACTGCAGGGTCTATCATGCACTCCCTGGGGGGCGGTCTGCGCGTAGTGTGCTATCACCCTGACGCTTCGCCTTCTCTGCCGTATTTTGTTGTTCTAATAGCTTCCCCTCTGTGTGGAGCTTGCACTCACTCTTGGTTGCACTTTGAAGGGTCCCTCTGGTGGCCCCTGTGTTGGTGTCCTGTCCAGTGCAGCCGGTCGCTGCTGCGGTTCTCAGCTCCTCCTCGTGTGCTAGTGGTTGGGTTCCCCTACTGACTTCCTCCTGCTTTCTCCTGCGACACTGCTCTGGCACCCCAACCTTCAACCACTTTGAGCATCCAGTGGTGCAGGCCTCTTGTCTAAGGGTAGCCGCTGTCTGCCATGCTGTGCTGCGCCTCCATCCTATTACCTTTCTGTTAATGTCCAGACCAGGCCTGTTACCTCCCTATAGTCAGCTACCCATGTGTTGCCACAGCTCCCTGCAGCACACCTCTCTATCCGTCTCCTCAAGGCTTCAGTGTGGCTATCCGCCTCAAGCTCCCTCCTGCACATTATTGGCCTCTGCTGCTTGAGCTGCTATAATTATGCGTTATTCTGACAACTTTGTTTCCTCCCCGGGCTCCTTCACACCAGGCCCCCCTCTTACTGTGTATTGTCCGGGTCCCTCTGCTCCTGCTTCAGACCTTCTGCATTCACCAGCTCATCTCAATCCATGCCTCAGGACTTTCACTTCCTCTGGCTTCCAAAGGGGACCGGGCTGTGTCCCTATGCATCCACCTGCCACCCTCCCCGGCACGCAATCTCCAGCGCTGCAGAAATCCTTTATTCTCCCCAGCGGAGTTCTTCTCTTACGCTGCTGCTCCTCCGATCAATGCCACATCCCTGGGCAGTCTGTGCCTCTTCGCACCACACACTGCAGGTGCCGGCGTATCCACTGTGCTCTCTCTCTTCTGCCATCCCAGCTGTGGGGTCGCCCACCAACCGTGTCCAGCTCAGTGGGACGCCTCCTCGCCTGCTGCATCAGGCTTATCAGCCTCCTCCAGGGCACACCGTCGTGAGGCTGACCCTCTCCAGCTGCCTCCTCTCGCTGGTGGCCACGGTACCCAGCGCTCGTGCCTGGCTCCCACTCTACCTCCTCTCGCTGCTCCCAGACTCTTCGTCCAGCAGCACGCTCTGTCTCTTCCCTTGCATATAGGTTCCTGGTCACTCAAGAGGCTCACTCTGCTCCTGCTCTACGCCTAGGCAGTAGGTGCCATTTTCCTGCCCCGGCCTCTGCTTTCTCTTGGCATCACTTTCTCAGTGCCCCAGCACTCCATGGCTTCCACCGTCCCACATGCACTCTCCGTTAGTTGGGGCAGGTCACTCTGTATTTTTGCAGTTTTCAATGCTTTTTCCACTGTAGGGCTAATCGTTGTTCACAGATCCAGCGGGAGCTCTCTAGGCTCACGTCTTTACAGCATGGCTGCTGCTCACGCCAGTGCTTCTCCTTGGTCTGTTTTACAATGTCTTTGATTTTCCTCATTCACGGCTCACTGGTCTAGGCGCAATTGTCAGAGCACATGATCCACCCATCACAGTCGTGCAACCAGGATCCCTACGCTCTCGAGCCCACACAGGTTCTTCAGCACTTGCCCCTGTGTACCAAGTCACCTTCACTTAGTTCCTCTTTGTCGGCCACTTGGCTCTATGTGCAGTTTTACACTTCTCTGGCTTCTCCTTGTTAGCCTCTTGGTTCTTGCATCACGTGTCACACACCTCTTGCCAGTCTTTGGCCTTGCCGCACTACATTCACTCATAAAAGTTCACTTTGGGGGCGGAGGGGTGGGTGGTTCATACACCACCTTCCATGGCACGCTTTCACACTTGCGCCATTTCTGTAGTTTGCTTTCACATGGGCACTTTGCCTGTCCTTGTATTTGCTTTGCCCATAAAGTTGGATTCCATTCAGTATTTCATATGTTTAACTTCAAGGTTTCATTCAATTCAGTGTTCAATATGCATCCATTATGCTTAATTTCAAGTTTCCATTCAGTTCGGTATTTAAGATGTATTTGTTATGCTTACTTTCAAGGACTGCAACTTATCTGCGGTCGGTTACGAGCGCCCCGGTGCCCAAGTGATCTCCCTGACACTCGCTGGCTCTCTGCGTCTCCTCCCGACCGCTCCCGTTGCTTCCTCTCTGCTTACGAGGCCGGCCGGCCAACCTTTGTGAGCCCTGCTCGCATGCCGGATACTTTCTTCTGCCGCCAGCAATTCAAAGTGCTTCTCTCCAGACGCAGACAGCGTCCTCTCTTTTCCTGGTTTGCTCGCAGTTCCTGCTGCTTGTTCTCTGTAGTGGAGGCTCCGACACCTGTGGCAACGGCACAGCCCACTTGTCTTGGGCCCCACACGTCTTCTGGGATATCTGCCGGTGTCCTGAAGGTGTCTCCCTGGCCAGTCTCCGGGGATCTGTCATCCAGGTGGCCAGGACACTGCCATCGCTATTAGATTCAGTTCCTGGGGGTGGAGCAGTGAGGGAGGTTATCCTGGATGGGGTGGGGTCCTTGGGGAGTGGGACACCCTACGGGTGAGACGCGGTATCCCCCCTTCTTTCAACACCTTTTCCCCATCCTACCACGTAGGATATTCTAAAACACTGATTCCCCCCCTCCTAACCACCCTTTTCCCACATGAACATGTTAGCCAACACTAAAGACAACGGACTAACAACAGAACCATTTACCTGACCTGTCCGAATACAAGAGTCGGGCCAAGTCAGTCAATTGACCAGAATCACCCACAGCTGACAGCCCTTTCCCTTACCTGCAGGTGGAGCATCAGATCACAAGACTGTGATGCTGGAAATGCATCGGAGGGACAGGGCCTCCGTGTCAGTGTCCCTTACTGCCTTTTATCGTGTGTTCTGTCGTGTTTTCCGTGCAGGAGTTCATGTGGGACTCCTGGTGGTGCAGCTCTCTCTCTTTTGGTTTGGTGAACAGACCCGTGGGATACCCTTATGGCCTCCATGGGTAGGGGTACAACCCTATGCCACTAGTTTGTTTTTGGGTACCTGTGTGTGACCCACAGAGCAGGGTACGGGCTGGTGGCAGCTCGTGCTGAAATGACTGGTGCCCTGAGCGTCCTCCATTTTGGGATGCCCAGGCCCTGTCATTGGAATCGGTAGATTCCTGATGAGACAAAATGGCCCCCACAGCCTCTTGCCTTCCATCACCTGTTACCTTGATCTTCCCGAAGTCCCGGGAAGCCCTGCCTCTGTCCCTTCCCCCTGACTGGCTGTTGAGTGGAAGTTCCATATATGGTAGTGTGGGGAAGTGCCGACCAGGCTGGCTGGAGCCTTCTCAACGACAGTATGTTGTGGGTACGCCTGGGTGAATGGAGTGTGTGATGAATATGCATTCTATGTTGGGGCTGTCTAGTATCTGGTGTTTGACATAATGGTTGAGACAGCCCTGCCCGAAACCGGTATGAATGCAGCTTGGAGTGTTGAATGGCTCGTTACTTGTCCCAATACACAACTTGTTGTGAGTGTCTGGAGAGAAGTGAATGGCCTGAATACCTCGTGTGCCTGATTGGCTGCCTGCCTGCATGAATGCCCGTAGCCGTGATTGGATGCTTGAATGTGACCCAGCGGAATGAATGGGAGATCAACCGTATATCTGGGGACCTCTCACTGCTAGGAATTGTGTTTGGAAGCTGAAGTCCACTACGACGAGTAACTGGAGTAACTGAAGCTTATCCTTGAGCCCTGCTGGACGAGAAGAATTGTTGTTTCTCTCCTTCGCAATCTGAAAGCTGCTGTGCCTCAAGAACGGACCCAGAGAGGACCTGGTAAGGCGACCCTTCCCGAGCTACGAGGGACCATTGTGCACAGCTGATCTTTGCCTAAGCTCCCTGGTAGACAGACCTTTGACAGGCTGCCGACCCGATACGGGGATTGCTGCAGACCTCCAAAGAGAAGCACTCGGGCTGTTGTCCGCCACTGTCGACGACCACCGTCGCCAACTGGAACCACCGTGCCCCTGTTGCCTAAGAACTTCATTGATCCAAGGACGCTCTTATCCGCATCGTCGCCGCTGTATCCTGCTGGAGAAGGCCTGACCGTCGACGCGCGGAGGAGCATCCACCGGTGGGTTTCCCGCCACCCAAAGACCACATAGATGCCGACGACTCAACGCCCTTTGCTGGGCCACAGTTCTTCAACTCTTTGCGGTCCATAACTATGGACGCCGATGTGCCCCGCACGCCTCTTCCTTGCAGGACTTTTACGCTTCACCGTCAACGAGCACCGGTAGGAACGATGCGGCCACTGCACCGTCGTAGCTCGACCTGTTCTCCGTCGGACGTTCAACGACCAGTGACTTCTGCCTGAAAGGGAGGACACTCCAGAAGGGTTGTCGATTTCCCCGACAAGGAACGCTACAACGCCAGGTACTTTGCGGTTGCAGAACTATTGGAAAGTCTAGTGTGAACAATATATGGTCTGGGCTTGTATCTTTCTTCTACAGGTTGCCCAGGTGGAGGGATCTCCACACAGAACTGTGTCTAGTGGTACAGGGCCAGTATTCTGCCAATTGTTCAACCAGCTTGCTTTCCTTCCTCTCTCTACTGCTGGTTTCCTCTTTATTTTGATCTGTGTGTCATTCTGACCCTATGCACTTTAAGGAGATCTAATAACGTTAGTGGTACCACTTTAGAATTGTACATATTTACCATTCTTGATTTTCGAAGTACAAAGTGAGTTATCGTGATCGTGTATATGACCTATAAAGACTGTGTTTGAAACAATAGTGTGTGGACATTCCTTCGTGGTGCTTGGGGACTACACTGTACTTAAGAACCAGCTTGCATCACCTCCTGAGAAGCTAGGCCTTGATTGCTCGGCCACAACTACCAATACTAGAGAATCTTGGCAGGGGTCTCTATGTCTCCCCTCTACCATATAGAGAGCGGAGGTGCAGACCCCCCTCCGGTCTTTACAAAGACGAGCAAGACAGACCGCACAATGTGAGAGCTAACTCAGCACGCCAGCTCAAGAAGAGGAGAAAGACGGCGCAAGCCGAAATGGTGATAAGGAGAGTGTCAGGAATCTGATTTGGGGTAGAGGACGGCACTTTGTGTTTCCCAAGAGGTGATAAACTACATTTCCTATCAGGCGTTGGGATGCGTGTAGTTCCTCTTTCGCGCGGTACGCAAGCTGCTCATTAGCAGTAACTGTTAAAAACTCGCCGCCGCCCGTGCCTCGGTGCAGGTAATTACAGATTATCAGCACGGGTGGCGGCAGCTGAAGAAGCAAGAGCATGCGGGAACGTTTTGGACGCCGAAGGACTTTTGGAGCTTTCCCCGGGCCGCGACGGTGATTAGCAGCCCAAACAGGAGAAAAAGCAGTTGTGGGCCACGGCGGTGAATCCGGCTCCTTCCCAAGTGTTGGGCATCGAACTTCAGGGTCCGGATGTCCTCGTGAGGCATCCGGACCATCAGATAAGTTTTCTACAACAGTGTTCATGTTTTGGTGTTAAAGTATGCTTATTTTCGCTTGTTGATTTATGATACCAACACGGCAGGGAATGTGTGATGAAACACGGCATGTGTAGGATACACGCCATGTGTGAGACACGCCATGTGTGAGGAAACACGCTATGAATCTCAGAACTGACAAAACAGGGCCCTGGGAAAATAGGAGACTATCCTTTAAAGCGCACTTGTTTTGGAATCATTCTTTAGGGTCCACACAGCACAAGGGCATGTGTTTTGTGTATTTGTTCTAAACCCTTGTTTTTTGCTTCATTGGGCCCAGCAGGCCCTGAGTCTTGTATCTTCATGAAAAGGGACAACCCCTTTGTTTGTGCCATTTTTCTTGTATGCAACCCTATGTGTTTTCAGGAAGTATACGTCCCAAGGCGCATGTTATGTTCTGTTCAAGTTCTATGTTCAAGTTTATAATCCTATGTTTTGTGGTGTGCAAAGTGGAGTCGTATAGGACCACTAATGAGGTAAACTACTGTGGGTATGTAGCAGGTGCATTACATGTATAGGAGGTCAGGCTAGGTGTTCAGGAAGTAGAGGTACAGGTATAGGAGTATTGCGTATATTGTATGTACTTGCTTGTTTATGTTTCCTTCCTTTCCTTTGTCACTCCATCCCCTTTCCCTAACTCCATCTTCCCCCCATTGGCTGCCACGTAGCTACCTGTGATATCATTTTCAGGCGCCAACCACGGTGGGAGGGGTCAATCTATTTGGCTTCTGTGGTTCGGAAGAGGGTATCGAGACCCCTATTCCCTTATAAGTTTGACAGAGAGAAGCGACCTTGCCTTTTCCGACCATGGCCCGTGAAACCTCTACACATGGAAATCTAAGATTGCGAAAGGTAGCCAACGTGTGTTGCATCAGATGTCTTCGGTACATGAGACCCTCCTCAGCTGATAACCAAGCTGGGGAAGGACGCTGGTCTCTGTGGTACCAACCTTGACTCGAAGAGAAAGAAAGGCAAGCCAATCATCACAGCCAGTGACTCGAGGGGAGTATCGATAAGAAACCAAACTGTGTTGAAGGATGAATAGCCACCGGCTATGATGAACGTTTGAGAAGTTGAAGGACACTATTGAAAAGAGGGGGAAAACCAGCAAGAGAAAAGCCCAGCACCACGTGGGTGCTCACTTAGGAAACTCTGGCGATTACCCGTTTGGTGAAACTACGAAAACCAGAAGGCCTTGGAAGAAGGCGAAAAGGGGGTCAAAGCAGTCATACACGGGTCTTGCAAAATCCTCTGTTCTGTTGAAAGTCTTTGACCGACAGATGATTGAGAAGCGAAGGGAAATGAATCCCGCTTGGTGAAATTAGCGCATGAACAGTGTGTTGTAATAGGTCGGTGAAAGTGAACCCGTTAGAGGAAAACCAACAACCAAAAGGTGGCGAGAGTGAACCCGGAAGAGGGAAACCAGAAACGAGGGGCAAAGCCTGAATACCTGTATAAAAGACATCAAGACTTATGAAAGTTAGAGGTATTGGAAGAAAAGGGGATGGAAAATGTCCCACTTGTCATTTGGGTCCGAGCCCGGTCGAGGGGGAAATAGGGGTGAAAGGCTATCACCCAAGGTTCATTGAGAAAGGAACTGTTCAATTGATTAATTGATTGGTTGAATACGATAGGTGAGGGGTTGGCGCCCGGAAGTGATGGACCCAACGGTGAAGCCATCACCCAACATGAACTGTGGAAAAGAACTTTTTTGTTTGTTTGTTTGTTGTGCAATACATCAGGCCCTCAAAGGCAAGAGTCTTTTTTAATACAAAGCGTCTTTACCAGCGAAGAACCTGATAGCTGGAACTGAACTGTTGGCTCGTGCTGAGAAAGCTTGAGCGTGTACTGTGCTAGCTGGAACGGAACTGTCGGCTCATGCTAAGAAAGCTGGTTCCATGTAATAATGTCGCCACAAAAATCTCGGCATGCAAAAATATATCGCCGAAAAATGGCAGTTTTTTGTGGCGACATTATTGGATGGAACATGCGGGGGACACGCCCGCAACCCTCAAACTTTTTTTTTTAATTTTTTTTTTGCCCCTGTCCCCATATATATGGTCACCCAAATTATATCACCACAACATTTTCCCAGCGATATTATTTACGGCGACCATATATATGGGGATATTATTACCTGATACCAGAAAGCTGGAGTGTGTGCTCTGCTCAAGGTCCCACCCTGCCCTGTGGCCGGCGCATCAGCCATGCTGCGCTCTAGCGTTTACCCCGGAGCCATGGATTCCTAGAAAAAGGGCACGCCCCTGCGGCGCTTTGCGTCTCAACGCTCCTTTTCGAGTTTGCAGCTAGTGTGCTCACTGTTCCCTTCCTTTCCTCGTATCGTTGTTCCGATACCATCCATATTCACTGTTTGTTCATTCCTGGATTATTGAAGCAGCCTGCTGCCTTCTCCGAGGCCGTCCGTTCATTCCTTCCTGGGCCCCCCTTCCATGCTCCGTGCTCGCAACTCCATTGTAATACTTGCGAGTAGTGTCTCCCTTCCTGGTTCCGCGCTTACTCCTGGACGTTGACTGCTCTTAACTTCCTGGAATCCTGAACTCTTCCTCTGAGTCTATTCACGTTCCACGCTGGATACGGAGGACCACTGGCCTTACCTTTTCAAGTCCCAGACATGCCGGAGTGCAGAGAAACCTACAAAGCAGAAAACGGCAAAGGACAAACTGGTAAGACCGGGGGTAGAGTGTGACAGTTTGAAATGCCCAGAACTTGATACAGTGCCCAATATGGAGGCTGCAGTCCAGGACCTAATTAGGAATGCAGGAATTAACAAGAGGTTCAGAACCTCAAAGTCGAAAATGCAGCGTTCAGACAACTTGTGCTTTCCCGGGATTCGGCATTACAGGAAAGTGCTCTGGCCGGGGGCATAGTGGAGAGGTATGATGGTTCCTCCAAAACACTGTGGTCCTTCCTTGATTCCTGTTTGGTGCATTTCACATTTAAACCCTACTATTTTTCCACGCCCCGAGCCAAGGTGGGGTTTATAATTGCTCATCTCTCAGGCAATGCCTTAACCTGGGCAACTCTTTTGGTCAATGCTGCAAATCCACTCCTGGACAATTATGACAGGTTTGTGGAAGCCTTCAAGACCATGTTCGATCGTCCTGAACAGGTTTACAGTGCTCAGGAAAGGCTCCTAGAATTCCAACAAGGGAGTCAAGACATGCTTTCTTATGTAGCCCGCTTTAAACAGTTGGCTAAAGTGGCCGATTGGTCCCAGAAAGCAAGTTTTACCCTGTTTCGCAGGGGGTTAGATGACGAAATTAAGGACAAACTTGCTAGAGTAACCTGTCCAAGTTCCTTCTAGGCCCTGATAGACTTGTCCCTCCAAATTGACTTTCGAAATCCAGGAAAGAAAGGCAGAAAAGAAAAAGACCAAAACAGCTTCTCCAAAGGTTTCCATGGAATATCCTAGCCCTAAGGAAGCGACCACATCACACTCTCCTGATCCTGAGCCTATGCAACTGGGCTCCATACGGTGTCCAATATCCGCACAAGAAAGGATGCGTAGGATCAACACAGGGCTCTGTATGTATTGTGCTTTAGATAAACATCTTGTACGGAATTGTCCTATCGCTCCACCCAGGCGTTCGGGAAATGCCAGCTCCCGATCTTGAGCGGAGCCCAGCTTCGGGAGAATGTTACTTGCGCTGCCTCTGCTCCTTCCTTAAATTACCACCGATTGAATACCTTGGTGGTCCTGCAAACATCCTCATCTACCACCAATATGGAGACTCATTCCATCCTGGCCCTAGTATACTGTGGTGCCATGGGAATCTTCTTGGACCATGAATGGGCCTTGAAACACAATATTCCCCGAGGAACTAAGGGAACAATCCAAGCCGTCGAAGGAATTGATGGAAAACCACTATCTGTCATGCATGCTGGACGCTACGCTCGTAGAACAGCTAGACCGTTCTACTCCAAATGGAGGCTATTCGATACGTTACCGGGAAAACGACGTTTACACTTTTCACGTCGCTAACTTCACGTGACTTTTGCTTCGTCACGTGAACTACGGTATCACGTATTTAAGCAGCGTAGAAACTTCACTCGCTGCTTCTGATCGTCTCTATTGGCGTCGTGTAGCTGAACCTCTGATCTACATCCTGGTATATTCCTACAGCTACTTTTGGGCCTTCGATAGCGTGTGTTCCGCCACACGCTGATTCCTGGAGCTATCCCTTCGCGTGATAATCCACACGCGCTCTTTGTCTTCATACGCGGCTGGCCAAGGCTGCGTGAATCCTGCCCGCGTGTAAAATCCACACGCGCTCTTTGTCTTCATACGCGGCTGGCCAAGGCTGTGTGAATCCTGCCCGCGTGTAAAATCCACACGCGCTCTTCGTCTTCAAGTGCGGCCGGCCCAGGCTGCGTGAATCCTGCCCGCGTGTAAAGTCCACACGCGCTTTTTGTCTTCATACGCGGCTGGCCAAGGCTGCGTAAATCATGCCCGCGTGTAACATCCACACGCGCTCTTCGTCTTCAAACGCGGCTGGCCAAGGCTGCGTAAATCCTGCCCGCGTGTAACATCCACACGCGCTCTTCGTCTTCAAGTGCGGCTGGCCCAGGCTGCGTGAATCCTGCCCGCGTGTAAAATCCACACGCGCTCTTCGTCTTCAAGTGCGGCTGGCCAAGGCTGCGCGAACCCTGCCCGCGTGTAAATCCACACGCGCACGTTGTCTTCACACGCGGCTGGCCCAGGCTGCGCGATTCCTGCCCGCGTGTAAATCCACACGCTCATGTTGTCTTCAAACACTATTTTCTTCTAACTCCTGCATCTGTGGAACTAACAGAAGGATTGATCCCTAAGTGGGAAGGAAGCCTTTCAAGGATTATTGGAAGTGACTTTGAACTGAACTTTGGACGCTATCCTGTGGTGAATTCAACCCGTATCTAGCGTGAGCCTCGTTCCGTCCGGGATAAGTCTCCCTTACTAATTTTCCCTTCCCTGTCGTTTTGTTCTTCATTTCAAATCCATCAAGAGACTTCTGGATTGTTCTACCCAGAGATACAGGTCAGTGTGATCATTCCTGCCATTATCTAACTCATCATACTCATGTTGGAGCAGTTAATCATGATACTTTAATTTGTCCTAGGCTGGATTACTATACCTTACCCACGCCCTTTCCAGTGATCCATCGCTCTGCCTGTTTTATCAGCCAGAGGGTTGTATCATTTGGAAGGTCTTTGTTGACTTCACGACTATCAAGTCGGGTGAACAGGGATCCGGAAGACCCTACCTCCTGTATCCTTTTGAATATTGTATCCTTTTCGGTTGATACTTTGGTGCATTCTGACACTATCTTCGGGACCCATAACCCAGCAAACCACGAAACTGTTACACTCAATCAACAATCATCAAGAGATGCTTTGTTTTGACATCATCAAGGCAGCACATTACCCCATGGTTCTGGGAATGCCCTGGCTACAAAAACACAACCCGTACATCAATTGGGCGGCTGGATCCTTATTTCTAGGTTCCAAATTCTGTCTGTCCCATTGTCTACCCCAAAACATGGTACAAAACATGTCTATGGAACCCCAGATCCCCGAACGACCAATATTTCCCAACTACCAGAGATTTACCAACAATACTCGGATGTATTTTCAACAGCTATTGTTCAATCACTACCACCACATCGACCAGAAGATTCTGCAGTGATACCATTTGGAAGAATGTTTATCCTTTCCAAGCCGGAAAAAGGGGCATTGCGGGAGTATCTGGACACCAATCTTGCCAATGGAACCATTCGGCCTTCCAAATCTCCAGCCGGTGCCCCTTTGTTTTTTGTGCCCAAGAAAGACACTAAAGAACTTCGACCCTGCCTGGACTATCGGGGACTAAACCAATTCACCCTTAAGGATCGTTACCCTCTACCGCTCATATCCGCCATATTGGAAGCAGTCCGGGGAGCTGTAATCTTTACTAAACTTGACCTAAGAGGCACCTACCATCTCATCCGGATAAGGGAAGGCAATGAGTGGAAGACCGCATTCCGGACCCCCTTTGGACATTTTGAATGCCTGGTAATGCCATTTGGTCTTGCAAACGCCCTTGCGGTGTTTCAGCGATTCATGGACAGTCTTTTCAGATATGTTGTTCCTCTTTGTCATAGTGTACTTGCACAACATATTGATTTATTCCAAAGATTCCCAGTTACATCAGAAACATGTGACATCGGTCTTACAATGCCTACGAGAGAACAAACTCCTGGTCAAACCAGAGAAATGCATATTCCGTGCCCAAACAGTTCATTACCTCGGGTTCGTTCTGAGTGCAAAGGGAATCGAAATGGATCCCTCCAAGGTTGAGTCTATCCTATCTTGGCCAGCCTGTGAAATCTGATGAAATGGGGATGCCTGGATTGTTATCATTAGAGAATCATAAGACCCATTGATAGAGAATCATTACTCATTACTCATTGTTACCCAGTATTATCCCTTTATATATTATCCCTTTATAGGAATGATTGCATCATGTTTAGCTATCCATTATTGTATCCTGTTTAGTTCCGATTAGTACAATGAAGAAGTAGCATCATTATACTATACACATTTTAGACTGCCACTTTTGTATGCATTTGCAATTTGCATTTTGAATGACACACTGTCATATTTGAAGTGCCATATAGTGCTTTAGAGACACGGTATATTTGCATCATGACATGTAGAAAATGATTTGCTATGTATCTGTTTGCATTGTAGCGCTTAGGCTGAGAGAGAAACGTATTGTTTGCAGGAGAGAGAACGAAGTAGATCTGAAATGACACACTGTCATATTTGAAAATGAGATGACGAGCCATTTAGTATGATGACACATTGTTATGCTTTTTTAGAGACAAATGGAGAGACTGTCATGTACGTATGCATGTATGTAGAGTGTGCACTTAGAATGAGTTTGTATGTAGTTAGCGCTTGCATTGCGAGAAGAAAGCGTAAACGCTAGGAAGCATTTAGCATGAGGCCTATGAAAGCCATTTCTGATAGAGACACACAGAAGTTGTTTGTGCCGCGGCAGTGCAGAGATGTTATGGTACACTGAAAGAAGGAATTTGTAAACAGTTGCTTGGCAGGCAGACAGATGGAGCGAAAGAGGCTAATCAACATAGCATTGCTGGTGTGCCGCAGAGACAGCAAAGGTTGGGGCCATGGAGGGAGCGACATGGGGAAATGGGAAACATGAGGAGAGATGGCCTATTCTCTGACAGAGAGAGGCAGAGTGATGCCAACAGTTGAGTGAATGGAGAATAGATGGAATTAAATGGTGTTTTACAGGCACCGCACACAGAATGTTTTTTAGATGCGCGTCTTTTGCTCTCCAGAACTGGCCGGAGATTACCCGAGTGTCCAGCTGGGCATGCGGACTTCCGTTCCCGTTCTGGCAGCGGCTACCCACCCCAACGGTTGCCACCCCAGATGCTTAGACCTCTCCTGATACACGGATATTGAAAAAAGACGTCTGTTGTGGCGCGTGAGTTCTCCAACCTGCACCACTCCAGCACCCGGACTTTCTCGGTTTGGAGCCTAAAATTCAGCCATCAGCCACGCAGGATCCTTAACCGGAACATTGCCAGTTTGTACGACAGTGTCTCCAGTTCTATACACATAAAATACAACGGATTGACTCCTGTTGCGGTTGCTAAGACAACTACTTGCAATCTCCTGATGAAGACGTAACAAAACCAATGTTAATACGTCGAAACCAGTAGAGAAACCTAGGATAAGGCCACCTGTGAAGATTCTCTTTGGCCTATCCCAATTGCTGACCACTTATAAAACCTACTGTGGCCTTGTACTATGCGTAGTTTTGCACAAAAACTTTTTGTACAATAATTAAATTGTGGATTAATTGTTATATATGTTATATGTTTTTATCTTGTACTTATTGAAGTGTTGTATGAGTAGTCTGATGGATGTCGTATGGATGCGGATGAATGTATGAATGATTTAATAGGATGATTTTTATCAAATGATGTTTTTAAATATTCCTGCTATGTTAAATCAATAACTGCTTGAGTGCAGATTAATTTGTGATTAAACTCAGAGTAAATGTATTAGGTACAATAAAACCCTTAATACGCCTTTGCAAATTGTTTCCTCTGGATTTTCTTTCTGAGATGAACCGCACACAGAAGGCCAAGGCAGAGATATGATGTCCTATGTCAGATGGACACAGCACACGTAGTGACCAGAACACGAAAGAACATAACACAGACTGGCAGGCATTTGCTAAACGCTGACAGACAGAGACATTGTTAGCTTAGAGAATGTGAGTAACCATGGGGGATGAGTGCGTCATTGGAAGAGTATAACCAATGGGGAGAGGGGACTAGCTGGAGTTAGTTGTCTGGTTGTTGGTTGGAGATGGTGCAAGATGGAGTTTGAGATGCAATGGGAGAGAAGTGTCTTGGCGCAGCAGAACCTGATGAGCCCTTGATGAGATCGATGTGAGAGAGAGAGACAGAGACGGATGCCAAATGGGAAGTATGGTCTATGGCCTAGAGTAAACTGATTGATTAGAACAGACACTCACACAAAGAGCTCTGGGATTGATAGAAGGGGAAATCAGACCGGGATTGTTTAGGGTGAGAGTGTGAAGGATTGGTGTGGATTTGATCCTGCATGAAGGAGATGGATGCTGACACTTGCATTTAGACTGCACTAGAATCACAGGCGTGTATCACAGGCTTGCATTAGAAACCTGTAAGGCTTATAGTTATTGCATGGTAGATTTGCACCAGAAGCATAAAAGGTGCAAATTCGATATTGGCTAGAGTTTTAGCATTGCCTGCATTATGCTTTGCTGTGCATAATAAATGTATTCCATTGTTATAATAGAATTGATTCATGTGTTTTCCTTGTGTGTCATGTTATTTGTGTCCACAGTAGTAAGATAGGAGTATTTTGGTATGTTAGAAGTAATCTAGGAGTAACACAGTGCACATAGGGCCTGAGATACGAATGCAGGAGGGGGGTATAGTGATCCATAACCCCCTAGGAGATTGTCTAAGATCGTCTAAGACCGGAGCATGGTTGCCCCCGGGGGGGGGAAGACGATGGTTAGGATTTGGTTTTACAGACTAACAAGCCCCTACAACAGAAACAGATTCAATCCTTCCTGGGACTTGCCAACTTTTACCGGAAATTCATTCCCACCTTCTCTGACGTTGTAGAGCCAATAGTCGCATTGTTGAAGAAAGACATTCCCTTCATTTGGTCCGAAGCTCAAGAAGCGGCCTTCCAGGAGTTAAAACAGAGATTTATTCAAGGTCCCATCCTGGCTCAACTGGATATCAACAAAACCTTCCTGGTAGAATCGGATGCCTCAGATCATGCAATAGGAGCTGTCCTAAAACAAGAATCCGAGGACAAAGCGGAACATCCCATCGCCTATCTATCTCAAACTTTAACTCCTAGTGAGACCCACTATGCAGTGCTGGAGAAAGAATTGCTCGCCATCCGCCAAGCCTTTACTAAGTGGCGCCATTTACTCCTGGGTGCCAAATTTCCTGTTCAAGTGCGAACCGATCATAGAAATCTACAGATTATACAATCCCTGGAATGCAGAAACAGTAGGCAAGCTCGTTGGGCTTATGTTTTTGCACAGTATCAGTTTCGCATACATCATGTCCCAGGAACTAACAACGTAATTGCTGATGCTTTATCCAGGTGCCCTGATTACGAGCCAGTGGAGGCATGCGCCTTTCCGAAAAAGTTCCCTGACAGTGTTCGTGGCCCAAGCTAACTCCTTATTGGAAAAGGTCCAAGCTGAAACACCATCTTCTGATCTTTGGAAGGATTACATCAGGAAAAACAATGATCCTTAGTCACGAAGGATGGTTATCTCTTCAAAGATAACAGGCTGGCAGTACCCACGAACACGTTGAGAACCAAGATCATAAACCTCTGTCATGACACCTTCCATTCCGGGCATCGAGGAGTTACTGCTACCCTTCGCCATATTCAGAGGCAATATTGATGGAGTAAAGGCGTATGTCCAAGCCTGCCCAGTCTGCAGTCAGAATAAGTCAGATAATAGGAAACCTGCTGGCCTTCTCCATCAACCCACGTTGCCAGATCGTTCTTGGGAAGTAATTGCCACCAATTTAATCGTAGAACTGCCCCCTTCCAAAGGGTTTACCACCATAATGGTTACAACCGACCTATTCACCCACATGGCTCACTTTACCCCATTGTACAAGTTGCCTTCTGCCCAGGAAATGGCAGGTATATTTCTGAAGCACATCTTCAGACTACATGGCCTCCCTTCCAAGATCATTTCAGACCATGGTCCTCAATACATCTCACTATTCTGGAAACACCTATGCCACATGCTGGGCATCCAACGTGCCTTGTCTTCTGGATACCACCCCCAGACTAATGGTATAACAGAGCGAGTAAATCAGACCTTGGAACAATATTTGCGCTGTGTTTCAGCCAAGGTCCAGGACGATTGGTCGATCTTAATTCCAGTAGATGAATTTGCCTATAACAATTCTGATCATTCTGCTATTAAGACAAGCCCCTTCTTCTGTAGTCAAGGTTTCTATCCATCTGTTCTGCTAACAATCCTACCTCATTTCACCCCGGTTCCATTGGTCGATTCCTGGATTGAAAGACTGGTCACAACACACAGGGATGCTATGGAAACATTTAAAAAGGGCCAGAATGGATGTCAAAAGACATGCTGATGCTAAACGGAGACCTGCTCCTGTCTACGGGATTGGTGACAAGGTCTGGTTGTCTTCTAAACTCCTGCCTCGACATCTACATCCTAATAAATTGGCCCCCAAATTCTATGGGCCATTTCCTATCAAAGAGGTCATCAATCAAGTGGCGTATCGACTTGTTACCAGACTCCTGGAAGAGGATTCATCAAACTTCCCTGCTCAAACGTTATCTTGCATCCACTAGATCAGCTCACCAATCCAACTCAGTGCTAGTCAACGATCAGACTGAATTTGAGGTTTCCAGGATTTGCGACTCTAGATATAGAAGAGGTCGGCGACAGTACTTAGTGGAATGGAAAGGATAACCTCCCAGCGAATGAACATGGGAACCTATCTCCACCATGAATGCCCCTCGCTTAGTGTGGAAATTCCATCTAACTCATCCAGGCAAGCCTGGTGGATCGGGTTTTAGGAGGGGGCATGCTGTCATGACTTGCCATTTGCGCCCCTTCTGGACTTCCTGGTCCATGATGCACAGTAGCGCTGGGGCAGTACTCCTCTCAACATGGACGGCGCATCAGTCTTGCTGCGCTCTAGCGTTTACGCCGGAGCCATGGATTCCTAGAAAAAGGGCACGCCCCCGCAGCGCTCTGCATCTCAACATTTCGAGTTCGCAGCTACTGTGCCAACCTTCCTTTCCTCGTGTTGCTGTTCCGATACCATCCATATTCACTCTTTCATTCCTGGATTATTGAAGCGGCATGTTGCCTTCTCCGAGGCCGTCCGCTCATTCCTTCATGGGCCCCCCCTTCCATACTCGGAACTCCATTGCAATACTTGCAAGTACTGTCTCCCTTCCTGGTTCCGCACTTACTCCTAGATGTTGACTGCTCTTAACTTCCTGGAATCCTTAACTCTTCCCCTGAGTCTATTCACATTCCACGCTGGATACGGAGGACCACCGGCCTTACCTGTTCAAGTCCCGGACATGCCGGAGAGCAGAGAAACCTACAAAGAAGAAGGCGGCAAAGGACAAACGGGTAAGACCGGGGGTAGAGTGTGACAAAATACGTATCACATTAGTGCATCACATCCAGCATCAGCTTTTTTTTCTATTACTCATCAGGCTCTGTTCCAGTCTGCACAAAAGGCAAAACTGTTGGCTTTTGGAAAGCATTTCTTTGTGTCCTACTTGTATTCCAAGATTTCACTATTATACATTTGCATGCATGGCAACATTCTGGAGCACCTGGGAGGGAGATTTCATCACAGAAAGCGAGAGAAATTAATTTTGCCATAGTTTTGCATTGGGGTTAGAATTATTTTAGGTGAGAGAAGTAAAAAAAATAGCCCTATTTTTAATTAAAAAATATGGAGTCTCCTGCATAGCTCGGGGTAGGGTGTGGGGGTTAGCATGTATGCATTTAGGACTGCAAGCCCAAAAATGCTTAATGAAATAAATGCATATTCAAGCATCTCGCCAACAGATTGACGTTAGCTTATATCAGACATGCCAATCAACACCCCCCCCCCTCGCGAATTTATTTGCATAAAAAATGTTGCTGACTTTAACTATCCTGTCTAAAATAATACCCCAATGGAATCCAATGGGAAAATTCAATTCTCCGGCTTTCTTTAGCATAATCTCTCTCCCGGGTGCTGCAAAATGTTCGCATGTATGCTATATGTTCATTGATTATATCAATCCATATTGTTCGTTCAATGAAACTGTGGAGGCTGCAGATCCAAAATATAGGCTAAATGTATTGCTGAAAAACATGTTGCAGCAGTTCCATGAGACGAACACATCAAACGCCTAGATGCTCACGAGGAGGCAAGAATAAAAGGTAGCTTTCAATCGATCTAGTCATTCTTTTTAGTCTACTGACTAGTAAATTACGCCAAGATTTTTAACTTTGACTGATAAACTACCCAAGCGAAGTCTTTCTTTTATTATTGCACCCTTAGTAGTGGATGTCCTTTTTCTATGTTAACGCCCTGCTGTCCAGGGAACTGTCACCCTCTATGCGGGGAAGGTGCTTCTAATTGGCCTCCTGGAGGACGGAAGCCGGTTGTGATTGGCTTCGCTCCCGGAAGCAGCTGGCTTTGCTGCAGGTAGGAGTGTGTTGGCAAGATGGCGGCAGTACTGGAAGTGGAAGTACTGGGAGCCGGGGAACCAGAGCCACCCGAGGTAAGCGGCGAGAGGCTTGGCAAACGCTGGTAAATGCAGGAGCTGACATATCTAGATCGCGGCATTTCACGGCCTCGCTGCTCTGGTCTAAAGGCAGCTGCTCCTAAGAACACAAGCACCGGCGCTTCTATTTAACTGGTCTACCCTTAGGCTGATGGGTCATGTTAAAGTCTGTCAAAGGAGAGATGGTTATGGTCCAGCCCTAGCCTTGCTTTCCGGTAGTTGTAATCCCGGATTCATGTTGGGGACATGTTAATACCGTATTTAAAAGTTCTTCTTGATAAACGTATGTATGGTATTGCTTCATGTAGCACCCTGTCTCATTGGTTTTGCTCCAACGCCATCAGAACCCATTACTAAAATTAGCCTTGCTCATTGGAGCCCGACAACGCAGAGCCTCCCGGCCATCACCTCCTCCGACTACTCTGCCTCATTGTAAAACCCTTCAAAGTCAGTTTAGTTTCACTGCCCCCCACCTTGGTGTGCAGAGCTCTGTTGGTCCACGTAATTCCACACCTGTACTCTCGATGGACGTGCTTTCCCGAAACCACCTACTTGAATTCAGAAGCCTTAGCAACCCTTAGCACCTCTGGTCTTGAACACGACTGCTAACCAGACCGAGGCCAGGGCACTTTTCCCATCTCAACCGTATAATGTTTTGAATATGAAATACGGACACTTGTGAGCAAATGTATACAGAGTGAAGTTTTGAGAAAAGCCTGCATTGCCTCTAGATCCTTTATGCTACAGGTAATACAATGTAGATGTATATGTAGCAAGGTATGGCCCCGGTACACCCTTCCAACACAAATAATATAAAATTGTGCATATTGGTGTATACTGAAGTGGAATTCACTCTGTCCTGCTGCATGGTCTGGATTAGGGTAGCTCGCATCAGCATGGTAAATGAACCATATGCCCACAGTGGTAGTATGTGCGTGGAGATTTTGGAGTTGCATTACTCGGAGGTAAGATTATTCCTCCAAAAAAATAAAATAAAAAAAGGTTTAGTATTTGGTATTTTGGTTTTCACCACCAACTGTAGCTGTGTTCATCTTTTGTGTCCATATCTAATGATGAGATGACTAATGTACTAATACAAAGCCATCTTTAAAATCTGAGTTGAATAGGTTGTTAAAATAACTCCTTCAACATGAATATGCATTTAGAATACTCATTTAGTATGTGGACAAGAATAGTTTTTAATATTGCTATCTTTGTATTTTGAGACCAATATGGACGTAATATGTTAAAAAGACGTAGTCCAAGTTTGTGAAGCATTGCTTCTAATATGTGAACAATATTCAAGCTCCAAACTACATTTTGAGTCGTAGCAATGAATGATAATTGTTCAACATATCCAGTATGTGATGGAGCTAAAGATACAGCAGGCTGTGCGATTAGGTCGGAGCTTTTCCCCAATGTTCCTGTGGTTGGGATGGTGCCAGCAGACATTAGCCTGCCTTGTTTTCACTTTGAAGGTGCTAGTATATTGAATGGTTGAGGAATTGGGCTTTGGTTTGGGGCTCCTGAGAATTCCCCTTGGAATTTTAGGGTTGCACTAAACAGGCAGATTTCTGTCGATGTCTTTTATGTGATTTGTAGAAAAGCTTAGGGATACTGACCCGAATGGGTTCAGATCTCCAAGGTTGTCTTGCTTTTGTGCGCAGTTGTATTGCACACATCAGTTAGGCTTGAAATATGTCTGGGAAAGATGATTCTGATACTGAGTCCTATATGAAAGAATATCTGATCTAATCAAATTATTCACCAGTAAATTCGTTTCTTAGCAATTTTACTCTGTTTTTGTGATGCTGGAAATGCCTTATGGAGCGACAGATCCTCCTAGTCCTTGTCCTACCACTCCTCTGTGTGTTTTCTGTTTTCTGCCGCATAGGTCCACCCTGGACCTGTGTAAGTGCAGCTCTTGTTTTCCTTTTGGCGACCCACACCCATGGGATACCCTTGTGGCACCCATGGGTGGGGGTACACTCTTGTACCCCTTATGTGGTTTTTCCCAGAGGTGGGTATGGGCTGGTGGCAGCTATATGCTGACTTTCAGTGGCTCTGAGTGTCCTCCGTTTTGGGTAAGCCCAGGCCCTGCCACATGAATCAATGGATTCCTGATAGAAGGCAAGGCGGCCTCTTGGTTTCTATTGCCTTTTACCTTGTTTCCCAAGTCCTGGGAAGCCCTGACTCTGTCCATTCCTCTGACTGGCTGTTGGGTGGAAATACCATATATGGCTCTGCCTCTTGTCAAGACGGACTGAAGCCTTCCCAGGGGTTGTGTTGTGGGTACACGCTAGGGGTGCGATGTATGAATGAAGTCGGAAGTGAACTCCAATTCTGTGTTGTGGGTGTCTGGGTTCTGTGTGTGTGACACAATGAATGAGACAGCCCTGACTGAAACTGACATGAATGCAGTGTAGTGTGCTGAAAGGCTGGGTACTTGCCTCAATCCACATTCTTTGTTATGGGTGTCTGGGTGGAGTTAATGGCCTGAATGCATGTGAGCCTGATTGGCTGCCTGCCTCCATGAATGCCTTTGTGTGATTGGTTGAGCCTGGCTTAGCCTGAGTGAATGGGAACAAATGTGTATAACTGGGGACCTCTCTCCAGTTTGTTCAGAAGCTGAAGCGAGAAGAAGCTGTTCCTGGAAGCCTAGCTGGAGGAGTAGTCTGCTGCTTCATTTTCTTCATGTAATCCAAAAGCTGCTGTGTTCTTCCAAGGACTGATCCAGAGGACACCTGTAAAGGAGACCTCCCCCCGAGCTATGAGGGACCATCGCGCAAAACTGCTATGCTTCATCAGAAGTACCCTGGAAGCCAGTCATGTGTGCCTGCCGTCCGGAGAAGGGGTCTTTGTCAGTCCAGAAGAGAAGTGCCTGGACACCTTGGATCGAAGAAGTCCATTGGTGTCACGCAGGCTCTGGAGGTGCGTTTTGTGACCGCTTGAAGCCGTTGCTGTCTACCGCCTAGAACAGGGGGCACCCTGGCATATTGCTTCTGGACACCCGCAGCTGCAAAAGTTCCAAACTGACTAAGAACATTTCAAGGGACGTCCTTGCCATCACCACTGACCACTTTTTCCCACTGGAGAAAGTCAAGAGTTGCTGAGTGCAGAGGAAGGTCCATCAGTGGGGAGGGACCACTTGGTGAAGGTCCACGGTCCATGCAGTTCCGGGGCGTGTAGTGAATTTCCAACGGAGCGGACTGTTGAATACGTCAGCTAATAAAAGATGCTATGTTCCATGATCAACCTTGCATGAAACTGCATGACGTCTGATTTCCAACTGGTGCACTGTTTGGCTTTGTATCTTATGCAACTTTACATACACAGCGCCAGTTGATTTACCGGGCTGGGGTCGAAGCCATGTTTCACTGATGCTTTTTTAGCAGAACGCTTCGTGGTATAATACAGATTTGAGGTAACTCTTGACTGTTGCTCCACCTGAGAGTTACAATCTTTAGGACTACTCGAAATAATACGAGAGTCAAAGTTCTATTGTCAGTGTTTGTCAATTGGTAAGACGCTTGGCACACCGACATTAAACTAATGTGAAACTGGTGGTGAGTCGACATCATACGACACTAAGATTCTATTTTTAAGAGTGTCTGTTCAAAGGAAGAACACATTTACATGAGAACTGTCGCTAAGTTGGTCCTTTGAAGAAGTTCTACCATCTTTACCATTGTTATCAGTTGTATGAAACATGTTGGGTTTTTGTTGACTGCATTAATTAGCAATTTTCTCAATCTACCTTTAATGTTTATAGGAGCTACATTTATTTATTTATTAAATGTATTATTATTACATATTAGCTTTGGTATTGTAAGACCTTTCTGGGCAAGCATGACTGTTGCATGCTTATTCATGTAATTTGGTACTTTTGGGTTTTATTTCTTATTAACCCTGGTTCTGTTGTATGTTTTTAGGGTTTTATTTGTATACACTTTGATGTTATATACAAGCCACTTTAATAACTGCACATGTCACGTAATCAAATTTTCTAGTGGTTTTTATACTTGGAGACATGTGCACAGTGCTTGGGTGGCGGGATCCCTATTGTAAATTATAACCTTTTCTGTCTGGGTATGCATTTTCTTTCCCCAGAGGTCTGTGCTGCAGCACCAAAGAACCAAACCGCAATATTCCAAAACCCGACACCAAAAGTGTCTTCCTGTCATCTGCCAAACCTTTTAAGGAGCCCACAGCAAGTTTAATCTTCACAGTACCTCTACCGTCAGAGAAATAATCGCCCAAAGGAGAGCACCGCGAAGAGTAAAACTGCTGCACTTCGGATAGACTTTGGTTGCATTTTGCTTGTGGACTCGGCATCTCAGTGGCTCCTTCCTCCAAGGGGGTCCATCCTCTGAGGGAATCGTCGAGTGAAACCGAGAAACGCTGCCACTTCGTTTGCCAGGGCACCAAAGATACTGTGACGAGGAAGAGCATCTTCTAGCCTGAACCTCCAGCTTAAAGCGATTTTGCAATTCCCCCAAAATGCTGCGAAACGGGCGTTTTTTTCTTGCAAAACGTTTTTGCAAAAACGACCATTTAAAAAAAGACACGCGGAAAGATTCTCAAAACTTTTTTTGTTGACGCAAGAAATGGAACGCACCCAAAAAAGAGCAGCCCAATCAACTATGGCATCTGAATGGACACATATAAAATGCGCCCATTCAGATTGGCTTTTCCACCTCTTTGCTCAAATAAGGGTCTGTATCTGCACATTTAAAAGCACATCCCAAGTTTACAAACAAGATGAGCTTTAAAATGTGCAGAAATTGTCAGGAACCATATTCTCCTCCTTCGAGTAGGCACACGATGGGTGCCACTGCATGATAGGGTCTCTCCCTGACCCAGTCACATTTGTTTTCTTTTGTGACAGCAGAAATGTGCATTACTATTCCTAATCGGATTTTACAGGGGCAGGATACTATTAGTGACAACTGTCATAAGAGGACCCAATAGATAATCGGAGTGTGTAAAAAAAAAAAAACAAAATTTAAAAAAAAAATCATGGGATTGAATGATTGGATCCTAGCAAGAATTTCATTCTTCGGGATGACCTTTTATAAAAACTTCCCTGTAAACAATATAGTCCATGGCTATGTTTTGCCCTATCTGATGAAATTTCCACATGCAAAAAATGGTGGGCGGATTTTCTGAGGTTCCGCCTGAATCTATACAATTCTCGTGATTTACAGCGAATTGGCAAAAAGCCAACGTGGTGGATGGTCTTTGCAATTTGTGTCAAATGGGTCAGCAACAGAATGTAAATGAGTAGTTACTAGATCCACAAGGGTGGACCACTTTCTACGCTTTGTCCATACTGTGGATCGGTTATTATCAGAAGACTTTTGGAATAGATTTTTGGCAGTGAAGGAGTTTTCTGGTTCTTGGCTAAAATAGAACCAATTGTCAACCCGCAAACCTTTTTGAGAGAGGGGGCAAGTGAATTAATTTCATTTGCTGTGAAGAGGAAAGAATTGAGTTTGTTGGGTTCAGAAAGTGGAGCTTATGTTTGCCTTTTCTTTTCCTTCCTTCCTTTCGCCTCCTTCTTTCTTTGTTTTTAAGTTCTCTCTCTTCTCTTCGTCCTTTCTCCTTTCTTAACCATTTTTTTACTCTCCTCTTTGCTTTTGTCTTCGTACCCTTCATAATTTTAGGGTACTTAAGTACATGTATGATGAAGTTTTGTAATGAATTTATTACCGATTGTATATTTTATGTATTGTGATTTCGTATGAATGTGTATAGTGAATTTTCTTTATGAATTGTATAAACATTTTCTATGAAATGTGAAAAATCATAAGTTTATTACATTTAAACGAAATGGGTTATCTAAATAGCATATTCTCTAATTTATTTTTTTGCTTTTTTTTTTCTTCCCTGTTTTTTGAGGATCTAAGCCCAAATCTTCAACACATTTTTTAAAATGTTCACAATATGAAGGACATGAGAGTTGTGGGGCAGGTGGCGTGATGTCTGAGATGTGCAGTGGTAGGCAAGAAAGCAGAGGCAGAGAAGTGGATCAGGGGGGGGGGGGGAGTGGTGGGCAATAGAACAGAGGAAGTAATGGGGCGGTGGACCAGACATCAGAGAGGGAGCAGATGTACAGAAACTAGAGGTGAGCATGGGATCAGGTGGAGGAGTTTGCCAAAAAAGCAGAGGGGGAGCGGTTGGCTGGAAAGAGGCAGTGAGCTGAAGATTGGGAGAAAGCATGATGGAAGAGTGCGATAGAATGGGATGAAATAATGTAGCACTGTATACTGTGGAAGGAATTGGGGAGCGTAAGGTGTGAGTTGGAAGTATGATGTGGAGTGTGGGAGGGACTGGGGAGTGCAAATTGTGACTTGGCAGAGTGACGGAGCACATGAGTATGTGTTGACAGAGAGAGGTTCGGGAACGCAAGTTGTGATGGGGAATTGGTGAGACGTGTGAGGTGTGTTGGTGAGAGATGTGTGTGGTTTGGAGAACGTAGTAATTGAATATTTTCAGCATTACAACTGATGATAATACTGTCAATATTAAATAGGCATGTACATTAAACCAAAAACTTAGCCAAACCGTGTTCTGCCAAGACAGAGATATCTTGGACTCTTTTTAAATTGATACAAAAGGTAAAAATGACACCCTGGCTCTGGCTCTTTGTAGCCTTGGACACTGCCTCTTTCCTGCAAGGTGCCAACCTTACACCCTCCAGTCAATAAGAAATGTGCTGCAATAAATACATTTTGTGCTGCAAAATGTGCCTTTTCATGCCGCGTTACCCTGGAGGGTCTGTCTAGCCTCGCAAATTGTCCAGGGGTCCCAGATTCGTCTTGGATCCTGTGGCCTCTCGGATACTTTGGGGTGGTAGAACCTTTTTAAAGAAAGCAGAAGGTTATTGGTCTGGGCTGTGAAAGACCAGATAAGTTACTCCCTCACTTTTCCAGTACTGGTTGCTCAGGTGGGGGATCTTCACACACAATTGTGTGTCTATTCTAAAGAAAGAATTCTTTCACTGTTCTCAACCAACCTTCCTTTCTTCCTTATTCTATGCTGATACCTCACTTAAGATTTCACATGCCTATTTAAAACTCTGTAGTTAGTACATCTATTACTGAATTTGAGTATTGTTTGGTACCGCACAATGTATATACTTGCATTCTTTGGATAGGTATTTCCAAGTATGTGTTGTTATTTAAATGTGTATATATATTCCTGAATCTTATTTCATATAAAGAAGCTCTGTGATCACCTAACCTAGTGTGTGGACATTCCTTTGTGGAGGAGTGGGGACTCGCAATACTTAACATGATTGTATCACCTCCTGAAAGCTTAAGCTTGGCTGCTCATCCATTGCTACCAAATTGAGAGTCCTGGCTGGGGTGTACTGTGCCTTTCCCCTACCATATAGAGGGCAGAAGTATAGCTACCCCCCTGAAGCCAATTCCAACAATTAAATTTGTTCGACTCGCTCATTTATTTATACTGCAGATTTATTGCCGTTTCCATGGCAAAACGTGTTTTGATCTGTATACTGTTCGTGGAGCATGTGAATTGATCATATTTAAGTGTGACATGATCTTTTGACACTTTCCAAATACTTCTGATTAGAGACTTTTGTAATTCCTTACAAATTAGAATGGAGCGTATCAAATCCTAATTTCTCAGCCTAATGATTCTTGCCCCTGATTTTGCTGGGACTGTCCCAGATTAGGGATTTATTTTTATTTAAAAACACGTTCCAGGTTTGGTGAAAGGGAGGGTGAGCACTGACACAATCCCAGGATGACTGCAGAGAGAAATTCTTTGTAATGCTTTAATAGTTGAATCCTGTTATACCAACCTTTAAGACAGATCCCTGCCATCCCGGGATGGCAACAGCCACATCTCTTAATTGATTGTGCCACTGACACTAATTGTGGAACAGACCTAGCTAGGCTAGGCAGTAGCATTCGTCGAAAAAGGCTCCTTTGTCTTTCACATGCTTAGAATAAGTTATAGTGATAAGATATTCAAAATAAACTGGAATGAGCATAAAGATGAAGAACTACACTGCAACAACCCCCACTTTCGCAGGTGGGATCCCAAAGTAAATAACAAATCAGCGTTGCCCTGGATATAAACTGTGTACTTGTGACTAGGTGCTCACTTAGATCTGTTAACCAAATACTCATTAATATGCACGTTTTTTGTCCTATTTTTGAAGGTGGTAAATCTATATTTAAAGCATATGAAAGGACATTGTTGTCTTAGTGGTTCTAAATGCTTTGTTTACACTGCATAAATGTGTATTGAAATGTAACTGAATGCTTGTAATGTTAAATATGGCCAAAAAAATAAAAATCATAATGAGACCTACCATTCACGGAGCCACAGCCGCGTAGTTTGAATCTGCGATATTGGTTAAGAGACTTATTCAGCACTTTTTCATGTGATTAGGCTGGAATGATGGTCATGATATGATAACATGCCTGTAACTAAGTGTTTCTAGGTGCGAAAAGACAATGTAGGGAAGATGGAGTGAAGCCAAAACAAACGATCTTACTAGGCCTTGTTGTTCAGATCGTGCAAGTGCCGTGAGTGGGTCGTGGGGTACGGGGGAGTGCCAAGGGGAGGGAAAGAAGTGCAATCGGGGCAGTAGTGCTTTAGTGCAGCCCAGTGCAGGTGGTTCTGGCTAAGTGCAAGAAGGGCAGTGGATTGTAGGATTACAGATACAGCCCCTAAGTGAAAGTTTTTCCTGGGAGCAGTGGGGGGGCTACTGGTCGTGGATGAGCCTGGTGTCCATTGAGGTTCAGAGGGTAGCCGGGCAACCAATCAGCATAGCCGACGGGTAGGTCAGCAGGGAAGAGAGAGAGTGCGAAAACCGAAGTGAAAGGGAAGGTCTTTAGCTGCTTCTGGAACCTCAGGTGGTCCTGCTCAACTTTGACAGGGATACCATTCCAGAGGGAGGCACCTGCAGAGGAGAGAGATCTAACCCCCCCCCCCCCTCACTCTCTGCCTGGTGAAGCATCTGACCCTCAGAGTTGGAGGTGGCTGAGTGAAGGTTTTGCAGGGAGGTGTTTAGGAAGAGAGTGTTGGATGTGGCGCAGGCCCCAGAAAGCCTTGTGAACGATGCAGAGGGGCTTGAACTTGGTCCTTGCTGCCAGTGGAGAGATTTTAGGGCTGCAGAGATCTGATCCCTGTGCTTGAGGCCAAGGACAAATCTTGCAGTCCTGTTCTGAATTAGTTGCAGAGGACAGAGGAAGGCAGATTGAGAAGAAGGCTGTTGCTGTAGTCCAGTTTGGAGAGGACCAGTCCTCTGGAAACAGTGAGCTTCTGGTGGAAGTGAGAAAAGGAAGAATACTTCTGACGAGGTGCAGCTGGTAGTGGGTCTTCTTGGAGAGGTCCGTGATGTGAGGCGCGAAGGAGAGTGCAGAGTCGAAGATGACACCAAGGTTTTTTGCCTCATAGGAAGGCGCAGGAAAAGGGCTTAAGGAGGGTGGCCAGAGGGACAGCGGGAGCAGGGGTCCCAATGAGAAGGATCTCTGTAATGCTGGCAATTAAGGCTGAGATCGTTGGATGCGCACCACTCCTGATATGCAGATAGACAGTCGGGAATGAGTGAGAGGAGAGGAGGCTGAGGGGATCCAGAAGGAGAGCCGAGGGCCATCCGTATAACACTGAAAATTAGAGAAGGTAGGGATGGGGTGGGCCAAAGGGGCCTAGTAGATGTTGAAAAACTCAAGTGAGCGGTTTAAAGCCCTGCGGAACATCACACGTGGAGAGGAAGGACACAAGTTGAGGGTCGGTCCAGGAGGAAGGGGGTCAGCCAAGCCAGGGCCTGATCCATGATTCCCAGGCTCTCATATAGACGATTGACCAGGATGGCATGATTGACTGTGTTGAAAGCTGAGGAAAGATCAAGGAGGGTGAGGATCGAGGGAAGGCTAGCGTCGATTAGGGCAGTTTCTGTGCCTATGGCTGCTCTGAAGCCAGACTGGTGGTCATGGAGACAACCAACAGATATTAAATATAAAAGAAATATTAAAATAATTGAATTGTCTTTTGACATTGTAGCAAATCAAAGCTAGTTTGAGGGAGGTTGCTTTGTTTTAGTACTGTTAAATTAGGCTGCGTTCGTAAGCAGTCTTTAGCAGCTAGAGCTGTACATTGCCTCTATGACAGAAGGTAAGAGCATGGCTTTTTTTTTTTTACATTTCATTTTTTTGGGCGAGTGCGTAGCAGTGACGAGAACCTATTATCCATGACTTTATTTCATTCATTTTCTTCATGTGAAAAAATATACAGCACTCACTTCGCTTGAAAATTATTTTACTAAAGGGAGAAATTGTATCTGCATTTGCATCGCTGATTTTAATGTAAGCACTACTTTGTTGCATTGCACAATATTGAACTTGTTGTGGTTTGTTTTGATAATCGTATTTATCACAAACCTTGACTGCATGGAAACTGGTTACCGACCAAGGACTGTTTGCCCCAGCATGGTATGCTTTCCGGTCACAAACATCATTGGTGGGAGAACACTACAGTGGAAGCTTGAGAAGTAAATGCCCTATTCGTAGCGCACACTGTTTACCCCTTATGTTAATTTGGTGCTGATTAGACAAATGCAAGAATTGTGTATTTTTAACCAACTCAATGGTACTCCTTTTATCATCCACAGTAGGATGAGGCTTAGTGCATATACTGGGATGCAACTCATGACCTTCAGTTTACACACAAATTCCTTGCAACGGCTGGATTGGACCATGGAGCATTTACCTTTTAGTGTTATGTACTCGGCCCTACAGATAAGGGGTCTATTGGACACTTTTACTTCCTAAAAATAGGCAAATACTCCCAACAAATAGGAAACCCTAGCACCTTATGCCACTGCCTTCACGCACACGGCTTCATAAATATGTTTGGACCAGTAGTGCACGTAGTACCACAGGAAGAAACTGTTATTCCTGCCTAATTTGAAGAAGTAAACGTATCTTTTAATGTGCATTAACTAGGCACAAATTAATTATTATTGCAAAAAAAAATCTATTTCCCAGTAGGCATTTTGTTTTTGCTTATAAAATACTCCCATTCGGAATTGGACTTACATTTTTGCTCCCAACTTTAAAATATAGGTGCAGTATAATATTCCCACTTCAGAATCTTATCTGGAGCACTGAATGGACTTGTCTGTTTATTGGACCTTCTTTCAGTCCTTATCGCGAGGACCCTCTGAATTTTTGCCGAGGCAAAATATATCATCCCACATTAATGGAAGTTTTTCTTACTCCAATTCTGTCAGTGTAAAATACCTTCAAGACCCTTTTAGACACTTTTTTTTACGTTTCCTTTTTTATTGTTATTAATCATTAGATCTGTCTATTTCCATGAAAGCCTCTCCTGTGTATTTCCAGGCTATGTGACTGTGTCCTGTTTGTCCTACAAGTCTCCGTATTCTCAGATGTCTGAAGGTGACCCGTTATCCAATGATACGATCGAATGATTGTCAGTTCCTCATAAATCCGGGTTCATTAGTACTGTCCCCGCCTATTTTGAAAGACTACTTTTAACAGTTTTTCCGTGCAAATGTTTAATCTCGTCCCGTGTTTATTTTACGCACTATGCACACAAACCCTTTGTTGAAAGTTCTCTCCTTTTAATCCCCACACCAAGACAAATCATTGTTTCTTTGTAGTGCTTGTAAATCGGATTGCTGACACTTTTATTCGGGTACCAATCCCTCGTTTGCGTGGACTGTTTATGTAGGACGACCCCATAGGTAGTACTTGGCTACTGGCAAGGGGCACTAACTGTACCAAGCACCTGTGAATTAACAAAACTTCAATCGACTGAAAGCAACGTACAAATAAAGGTTGATTATTTGTAAGGAGAGGCAGGAACCTTGTGGCCTTTCATTCTTTCCGGAAGGAATATTTGATTACTTGCTCTTATTTTCTTTGGCTTCAATTGATTTTGGAACAGTCTGTTACCTGTGGAACAAGTTTCCCTAGATTTAGCATACGTAAGGTTTATTATCCCCAGAACAATTTTTTTAATTATAACACGCTAAAGTAAATAAAAGACATTCTCTGCTACTTCTATTTCTTTTGTAATTGATGTTTGGGCAATGGTCTGCAACCCATCCCATCATCCCTCACCATTGGCTATACTGGGTATGGCTTATGGGAGTTGTGTTCAAAAACATCTAGGTAGCCAACGGTTGCCCACCCCTTCGGCTAGAGGTTAATTTGTGGCAGCTCATAGTATTAGTAAAATGGGATTTGAACACTTTTTTATTTTTTTTAGTTCATTCGTGTTTACACTTCATTCTATGCCCACCTTTAGCTCTAAATTACTGAACCGCCATTTCCATAAATCCTTTCAGATCAGAACCCCTGCTCTCACACCTCCTTAATATGCCATCATGCCCACAACCCCATCATTCTATACTGTCACCACTTCCCAACATTAAGCACGGCCTCACCTGTCGATGCTTTCTATCTGAAATGTCCCCTTCTGCTCCACTATCTTTCCACAACCATTCACTTTGCCATTTACATTATGTGCCCCGCTTCCTCCTTTCCTGGCTCACCTTCACCAACTCACCCACCTTGCTACAATCTTCAACCCCACTCCCCCTGCTCTTTCCTTCCTCATACGCTCACTTTATCATCCAGTAGGTACTACAGACATACACTAATGTCCATAGTACTGCTACGCAAGCTAACGGCTGAAATCGTAAATGCTACTAATCTGCCCATCTTGCATGTTCACCTGGGTATTGTAGGAGACAATCTGATCACTTCAAAACCCAGTCTGATCACTTCAAAACCCAGTCTGATCACTTCAAAACCCAGTCTGATCACTTCAAAACCCAGTCTGATCACTTCAGAATCCCAGTTTGATCACTTTGAATCCCAGTTTGATCACTTTGAAACCACTCCCAAGCAACAGGAACAACTCTAGCCACCCATGCTATTGAAATAACTCCTAGGTAACCCCAGAATTATTTTTGTATGTTGTAGTTTATTACAAACCTTTCACACATTGAAACTTCTAGATAATAGCCATACTCAAACTATATAGTAACTTCCCCGAAAAATATAGATGCATACACTTTAATAATACATTTGAACCAACACTGATGCTCTGGAATCACTATGTAAGGGTGCAGAAGAAGGACTCTGACACAAAGGTGTCAAATTTGGGGCTATAGTAATAAAGGAAAATCTATTTTTCTCCATGGGGTCTGGCATGAATTCACATGCTCATGAATATTCCCCGTCGGGCTGGGAATCCTTGGTAAAAGAAAAGATGTTTAACTTTCACTTACAAATCTGTATATCTCCCATAAACCAATTGCGGTCCTCTGGGTCATACTGCGTCCAGCCAATAATGGTCCTCTCCCTAAGCACATCCCCTGGCAGCCATCTTCAGATTTTTGCCGCATGCTTCAGTGTTGGGAGTCCTCGAGTTTTGCTCTGCGAGTTACTTCTAAGTTTTTCGTTGCTTTTTTTCACGGAAAAGATTTTTATTTATTTATTCCGAAAGAGCTCTTGTGCTCATCTCTCCTCTCCATCTGCTGACAGCGGGGATCTGTTGTCGGTGAAGTTCAGCGCCCCTAAAGGCCAAAGATCGTCGAGTTTACAGGAGGCCAATGGGCCTACTTTGCGCCCTCCAACCATGACAGAGAAGGAAGGTCCCTCTTCAAGCCCTGCTCCGATGTTTGTGGAGCACAAGCACCTACAATGCCTCTATTGCCTGCATCCGGACCACAAGAAAGGAGATTGCGAGATATGCCGCAGATTCTCCAAGAAGACAACTAAGGACAGACACAGTAGACTGACACCGTGGCTAAATGCCAAGGCCTCTGCCCCGAGCAGCCGAGCAAAGCCAGGCCTCCCACAAGGAAAGGCGGTCCAAGGAGCGGGCTTCTAAGTCCTGTGACGGCGCCTCATCCGTGGGGGCCCAAGATGAGGCCAAACACTGCAAGTCTGGGGTCGCCGAGGAAGCCCCTCCCAAGGCAGACAGGGTGCGATAGACATCATCTGCCTCCATTGCCAGCTGGCAATCTCACTTCTTCTTGAAGAGAAAATATTCGGCTAAACTGCGGGAGAAGCCAGAGAAGCAATGGACAGTGGAGAAGGCCGAGCTGCCCAAGACACGGGATTCCGCCGCATGGGAACGGTGTCTGCTTTCATCGGCAAGGTTGGAGGAAGGCCACACATTTCCGTCAGGAGGTCCAAATGAAGGTACTGGACATGCCTTTCGACTGAGGTGACCTTTGCAGGAAGCCTGTTGATGAGGCCCTGCAGGCCATCAAGGTGGGGACAGCCCGCGCCCTGGGTACACTCCAACAGCACTGATCTTCCTTCCGTTCTTCCAGAGGAAAGTTGAGGAAGTCGTCTAAAGGTTTCTTCTCTTTGTACCGTCCTTGTAGTCTTCCAGATCCACGACCCAGGAAGCTGTTGGCAGGCCTACGGTGGATGAGGTTGCCGTCGCCAGCGAAACAGGAAACTGATGCTGAAACAAGCCTTAACTGGGCAAAGAGTTGGGGGGTGGGGGGAAGGCACCTGTGCACCCCACGATGGGAGGCTGGCTGATGAGGTTCGTTAGGGAGTGGGAAAAGATCACCACCAACAGGTGGGTGCTGGGTGCTCGTGCTCAAGGACATACCCTGGAATTTCAGCACAAGTGTCCCCGGATCTTGCCGGTGGTCCGTAGCAACATGTCCCTCAACTCTTGGAGGAAGTACTTGCTGCGGAAAGGGGCGATAGAGCTGGTTCCTCAGCGACACCAGGGCTCCAGAGTCTACTCCACATATTCTTGGTGTGAAAGAAGACTGGGGGGGACTGAGGGGGAAGCGAGGGGGAGCTGGAGGCCCCTTCTAGATCTGCGATGTCTTTTTTAAAAAAAAAGTATGTCAAGTCTCAAATTCAAGATTGTCCAGTTGCAGCACATGCTCGGCCAACTGGATAGAGGGGATTTCTTGACGTCGCTGGACCTAGAGGACTCCTACTTCCACGTCTCCATTCACAGGAAACACCAGCGGTTTCTATGCTTCGCAGTGCAGGGGCAGCACTACTAGTTCAAGGCCCTGCTGTTCGGCTTAAAATCGGCTCCACAGTGTTCACAAAGTGCCTGGCACTGGTGGCGGCCCATCTGCATCTATGGGGCATTCATGTATACCCGTACCTCGACTGGCTCCTTTGGGCCTGCTCTCAGGAGTAGGCCGGCGGACACACAGATGCAGCTGTCCAGCTGCTGAAAGATCTGGAATTCTCCATTAATTATCCAAAGTTCTGCTTGACACCATCGCGGAACGCGCTGGTCCTGGGAACCAGGCTTGATGGTGTCCTACCTAGCACTGCCCTCGGAGGAGAGGGTAGCGGCCATTCAGGGCAAGGTGCAGCGGCTGTTGCTGATGAAGGCCGCCACAGTGCGGACCATCAAGTCTTTGCTCTGCATGATGTCGTCCTGCAACTACGTCATTCGGCTCTGCGGGTTACAGATTAAACCTCTTCATGAGTTCCTGGACACTCGCTGGGTGCAAGTGTCTGAAACCTCGCGGACAAGATCACTTTGGACGAGTTCCGTCAGGCGATAAGGCGGTGGGGCTCCAACATCGGCCTTGGCACAGGGTTTCAGAACCCTCCATTCCAGGAGACTGTCCCGTCGGACGCTACCTTGGAAGTCTGGGGAGCCCACACCGGCCGTCTTCATTTGTGTTTATTATTTGTATCGCGCTCCGAACCCTGAGGTAACTGGGCGCTGGAAAAATTGAGTTGCATACATAGAAAGAGAACAATCGCAGTTGGGGAAACCAGACCAATGGTTACAGCTGGATCTGATGTCCAAACATTTACAAATAGTGCAGATGTGTTATGGCAGGCATATGAGTGAACACATTAGTATCAGACGGACAAATGCTGGGGGCCTCAAAGGAGCGGCTTGTTGCTCAGCCAGCTTTTTATTCCGGCTTTGAAAATCAGGAAGTAAAGTTCTTCTCTGTAAGATGGCTTCCCCCTGCTGTTTTTAGGTTGCACCTGGGTACTGCAAGGCAATTGGAGAGGGCAGATCTAGTGGTGCTGGATGTTGGGTGCTTGCTGACTTCATCAGACCTATTTGGGGGCTATGCTGGAGAGTCATTTATGTGATTGCCAGGGTGCGAAAGATTCTGTCACAAACCGACAACCATTTAGCCTTGCGTCTGTGGGTTGGAATGTGGCAAGATCTAGGCAGGTTGAGAGTGGCTCTCGGTGAGTTATTTTGTAGGACCTGTAGCCTGTTTAGATTTAGTTCAGAGGACCCAAGGAAGAGTGTTACAATAGTAAATTCTAGACCATGCTAAGGCTCTGGCGAGCGTTAAGCAACTGCTAGTAGACAGAAAAGATTTACAACTGTAGATTAGCTTGTTGGTGTAGGCTGTGGATGCCGCTAGCAAGCTAACTTGTTTTTTAGGAACCGAGTTGAAACGAGGTAGTTTCCCAGCCCCGCCCTCCCTTCCCCCCCCCCCCCCTCCTAGATTTTTATTTCCTTGGCAACTTTGATTGCATTTCCGTCTATGTTGAAGGATGTGTACCTCTGGCCTAGTTTATTTAGGCGTGCCTGAGTGCCGACAATCAAGAGCTTGTTCTTATCATTACGACAGACTGTTAGAGGCCATCCAGGCCTGGACTTCTAGGTAGATGTCTTTAATTGGCTTAGAATCCTTGTCATAGCAGCCGGTGAGTGGGAGTAGGACTTGGGTGTCTGCATAGTTGGTGTAGACGACACCCAAATTGTCCAGGCGGTTGAAGGGGAGCTTTGTGAATGAGCGTGGGGACAGGCAAGAGCCTCAGGGGACTCCACAATGTATGGGGCTCGGGTCTTCTGATGTTGCAAAAACTCTGGTGGTTCGGTTAGAGAGAAAGGAGTTGATCAGTTAGAAGCATTAGAAGAGAAGGCTGCTGCGGCAGTGTGGTGTTCAGTTAGGATTTGGTGGTCGACTATATCGAACGCCGCAGGAGGATAGCCAGGTTGCCCTTGTCTTTTTGTCTTGTCCAACTAGATTTTTAAATCCAAGATGGCAGTCTCCGTTACATGCCTCGGCCTGAAACCAGATTGTCTAAGGCCTAACAAATTGTTTTCATCCAAATGTTTCTATATTTGCAGATATGCAACTCTATCCAGAATTTTTAAGAGGAAGGGGACGGTAGTGATAGGCCTGAAATTGATCAGAATGTTAGGATCGAAACTTTTGAGCGGCATGAACCAGGCCGCCTTCAGATGGGTTGCCAACTTGGCTAGTCTCAGGTTTTTATCAGAGTGGCGATGAAAGGGGCCAGATAGTTAGCTTCTTCCTTAATGATGAAAGCTGAGCAGATGTCTCCTTGACAGTGAGACGGTTTTAGACTTTTAATGAGGTCTTCAACTTCATCAGGTGATACTTACGAAAACGTAGAAGGAGGGCATTGAGGGAGTCTTTTCAGACGCATGTTTAGGATGATGGCAGCTCGAGAGGCTACTCTTTTTGGATTCAATCTTGTTTTGTAAAAGGGTGATTTTATCTGCTAAGGCTTGTTGGATGTTTGTGCACCAGGCCACATCCTTAATACAATCCTAAGTAGGAGGTGCTGGTGATTCTAGTTCTTTTAGGATGCTAAAGAGCTCCTTAGTGCTTGATTTAGCGTTATGGATTCTGGTGTTTTAGGCTTCTTTTTTTGGTGGATAAGATGGCTGTTTTATAAGAAGCAGCTGCAGAGGCGAAAATGGATTTGTTATGACTAGTGGGTGATTTTCGGCAAGTAGTTTGCTGATCTGTTGAGGTTCCTTAGGATTTTTAATTCCGGTGTAAACCATTTATTAAGGTTGGCGATGGGTTTGACTTCTTTCTTTTGAGTGGTGCAGTGATGTTAAGAGCTGATTCGAGTGTGACATTGTATAAGTCGACTTACTTGTTTGAATCAAGGTTCTTGTACCTGGCTGCATCCAGGATGATGTTGAGCGGCCGTAGACTGGAGATTGAGAAGATATCTTGACAGTTTCTGGATAGGGTAGGGGGAGCAATAGTGGTGCAAGGGTAGGGGGGGGGTTGTTCCTTTTGATAGAGAATGAAATGAGGTGGTGGTCTGACCAGGCGACTGATTAATTCTGGAGAATTGTGATGGTGCCGAAGAGACCAGAGGCCTGTGATTGCTGGAGGAAATGGATCTCCCTAGCGACATCCTAAATCTACGGGCAGTGTTCTGGACCCTCCAGTTGTACCTTCCATCTCTGAAGGGCAAGGTGGTGAGGATCTTCACAGACCACACAACCACAATGTTCTACATCAGGAAACGAGGGGGGGGGGCACTTTCTCCCCGGCCCTCTTCAAGCGCAGGAACTGTGGTGCTGGGCCGTCGGACAAACGTATCCTCGCACCCCTTCACCTAGCGAGAGTCAAGAACGCCATCTGACTCCTTCAGCAGGGAGTTGTGCTCCTGCCGCGAATGGGAACTTCGGCAGACCACATCTTTGCTAAGTGGGGCAGGCCGCAGATCGACCTGTTTGCGACAGCTGTGAAATCCAAATGCCAGTAGATTCCATCAGCCGAGGAGCCTGGAGGACACGTTCTCCTTCCCGTGGGAAGGGATGTTTCTATACACGTTGCCTCTCCTGCTACGAGTCATCAACACACTCTGATGGTGTCAGTGCAGGATGATGCTCCCCGGCGTGGCCATGGCAGATTTGGTACCTGGACCATCTCAGCCTGTCGGCGTCGTCACCAATCAACCTACAAGCGGTCCCAGAGAAGGCGGCACAATCCTGCATCCCGACCCAGGATCGTTCAAACTGAGGGCTTAGCTGCTGCAGCCCTAGAGTTTTGAGAATATAAGTTGCAGGGAGGTCTTTGCCAAGGCCAGGGCATTGTCGACTCTAAAGTGCTACAGGCACAAGTGGGAGCATTTAGCTACATGGTGCTGGCTGCAGAAGATTACTCCTGAGGGTCATGGCCCTGCAGATTCTTCCGTACTTGCTATCCTTGGCCAAGGCTGGACTGCGCACGCCTCAAGTACATCTGGGGGCTATCTCCCGCTACAATAGGTCTCCAGGAAGGTCTTCACTTTGGTCTCATCTACTCGTCGGAGTTCTTCAAAGGACTTTTTCAATCTTTCCTGCCGGTGAAGCAATGTGGTTCTGACTAGGCTCATTGGGTGAGTGGGGGGGGGCTGGCAGGGTACAGGGGGTGGCCCTTCGAGCCTATGCATCAGGTTCCTCTTGTGGAAAACTGCTTTCCTTGTGGTCATCACTTCTGCCAGGAGGGTGAGTGAGATACAGGCCCTCTCCTGCTAACAGCCATACCTGATTTTCCACAAACCTAGGGTGGTGCTGCCGACACATGCCTCTTTCATGCCGAAGGGTCCATTGGAATTCCATCTCAATGACCCTTTGATGTTACCTGTTCTCTCTCCCCTGCTCACCAAGCCACCCCACCCCCCACCTCCTGAAATGTTAGTCTCCGGCTGAGAGAGCCTTGCACTCTCTGAACTTGCTCGTGCCCTGAAGGTCTACATATCACGCACACGTTTTCGGAAGACTTCACAGCTGTTTGAACTTTGGTCCTGTTAACCATGTCCAAGGCTTCCATCTCAAGGTGGCTTTCCGGCTGCATCATGAACTGCCATCGGTTGGCAAACCGACCGCTGCCGGGCCATCTGAGAGCCCATTCCAATCAGAGTGATCGCTGCGACGTGGGCGTTCCTGGCTGGTGTGCCCCTGCTGGACATCTGCATACGTGGAGGTCCACTCGCACCTTCATGAAGTTCTACTTTGTCGACAGGGATTCCAGGGAGGAGTCCAGTGTCAGCCAAGCAGTGCTACACAACCTGTTTGCTTGAGGTGAGTGTGTTCCATAGGTAAGAGTGAATTGCTACTGTTAAGCCTTTGCCATCTCCCGTGGTTTTGTAATGTTGTACTGCTGTGTATTCGTTATTCATGAGCATGTAAATCCGTGCCAGACCCCATGCTAGAGACGGAACAAGTAACTATTCTCCAGCATGGGTCTGGCATTTATTCATATGCAAACCCTCCCTTCTGCAGCTCTTTTTGGTCATACTGCCACTTTACGTGCTTTCCAAATCTGAATATCACTGCCAGGGGAGGGGCTTCGGGGAGGACTGTTTTTGGCTGGGGGCAGTATGACCCAGACTACAGTGATTGGTTTATAGGAGAAATACAGTTTTGTAAGTGAAACTGTTTTTCTTTTACCCAGGATTCCCAGCCTGACTGGGGGAATATTCATGAGCATGTGAATCCATGCCAGAACCATGCTGGAGAACAATAGTTACAGGTAAGTAACGTGTTCCTTCCACAATCTTAAGAGGTTTTTCCCTGATTCAACAAAAGATCTCTTGCAACCAGAGGAATTTCTTCCTTTTCCTGGTCTTATTAGGTTTCACACTTATAACACCCTACTCGAGGGTCCGCAACCTCCTCTCCTTCAGTTTGGCCCATATCCCTGCCAAGTACTGCCAAAAGGAAGATGACTCGTATCACTTAGTTTGGGTCCCCGACCCAAGTTTCTTTCCACTTTTCTTTAGGTCCCCTTGGCTGCATTACTGGCCAAGTATTGACATGAGGGGGCTATTCCTGCTCATTTACTCTGTACTGGGGGTTTGCCTATCATACCTTCCAGGCCCACCCTCCCACCACCGCACCCCCCCCTTGAGATACTCCTGCATTACACCACCCCCAGGGGGACTATCGGTTAGCAGCCTCGCCTCCCTTGCCTCATGGAAAAGGGCTCCCTGTCAGGAGAAGTGACATGCATCTTTGCACTGAAGACCATATGGTTGGCCACTTTCTGCCACTACTCTAACTCCATTCCCACTCCAAAGACTGTGAAAACAATGCTACTCCCTGCTTCCCCCATACACCTATCTCAACACTCCTGGAACCAAGGAGGTGAACCCAAGTAGGAAGATGTATCCCACCCACAGAGATCACGGAAGTCATGAAAATGATGAACGTTGTGCTAGACCCAAATTGCTTCACTTAACAGATTTTGTGTGGGAGAGACCCCTTCCATTCCTTCCTTTTATGAATTTAAAGCTATGCAATTGGATACACAACCTGATTCATCAGGTGTTAAGGGATGAGGGATGAAAAGTCAGTCTCTTGACCAATAATGGCACATACGTTGCCAGCAGCTCTGTCCCAATGCACAGAGGCTGACCTAAACCTATTGGCTAGAAAGATCATAAACTCTGATTTCTGCCAGACTCCAGTCTTTTGTTTCCCTGCATAAACCTCATTCCTTGCATAGCACCCTCTGTTTCCATCATATTATATCCTAGGAAACCAGAAACTGAGAGGACTTGAAAACATATGTTAGTCTGCACCATTACTAGGTTTTTGCTAAATCCAAGTGGCTTCTTTATATTTTTCCAAACTCTTAGTATCTGTTGGTTCCCCAATGGCATCGGATGTACCTTCAAATGAGTAAAGTATAGCCAATGCTGGATGTCTGGCTAAGTGAGTACCGGTTGTCATGCCTGTCCAGCACATCCCCACAGAGCCCCTTACCCTTGGTGCAATCCCAGAGCAAATAGCTTATATCACCCTTTTCAAACCCAAGGATTTTCTTTTTCCATATTGATGTCCACTTTGGCATAAATAAAGTCTACAACCCACCATTCCCCTTGTTTTATGTGTATCATGATTCAGGTCCGGCACCCACTTTTTTTCTGCTATCTGGTTGCTTTTTATCGGACATCAGATTGAGAATGATGGCAACAATTTTTGGCCATACTCTAGCATACTACAAAGCCACCCCGACATCAGTTCTCATTATCCCAAGGCTGTATATCAACCCCCTCCTTTTTAAAGCTATATCTAGTCAGTTCCTGCATACCTCAGTGCATCTTTCCCACAGTTCTCTGAATGAAAGAACTTGTCCTGCTACTATAATGTCCTGATCCGCATTGCGCACTTGGAGACCCAATCCAGCGGATCATTTTATTGATCTGTAACGCTGGGATATACTAAAGTGAGGCATCCTCATGTGATTTTATTTGCTCATTGTCCTTCAACAAGAAATTACGTTTTTTGTGTGGCTTTAATCATGGGGAGAAGATGTCGAGTGCAGGCATGTTTTGTGAATATAAGTTATTCAGATTTAGTGGGCAAACCTATTGAGCCAATCATTTCTTGCAAAATGCAGCTAATGAGGCCTTTCGAGGTATAAACCTGTTGTGGGATCTTTCAAGATCATGGTATCCAAACCTTTCCTGCCTAATGTTGCATGTGAGAATGTGGCGTTTAATTGTACAGAAGGGGAAAGCCCAGGCAAGGTTTGAAATATTTCAACTTTGACATTTAAAGGTTATTTTGATTACACTTGTCTGCGCCCAAATGCCAGTGATGGTTTTCTCGACCATGCAATGTCTTACTCCACATGTGCCCTGCCTTGGTGTTAGGTTTTTCACACCCGGTTTTAAGATCTCATGTCTCATACCCTGCCTTGGGCTGTCTTGCCTTTGGCCCCACCTTTAGATATCTTGTGTCTCACACTGCCGTGGGATATCTTGTTCGTTGCCCCGTCTTGATTTTGATTTGGGATTTATAACGCACGTATCCTTCTGGAACCAAGCAGAGCCTGCATCTAGGCGCAAATGTTCAATTCCTATAGCCTCTTGAGACCATTACTACAAATGAAGAAATTCATTGAAACAAGTACTTTTTTTCTGAAAAAGAGCAATGGATGACATATTCCGCAGTTTAACCGAAAGTGCTTTCCAGAGGCAGGGACCCCTAATACAAAAATAAGTCGCCCCGAGCAACAAATTGAAAAGGAGGGGTTTGGTGGGTGAGGGGGGGGGTCAACCAGCAACTTTTTCCATTTGACTGTAACAGGCGAGATGGCTGTTGTAGCTTAATTTTCTAGACCAAATAGATAGCTGCCACTCCCTGAATACACTTATGTATTAGGCACAGTACTCCGAATTCAACCTGTTTCTGAACAGGCAGCCAGTGCAACGCCTCTTGTACATAGACATGGGTATCTTTTATTTGACAGATTATATACCAATCTAACGGCAGCATTCTGAGCCACCTGAAGTCGATGTAACTGGCTCTCAGGTGCTGCCTGGAGCAGCATGCCACAATAGTCAAGCCTGGAGTTTACCATTGTCCCCACAACCACTGCCCAGTCCGGTGCAGACATTAAAAGCCATTTTGCCATTAATGTCAAATGGCCGTTTTCACAGCTTCTGAGGCATGGCCATTACAGGCCATAGATGCCTGCCATATGCAGTCTACATTTTATACCTTGCTCGAAGGTGGTGGCTGCATCGAAAATAGACGGACATGGAGTGGAGGTGTGGTAGTCCCTTAATAAATGTTTTGGACCAAACAATACAACCTGGGTTAAGTTGGAACTTGCTTTCAGACATCCCACATTTTTGCATCAGCACAGGTCTGTAGCTTCTGCTGCAGATTTTAATCTAACACAAATTTGTGTATTGTCCGCAAAGGAGTGGACGTTCAATTCAAACCTTAGGAATATGTCCATTTAAGCCAATATTAAACAATATAGGGGCCAAAGATGACTCCTTGGGCATTCCACACAAAACAGGGAGGCCATCCGAGTAAAAGCCTCAAGTTTAACTGCTAGCATCCGATCCTGCAAGTGGAAAACCTCTTTAATGCATCCTCTGAGACCCAGGCAACCTTCGAGAGCCTATAATTGTCCCAAAATCAAGGCCGCCTATAAATCTAGCTTGATCAACATGCCCTTATCGCCTTCATTGACGACTCTCAATGCTGTCCCACACTGCTACCAGCTCAGTCTCAGTCCCATGACCGGGTCTGAATCCAGACTGGAAGTTGTCATCTTTGTAGGCCAGAATTGGACGGTAATTTGCAATGATCCAACGGGGTAAATTTCCCTATACTAAGGCTACATTCACAAAATCTGTCAGTGTTTCAAAGACTGGGCATGTTCGACTGCGAGATAGGCCAGAATGGGATCGTAGTAACGATTTGTTGGTTTAAGTCTTGGGCTTCTGGATTCTCACCCCTTCTTGAGGTATATGGTTTCTTGCACTGCCTTGGTCTATGGCTGGGCCTCTCTGCCCAGTTCCCTGGACCCACCGTGTACCTTGTTCGCTGTGGTAGCGTTCCCCAGTGCAGGCGGTCTTGTCAGTTTGCTTGCGTTTCTTCTTTCCATTGGGGCTCGATGGGACTTGGGGCTCTGTTAGAGCGGACGTAGGTCGACAACGTTCCATTCGGTTGCATCTCTTGTTTCCTGCTGCAGGCCCTAACTCCTCTGGCTCCCAGCCTCGTAGAAGGCATGGGCACTTGCCGGAGCATTCTTATACCTCCATACTGTATGCGGGGTGCTGCTTTATGGCTCTTAGATGAAGGGTGGAGTTCCCTATGCACTTACTCTGCAGTCTCTCTCCTTTATCGGTCTCATGGACTTTTATGTTCCTCCGTGCAACCAGATGGGGACAATCCTTTGTTCATGCGCTTCAAGCAAAGAATGACAACAGTTAAGGGTCAGAAACCACACCAACCATTACTCTAGGGATCTTGCACAGTTGTCTCTTGGAATCCCCATATAGCCAACAAAGCCATTAGTTTCAGGAGACCAGTCAGGGTAATCTATCCCCATCAGTGAAGACTGGTCTCCTTCAATCTCTTGACAAAAAACAACTCTAGACCCAGACAACTTGGCCAACGATCGACTAATTTATAACCTCCCCATTTTTTTCATCAAAATAATGGAAGTGGTAGTTCATACATTACTTGCGAGAATCAAACGACTAAATCTCCTAAGTAACATGTTAGCCCAAAGGACATGAGCCGTCTCCGCAATTCCCTATACATTATCCAGTCCTGGATGTCGACTACCTACCTTAAACTTCACCCCTCAATACAAAATGTATCCTCATCCATCCACCCGCTGAAGACTCTATAGTTCAATGATATGCGCCTAGAAGGTGTTGGTTTGCAACTCTGATCCTCAAAATCCTTCGCCTTCACCATCAACAGCAGCCTGTCCTTCCAGGAACACAAAAAAGAAGGCCCAAACGACTGGTTTCCCAATCTCCACCCTTCACAAAATTAAAACCTTCATCCCTCTGCAAGACATTAGGACTGTAGTGCAGGCCTTTGTGGTCTTGCACATCATTGGGCAAAACTCCCTCCTGATGTGGATTCCGGCCTCTCGCTTGATTCACCCAAAAACGCTCCGCCATATGACTGGTGTGTGGAAATATTCCTGTCCTACGCAAAGTACATTGGGTGCCTCTCCAGGGCAGGATACTGTTATGCATGTAGCATCTACAAAGCAGTTGTGATTAGCACATTGGTGTACCTAGTGGCTAAGCTCCACATATCTGGTGGCACACGCTAATAGCACAGCAAATCGACCAACTGGCTCGAATCGCAACTCCTCCACAAAGGGAGGATCCGCAAACACTCCTTCCCTTGTGATGCAGACACCCTCTAAAGCTATCCTGTTACTGACTCAGAAAACCCCCACAATTCTATTTTGCAAATCTTTCAAGACCTTGCATTTTCAACATGTGACCAAGGACTAATTCCAATGGATGCACAGACCACAACTCTCAGTACTGTGCTCTTAGGTGATAGCTAAATACTGGAACACCCTATACAGTGACCCGCTGCTCTCGAGTGAAGTCTTAGCTTAAGAAAAAAAAATGTGCAATGCTGTTCTACACACGGAATCCTCCTGATGTCACCTGAACATTCCACACTCTGCATATTTGTTCCACTGGCTGTTTATAAGTATGTCCACTTCTGTCCGCCCACCTCTCCTTTATTCACTTATGCGCTCCACCTGCCTCCTAGGACCAAGTTGTGTCTTTTCCCTCGGCTGGGGCACACATAACCCTGTTGGCCCCGCCCCTTTTGAGCTATGGCAAATTCAAGTCTGTGATTGCTCCCACTGGTTTTTCTGTTGTCGATTTCTTTTCTGCTGTGGAGTGGCACCAATCGTATTGATGACCATTTCAGGGTGGTTTTCAGGCACTGACCCCACTCCCACCCTAATTTCCACACCGTGCCTCTTAGGTAGGACTGGCTCTGGCAGACTCTCAGGTAGTCGTACTACCTCAGCTTTGGAGGTGTTACATTTTCCACACTGACAAGGTCAAGCCACTGACCGTATCACAAAAACCAGAAGCTATAATTAGTTGAGATGCTCCTGTGATATGTTCAGTTAAATGTTCATGAACTTAAATCGTGACCTTTTCTCTATTCTGTTTTTTTTTTCAATAGCGGTTGGTGTGTGTACTTGTACTGCGCAAGCAGACTCAAAATTAATACTCAATTAAGTTTCGAATCCCATAACATCAAGAAATATATAGATGGAGCCATCCGATATGTGAATGGTGTACAGCCGACAAGTGTTTTGACCAATCGGTCGTTCTCAAGGCAAATGTTCCAGGGGGTGAAGCCCTAGTTCATCTTTTGCAAAACTTCTTGGGTGAATTAAGTTGGTTAAATTGTTGAGTTGCCTCTTTCATATACCACTATTGTAGACCATCTTAGTTCGGGTCTTAAATGCCTTAATATGTGGCATAGTATGGCGCAATGGCCTGTCTGTTTCATTGAATCTTCATTGTATATATGAGGTTCCAATACCTTGTATTCCGTGTTTCAGGTTTTCATCTGTAGGCCTAGCAAAAATTGGGAATTAAACTGCAGACACATGCCATGTTAACAGATCCCACACTCAATAAATCCTTTCTCAATAAGATTGGACTTTTCAAATGTGTTTTAAAACTTTTTAGTCCACTCCATTGTACTACAAAGCAGTGGTCTGATGAACAGATGCAAACAAACACTTTTGGGTTTGTCGCCCGACCATAGACCTATTTTTCTAACATACATGCTATTGGAGTCCACTATTCACACTGTTACTACTGGGCAATTGCTTTTCTACCAGTGCCCAACAAAAGGAACTCTTTCCTGCCAACGCACCTCCAGGCAATCTTTTGCAAAGTGTGCTGCAATGTGTACTTTAGAGCCGTGGGGCAAGATTGATATCTGCTGGCATGGTTGTTGCTATGCAACGGGCCTGCTGGCTCCTCTGATGGATAATGTTTCACTTTACTGTAGGACAAAACATGAAACAAATATAACGCTCTCTTTACATCATTCTTCTGCTAAAATAATTTGCCATCCCGTGTTCCTCCCTCCTCGTGACAACCCTTTCTGCAATTTCTATGTAGGCTTCTTTCTAGTAAAGTGTTTGGTTTTGGCTTTTTTTCTTTTTTTTTTTTAAAGGCAAAAACCTCAGGACTAGAGGGTGTGAGGCAGCTGCAGGCAATTAAGATTATCTCTGTTTACAGCACAGGGAGCCTGGATTCTATTACACTGCAGCAAGCATTATGCTTCAACTTATCTACTCTTCAGCGGTTTCAACACTTTTAACAGAAAACAAACTAACCTTTCTCCATTTCCATGGTTTTATTTCTTTTGAAAACTACATTTCCCTTTCTTCTGATATGCTATTGTAGTCCCATCATGCTTCCTGTCTGTAGCCCTTCTAGCTGCTTCCTGCCTCTGGCTCCCCCTCTTCTTTGTTTGCGCTGAACTGTACACATGTACGAAACAAAGTCTCAGTCAAACAGTGTCCCTGACGAACTTCTCTGGGAGGAACTTGGCCATGGCAAAGTATGTTTTGTTTTCCACAAAGAGTACTCTCGCACCCATCTGTCCGTTAGGCCTCTAAGCCGTTCTTCTGGTTGTCTCCTGTTAAATCAGAAGGACACTATCTGGGAGGGAGAATGCACTGCCCTGGTCCATACTAAGGATGAACTCTAGTTAATAAATCAGTAACGTACAGTGTATGCGCCGGGCGGGAAAGTAATGCTCACCTCTGTTCTTTAATAAAATCAAGAATCTGTGCTGTAAGCAGGGGTAATCTTCAGTCTGTCAAGACCTGAGGCGCGCATTATGCTTGTTCAAAGCTGTGCACTACCGCCTTCGCAATATGTCGTATGAGACTGGTTTAAAATACAAAGTCTTAAACAGTTGCATTCAACCAGTCAGCAGCTTGTAGGATGTCCACGAGTGGGACTCCGGGAAGCGCCTTGAATGCCATAGCACCACTCACTGAGTGGGCTCCGAACCAGGCTTAATAGATTCCTGCCTGCTTGTTGCATAGTTTCACGGACCCGCTTGGCGAGGGTGGCTGTCGCCACTGCCTTAAACTGCTTCCTGCGTGCGATGAGCACATCTGACACTTTGGCTGGCATTCTGCTGTCCTGCTCTCGTAATACCTGATGCAAGCCGGCATGCACCACTGCGGGTGCCCGTACATATAAGTGTATGAGATGGAAGTGCAGGTAGTCTTGGTCCTTCTCAATGTAAAAGTAACTCTCTGCGTGCCGTATGTCTTCCTATCCACTTCCAGTGCTCTGCCATGGTATCAGGTAATAAAATTGCGGGAAAAAATGGTGCCGGTAAAAAATAATCGCTGCAAAAATGCAGTGGTTTGACTCGGCAAAGGTGTACCCCATTATACCATTTAAGGGGAGCAGGGGTGGCGGGGGTGTCCCCTGCTCTTTTTAAATGGTATAATGGGTCCGGGGATTGCGAGGGTCTCCCCCAACATCCTTTACATGATTGTGGCACAAAAAACCACGGCAAGCAATATTTTGTATTCGCAGCCATTTTTGCTGTGAGTTTAAGACCTGGAACCCTCTGACCTCAGACTCTTCTACACGACACTAGGCAAATCAATCAGCATTGCTAACTTCCCTGATAGTGTCGTTGAGAGGTACGTCTTTGCTGGCTAGTCAGACAGAAACCACAATACCACGCGTGTACTTTGGCGCTAGTGGAGTGCGGAACTGCACACCTCTCATGAGCCAGACTATGGCCGGGTGATTTCTCCCACTGGCGCACCATCCACTCTCGTGTCCTAACTATATAGCTAATCTGTAAACTCCTACTGTCCTAGAGGCCTTGCCCTCATCCGGGAGGGCGGCTAAAAAGTTGAGGGCTGATACTACAGGGGCAGAAACGGGAGGAAACCTCTCCCCTTGCACCAGCACTCCCACTTGCTCCACGCTGCGTTGTAGCTCCTGCATTTGGAAGGGGCCCAGGAGTCTGAGATGAGCTGGGCAGTGTGGCCCAAAATGCTTAGCATTGCTCATCTTCTCCCGACACCCTGCAGGCCACCAACGGGAGTGCAATGCTCGCTAGAACGACCCAGCTGGGTCCGTGAGTAGGGTTATGTCTGTTGGGAGAATCCGCGGAAAGTTGCATTAGAGCTGGAAACTATACTTGTGATTTCCAAGCGGGTGCCACAATCACTACCGCCACCTACTCCCTGCTAATACTCTGATCAGCATCATGAAGGGAGGGAGCGCTGTAAGGAACTCGTGGTGACAACAGTAAAGACAGACACCAGTGATCCTAGTTCAAGGGTGTTTAATAAACTGTATAAATGGGTGAGAAAATCGCCTAATCTAAACCTAAATCTAAAAAGGGCCTATACTAAAAATAAATATTGCCAATCCTTACTGCTAAGTTACAAAATAGTGTGGGATAATGGTCATCGGAAAAGGAAGGAGTGTTCGCAAAATAAGTCAAGATGGTATGGATGGGGTCTCCCTTCCCCAAGTTTTTAGCATGGCACAAGGCAGCACCCTTAAGTACAGTGCACTCCTGTGCCTCGCCAGTATGAGGTTAGTTTGTTTCCAAATATCAGGGCCTTCTGTGGCCAAGTCTCGCTCTCATGCCTCAGAGGACCTGACCTGATGTTGCCATCAAAACCAAAAGTTCCTTCAATACATTTTCATGGGGCAATAACTCTTTGTGGTAGGATTTCTCCCCCTGCCCCCTCTGCCGGGCTCCGATCCTTGTAGAAAGCCTCACTCCGTCAGGATTACTATGGTCTTTTATTCACAATGTAACATTCCAGAGTCTCAATGTATTTTTAAACAACCCTTCACTGTGGACAACCCTCAGCTGGGTTCACTCTTGTCGACACAATGTTCACGGGTGTATTACTGTTCACCCCAATTTGCAGGCAGGTTCACTTTTGCCAAACACACAGTTCACTTTGCTTTCTCACAATGTGGAATTCACTTCCATTTGCTCTCCTTCTTGTCAACTTATCAGATTTTCAATTGTACAAGGGGTTTGACTCGACCCTTGTATGACCCTCCCGCCCCCTCGGACTCCTCACGCCGGCCTTTCTTAGGGCCTCCTGGTACTTGTAGTTTTAACAAAGGGAACCAGCCAGAGTCCTTGGAATGAGCATCCCTTGGCACCCGACAACGCTGCAGCTGCTATCTTCACTGGTCTTCTTTCAAGCTTTCATGCACAAGTTCTTTGTTCAAACGTTCATACATTGTTGCCATTCGCAACCTTGAGCTCAACAGTCTGGTTTTCTATTGGCTCTCTGACTCAACGGCTGTGCTGAATCAGTTGGCGTTTCTTACCTCTGTGGTCAAGGACGGGGTCACGGTAATGAGCATGTCTCCCCACGTTGGTTATCGGAGCAGGAGGGCCTCGGGCACCGTTGACTTGTTACACCACATGCCAGCTAGCTGGACTCCCCGGTCTTATGATTTCTTTTTGGATGCTTTGTGGGTACGAGTTGAAAAGGGCAAGGGCAATTACCTCCTCGTCCTTTCAGGTCTGGCCGCCTTTCTCCTCCGTTTGAACTGCAGGTCCAGAATAGCTGCTTCCTTGTGCATTCAGCCTTCCTCGCAGTGTGCTCTCACGCTCTGCCTTTTATCCCTGTGGGGAAAAGAAGGGGCCGTTGGGTGTGTAATCTTTGTCAATTGGATGACTTTGCCTGACACTTTTATTGGGACATGTCAGGGAAAAACATCCGAAAAAGGGGGGTTGGAGGGGCTTCTACTTATCCTACAGGGTAGGAAGGGCAACATGTGTTAATGGGAAGGAGGTACCGCGTCTCAACCTTCGGTGTCACACTTCCACTCCCCGAAGACCCTGCATCCAGGTGATCCTCTCCCAGTCGTCCATCCCAGGACCTGGATCCAATAGCGATGGCAGTGTCCTGGCCGCCTGGACGACAGATCTCGGGGGACTGGCGGGTAAGACACTTTCAGGTTTCTCACAGCGCATGATGCACTCCTCTCCTCCAGTCCTGGAGGAATTGGTCTGTCCCTTGCACACTTGGGTCTAACCTCCAGCTGAAGAACCTGGATGTTTGTGCATTTAGCCTGGATGCGACTAGGTCAGTATGAATCTGTCCCCACAACTGATCCAGTTGCTAGAAGACTCGTCGAGCTTCGAGAGTTCCAATCGGCTACTGTGTTGCGGTTCCACGGGAGGTTCTCGGCCATCAATAAAGTCTGGATTATAAGCAGTAATGCCAAAAATCCTTTGCCAACTCTGCGAAGTCTGAACCACTCCCAGGTGGTTTATGTATCTGACTGCCGAGATGTTGTCTGTCCTCGAGGATGCAACCGTTCACCCTGTCTTTCGTAAAAAAAAAAAAGGCCTTCATTGCGAAAGACCCAGCTTATAGTTCTAGAAAGTTTTTATGTAGCTCCAGCTCTCCAGGTAACTCCTTTCCCCCTGTCTCAGGACAGCGCACATAGCTTCCCTGCTTGCGTCTGACTTTGACCTAGTCCGATCTGTCTCTGAAGATGGTACGCCCATTTCACACCTCATTGTTCTGCAGCCACAACAGCAGTTTTGTGCACCATTCCTGCTCGTTAGGAACTGTCTAATACCTCAAACCCTGCTGAAGATGTCTGATCTTCAGCCTCTGCAGGGCTTTGTAGTACTGGGGCCCTGGAAATATATCATGTATGGAGGAAGACGCTAACAGCCCTACAACTCTTGCCAGCGAGCAGAGAGAAAGGACCTCTTTGTCGAAGCATGCTCTGAGCTCTTTTTTTTCTTAATTTTTTGGATATCTTGTGTATCTTATTACAGGGAGTTCTCCTTGTGTCTACCACAAAGCGTAAAATGTCGATCCTCCTTGACGGGGAAATGTCTGACTTCCCCTGGTTCACTTGAAAGCCTAGAGACTACAGCAGGTTCTTCACCCAACTTGTCTAGTACATAAAGGTTTCCCTATTATCTGCTAGGAGGATATCGTCTAGATAAATTATTATACAAATAACCTTTTCTATGATGGCCGCTGCCACTGGCTTCATCAGATTGGTAAAGGCACATGGTTGCCGACGCAAGGCTATACGGCAGAATTTTTAATTGCCAGAATTGTCCGTCCCAACAAAGCCAGGACAGCACGGCACTCTTGGGTAAGCCTCTTTAGATCTCTTCTGGTTAGCCATTCGTCCTTCCTGAGAATCTCTCAGCTGGTGAATGCCTTCCATCTTGAAGTGCCTGCAGACCACCCGGCCATTGAGCTCTATCAGGTTCATCACCGGCAGCACTGTCTCCTTTCTGTGCACTAGGAACACATTGCGGACGAATCAGGGTTTCTTTGCGCTTGAGCGTTCTATCGCTCCTGTCCCTTCGAGCTAGTGGTGGACGAGTTTCTCTTCCGCTTGTGACATGAAAATGGGTTTCAGCTGCACTACCTGGAGTGAGGCCTGTATGAACTCTAGATGGAACCCTTGGGTCATTTACAACACCCATGCATTGCTAGATAGCATGTGCCAATTTTGCCAAAATTACAGTAGTGTCCTTCCCACAGGGGGTATGTAAAGCATGTCTCCCTTACTCGAGACTGCTCTTTGTGATCTTCCCGCTCCTCTACCCCTATCGCCTCTGGCATGCCTTCCTCTGGAGGGAAAGGAGTCATCTTGTTGTCTCGACTCTCAGTTGTGGGCTTTGACACCTTGCGGTCTTCGGGAGGACGAGAAGAAACCAGCAAAATCTCTGCCTGGGAAGATTTTATTTAGCTTGCTCTTCAAGGATGTGTGCCCACAATCCTACCCATCTCTTTGCCAAATTCCTTCCAAATAGGATGCCTAGTGCTGCCACTCCCGCTTCGTTGGTATCGCGATAGCTCAGCTTTGGGTTGATATTTAGGAGCGGACTCCTTAGTTTTTCTGAGGAGATGGTGCAGTCGGCAATGCCTGGAACTCCAAGACCCGTCATATCCTTCCTGAGATCTTTTAAGGTTTTTGCAATAAATGTCATTTTGGAGTCGAGTTCTGGTGCTTCGGCCACTTTCCGCGCAGACACTCCGCTGACATACGTGGCCTAGTATCTTTAGCAAAGGCTTGGTGAGGGATGCCAATCAGAGGACCTAGGGTTCCCAGTTGTCGTCTGGATTAAACATATCGGACATGTCTGTATCCAGAGTTTCCAGGTGTTTCTCTTTCCTGGCTTTCTTGACCCCTGCGGAGTGCAGTTTCGGCTTACTGTCCTCGTCCTGCGAAGATGCAGAAGCTTCTGTCGACTCTACCTGTATTCTCTGTATTTCCCATATTGTCTTCCCCTGGGTTGCGGGTAAGGAAGCTTGGCACTGCTGCCCTTTACCAAAGTCGTTGGCTGCTTCTGCAGTCTGCTGTTCTACCCCAGGGGAGTAGAAGAGGATTTCTTCTGGGTTGTGTTACTCCCCTGGAGGTTCTCCGTAGTTGTGGTGGCCTTCACGTATGTGCTTTCTTTATGTCCCTGGGTGCTTTTACTCTTTTGTCCTGGAATAGACAATAGGGTGGCCAGTCTTTCTTGTATAAGCCTGGCTCTTTCTGCCACTGCTTCTACGAAGTCCCCAAGCATCTGCTTGAAACAGAGTGCTAAGTGGTTTTCTGTGTTCTCCTCTACGCTCCACTAGTAACAAAATAAAAATAATTTTGGTGGCTCAAGGTCTTGAGGTGCTTGGTGCCTGTACTGGTGCAGGCTCGGGTGCACGTCCGCTGGGATCGATTGGCTTGATGGTATTCCACCCTCAGCTTTAAGCTGTTAATGGTATCATTTATTTATCTTGTATTTCCTTTTTATATGATTCATAGCTTTTCTGTTGATCTGCGAGCTCTCAACACTCCAATCAAGCGTCTTTATGGGTTCTCCAGCAATAATGCAGCATGTCCTCTGCAGGCTGCTGGCTGTGCGCTTCAGTGCTGCTGCTATGAAACGTTCGTTATCTGGCCGTGTTCCTGGAGCTGCCAGTAAAATCCTTGGGCTTGCTGGAGCGTCAGTCAACCATGGCTTTGCTGAGACCGTGCTCGGCCTCCGGTGCACGCTGCTCAGAGACTTGTATTCAATGTATGTGACACAGTTTCACTCCTCCCTGAGGGAGGCGGGGCCCCTGTCTGCTGCTTCCTCACGCGGCCGAGCGAGTCCCCGGGTGTGCTGGAAGTACTGCACGGTACCCGTTCTGTGCAATAGGTGTAGCAAACGCTCGCCTGCAAAGCTCTGCTGCAAGTGGGGTTGCTGCAGATAAAGATAAAGGCTTTCACACAACTCACCCTGCACTCAATGCTTGCCATTCTGAGTTCATTAATAACTTTAATATATATATATATAGGACACAGCACTATGATTTTGGTATGCTCTCATTCTGTCTACACAACAATGTTTTTCTTTTTGAAGGCCATTTCTATCGGCAAGTAAGGGGGACTGCGATGGGGAGCACCTTTGCACCATCCTATGCTAATCTCACAATGGGGTGGTGGGAGGCTACTTTCCTTTCTGACCTATTACTATCTTTCTTTCCGACACAGATTATTTCTTGGTGGCGGTATATCGACGATGTTTTTATCATTTGGAAGGGCACCGAAAGGGATTGGCTTTAATTTGTCAAAAGTATCAACAATAACCAGGCCAATCTCAGTTTTACTGAATGCCACAGCCGTACTAAAATTGTCTATTTGGATGTGACTGTTATGATGGATGACTCGGGTATCAGTACGGCATTACATAAGAAATCTACCAATACTGGTTTACCACTCCATGCCAATAGCTGTCATCCCACACCTTGCAAAAAATCCATCCCTTATGGGGAATTTATTCGATATCGTCGCAATTGCTCTAACATTGCCTGTTTTGACTATTATTGTGCATAGGCAGCCATGGATTTTTTGAAGCAAGGTTACCAAAAAAGAACGATTGAAACAGCATATCTTCGAGCTCGTGGCATGTCTAGAGATGCCTTGATTTATGATACTGGTCCCAAAATTGTGTCAAATGATGATCCTAGACTCATCATTACATTTGATACTTCGTCCAATGACATTCGTAAAATCGTGGCAAGGCATTGGCATGTTCTCACCCTTGATGCTGACTTGAAGCACATTTTGGGCAACCGTCCAACTATGACTTATAAACGTGCTCCTTCTTTTTTTTTTTTTTTTTTTTTAAACTTTGGTTTTATTAGCAGTTTTTAGAAGGGAAAAAAAAAACAAACGGCAACGCTGGGAGCGTTGTTATCATCCCTTTTAACATTGTCATAAAACCCCCAGGTTCCCCCCTCCCCCTCCCCCCCACCCCAACTCCTCCCCTCCCCCCAGATCAGAGTCACTTCGAAAGTCGGACAGCTGGAGCTGCCATCGTAGTTCATTGTACGTTGCCACAGAGGTATGCTATACTCTCACGTCCAAATTGGCTGGATGAGATCCGCTGTCTCCCGGGTCCTGGGCTACTCCTACGTCCTTGATTGAAGCATTCCAAACCCTCCCCCCACCAACTCGCCAGAGTGTTCTCATGTTGTCAGTGGGGGTTCCAACCCCATGCCCCATAGACCCCATACCAGTTGACCTGAAAGGGGCCCAGATCATTATTTACCATGGCCGTCAGTTTATCCATTAAGAACATGTTTTTGAGTTTCTTAAGCCAGTCTTCTTTGGATGGGGTCTCTGGGCTCTTCCACCTTTGTGCAAGGGCCACTCTACCCGCCCGTAACATCGTCTCCCACATTCTTGGGTACCTGTACAGTTCAGTGTCCTCCGGGGGGAGGCCCAGCAACATCGTTAGGGGGTTGAGTGGGATTAGTTCCTCGGTGACCTCGGCCATCCACCCCCGTACTTTCTCCCAGAACTCCTGCACCTTGGGGCAGGACCACCACATATGCCCCCTCGACCCCACTTGGCCGCAGCCCCTTGGACACCTGGGGGACACCCCCGAAAACATCCTGGACAGTTTCAACGGGTCCCTGTGCCAGCCCTGTAAGATTTTGAAGTTGTGCTCCATGTCCGATGTAAATAGGTTCCCATGGAATGCTATCTTAAAGACTTTGGACCACGCCTCCTCTGTAAGTGGTTCTCCCGCCAGGTCATCCCAGAACCCTCGAAACCCTCTTCTCCCCACCAAGTTAACGGTGTTCAGTATTCGGTACATTTTGGAGACCGCCCCCTTCCTTGATGTGGCCGTGTCCAGAAATTTTTCGAAGGGGGTCAGCTGTCTCCGTAGGGTCTGGCCCCATGATTGGTCGCAAAGGATGCCTTTCAGGCGCAGATATTCAAAGATTGAAAGGGACTCCCGCCCCAGTGCGTCTCGCAGGGCCTCGTATTCGAGGAACTCGCCCTCTTTGAACAGTTGTCCCGCCCATTCCAGACCCCCGTCCGACCAGGACTGGGCATTCCTGAAACCTCTGCTACCTAGTTTGAGCGGGTGGCCCCAAAGCGATGACATTGGAGAGGGCCATGTCGTGAGGTATGAGGTTGTGGGTCCCTCTTTCCAGAGTGTCCAAAGTATTCCCAGGGTTGGGTGGGTTTTCAGTTTGCTAGGGATGAGTCTGCGCGGCAGCCACAGGAGGTCGCGCACTTTCAGAGGGTGGGCATCCATATCCTCAAGGTATGACCAGTAGGTGCCCATCCCCTCCTTCATGTGCTCCAGCAAGACCCGCAACTGGGCGGCCCGGTAGTAAAGGAGAAAGTCCGGTAGCCCGAACCCGCCCTCCTCTCTGGGTAGTGTTAGAGTGGCCTTTCCTATCCTCGGGGCCCGCCCTTGCCATATAAACTCGCGGATTGCTTTTTGTAGATCGCGGAGCAGCTGGGTGGGGACCTCCGTTGGGAGCGCGGTGAATAAATATAGTAATCTCGGCAGAACGTTCATCTTTATCGCTGTCATGCGCCCATACCAGGACAGAATCATACCATCCCATCTCCTCAGATCTGACGTAACCCCCGCCAAGGTAGGCCCATAGTTCACCGGGGCCAGTCTCGAGAGATCTCTGGTCAGGGTTACCCCCAGGTACCTAATGGAATCCCTCCCCACCGCAATCCCCGCACACCTGTCCCGGGGGTCCAACCTCGGGTCCTGGACCCTCATGGGTAGGAGCTTTGATTTTGCTGCATTTATTTTTAGTCCCGAGAACTGCCCGAAGGCTGTCATCAGACGCAGTAGGGGGGGGAGCGAGGAGCTGGGCTCCACCAAGTACGCTAGGATGTCATCAGCGAACAGGGAGAGCTTGAACTCTACTTCTCCCCTTTTGATCCCTTTGATGTCAGGGTGGGCCCGGACCGCTATGGCCAGAGGTTCCATCGTCAGGACGTATATTAACGGAGAAAGTGGGCACCCCTGTCGTGTTCCCCTCGTAAGGGGGAATGAGTCAGAGAGTTCCCCGTTCACCTGCACTCTCGCTGTTGGGGCTTCATAGAGGGCAGAGACCCAGGTCCTGACGTGAGGCCCGAAGCCCATTCGACGGAGGAGGAGTTGCATGTACCTCCACTCGACCCTGTCGAATGCCTTCTCGGAGTCCAAGGAGAGCAAACTAGCCTCTAGGTCTGATTCCTGGGCATAGTGGATTAGGTCAATAGTCTTCCTAATATTATCCGAGCCCTGCCTGCCCTTCACGAACCCCACTTGATCCCCGTGTACTAGTTTGGGCATTATCCCCTCTAACCGTGTACCCATCACCTTGGCTAGGATCTTTACATCTATATTTAAGAGGGAGATCGGGCGGTAGGAGGAGCAGTCAGTGGGGTCCTTTCCTTCCTTGGGCAGTACCACTATGATGGCTCTCATCATCGTTTCCGGCAGGGTGCCCCCCTCCAGTACTGCATTGAACACCCTCGCCAGGTGTGTGGCCAGGATAGACCGGAACCTCTTATAGAAGAATACTGAGAACCCATCCTCCCCCGGGGACGTTCCCGCCTTCATCCCACCGATTGCATTCTCCACCTCCTCCTCTGTGACCCCTCCCTCTAGACCTTCTGCCATTTCGCCTGTCAGGGACGGGATCTGAATGGAGTCCAGGAACTCCTCAATCTGAGTGTCTTCCCCGGCATATTCCGACGAGTATAGTTGTTCATAGTAGCGTCGGAAAGCCGCTCCTATGACTGGGGTGCTGTGGTCTAGTGAGCCCTGTTCGTTTCTGATCGCCCTCACCATTCTGCTTCGCTGGACCTCTCTGAGTTTCCAGGCCAGGATTTTATCGGCTCTATCCCCCTTCTCATAGTATTTTTGTTTCACTAGCTGGAGGTTGCGTTCAGTTTTATGCAACAAGAGCTCCTTCAATTGAAATTTGTGATTTTCTAGGGCCGTGATCTGTTCCATAGCCAAGGGTGCCTCCGGGGGGCCCCCCGGCTGGATCTGTGCGATCTTTTCCCTAAGGGATTTTTCTTGGGCCTCCCTTTCCCTTTTTTTCTGAGCCCCCATTCTTATGAGAACCCCGCGTAAGGTCGCCTTGAAGGCGTCCCACAGCACGTGCGCACCCACCTCGCCATTGTCGTTCAGCTTAAAGTATTCCTCAATGGCGTCCTGCACTTCCTGCACCAGGACGTCGTCCTTGAGCAGGGAGTCGTTGCACTTCCATCGCCCTTTTCTGCCACTTCGCCATTCCCCTATAATAGTGGTACGGACCAGGTCATGGTCAGACCAGGGGACCGGGTCAACCCCATAGCCTGAGACATATGGGCGCAGGGACTCGTCTACCAGGATGTAGTCTATACGGGAGTATGATGTATGGATTGCGGAATAGTATGTGAAGGAGGGGTGTTCTGCCCTAGGGGTCGGGATGGTGTCCACTAGGCCCAGCTCTGTGTTCGCCCTCTGGAAGGAGCGGGCCATCATTTCGTCTGCAGCCCTGGTGGGTTGGGATTCCAAGCGTTTCCTATCAATTTTCGGGTCCAGGACCATGTTAAAGTCCCCCCCCACCACCATTAGCCCGCGTACGAATAATTTCAGTCTGTCCTTCACTCCCTCCCAAAATTGCGCCTGGCCTTCATTGGGGCTGTACACAACTGCAAGTGTTAAAGGGGAGCCCCGCAGGGAGCCCCTCGTCAGCAGGAATCGTCCCTCTGGGTCTTTCTGTGAGGCTTCTACTACAAAGCCAATGTCCCTCGCTAGCACTATGGCTACCCCCCTTTTCTTGGTCTTGTGGGAGGCGCTGAGGACTTCTCCAATCCCCCCCCCTCGTAGCTTTGGTTCTTTCCCCTTCGCCCAGTGCGTCTCCTGAAGGAAAAGCACGTCTAGTTTAGCCCTCCTGAATTCCCTGCAGACCAGGGATCTTTTGGTGGGGGTGTTCAGTCCCCTCACATTAAGGGAGCCCACGCCCAGGGTAGGCAGATCCTCAGCCATTTTCTAAGAATAACCAGCTACCGGATAGCTGACTCGTGGCACTTTCCTTGTCCGGCTCATTTCGTGTTGTCCTCTGATCTCCCATTTCCCTTCCCCCCCCTCCCCCCCAGGTGGTCCTGTGACCTTTCCCCAACTGACCACTGGTCCCCCCTGTGAACGTAACAATAACAACAAACCCCCTACCCCCCTCCCCCCACCCCGGCGTCCAGCCAAATAGTTCTACCATTGTTGGTAACTGGCCGGACCACCAGCCTACCGCCTTCTGCTGGGTGAATATCCAAATTAGAGCCTCCATGAGCCCCCCCTACCCCCTCTCCCCCCCTCAATGTAACTCTCATACTTGCTGTTCCGGGAGGATCCACAAAAGTTCGGACCCCATGGTCCTGGAGCCCGGCCTGTCTGCAGGCCGGAACAGATGGTGAGTCCCCGTGATGAATTCTGTGCACAGTTCCCCCGAGGCTGATGACGCCTGCCGTGGGATGCCTCAGCTCCCTTCTTCGCCCGGGTCCGACAGTCCCGCTCCGCCCTGGCCGGGATCCGTGTCATTCCTGTCCGCCGATGGGGACGGAGGGTTCAATTTTTTAAATTTCCGTGGGCCAGTCTTTTTTCTCCTCTCTCCTCGTGACCGGCGCGCTCTGGCTTCATCCGCGGCGAACCCAGAGGGTTCCCTTCGCGGGGTCGGATCCGTTGTGTATTCCTGTATTGCTCCCCTTATATCATCCTCTGTAATCAGGTTCACTCGTTGGCCTTCGTATTCGAACATGAGGGAGAAGGGGAACCCCCATCTGTAGCGTACCCCCTTTGTTTTCAGCATCTGGGTCAGTGGGCGGCACATCCTCCTTTTGGCCAGCGTGTATGAAGAGAGGTCCTGGAAGATGGCCACCTGAGCGTTGTTATAGGTTATCTCCCTGGATTTCCTGGCCTCCTCTAGGACCTTTGCTTTTTCAGTGTAGTAGTGGAAGCGGACCAGAATTGACCGGGGGCCCCCAGCTCTTCCCCCCGCTCTATGGATCCGATCGAACGTCGGTTCGGTTGTCATCTCATCCGAGAAGAGGAGGGTAATGATGTCCCTCACCACCCTGGTTAAGTCTCTTTCCGTCTCCCCCTCCGACTCCGGCACCCCAAAAATTCTGAGGTTGTTCCTCCGCTCTCTATTTTCAAAGTCGTCCATTTGTCTTGCCCTCTCCTCATCTCTCTTTTCCAGGGCCGTTAGTCTCAGGGCCGTGTCCAGCTCCTGGGTCGCTGCTGAGGACTGGTTGGACTCTAGTTGTGACAGTCTATCCTCGACTTTGTCCACTCTGCGGTCCATGTTTTCCAATTTTTGGGCGATGTCTGCCCGCATGTCCCTGATCTCCTGCAAGACCGAGGCAAAGCCCTTTTCCATGGTGAGGGTGGGCAGGGGTGGGGTCTCGGAATGAGACATGCCGGCCCGTTGGTCTGGGTCGCTGTTCTCCCTGCTGGTGCCTTGGTAGCGGTACTCCTGGAGGGTATGGCGCCAACTCATTCGGTCTTCCTGCTTCTCCCCTCCGCTGGTGCGTCCCTAGGGCCAAGGGACAGCGCCCGGTCGGGGAACGCGCTCTCTCCCCTTCTGGTCTGGCCCTCTGTGGGGGGCTTCTCGTGGGCGGGCACTCGCCCCACCGACCTCTGGTGGGGGCCTCACACCCCCTCCTCCCCTTGCGTCCTCTGTCTTTGGTGGCAGTTCTTAGGGTGGGGGGGAGCTGCTATGGTTGTCCAATCGTGGTTTGTTGGGGGGCTCTCAGGCGCGGCTCCTTCAGCGAGAGCCCCCAGGCGGGCACTCGCCCTGGGGTTGAACCCAGGGGCCTCCACCTAAGAAAGTGATGGGCTCGAGGGTAAAAAGATTTGTGTCCCCTCCAGGGCTGGGGGCGTTTTCCCCCGCGTCTTCCTGACCCTCTTTTTTTTTTTTTTTTTGGGGGGGGGGGGCTCGCGAGGGGGGGGCAGGGCCGACTCGCCCCTCCGAGCCCACCGATGCGTCCCGGTGTCCTTGAGGGTTGTGTGGGGGCTGGGGTGGGCTTCCCCCACCTACCTCGGCGCCGAGTTCGGGAGCGCGGGCAGGCCGCCTCTCCCTAAGCGGGTCGCGGCCCGCGTTTCTCCCAGCTCCTCAGCGGGGGACTTCCCCTCCGCGACGGCTCCTCGGCAGGTTGCTGCGGGGGTGTCGCCGGCGGGTCTTCTGCCGGGGCGCCGGCGCGCTCCGTGTTCGGGGGGTGAGGGGATCGCGCGCGCCTCCGAATGCAGGCCGCCGCTTCCCCTCTCGATGGCTGCGATGTTGCCTGGATCTCCCCGGGGCTCCTCCCCTCGGGCCGCGGAGCTCGTTCTCGGGCCCCCGGGGGTCCCCAGATGCCGCTCCTTCGCCTCGGGGGGCACCCGAAGTTCACGGGCCCCGTGGGCCGTAGATCTCTCGTGGGGGGGTCACGGGGGGGGCTCAGTCCCTCTTCGTGTCCCAGTTACGGCGGGAGCGGCGTATTCAGGCTGCCATTGCCTGTGCGCCCCCTGGTGGCCTCGCTCCTTCTTTAAGGGACAAACCTGTGTCTAGTTTTCTACCTCCCATGGGCAAGATCCAGCGTTCTAATACATGGCTTCCAGCCTCCCATACAGGATTCACTAAGTGCATCCTGTATGGGAGTGCCCATGCCACTGTTAAGAAATTTTTCCTGCATCCTATCACACAGGTCCAGCAGATGATACGTCATTCTATTAATTGTGACACCAATTTAGTTGTTTATGTACTTTCGTGCCCTTGTGGGCGTTGGTATGTGGGCAGTACTACCTGTAAACTAAAACTTAGAATTCTGCAACATCTGAGAGCCATCAAGAATTCTGATCCGACATATCCCATGGCTAAACATTTTAAATCTGAACATAACAATGATGCTAACATGTTAACATTTTTTGCTGTGGCACATGTACCCCCTCATCCGAGGGGCGGTGATCGTATTTTGAGGCTGAGACAACTCGAAACCAGATTTATTTTGGATCTTGACACTAAATTCCCCAGAGGTCACAATGTAGAAGAGGAATTGTATACCTTTTTGGGTACCTAATCTTGTGCCCACATGTATTTATCATTATTGCTTTTTCCTGCCATTTATGCTCTGTTTTCCGTTTTGGGGTCATCTTGTTTTCCTGGTTTACCACCTTTGTATTTCTGTATTCCTGTTTCACTTTCGTTGGTTTGTTCGCAGGTATTGACTGATTAATTTTTGTTTTCGCACTTATGATTATTATTCTGTCTTACCTGCCTGTCTTAGCTGATTATTTTGCAATAGGGGGAGCACTCTCTCAACTATGTCTTGTTTATTTTGGGGACCTATATGTAGCTTTTTGTTCTAGTTATTAGTGTCATTCCCTTCATTTCCTGACATTGTTTTACTATTCTTCAATGTTTTGAAATTACTGTTCTAGTCTACTGTGTGCTCTGGATCTGTTATGTTGCGTTTCTGCCTTCGGCTTTAGATACTCTGACATCATGGTTTGCACTTGCACTTTGATGACTTAGCTGCTATATTTTGCAAATTTGCACAGTATCAGGTCAATGCACTTGCACTTTATTACATTCTCCACTTTTGAGGTTGGACAGGCGCATTGTTGCCTTGCTGCTCTATTTTGCTGATTTGCACTGTATAATCGACATCTGATGATTTAGCTGCTATTTTTGCTGTTTGCACAAATTATCTTGCCGGCTGTATTACCTTGCTGCTCTTTTTTAACATTTAGGTCCAGTTCCACTGTTTTTAACCTGATTTTATATCTAATCTTGGTTGACTAGTTTTATTGTTATTGTATTGCATTTTCTATTCAAGTGTTCGGAATGACATGTTAGTTCATTAGGCTGACTATGCATTTACATGGGGTGATTTTAATGCTGGTTCATTTATTTTGAGTGTGGTTTATTACATCTTCCATGCTATGCGGTCATCACACTGCTACTCTATGCACTGTGCATTTATGTCTAGCAACGTCCCCATGCATGTATTGATACATGTTTGGGGGCCTTTTCCCTAATTTGGAGACTGTGGTGTTACATACTATAATTCCACACCTTGGTCAGTTTTAGTTTATCTCTACTGATCACTGACAATAGCATTTGCAAAGCACTGTGCTCTAATTCTTTAGTTTTAGCATATATACACACACTCCCTTCCAACATGGCCGCCCCTGTTCCCTTTTAGTTGGTAGCAGTCGTTGCCATCGACATAGTTGAGGGACTGTTGTTGATGGTGTATTTACCACTGTCCAACCCTCTCCCCCTCACGTGATGAAGCGCTCCGTATAGCGCGAAACGCATTGTTTGCAGGCTGCTACACTTAAGCGTCCTGTTGTTCTGTCTTCTATGTGCTGCTATGTGTCGTGCATTTGTTCTCTGCACGATGCTTTTGTTTTTTAATTTGATAAAACATTAAAGACATCAGTAATTCTTATACTGTGTCTGTTGTTTTTTCCGAACCTTTATTGAACCTGGCATTTGTTTTTGTGCCTGCGGGAGTGCGATTCGTTTTTTCCTCCCTTTCTGTTATATTTCCATAGGAAGAGAACTTTTTGGGCGGCCTATAACTCTGCTCCCCCTGGACGAATCCTCACCAAACTTTGCAAAAAAGTATATGGGCCGCTCATTTGCCAAGTTTGGTGAGATTTGGTCTGGGGGTGGGGGGTCCCCCAAGTCTTTTTTTTTTTTTTACTTTTTTTTTTTAACTTTTTTTTTTTTCATAGACATAATGGGAAAAAAAACTTTGCTCACGTCTACAGCCCAAACCGCTGGACAGATTTACACCAAATTTGCGGCAGGAGCAGCGGCTTGGTCCCGAAAGCGTGCTTTTGTTAATTTGGTTTAAATCCGTCCAGTATTCTTTAAAATGACCAAAACGTAAGGCGCAAAAATTAGTGATATCTATGTCCGCTCCGCGGACACACGTTCCTGTTCGCTCTGCGAACAGGACACGGATTGGCCAAGCGGCTTGCGTGATGTCCGCGGATATGACGTGCTCTCTGATTGGCTGGGGTGAAGTGTGCAGATTTTTGGAGACGCCCGCCATCTTGGATTCTCGTCCGGTGTCCACGGACATTGCAGCAAAACATATTAAAAAAAACATTGTACTTGTCAAACTGATCAACTAATGTTTGGGAAGGTGAGGGATGATGATGATGATGATGATGAGGATGGGATGGAATATGGCTGCAAGAAGCACAAAAACGTGTTCCGAACGTGAAGAAACTACATAGCGGTGTAGACCACGCTCACGCAGTAAAGCTCATGCGCAGAACTACTTCACCCGCTCTTGACATGTAACGTGCCAGTCAAAATGCGCACACACTTTCTTTTTCAAACTTGCATGTGCGCCTCATCCGAACACGGACACGCACAGGAGTTAACGGAAAACAAGTACCAGTGAATACTGGCCGCACGCGCTATAGAAAACACATAGCTGCGAAGACCATGCACACACGCTGGCGCTGTAGATAACATGTAGCTGCGTAGAGCACGCACTCGTGTTGTACAAAACACGTAGCTACAAAGAGCACGCACGCGTGTTTCCGAGCTTGCACGTGCTTTATCCGAATACGCACACGTGCTGTAGAAAACACATAGCTGCAAAGACCACGCACACGCGTTTCTGAGCTCTCACGCCTTATCCGAACACGCGTTGCACAAAACCGCACACAGAAGTTTGGAAAACACATACTAGGGAAGACCACGCACATGCGCTGGAACTGTAGATAACACGTAGCTGAGAAGACCACGCACACGCATTGAAGAAAAACATACAGATGACATGAATCCAAGCTCACATGCGCCTCGAGGGGCCCTGTATGGAACTCCGCCTTCCCTTTCCATGGTGGCCATCTTGTTAAAGGATTTTCCTTCCTACACCGGGACGCCGCAGGCGTACCGGTTTGGGAAGAAAAATCTTTTTTTATTTATTTTTTTAAGCCCCCCGGGTTCCCGCTTTGGGAACCTAGGAGGGTAATGGTCTTCATCCATTTAAAAGGATGTTATGGTTACGTTGCACTAATAAAAAACCTATGAAATTCAATAAAACCAACTTTAAGGGGACGTTATGGTTACAAGCAAAATCGAAAAACCCCTGAAATTCGCCAGTGATGGTAAGCTAAGCAACCATAACTTGCATGCACTGCTAAGACTAACACCCAGGACATCAAAGATGACATCACAAATATCATTGATGACATCAAATGTCTGGCTCCTTCTTTTTTGTTTGCTGACATATCTAGGCCAGGTGGTTCTCTTCACTGAGTCACAAACGGAAAATTCAAAAAGATACTACATTTGTAGACATTACCCTACTCATATGTTCTTACACTACTTTCCTTATTCAGTCGCATCATATGATGCATACACATAGGGGAAGAAGCAGGACTGAAACGCAGCACAATCGTGTATATAATACACAGTTGCTAATGATACTGCCTCGTTTGCTTATTGTACTCTCCATATATATGCCCCATATTTGTATGCATTATACTCTGTTTTGTGTGTATTACTACATATTTCTACTAAGTGATGCATTATTAGCTAATTACTACATGTTTCACAGCACAGAAAAGTCTAATACAGAAGCATTCACCTTTTCTTTATATAACTTTGGAAAATTACAAATATAGCACCTCTGTGGTGTATGCTGCAGCCAATACCTACATGTCGGTATGAATAGGTTCTTGAACTAGAAAACACACTGCAATGGAATGTTCTTTAGAATACTACATTGCGTAATAAACTATGTAGTGTATTACACATCTCTCGATAATCCCTGATACTTTTTTGGCAACATTGCATTCACAAACACTTGTATGAAATGTAAATGCCCATGTGATGTCATCAATGATATTTGTGATGTCATCTTTGATGTCCTGGGTGTTAGTCTTAGCAGTGCGCCGTGGTGGCGCGAGTTATGGTTGCTTAGCTTACCATAACTGGCGAATTTCAGGGGTTTTTCGATTTTACTTGTAACCATAACGTCCCCTTAAAGTGTTTTTTTTTTTTTTTTTTTTTTTTTTTTTTCCTGAATTGCATAGGTTTTTAGTAGTGCAACTTAACCATAACGTCCCTTTAACAATTTTTACTGAATTTATATATACAACGAAGAGGCCTTATAAGAAATCTCATTAGAAATGTTGAATATAGAGACAGACTGGCCCATGAAAAGCAAATTGAAGGTTAAATCACGTTTTAATCCACTATTTCAACCTGGTGGTAAACTAGAAGCTTTTCAAGATTTGGTGATTCACGATCTTCAAAAAGCACGATTCAAAACAACTAAAGCTAAACCCAATTTTTCCGCCAAAGAAAGACAAACCCTGAAAGAAATACAAGAAATCAGCAGTATCGTTATTAAAGCCTCTGATAAAGGTACTAACATTGTTATACAAAACAGAGTGGATTATATCAGAGAAGCTGAAAGACAATTATTAGATACCAGTTGTTATGAAAAACTCGAAGGAAATCCGACAGAAAGAATACAACTTAAGGTGGAGCGTCTTCTAAGGAAATGGTCCACTTTGGGCCTTCTGGATGAAGACGATTGCAGATTCCTGTATAATAAATTCCCCTGCACTCCAACCATCTACTTTCTCCCCAAGATCCATAAACATCCTACCAATCCTCCAGGCCGTCCCATTGTTACCCTGAACGGAGCTTCATTAGAAAACCTCTCTAAATATGTGGATCAGACTCTTCTTCCCCTCGTATTCACTGTACCGTCATATTTACGAGACACGAAAGACTTCCTCAGTAAGAGCGAAGGAATAGCATGGGAAGAAAATTACATGTTTGCCACATTAGATGTTGTCTCATTATACACTTCTATACAGCATGAGAACGGTAAAATGGCGTGTAAATATTTTTTAAACACAAGATCTCTAAACTATCTTTCACATGGTGAAATGATAGTTGAAATGATAGAGATGTGCCTCACCAACAACGTCCTTTTGTTTAATAATGAATTTTACAACCAAATCAGAGGAACTGCTATGGGTACGAGCTTTGCACCATCCTTTGCAAACTTGACCATGGGATGGTGGGAGAAGTATATAGTATGGACTGAACGTAACATCAAATACACAAATCAAGTGGTCCTGTGGCTTAGGTTTATTGATGATCTCTTCATCCTTTGGAATGGAGATGAGTGATTGGCTGGAATTCGTCAAAATATTGAATACGAATAACATCAATTTGAAATTCACAGAAACCCATAGTCGAGACCAGTTGGTCTTTTTTGGATGTGTTATTGAAAACAAATCAGAAGTAAGTTTTAACTGAATTGCATCGGAAACCAACAAGTTCCAATATGCCTCTTTTCGCAACCAGCAACCATCCGGTGTCTTTAAAGTGGAGTATTCCCTATGGCGAATTCGTCAGAATATGACGCAATTGCAGCACAATAGAAAAATTTGATCAGGAGTGTCGGTTCACTTCTGCAAATTTCGCCAAACAGCGGTATCCAAAATCAGTTTTGGAGAGAGCCTATTTGAAAGCTCGTAATTTTAACAGAAATACCTTGCTCTCTTCCAATTATACTCCGGAGAAAGACAAACAGGATGACGAAACAAGGCTAATTTTGACGTTTGGAACTCGCGCCAATATGTCAAATTTTTCAACGACATTGGCATATTTTGCAATCTGATGAAGTACTTTCTACCATCCTTAAAGATCGTATTAATATCACTTTCAGAAAATCTCCATCAATCAAAGACTCATTAGTCAGCAGTTTCTTGCCCCCGTGTAGAAAATATCGAACAGTTCTTGGCTAAATGCAAATACAACAGGATTATACAAATGCACTAAATGCAAAGCCTGCAAGTATGCCCTAAATAGAACAAACTACACGCATCCAGTTACGAGACAAGTAATTGGATTGCAAAATTACATCACATGTAATACGGAGTTTGTGGTCTATGGACTCTTATGCCCATGTAACCTTTGGTACATTGGAAGCACTATCAGCAAATTGAAGCTGAGAATTTTACAACACATGCGAGCCATAAAAAACTCAGACCCCTCCTATCCTATGGCTGTCCATTTCAAAGATGTTCATCAGGGCAAACTGGACTGTCTAAGTTTCCTTGGCCTACATCATATAAAAGCCAATCCACGGGGAGGCAATAGAGAACTGTATCTGCCGAAAAAAGAAACCAAATATATTTTAGACTTTGAATCCAAAGGACACAATTTAGTTGAACTACACCTACTTGGGAACCTAGAGCCACAGGACCGATATAGCTTATCTTGTTGGGTGTATTGACAAGTGCTAAGCTCTCCATATGAAGTCTGTTAGTCAACAAAAACATCTTTTTAAATTTGTGTTTTTATATTGTAAAATGTTATTCACCTAGATGGTTCTTATCGCCAGTTCTTCAATTTATGGTTGTCCAGTCGAATTGAGAGGTTAATTTTTAAACATATTTATGTCCCCCACATTGCATAATTGTTCTAAATCCTATTGTACTATAATGGTGCACATATTTTTATTGGTTTTATTGCTTTTGTACTGAGTGGTTTATTTTAAATATTCATGTTTGCAGACTTAATAGCAGAAATTGGTTTTAGCCATATTTTGCACTTTATGCATTAGCACTTTACCTTTGTTGCTTTATATAGCAATAGATGCACTTTAGCACATGACACTTTTAAGCACTTAGCACTTTACTACTCTGCTTATATTCAATCAGCTGCAAACATTTATATCGAATCATAGCCTGTCAATCAAATTCTTCAGGAATGTGCACTGTGCAAGTAAAAGTAAAAATGAAAAATGAAGAATTTTAGGATTGTTTTCTATTTTAGAATTAATAACTTCTTGACTAATGTGCAATTTTGAAAGGGACATTGGTTTTAACCCTGGCAGATTTACAAAAGAGTTAACCCACTCGGGTTATACTTGCCAGTAATATATATATATATATATATACAGCCGGTACTAGAAAGCGACAAAGGACAAATGGCACAAAGAACCATAGAGACTGGTTAATTGTTTGTAAACCTATATTTACACAGTTGGTTGTGGGTTTTACTTGTACGTGAACAAGCTGCGAGTAGGTGGCGAAACGCGTTCTACCGTGCACTTTTTAATCTGGCAGATGCCTAATAAAACTGGATAATGAACTTAACCCTACACTGCATTGGTTTTTGATTCGAGGAAGCAACTGACACCAGCGGTTTGTGTATTGCCACGAGTGCCATCCCTCCCTGGGAGAACTGGAAATTCTTTTTCCCGGCTTTTGCAAACATATATATATATATATATATATATATATATATATATATATATATATATATTCTGCTTAGCCCACATGCTATGCAAAGGCCGACATTTAGTGGAAGCTGCAGAGTATTACAGTTTTTGAAACTGGAAAAGGGACGTTGACAGGGTGTGCCAGTAATATTATCCCTAGTGTGATGTCCACTGTACCCATGGTCCTTCATGCATCGAGGTCCCTTAGATTGTTTATTTCCGTCATCATTGTCAGATGCTAAAATGCAGAGTTCCTTTTCGGCTAACGCCATTGATTAACAACGTACTTAGAGTAATTCTTTCTGTCCTTTATCACCGTTCTTCAAACATCGACAACAGCTTCAAGGACCAACCTCGTTGGACGCAGAACTTGCCTCGATGACACTCATTTGGCCTTATTCATATCTTAGGCTACTAAAGACAATGCATATTTCCCCTTTCCCCCCCTCTAGGTTCGCAAAGCTGCTTTTCCAACCAATCATGGAACATGCACACTTTTAAATGTTGACCAATTGCAAAAAAGATTTCTCTGGAAGGACAAGCACTGGGTGTGCAACCTCTGTCTTCTGAGGCACCACAACGAGGGCCATTGCAAAGCTTGTCCACTTTTTAAATCCAAGACCCTAAAGGACCAAAAGACAAAACGTTGGGCCCACCATGCCAAGCAGGTCGAGGCTGCAATGGACATGGAGGGAGCTTCCAGCGACAGCAGCATTGCAGTCTTTTCGGACAAAAAAGGCGTTTGGGAACCTTCGGATTCCCACGTGTTAGCCCCTGACCCCATCAGACAGGCCGGCAATACTGTTACGGGGACAACACTTCCCATAGGTAGAAAGAGAGTACATCACATAAAGAGTGTTTCCCAGGGGGAGGGTACTATAGCTGCAACTATGAAACAAAGGATAGCCTGCTCCAGAATTATTTGCCACTCCTGTAATTATCCCAAGTACCGGAAAGTGGTCTGCTGAGGATATTGATGTAGAGATTCATGTCTTTTATGGGCAGTTTTTATTTTATTTTAGTGAAAAAAATCCACAAGCAATAGAAAGCTTACAAAACATGCCTCCAACTAGTGGCGCCACATTTTCACAACCCCCAGAAAAAAGGGCACGGCCAGACACCCTTCAAGTAACCCCCTGAACAGGAACCAGACCAATTTGATCCTAATACAGACTCTTAAAATACCCTAGGGGAGGTACGTCATTATTATGACGAAGATGTTTGTCTTACCCTCTCCAGATCACGTAGACCCACCGGTGGATAACCAACTACAATTTAATGACATGCCTCATGAAAGCAGCAGACCATTTTCAGATTCAAACTCGGGAAACACCATTCAACAAGGATTCTGTCGAACACATATTGGGTGACAAAAAGGCTGTAACCCAATTTATTCCCATTCTACAGTCAATACAGAGAAGAATTCAACCAAATCAAACGCGGGCAGTAAACCCTTGTATTAAGAATGTTCTGCTCTGCTCCCACAGACCCCCTTTACATCAGGGGTCAATGAAAGCCAGACTCGCTGATAGCTACCAAGACAAGGAAAAGGGTGGGAAGCACCCCCACCCCCATAAAGAGAGCAAGAAGATTTACACTCTCGGGAGAAAAGTGGCCACCTCAGCGGATTATAAAACTAGGATTGCTAACACCACTTTGCTGGCAAGTTACAGCTGCCACAAGTGAGAAGAGATTGAATCTTGAAAGGCCTCAGCCCCAGAACCTCTAGTCCAAACTGTCCCTCTCAGTAGCGGAAGGAAAGGCGGTGTCTAACTGCATCTTAAAAAATAACTTGGATGCAGCAGATAATGCTGGTAGAATCATCGCAGAAGGTACTCATAAAACTCCATGCATGGCTGCGCCAATCCGGTTTTAAACTAGACGAGGGCAACACTACTCCAATATGCCTAATGTCTTGTTCGGCAAGGCGGTTAAGGATGTGTTAAAAAGTACCAAGAAACACTTGTGTATAGGCGCGTTACAAATGCCATATCATATCAGATATCGTATCATATCAAGGAAGAGTACGACGCTCAGTCTTTTGGCTCACTAACAAACCATCAGGCCAAAGAGGCAGAAACAATTTGCAGAAGGTTTCCGGATCTAGCCAAATCGGGGGTCATCCTGGGGTTCCAATTAAGGATAAGCCTCTCCGGGCTTCCAATGGGGCCAGCGAAGATCTCGTGGCCGGGGGAGTTCCTACTCTTCCAGAGGTGGAGCAACTCCTCCAAAGCAATGACCACCTGCTTCAGGTCCCCTCCCATGACCCTCCAGTAGGAGGGTGAATAACACACTTCACCCACGCATGGGAGGGAAATCGTCTCGTACAAGTGCATGCTTTAAACCACGGCGGGTGTTTATTGCAGAGTTACTGCAGCGACCCTCCAACCATCCCCTGCGTCAGATCCGCCACAAGGGAGGAACAGCGCATCCTTCTGGAAACGATAACGCTGCTGTTAAAGGACGCTGTCGAAATTGTCCTGGCGAACCAGGTAAACAAGGGTGTCTATTCAACGTACATCCTTGTGCCAAAAATAAATATAACAATGCGCCCAGTATTGAATCTTCCCCCTGAAAACACCTATGTCAAGCCACAAATTCTGCATGACCACAAGAAGTAATCCCACTGCTAAAGCAGGGGGACTACATGGCAACCTTGGAAATGAAAGATGCCCATTTTCATATTTCAATGTTTCTAGCTGACAGAAAATTCTTTCGTTTCAAGATCGCAAACCAGCACTACCAATTCAAAGTGCTACCCTTCGGAATAGCATCCGCTCCAAGGGTGTTCACTAAGGTGGTGGTGGTGGCTCGCCTGTGCAGGTTGGCAATCCCTGTGTACCTCTACCTGGTCGACAGGCTGATCATAGGGGAGTCACCCCATATTTGCAGGCAAAACGCACAAAGAACAATAAACCTTCTTTTCCAATTGGGTTTCTCAATAAACTAGAAAAAAACCAAACCTTGTACCAAACAAGACCAAACAGTTCCTAGGCGGTGTCATAAAAACCAAAGAAGGGCTAGTCTTTCCATCAAAGGAAAGAATCCTAAACGTACTGCTGCTAATAACTGTGTTTGCTCGACATGATGGCATCTTGCATTTACCTGGTCCCACACGCGCGATTGCGCCCAATGCAGGAGTGGTTGGCAAAACGGTGGTCTCGGGCAAGCGGTCGGTGGGACGAACTAGTGGTCGTTTCACCAATACTAGTACACACCCTTTGATGGTGACAAAGGAGAATCTGTTAAAGGGAAAACCCTTCTACGGTCGCTGGTGCAAGCGATAGTTACAACAGACGCATAAATCTACGGGTGAGGCGTGGGGGTTGGGGGCTGGATCACCTTCATCTCACAGCACATGGTCTGTGGACCCACATCACAGCACAGAACCAGATCAACCTGCTGAAACGTCTAGCAGTATTCAAAGCGCTCCATGCATTCGAAGCGCAGCCGATAAATCGGTCAGTACAGATCCTCACAGACTGTACCACTGCAATGTTCTACTTCAACCAGCAGGGGGGGGGCACACATTCTCCAAATCTGTCCAAGCTAGCACATAAAATCTGGAAATGGGAACTCAGATGGGGGGACAGGGGGAGTCAATGTTCCTCCCTTCCCAACATGTTCCAGGGGAACTCGACACGCTAAGCAGAGATCCACTACCAGAAGATCCCGAGTGGCAACTCAACACAAGTGTCATTGTTAAAATGTTCTCGCAGTGGGGTTAGCCCACACTAGACTTGTTCACTACAAGAGAAAACGAGCAGACTTCACATCAGGTTGCCTCAACTATACTCAAGGGGAACGACCTGTGGATGAGTTGGTCAGGGAAATTTGCTTACGCTCCCTCCCCCTGCCCCCCCCCCCAACTCAACTAATGACAGGGTGGTGAACAAGATTCACAGAGAACAGATGACGCTTATCCTAGTTGCTCCCATGTCGGCAAGGCAACCCTGCTATCCACATCTGCGCAAACTGGCTATGTGTGATTCCCATCAAACTCCTGTGCCAGACCAATTTGCTATCCCAGCACGTAGGAGCAATGTTGCCCCCCTCAACCTCACTCAATGAACTTGGCAGCATGGCTCCTGGTGTCATAGTTTGGACAAAGGTGTATGGATATCTTCAAGGAGGCACGTAAACAAAACACTGTTATTTCGACAAGTGGAGGAGATTTGTAATTTGGTGCCAGTCTAAACCAATACACCCCATAGATTGTACTCCATCCCACATTCTTCATTACATGCGCCACTTGCTAGACTTGGGGTTAGTTTTTAACTCTATAAAGGTTCACCTGGCGGCTTTATCAGCATACACCACCTCTCAAAATAGAATCGTGGTGGAAAGTTCCCGTCATTAAGGCCTTTATGGAGGGAGTAAAGCGACTACACCCCCCCTATTTCAAACCCACAGCCAGGCTGGGAGATCTCTCAACGTAGTACTTGCAAATCTCATGGGACTTCCCCACACCCCCCCCCCTTTCCTTTGAGCCTATGCAGAAGTCAAGTCTTAAACACGTCACATACAAGACTGCTTTCATGATGGCTATAACCACCATAAGAAAGTCAATGAACTTCAAGCTTTGTCAGTGCAAGACCCATTCTTTGTCATCCACAAGAACAAATTGGAATTAAGAACACACCCTAGGTTTTCATCTAAGTTGATCCCCAAATTTCACATAAACCAATCCATTGAGCTACCAGCCTTCTTTCAGAACCCGACTAGCTCAGCTGAGAAGAAACGCCATACACTAGATGTAAGGAGAGCGGTCCTTGACTATGTAAACAATACCAGACCGCTCAGCATAACAGACAAACTGTTTGTCTCTAACACCAGGCCGAGAAGGAGACGGCATTTCCAAAAATGCCATCTCCAGATGGATAGTCGGGTGCATACATCTTTGTTTCGCTTTATTAAGCGAAACACTGTCTTTCCCACTAAGAGCTCACTTCACAAGGGGTACGGGAGCTACTTTGGCCTTTATCGCAAATGTCCCACTGGACACCATTTGCAAAGCAGCTACATGGAGCTCAGTACATACTTTCACTTGGCACTACTGCATTGACATTCATTCTAAAGCAGATACCCAGGTGGGGCAAGCGGATCTAAAACATCGATTTGCCACTGGACGTTCTCATAACCCACCACCTTCTCGTAACACTGCTTGCTACTCTATGCATATCATGTGATCTAAGCCGATTCCATAAGCCTCAGCAGGGATACATTTTCACCGTAATCGTATTTATGATGCTTGTATTTGCTTAGATTCACATGCGCCCACCCGTCGCCCCCTTGGAGTAGAAGGTGCATAGATCTTTTTTATCTGATACATATCTGCTTTAATACACCTGTACTCACTTCATGCAACCTCATGTCGGAAACAAAACAATCTGTGGGACCTAGACGCGCGAAGGACCATGGGTACAAAGGAAATCGTACTAGGGCTAGTATTACTGGCACGCCCTGTTGCCTTCTATTTTCGAGTTTCGAAAAAACAACTGTAATACTCTGCAGCTTCCACTAGATGTCAGCCTATGCATAGCATGTGAATCTAAGCAGATACATTACTCACAGTAATCATATTTTTGATGCTTGTATAATATATATTTTTTTATGAAAACAGCACTTATGGTCTGAAGCCAGCTAAAGAGATGGGGCCAGAGGCTGGAAGTAGCTAGAACGGCTACAGACTGGAAGTGTGATTTGACTACAAGAGCAGATCAGAAGACGGGGAAATGTAGTTTTCAAAACAAAAAAACATGTAAATGAAAACGTTATGTTGGTTTTGTGTTAAGTGTTGCAACTAACATGTTTAACAAGGTGCCTACCATTTGAGCACAGCCTCAAAAGCTTTGGTATATGTCACTCTTTGAGAAGCAGTGGGAATTATCCTTTGTTTTCTCTCCTATGACTAAGTTATCATTTGAACTGTTATGATGTATCTTGCTGGCCCTATACCCATGTTTGCTGTCCTACCATGAAAATTAGTTTGAACAAAAGTGTTGAAACTGCAGAAGTATATTAAAGTAGTTGAAGCATAAGGTTCCTTGTGGTATTGATGGGTTAATAAATAACGCATTTATACAGATTTTATTTCATTTGTGGGGGTCCCCTCAAACTCCAGTTTCACTTTGTTTATAACTCCCTCCCCTCAGAACCCCTTACACCTCCCAGTATGGTATTTTTTCGATAATGATTAGTTTACATGTTTTCCGATGTTACCTATTCAGTAATATCACTGGATATCGTAGTATAATGCTCGCCTCCGGTCTTGACATCGAATTTGAAAAAAAGTAAAGTGTTCAGACCTTTGAGACTGCGTGTGGAGACCTGTGGCGATATGTCTTGCTGTCTTGTCTCCCATCCACCTGCCAGATAAGGAAATCTGAACACGTTCTTTCTGACGTTCAGGCTGCAAGGTCAAAGCCACTGCATTCGCTGCAGCCTATAAACAACTTTGCGATGCTGACATTTCACAGTAAACTGGTATAAATAAAGGTCACGGTATTTATGGTTCAATCAAGAGTTTATTTTTTTATATTGGTGTGCCGTTACACCCCTATCGTAAGCCCCCAATGTTGCCAGTGGGGAATGTGGTTGATGGGGCCTGCAGACCCAACGACCATGGACTCTGGGGACCCCTGGAGTGAATATATTTTATCTTGAATAACCTGCCATCCAAGGGAAACCAGATAAAAGTACTCACGATGTTTGCTTGGAACAGGTGAAACAATATACTAAGCCAGAATCTTCTTTTTCAGAACGAGTGGAAACCTCTGGTCACCCAGGGACATGGGCCCTTCACTACCCCGGCCGCCCAAAACAAGAACAGTCGTCCTTCACAGGAGTTGGACCCACCATCCTGAAGAGAAAGCTGCGACTGATATTGCTCCGTGAGGATGGGGGAAACCTGATGGCTCTGCATTCAAACATGGATGGCACACTAGCAGAAACTGCCCCTGAAGATGAAAACGGGGCTGCTACCAAGACGGCCAAGGGAAGATTTAGCAGCGTTTTGGGATCCCAGAGGTGGTGTATGCTTACAAAATCAAAGTGGAAGACTCGGACTGTAAAACTGCGGTAACACGTCTCGGAAAATGGTGACAGAATGGAAGACCTGACCCAATTGGGTGAGGTGTATCAGGAGAATGAAGAGGACCTGGGAAGTACGACGAGCATTGGAAAGCGAGCACCAGAGCACCTGAAGGACACCAGTAGCGCCAGACTGAGTGTCAAAATCGTCTGGGATGATTTTTGGTGTGAAAATCCTGCAACGGTTAAGCAGACCTAAGTTTCAAAAGATCCGGCGAAACTGAGTGTAACAAAGTTTCAACTAATATGTACCTTCATTCACAGAGGCTGGCTTTTGCTATCCCACCAATCCCATTAGGTGATCGAACACAAAGATTTGGATGGCCAGCATATCGGCTTAGCCCCAAAAAATGCTAAACACCCCGGTCCACCTGCCCAGTAACTGTTTCAAACCAGTGCAAACCACTACAGAGATTGCTGGGCTCACAAAGATCCTGTGTGGGCAGAAACACCATGCCAGGCTGTAGCAAGGTTTTCCTGAAGAAAGGAAGCACTCGAAACAAAAAGCTCAAGAGTTGGACAAATGAGTACCATAATCGCAGCAATGGTAAAGCCAAAACTAAATACTAGTTTCTACCACCTTACCCCCTAAAATCAATGTCGGGTGAACTAAACACTGTAGGGCACAAAAGGGTGGCTTAAGAATCGGTGTGGCCTATGTATCATGATCCGCCGCGACTGGCGTGCATGGAGCCGATGGCGTTGGAGCGGCCATTAGCGGTTCCGCCACGTCTCCGTGCAACGCACGGTCACGGTCTAGTCTTCCGGCCGGCTGCCGGGAGGTGATCGCTTATTAGCCGCTCCTACCCGGAAGTCTGCGCGTTGCAACCTACTCGCGTCAGGCTTTCGGGTTGAAGCGCTAGTAAGTTTTCTCTCCCTCTGTGTGTTGCTCGGCGCCTTTTCTCGGTGCCGGAATTTCTCCCTTCTGCTTTCCCCCTTCCTTTGGGTTTTTCCTTCTGCCCTTGGTCCCGCAGGCTCGCGTCAGGTTTAGCAGGGAGCGCAGCATTTTCCTCCTTCTCCTCCAGTTTTCACTCCCTTTCTCACTTCAGTATTTCTTGCGTTCTGATCTCAGGTTCGCCAGCCCTCGTATCTCTGCCTGCCTCTTCCATCCGGCTTCTCAGACAAGTACTCACCTTCTGCCGATCTCATCTCAGTACTTCACCTAGGGGTTTTTTATGCCTACGGCTTTTTCCCCGCTGGTCTGAACCGGAGGAGGGGCCCCCCCCAGATCTTCTATTCAGAAGTCAGGGTGGCTTCCCTTTGGGGCAGATCCTTTCCACAAAAAAAAGGAAAGAGGAAAGAAGAGCTGTGGAAGAAACGGTTCGGGGGAACCCTACATTCGGAACTCACAGGTGAGGAGGAGGGGGATTGGAGTGAATCGGAAGGGGTGAAGGAAACATCGGAAGTGGACACTATGAGACTTATTGGTGACCTAAGACCATATTTTCTCAGGGAGTAATACAAAGGGATCTAGTGGCAGGGGAATAAAGCAGAAGTCCCTCTGACATCAGAATCGGTGAGAGAACCCAAGAAAATAAAGGGGTGGGGGACGGAGTACCCGCCCCATAACAGCCTGCAGAGCCTCCAAAAAATGAATTTTGCCCTAATTAAAACGTCAACTTTTGTTTTTTCCATTATGCTATAAATGTCCTGTGGGTGGGTCCTTATTTTCATTTTAAACCTTTTGCGTATGGAAAGTTAAGGTAACACAGGCATGTTTGTATGGCACCAGGTTGTCCCAAGTAGTTGTTGGTGCTAAGCAAACATGGCTCTCCTAGGCAATAGGCACGAGCTAAATGGCTCCGTGCGATTTCAAACTCTATATTTAGTATGAAAGGTTTATTTTAAAACCACGATGTACTTGTTATATTTTTGCTTGGTGTAGGTGCGCTTCACCCCACCCTTTGTCTGACACACTCCGTAGTGCCTGCCCAGAATGTTTGCGTTCCATTGTATGCCTGTATTAAGGGCAACATATTGCACTGCTGCACCCTTCTAAGCATAGTGGGGATCCTTCATATGTAGCCTAGCAGCACTGATGTATGTACCGTTGCTGTATGCTGACTTTATGTATGTGCTTCACCAATCCCTTGTGCGTTTCTGGCACGGGTCTTCACTCCCCTCCATTTCCCTTAGACTGAAGTGTCCATGCTTGTTTAGAATTCCATAGAGCTTTGTAGGCAATCATTGAGCCCCCTCACCAGTGTCCATTGCTTGGGAGGCCGTTGCTCTGGGTGAGAGGTGGGGCTTCTGGGATTCCCGCGCAGCAACCCGATCTGCCCTTATGTTATGTTAACTTTGGGTTTTCCAAGTTGCAGAACACTTTCTCAAGCATTTCGTTATTGCAAACATTCCCCATTCTATTTGGGAAGTGGTTGTCCCTTCCTGTTTTTTTTCCCCCTGTGCTCTGGGACTTCTAATCCTGGATACATAAGAAGAAATCCTGCACTTCAAGTTGTGGGATGCAAAAAAGCAAGACTGGATACTTCACACATGTAATGGGGCAGGTTGGCTGGAAATGCTTGAACTTGCCCTAACGCTCCTTTGTCATTTTGACAGTTTCACCAAAAGTGAATCAAGGCCTTGGTGCTGAACCCTTAGTTTTACGATTATAGCCTGTGCTCGCATAAGCTTTCCGCCCCTATAGCTGTGCGGTTGGTTGATTGTGACTTGAAGGGTTTTTTATTTTCTGCTGGATATACACTGAAAGCAGAACAGGAAGACTTGACACAGTGGGTGAACAGCTAACCTGTTTATATCCGAATGTTGTTCCCCGAGTAGCACAATCGCTATACCATGCGTTACATGACATCGGAGTCGTACATCTCTGTAACGTGCACCAGCTTGGAGTGACTGTTCCTTAAACAGCGTGCATGTGACCGTTGGAAGACGTGGCAAATCTTGAGACAGACACACCCCTATTAGAGTTGAACTGTGGCCAAGCTGGCAGCTCGGCTGTGGTCGCACGGAACTTTCCTGTAGCAGGATGCAACCGTAATGTTGGCACAAGTGGTGTGCATAAATCGCCCCAGGCAGGTGTTGATCTTTCTTTTAAAAAATGCAGCGCAGTTCTTATTGCTCGCGTAACACTTCAGCAGCTGTCTTCACTTAAAAGCACAGCATTGGGGATGACTGAAATCGAATATTCATTAGTTTATTACTTTTACTGTGCCTTCATTGAAGTCGCAAAAGATGACCTGCACAAGGTCAAAATGCGCTTGCTAATATTAGTGAGCCCCTCCTTCAGTGCTATATATTGGCCACAAAGCCCTTGATGAAACATTGGTATTGACATGTTACTGACAAAAAGCGCATTTTAAAACATCACTTACTTTACGGAACAGCACGTTAGCCAAAACAAAATGTGGTTTAGAGATGTAAATTCTTTATTGTAGTGGGCATGTTTCATGGCATCATCAGCAAATGTAGGCTAAGAATGTTATAGCAGTTTAGATCCAGCTCCCACAGTATCTGTGTCGTCCCCTATGCTAGCCATATATCTGCACCAACTGCTTCATCTATGCGTGCCATCTTCAGACATCTGCCGAATATGCCCTATTCCTTTCATTGTCATCCCCCTAACTCCATTATATGCATACACCACTTCATCTGTGGCATTGACATAAGACTAGTCCTCACCATTATCTGATGACCCGCTTCATCCATCTGAAACATCTGGTATGTATTATATTGTATTTCTCCAGCATGGGGTCTGGCATGGATTCACATGCTCATGAATATTCCCCGTCGTCAGGCTGGGAATCCTCGGTAAAGAAAAAACCAGTATCAGTTTCGTTTCTGATCCGTCTTTCGTAGTAATAACCAATCACTGGTCTCTGCGTCATACTGACCACAGCCAATGACTGCCCTCTACCTAAGCACCGCCTCTGGCAGCCATCTTCAGATTTTTACCGCACGTTCATGTGTTGGGATCCTCGTGCTATTGCTCTCGAGCGTTAGTACTATTTTTTTTTCACGTTTTTTTCTCAAAACTTTGTTTTTTCCGGTCAAAAGAGCCTCAAGCTCCACCGACTCTCCATCCGATCAACGGGGACCCGTGTCGGATTCGTCTGCGCCCTCAAGGGTGAAGATTTCGTCGAGCTACGTTTTGGAGGACTCCAGAAGCTTCTCAGGCCCGGACATGGCCCAGGAGAAGGGAAGCTCGACGCCCGGAAAGCTGTTCAGGGTCTGCCCTGGATGCCAGCTGCAGAACGTCTTTAAGGAGGACTAACACTCCTTTTGTCTCTACTGCTTACATGAGGACAAGACGCACGTGGAGAAGGACTGTGCGTTTTGCGGCAATATGTCGGAGCGGACCATGAAGGACCGCCACCAACGCCTCGCCAACTGGCTGGAAGGGAAGAGCCCGTCAGGCGAGAAGAAAAGGAAGAAATCCGAGCGGTCTTCTAAGACCTTTGAGGACGCCCCGGCGACGGGGGTCCAACACAAGGCCAAGCACCGCGAGTCCGCTGGCACCGGGAGCGCCGAACGGTCGGGCTCTACGGGCGCCAGGCACGGTGCACCCTCCCCGGCACCTTCAGCCACGAGCCAACGCTCTGGGTCGGGTAAGAGGAAGGGCGAGCACCCGGCGAAGCTCCTGGAGAGGCCCCGGTCGAGCTCGAAGGCCCCATCGGAGGGGGAGCGAGGCAGTGTCCCCCCCCCCCCCCCTCAAGGATAAGGCGGTGAGCGCACCTAAGGTGGTGAAGGCCTTAATCCATCCGGCCAAGCCCTCTATCGATACTGTCGCGGCGGCCCTGGCTCAGCCTGTGGAGGCTACACCAGTGGTGGCGACCTCGGGGCTCAGAGTCTCCCTGCCACCTCGGAGGGAGTCCTCTTTTGTGCCCATCGATAGGACCCCCGTGAAATCCCCGGCGGGGAAGAAAAAGGGGGGGCAGGGCGTCGTCGTAGATTCGGCTTCAGAGGAAGAGCTGATCGAGGTCTTAAGCCACGGCCTTGGCGTGGATGAAGACCGGCCCGTCGGGATGGAGCCCGACGCAGGTGACGACGACAGCGTCGAGGGTGCCGACAGGGCCCCTGATCGCCCGTCGGATTCCCCTCTGCCGGCGCCGCAAGACAACTCGGCGGCCATTTTGTTGGCTATACAGTCCTTATGCTCGGAGATAAGGACGAGACTACCGTTGCCGATGGAGGAGCCTCTCCCGTCGGGGGATCCTGAACCGGGACCTTCGGGTGTTCCCCCTCCCAAGAAAAGGATTCACCCTCCACCTCCTTTTCAGCCGTCGCGACCCGTCCAGCCCTCCTCCCCGTCCACCCGAGGGGATGATACGGGGACTGACACGGCAACGACGGGTACGGACGACTAGGTATACGACGAGGATCTCCCGTCGTCACCTCCCGCCAGGGCCTCTCCGCCCGACGAGATTGGATCGTTCCACTCCATGATCGCCAGGGCATCCGAGCTTTTCCAACTCTGCCCTGAGGAGAAGAAAAAGGAAGGATTCCTTTATCAACGGCGCGAGGCCAAGAGGAAGACGGTCCTCGCGGTGCCTCTACTGGACGACATTTGGGATGAGGGCCTCGCCCTCCTCAAGAACCCTTCCACGACGCCAGCTAGAAGAGACCGGTACGAAAAGAAGTACCGGGTCCCGGACGCGGCCCCCCTGTGCCTCCGGGCGCAGCCTACCCCGGACTCCGTCGTCTCCGCGGCGGCCAGGAAGAAAGCGGGGGGGGGGGTGCGGCCTCCACTTCGACTTCCCCACCGGACGGCGAGGGAAAGAAATTGGACGCTATGGGACGCAGGGTCATCTCGTCTGCAGCGACGACGATTAAAGCGGCCAACGCCTTGGCTATCGTGGCCCGCTACGACAGGGAGCTATGGTACAAACTGGCTCCCCTGCTGGACTTCCTACCGGACGACAAGAGGGCGGATGCCCTGGAGATCCTACAGGAAGGTGAGGTGGCGTCGGACCACGCCATCACTATTGCGACGGACATCGCCGACACTGGGTTTCGCCAGTTGGGCAACGGCGTGTGCCTTAGGCGGCGTGGATGGCTCAAGGCTACAGACTTCCGTCAAGACGTACAGACCAGAGTCCTGGACATGCCGTTCGATGGGAACAACCCATTTGGGAAAACAGTGGACGATTCCCTTCAGGCCATTAAAGCGGACATAGACGGCCCGGGCCCCTGGGGTTCTACAGCAACGACGGACGCCCTTTCGAAGCAGCTGAGGCAAGGGCGCCTCCAAAGGTTCCGGCGGCGGTTTCTCTACCTAACGTCAAGCGGCCCGCTCATCGTCTCAAGAGGCCTACAGAGGACGAGGCAAGTCTGGAGGACCCCGCTGTCGTCGCCAAGGAGGTCAAGGCGGCAAAGTCTCGTCGAAACAGGATTGAACCGGCCGTGGGGTCGGGCCCCCACCGAAGCACCCCGGTGGGAGGCCGGCTGGCGAGCTTCGTCAGCGTGTGGGAGTCCATCTCCACCGACCGTTGGGTGCTGGACGCCTTGGCCCGGGGCCACGCGCTCGAGTTTCAAAGAAGGTGCCCGCGCGTCCCCCCCCATGGCCAGGAGAGAGCTTCACGTCCCTCAGCTTCTCCTGGAGGTAAAGGCGTTGCTCAGGAAGGGCGCCATCGACCTCGTCCCAAAGAGGCTTCGGGGCTTTGGAGTTTACTCGAGATACTTCCTCGTGAAGAAGAAAACGGGAGGATGGCGCCCCATCCTAGACCTGCGACGTCTGAAAAAGTTCATCAAGGCACAGAAGTTCCGGATGGTCACCCTCCAGCACGTCATGGGTCAGCTGGAGGAAGGAGACTTCCTGTCGTCGTTGGATTTGGAGGATGCCTACTTCCATATTCCCATCCTAAAGGGGCACCGAAAATTCCTCAGATTTGTGGTCCAAGGGCGTCACTACCAGTTCAAAGCCCTCCCCTTCGGACTACGGTCGGCACCCAGGGTATTTACCAAGTGCCTTGCACCGGTGGCGGCACAGCTGCGCCGCGAGGGGATCCACGTCTACCCCTACCTGGACGACTGGCTCATCTGAGCCAAGACGAGGGAGCTCGCCGTGGAGCACACGGCAAGGACCGTCCAACTTCTCACAGACCTGGGATTCTCCGTGAACTACGCCAAGTCCCACCTGGTACCCGCGCAAAACGCACTGTTTCTGGGAGCGAAGCTCGACACAGTGTCCCTTCTGGCCTCCCCGTCGGAGGAAAGGACCAGGTCCATCCTGGGCAAGGTACAGCGGATGTTGGCTTCCGACGCGGCCAAGGTGAGGTCCATCAAGTCCCTCCTCGGAATGATGTCGTCTTGCATCTACCTCATTCCCATGTGCAGGCTCCGGATGCGCCCGTTGCAGGAGTTCCTGGACGCGCGCTGGATCCAAACGACGGGCGGCTTCGAGGAGAGGATCACACTCGATGAGAGTTTCCGCCGAGCGGTCCGGTGGTGGGGCACTCGCGCGCATCTGACGGCGGGCATGGACTTCCGGACCCCAGACCACCAGGAGACAGTGACCACGGATGCCTCCCTGGAAGGGTGGGGAGCGCACACCGGAAATCTGCACGCGAGAGGCCTCTGGCTCCCGACGGAGAAGTCCCTCCATATCAACGTCCTGGAGCTCCGTGCAGTGTTCTGGGCCCTCAGGTCCTTCCTTCCGTCCCTCAAGGGCAAGGTGGTGAGGATCCTCACCGACAACACCACCACCATGTTTTACATCAGGAAACAGGGCGGAACCAGGTCCCCAGCACTGTCCAAGGAAGCGCAGGACCTGTTGCATTGGGCCGTCGCCCAAAGGATGTTTCTGGTGCCGTTTCATCTGGCAGGGATAAAAAACACCATCGCCGACTCACTCAGCAGGGAGCTGCGCTCGTGCCACGAGGGGGAACTACGGCAGGATCTAGTGGATCGCCTCTTCCGACGGTGGGGCACACCCCAGATCGACCTGTTCGCGACGGCGACGAACTCCAAGTGCCGGAGATTCGCCAGCAGGTTTGCCCAGGCGAGGAGCATGGGCGATGCTTTCTCGTTCCCCTGGGAGGGCCTGTTCCTCTACGCGTTCCCTCCTTTTCCACTGCTAATCCGGCTCGTCAACCAGCTCAAGAGGTCACGGTGCAGGATGATCCTCGTCGCACCTGCGTGGCCGAGGCAGATATGGTTCCCGGACCTTCTGGACTTGTCAACGTCCCCGCCAATCAAGCTGCCGGTGGACGCGGATCTACTCTCCAGGGAAGGAGGTGCCATCCTCCACCACGACCCGAAGTCGCTGAACTTGCAGGCCTGGCTCCTGCAGCGCTAGAGTTTGGAGGATACGACATACCGGCCGACTGCAGAGAGGTTCTTGCAAAGGCCAGGGCGTCCTCGACTCTTAAATGCTACGGACACAAATGGAAGAGGTTCTCTGTCTGGTGCCACGCACAGAAGATTAACCCTCTACGGATTATGGCTCCCCAGGTACTGTCGTACCTGCTGACGCTGGCCAAAGCTGGACTGACACACGCGTCCATCAAGATTCATCTTGCTGCGATCTCCCGATACACCAGAACCACGGGGCGGACGTCCCTGTGGTCTCATCGTCTGGTGAAAGTTCATGAAGGGACTGTTCAGATCGTTCCCGCCGGTGAAGGCTCCGGCCCCGGCGTGGGAGCTCAACGTGGTGCTGACCAAGCTCATGGGACCTCCGTTCGAGCCTCTGCACTCGGCCCCGTTGAAGTTTCTGTCGTGGAAAACAGCGTTTCTTGTGGCCATCACCTCCGCACGACGGGTGGGAGAGATCCAGGCCCTTTCCTGCAAGGCCCCGTACTTGACTTTTCACGACACGAGGGTAGTGCTCAGGACGCACCCCTCCTTCATGCCCAAGGTACCGTCGGACTTCCATCTCAACGAACCCTTGGTGTTGCCTGTGTTCTTCCCGTCGCCTTCGTCGCCGGCTGAGAGGACTTTGCACTCGCTGGATGTGGCTAGAGCGCTGAAGTTCAACGTGGACCGCACGAAGTGTTTTCGGAAGACGTCACAACTCTTTGTGAACTTTGGACCTGTTAATCAGGGGAAGGCTCTCTCGAAGGCTTCCATTTCCAGATGGCTCTCCGGTTGTATCATGTACTGTCATCGGTTGGCAAACCGACCGCTGCCTGGCCGTCCGAGAGCCCATTCCACCAGAGCGATCGCAGCTACCACGGCGTTCCTTTCTGGTGTGCCCCTGCTGGACATATGCAGGGCTGCTACGTGGAGGTCGACGCACACCTTCACGAAATTCTACTGCGTCGATCGGGATTCCAGGGAGGAGTCCAGGGTCGGCCAAGCAGTGCTGCGCAACCTGTTCGCCTGAGGTGAGCCTGGTGAGGAGGTAAGATGCTTAATGTTGAGTTTGATGTAATGCTTAATGTTGAGCCTTTGCCACCTCCCGTGGTTGTGCATGTGTGTACTGCTATGTATTCTTTATTCATGAGCATGTGAATCCATGCCAGACCCCATGCTGGAGAAGGAACAAGTTACTTACCTGTAACTGTTGTTCTCCAGCATGGGTCTGGCATGGATTCACATGCGAACCCTCCCGCCTACCCCTCTGCGGCTCTTCACTTGGTCATACTGCCACTTCACGTGCTTCCAAATCTGAAGATGGCTGCCAGAGGCGGTGCTTAGGTAGAGGGCAGTCATTGGCTGTGGTCAGTATGACGCAGAGACCAGTGATTGGCTATTACTACGAAAGACAGATCAGAAACGAAACTGATACTGGTTTTTTCTTTACCGAGGATTCCCAGCCTGACGACGGGGAATATTCATGAGCATGTGAATCCATGCCAGAACCATGCTGGAGAACAACAGTTACAGGTAAGTAACTTCCTAAGACACACTTGGTCAAATGTGACACATGGCAATATCCAATTTCATTTCTGTTCCAAGTTCTTGACATTGCCTCTACATCTTTAGAATGGATTGTGTGATGCTTTAACCCCATTACCTGTGCTATACCCTTTCTAAAGAATTTGACAGGACAGAGTCAATGTCCGACCCCCCCAACCCCCACCCATATCCCCCCCCCCCCCAGGCACCTGTTAATAAAGATACTTGACAAGCCCAGTCCATATATTGCTTAGCAGTGTCTTATTTCCTTATACAAATGTATAGCAGATTTTACGACTGGTCGTCGACAGATCCTCCTTGAGTGAACTGCCTTTAAGGCAGGAGGAACAGATTGTCGAGATTCCACGACGAAAAGGGTGAACAGCGTTGTAGAGGCAGCACCTTTGGTCCTTGCGGTGCTCGTCGACGATCGGTTGTGGATGTCCTGCGAAGATGAGGTGTGTGTGTGTGGTGCACCTCAGCGACAATAGTTTGTTGCCATAGAGAGTCAATGAAGAACGTAGGCCCAGCAAGGGCGTCAGCGATCGGGACTCGACCACGGCTGGCTTTCGGATCTTTGGCGGCGGCGTCTTTGAGGCCTTTGGGTGGCAGGAAACCCACCGGTGGATTCTCCTCAGTTCGTCTGCAACCTTGACTGTCTCCGGCAGGACAAAGCGGTTGACGGTGATGAGCAAATGGAGTCCTTGATTCAATGTTTTGGGCAATGGAGCGTTGCGACTACGGTCGGCGATGGTCGTCAACGGCGATGGACTTCAATATCCGGTCGCTTAGCTTCAAATTCCTCAGTGGTCCCGGTATCCGGTCGGCAGCCTTTCGATGACTGACTCCAGGGAGACTTGGTGAAGGTTAGATGGTGCACAATGTTCCCTCGTAGCTCAGGAAGAGGTCTCCTAGCCAGGTCCTCTCTTGGATCAGTCCTCGAAGGCACATCAGCTTTCAGATTGTGTCAAAGGAAAACATCAGTAAACCGGCTCTGCTTCGAGATCAAACATCAAGTTTTGACTTCAGCTTCTGAAACAATGTCCATCAGTGAGAGGTCCCCAGATATACTGTTTGGTCTCTCATTCATTCTGCTGGGTCACATTCAGGCAACCAATCATTCAGAAGGGCATTCATGCAGGCAGGCAATCAGGCTCACAGTGCATTCAGGACATTTTTCTCCATCCAGATACTCGCAACAAGGAATGTGGATTGGGACCAGCACTCTGACATTCAGCCCTCCACACTGCATTCATACCAGTTTCGGACAGGGCTGTCTCAGTCTGTGTCACATACCAGAAACCAGACACCCATAACATGAAATTTATTTTGGTCACACACTCCATTCACCCAGGACCCACCCCAAGGGTGTACCCGCAACATAGTGATTGGGAAGGCTCCAGCCAATCTGGCTTGGACTTCCACACAATACCATATATGGAACTTCCACCCAACAGCCAGTCAGGGGAAGGGACAGAGTCAGGGCTTCCAGGGACATCTGGAAAACAAGGTAACAAGCGATAGAAAGCAAGGGGCCATCTTGTCTCCTATCCGGAATCAACCGATTCCAATGGCAGGGCCTGGGTATCCCAAAATGGAGGCTACTCGGAGCACCTGTTAAATTCAGCACGGAGCTGCCACCAGCCCATACCCTGCTCTGTGGGTCACCCACAGGTGCCCAAAAACATACACTAGGGGTACAGGGTTGTACCCCACCCATGGGTGCCCTAAGGATATCCCAAGGGTCTGTTCACCAAACCAAAAAGAGGAAGAGCTGCACTGCCAGGAGTCCCACATGGACTCCTCTGGCACAGACGAGAGACCACACTCTAGAGACAGAGAGCCTGAGCCAGCTGAGCACGTCTGCAGCCACACACCAGTGACCAGTCCAGCGGTGGACCACCACCACAACTCCTCCAAGGCCACCAGCCAGCTCATGTCTAGTGCCCTGACCACAGCCACTGACTGAGACGAGGGCTGCAGCGGGGCAGGCGAGTCGGAGGAGGCCGGCGGTAGTGCCCAGGGCCAGGCCAGGCCACATCCTGCCAACAATACGAACTGTGCTGCACAATCAGGTGTTGGTCTTACATTGGAAGAAAGGGGGATCCACCAGCGGTATCTTTGGGCAGTGGCTGTTTGGTACAGCACGAGCTAAACCATAACCTTGGCTTTTACCATGAGCAGAGCCAAAGTGACCGTGATTATTATGTGAGGATTGTGACAGATTGTATTTCACCAGGAGATCTGCCGAACTTTCAGAAAGATACACCAATAACCTGGGCTTGGGGTAGCACTAATCTTCAGTGATGCACTATGGAAAGCACCAGCCCATCAGGGATTGTCGCATCTGAAAAATATCCCCACAACTACCCAGCTAACATGGATTGCGGATATGACTTTTGGGCCCTAGAAGGGAACAAGAGAATCCGACCTGGCCATTCCAAATGAGGCATCACCACTACTATGCAAACATTTGCCTAATGAAGAATTCTTTCAATCACCATCCTACCTTGGATCTAAAGTGTATATCTATCGACCCTGCAGTGTTTGAGAGCCTTCCTTGCCTCTGAAATTATTAAGAAGTAGTCCATTCGAAGCTTGGACTGTTTAATTCAATGAATCCAGATACGTAATTGAAGAATCTGGACATAAGATTTAACTAATTTGTGGCTCCTGAAGAAAGAATGAACTCCACCTGGGTGCAGTTAATCAAGCAAAGAAACTTCAACTCCTAAACCCAACCCCCAGACAGCGACCCGATTGACTGCCCTGTGCCCAAGGGTTTATTTGAACAGGGCCAAGCCTGTCTCTCGCCTGTTCCTCACTCGATCCAGCTCCGGCAGGAGAAGGGCAGGAGCCCCCCTCCCTCCATCAAGATCCATGATGAGACCCAATTGCCGTGGCGGGAGAGGACCAGCCTTCCAGATATGCACTGAAAGGTGATGCCCTGTGATCCCACCCTGAGCCAGAATGGCTGATTAATACCACTTCATCCCGCTATCACTTTCTGACAGCACGTGTGGCCATTTTGCCTTCTGCCACGCTTCGTTCTCGCGGTGAAATCCGCAGGTCTGCTGTAGTTCACAACACCGCAAAAATGGCTGCCGACAAGATGCCAAGTGGTTGCTAGGCAACCAACACACCACCACCTTGCCCATTGGCCCAGCGATCTACTTCCTTACCTCCTCCCCACCGTAAGGCGTGAGCCGGCACAGGAAGGGCCGCATAGAAAGGCCCAAGCCTGTCTCTTGGCTGTCTGCGCTGGTCAGCGCTCTAAACAGTCCGATCACTGCTCAGCTGACACTCACTGCAAGTACTTTTGCAAAAAACGTCAATGACCCACATGATTGTGACCCCCACCTGCGCCACCACTGCAGAAACCTTTCAAAGCACTTGTGCAGGTATCGCCCTGCAATCACCTCACGCGCTCTCACTAGATTGTAATACGCAAGTGTAAGATCCAACGTCACTAAACCAGCGCGGTCAAGATACCATAACCAATGTATGCGGCTAACCGGCAATCCCCACTGCCACACGCCCAGCTAATCCTTTGCCCTAACAGGCCTCCAGCCCTTCAGATCCAGCCCCATGGACTCTGACCTTCCAGCTTGCCCTCTACTGCCTTGCTGCCCAAATGGTTCTAGCCTACGCTGATTGAATTGTATGCACTGCCCACTACTGCCTTGCTGCCCAAATGGTTCTAACCTACGTTGATTGAATTGTATGCACTGCCCACTACTGCCTGTTGTTGCCCAAATCAGACCAGCCTATTTTTGAGTAACTGTATACACTGCTCTCCATCTGCACAAGTAGACTAGCTCCATTGCACAAAGGGACTAGCTATCACCCCGTCAACTGCATACACCGTCCACCACAAACACCCTTAACTGGGATTCCTCTACTAGCCCATAGACCAATTGCTCCCGCCTAAAAGTATGGCACTCTCACTCTCTTGCTCGCACACCATACCACCTACTCCATTTCCTACCTGCTCCATCTACCAGGAGTACGGTCCCTAGCTAAGAAACCTGCCCTAGTAGGTCGAACCAAACCCTCACTCCCTCCATACCACCCTAAAGACCCAAAAGATAAAAAAAAAGTGAAGCCCTTGCTAAAGCCCTCCTAGATCTAGGCTTTACACAACCTGTAAATGTAAATGAACCCACCCACACCAAAGGCCGAATCCTTGACTGGATCGCCGACCACAACTGTGTCGCTGACATTAGTTGTAATACTCCCAGACCATGGACTGATCACCACTTATTACACTTCTTCATACCAGCAAAAACAGCAGGGAATCCCTACCCACCTGCACCAGCTTCTATGGCAAGATAAAAAAAACAGCTCACCTCAGACAGACTAATCCCGCTCCTGGAAAAGTCAATGCTGTCCCACTCTACCTCCAAAGACCCTGCAACACTAGCTGAGATCTACAGCAACACACTAAAAGACATAATTGAAGTAGTAGCTCCATTGGAAAAGAAAAAAGCCAAAAAGATACTCCATGCCAACTCCTGGTTCACAGAAGAACTAAAAGATGCACGCACTGCCAAAAGGGTAGCACTAACTGCTTGGCAGGTTAATCCCTGCCCCACCACAAAGGACACCTACCTCAGTCGCTAAACAATATAAAAAAGCCATCTCCACAGCCAAAGCAGCTACTTGCAATGCCAGAATTGAGAAAGCTAACTCGGTGGAAAGAGCTATTCACCATATGCAATGAGCTTACTATCCCTACCACCTCCGCTCAACCCACTGAGAAGAACTCCACATGGTGCAACAATATCCAACACGCCATGCTAGATAGAATTAAAACACTCAAAAACAAAATCAAAACTCAATTTGACAAACTGCCTAAATCCAACAATGCACCAAAGCCGTTCACGCACAAACCAGATGGAAACGCCAAAGATAGTAGCAACCCACCCAAATCCTTCACATTCAGAGAAGTAACCACTCCCAAAGTCGTCCACATCCTGAAGCACATCAAACCATCACTATGCAAAGGCAACATCTGCCCAGCCAATCTAGTCAAAGACTGTGCCACAGCACTTGCCCCTTTTTATGACCTCCATCAACGCATCCTTTGCCACCGGCACGGTGCCCACCACCCTCAAGGAAGTCTGGGTGCGGCCCTTACTAAAAAGAAACCTTCCCTCGACCCGGACTCCCTAAACTACCGCCCCATTACGACAGTGCCATTCCTACTGAAAATTCTAGACAAAGCTGCATATCTACAGATTCAAACTTACCTAGAAACGCACAACATCCTGGGAAAGAGTCAGGCTTCCGCCCCCGCCACGGCACAGTCAGCCTTACTCGACCTCAAGAACCAACGACTCAAAGCCATGGACAAAGGCAAAACCTCACTCCTACTCTTAGACCTCTCGGCAGCCTTTGATCTGGTTGACCACAAGATCCTCTGCAAACATCTTACTGACACAGCTCACTTCTCTAAAGAAGCCACTGCGTGGATCACCTCCTTCCTGGATGGTCGAGCTATGAGAGTCTTCTCAGACCAAGCATCTGTCACTCAATCACCCATCGAGTGTGGAGTCCCACAAGGCTCATGCACTTCCCCCACGCTCTACAATCTATTCACTCTCCCACTATTCAGTGACCTAGAAGAATTCGGCATAGCCTTCACCAACTATGCCGATGACACACAAATTCTATTTCCCCTAACAGGCAACTACGACCAAGACCTCAAAACCCTCCAAGACATATACGCCTGCATCCAGGCTTGGATGGCGGCAAACACCCTATGTCTAAATGGGGGAAAAAACTGAATTACTATTGGTAGGTCCCAAAGAAGCCTTAAAACGACTTGACAACACATACAGCTCATTCATCATCGAGGACAGTCATTACGTCAGCCTCAGTGAAAACCTTAGGCGTCTACTTAAATTCCAGACAAGTCAGTGCCTTCTCATCAGCAGCACGCGCATCAAAAATAATAAATGCTGTAAAATTATAAAAGAACTGCCTCAACAGCGCCAGAGCCACTATAGGCGCAAAACTAGACTATTGCAATATCTTACTCCTGGGCACGTCCACACATAACATTAATCGACTCAAACAGCACAAAACAATGCCCTCAGAGCAGCACTCTGCATTACCAGGAGAGAGCACATTTCCTAGGCAAGAAGGGATGCCCACTGGCTCCCAGTCAAAGAACGTATAACATTCGAAGCCCTCACAATCACACAAAGGTGCCTCACCCAAACCGCACCAGCGTACTTAGTAGAAAGAATACACCAGGCGCCAACACATCACACGAACTCTGTCCAAGCATTGAACAGAGTGAAAGCCGGCAGACCCAACTTTGAAGTTCTAGCCCTCAAAGCATGGAACTCGCTACCGCCTAGTCTGAGAAGCAAACAATCCCTCTCTATCTTCAGAAAAACTCTGAAAACAAAGTTGTTGAACTAAAATGTCTAATACTGTGCACTTCCTCCAATGCTGTTCCTCTGCAACCACGGAACACTTGCTCAACATTGTTTGTTTACACCTGCATTTGACCAGTGTTTCTGTACCAAGCTGAATATTCTGTAACGGCGCCACAATGCCTCTGGGCCGCTGGGCGCTTGATAAATCCAAATAAATAAATAAAAGGACCACAGGACAAGGACATGGAGGCCCTGTGTCCCTCCAATGGATTTCCAGCATCCCACCTATGATTTACTGCTTCTTATGGGACTAGCGCGGTTGGAAGCTTGAGTGGTGAGGCTCTGAAGTAGACCTGTATGCAGCTTGGGGGGTGGGGAGGGTAACTGGAGTTCTCAAAACAGGCATCCAGTTTCTGGGTCCGCCTAGACCTGCCATTTTGTCTGTATCCAACCATTGGGGAGAGCTAGCTTACTCAGACAGCTTTATCTTCATGCAGTGTCCTTTGAGCCCAGTCTGCAGCTCTTGCCTTGAGAAGTCGTCTGAGCGCCTAACCCTTCCAGTACAATAGTACATTCAGGGCTGTTTGTTTTGTGCATTGTGTTCCCCTCGCAATAAGACCTTTTCATCCAGTTTTTCAAGTATCAGATTGCATGCTACACAACTAAGGACTTTGAAGAATCTGAAAACGACTACAGAGCCCACAAGTTCATACCTTCATGAAGTTACTAGAGCTTTGTGTCGAATTAATTGTTTACTCCCTGTTCCCTTATGTGCTTCCCTCAACTAAGGTCCGTTCGAATCCCCCCCCCACCCCCTCCCGCACCAATGATTGTAAAGTGATCCATTGCTTCCAGAAGCTAGGTCCACACTTGATGAATACCCTAATATATCATTCGACCTGCTCCAGAATTGCCAGGCTGGTCCAGCCTACGTGCTGGCGTACGGTTTATAAATATGTATTCGTTGGGTGGTAGATTTGCACTTGGTTTTGAATCCAGTGACCAAAGAGGAAGGCACTCTGTTCCTGAATTATGTAGTGTGTGGTCATCAATGGCATTCGTTCCCTTCCCACCCATGTGCTCCTCTATCCTGTGTGTGTGTGTGTGTGTGTGTGTGTGTGTGTGTGTGTGTGTGTGTGTGTGTGTGTGTGTGTTTGTGTGTGTGTCGATATAGATATATATCTATATATCGATTCCACCACAAGTGCAGATTTTCAAAAGAAAGTCTTTTAACAGGCAAGACTGGTCATACCTCCCGTCTCCTTTTACTCTTACCGCTGCCTTCTACTGGAATTCTGTTCTGCTGCTCCTTTCCCTGTTTCCTACCCACTTGAAATCCACACTTGATACATAGCTCCCAGTCTTTGCACTCTGACACCAGCCATCATTGTGCAACTTGACAGAACTGTAGCACTTTGCTGGAAATATCTGATCTCTAAGTGAAACGATCCCCTTGCAGCAAATGTGCTCTGAAAAATCATCATAACTAACAACATTTTTTTAAAATCTCCCTTTAATGGTTATAACCTACCTTACATGTTGAACAGTATGAAAGCAATTTGGATGTATTTATGAAAAATTCTTATTTTTGTGTTACCGCTTTAGTGATGGTACCAATTCGCTTTATTCTTATTTTAGTGGGTAAATGGGCTATTTGTGTGCTCCATTTAAATTAATTCTGGGGTACGGGGCAGCAGACTGCGAGTGTTCAAACCCTTGACTGTTGTGTGAGACAACAAGATTCCTTGGTTCTACATCTTCCCCCTCCTTCAGACTTGTGTACTGTCCAATGTGGGGTGGAGACTGGTTTTCTGGCTGTGGAAGAAAAATGCTCCAAAGCGAAGACAAGTCCTTTGGATCGATCTCCCCACCACCATTAAATCTGTGGAAAATCATCTTCAGTTTTGAAAGGAAACTCGCAACGTTCTTTTTCCGGAACTTGCCTTTGAAAACTCAGTCTAAATCGGTTACTTAATGGGGCTGCTTTGTTCCCGACTTATTCTGTGGTCACCTAACGGGCATAACGTATTTAGTTCTTTCCATAGCACTTATAGCTGATGTTCCTTTTCTCTTGCTCTCATTTTACTGCTTTAGACTTACCTGATCCAAATATTTCTAGAGCCTAATAATATATGCATGAATATCTTCTCTTACTTTATAAGTGCTGCTAATTGCTTTGTTCCCAGTTTGCATTCTAAAAAACGGTCCTTCTGCGCAGCTCTGTCTGTGCCCAGGCCCTAACACCTCCATTCCTAACCGCCAGTTTCCTTTCCCCTGTGCTTTTTCTCTGCCTTGATACTCGAGTGCATTTTTCTGCAGTTCTTATGTTTCTCAAGCTAGGCCATTACCTTAATCACTCTTTGACCTTCCTTTTCCCACGCGTCTTTTTCATGGATGAGATGAGTATAGGCATCTGCTTTTTGCATAGCGACACCCATCTGTGCAGTGCCATGTTTAAAAACATTTTCTTGGGTGAACTACTGTTCCCAAGAATAGTGAGATTAATTTAATCTTACTTGCCCTTCTTTTGTGTAGTAACTCATTTTCCCACTTCTCATGTAACCTTTAGTTACACTTGCTAACTTGCGTGGCAGTGATTATTTTTACTACCTTTTGTGCAGGGTACCAGCAGGCTGATTTCTCAGCTTCAGTACAACATCCATGGGTTACCATTTTTCCAAAATCGCCAGTTTCTTCTTTTTTCGCCATTTCTTGTTGGTTAGTTCATTCTGGGGTTTTATTCTGTAGTTTAAACTAGGTTTAGGTCCTTTGTGTGTTTTGCCTTTGGCAGGCTTCAGGCTGCATTATCTGTGGGAAAAGAGAACAGAACATGTTATTTCGTTAGTTTGCAGTTCACTACATAGAATACATTTTTTTACATGGTGGGCCCTCATAACTAGTACTTCCTATGTACTGTGCAATTAACACAGTTCCTGTGTTTATTTGCATAATCATTGGGTCTGTGGGGGGGTCCATGCTGGATTAAAAAAAAGTCTACATTTCTTTGCTACTATGGTGCACAATGAATGATAGTCACGCTTGGACTGGTTACAGCACTTGGGTACTCTTGAAGTAGGCGGAAATGTAAGGGTGTACGATTTCTGGCCTATACAGTTTGTAGGATGGGTGGCGTCGTATAGCAGGTGGTATTTGTAATGTTTACCTGCTTCCTTTTTGTACCACTGTTTCTTTACGCGTTTGGTTGCTGCTGCTGGTTTGCAAGTATTGTGGCATTGTACTGTGCTAGTGCAGAGTTGTGACGGTAGTTATGTACCTGTTGGCGTACTGTAACTGCTCATACTTTGTAAGTGTTTTACAATGTTTGTAGCACAGTAGTTGTTGAAGGTTGAGTTGGGTTGTTTGAATGCTGCAAATAACATTGTCGTATTCTGGTTGCAGTTAGATACCAGGTGGTGTATTCTAACTGAGTCCCATTCGTAAAGGGTCAGTTTGGAGGTTTTAGAGGCTGTGCATTCCTGTTGCTTCTTTACATCTGTGTACATTCTGAAGTGGTAGTGTACCATTATGGAGTTACGTGATGATAGGTCCATGTGAATGACTATTCTTGGAGAGCTGGTGGGATTTGCATACGTGGTGGTTTCAGAGGTTACTGAGGATAGTTTTGAACCCTCATACTTAGTAATTTCCTTTCCACGTATTGTGGGGAAAATACTGCTACTGTGATTTGTGTGAGTGTATTCATTGGGGATTGAAATGTCCAACGCGGGAGGGCGTGGCCAGCAAGCTAACGATGCGGACGTGAGATCGCATCGCATCACTCCCGTGCCGCCAGCCAAATCCTGCATTAATCCTGCTCTAATTGCCAGCCAGTGAAGACCTAAAACGCCTCAACAGCGTGGGGGACATTGCTGCATAATTCTATCCGGCTCCGGAGTAAAATCTGGGCTGGGAGACCCAGTTACGAAGCCTGCAAGAAGTGGGTCCTCGCGGTGTAGAAATATCAAAATGGCCGCTGCATGCTGCGGAGGATGCTGCACGCCGACGAAGGACCCATTCTCCGAAAGAACAACAAGACGGTGTGCGGAGGATCGTTGGTGCGAGCCCAGGTGTGGGCGGAGGAGTTTGGGGACCGTTGCCGTTCCCTCTCCGCGAACAGGCGGGCTCCAGCGTGTGCCTCCCTGCTTCCCGCCAGCGAGAGCTGCCCAAGTCGGGCGGTCTCCCTCCCCCGCTAAGAGTCGGAGAGTGGGAGCGGGGTGACCCCGGTGGCGGGCACTGGGCGTCTGCTGGCGGTGGCCTGCACTCACAGGGGCATAGTCAATCCGGCGAAAGTCACTGCCACAGCATGATGGCAACCCGCGAACCATCGCAGCTCGCCCCAGGGACAGAGCCACAGCACCATCAAGCCGTCCGGAGCTGCAGCAGAGTCGCAGGCGCTCTGCGTAGAGCGCCTGCCAGACTCGCGGAGCGGCTCCCACCCATCTGCCTGCATCTGACGGTGGTTTAACACAGCGGTAAGGAGGGGGAAGAGGCAGGGTACTGGGGCTGTGTTATGCTTGAACTAAAATGGCGCTGGCGCGCAGTGTATTCTGGGAGCGCTCAGAGCCATGATGGATATTTACTTCATGCCGCAGTGAAAATCTGCACACGTTTTGCTGAGTGTTATATTCACGGTGCTGAGAAAAACATGCTTTCCAAACCTGGTATGTGGTCAAGGACATTTCTGCTGGGAAAGCTAACTTTGTTATGGTTTGCTACTGTTCTCTGTGGAGCGTGTTTTTAGAGAAGGGAGGCACTCCGCTTCTTGGGAGTAGCTCTCGATTGACCCAGCTGGCAACCGACGGCTGCTCATCAACTGCGCAAGTGCAATTTCCAGAAGGTTTGAGAATTGACTCCCCTTTGTGGAGTGTGTATATATGCGGAAACCCGTAGGTGGTCAGGTGAGACTTCAGCCGGAGAAGGACGCTTACGTCTGGCACTCCTGTGAGCTGTGGTGCTCTCGGCCTGGCTGTTCTTGGGGTCTGCCAGCCGCTTCTGGGCGAGATGAGGAATCCTGTTACGCTCACGGTGATGTATTTCCTTTTGAATTCTTTGCTTCTTCTGTGATCTATGTCCATATTATTTTTGTGAGTTATTTCTATGTACTTCTAAGCTTTGAATAAATAGCCATATAAGAGCCGATTATCTTCTAAGAGTGTGTGGCTGTGAGTTATTGCGTATGTCTGAGTTCAAAGTATTTGCTCTGTAATTGCATTGGTGATTTATGTTGTTCCGTGCACTTTGGGGAGAGCAATAGAGGCTGGAACCACTGAATAACAATCCTGATCGGTTCCCCCACGGAACACTACTACCCCTGGGTTCCCATTGCATGCACTGAAGACTCTTTGTGCATGCGTGCCTTGAACTGTAAAGACACTAAGTCAGCAAGGTGTGCCACAGGAGGTGCCTGACTGGGCTTGGGCCTCCTCCTGCCCCCTCCCGCGCTTACTATGCGGACGGGTTGGTGGGTGCGCTCACACGCAATAGCTCCATCAACTCATAAAAACGAACAGGCGGCTGCATGAAGTGCATGAGGGATACAGAGGAACAACAATGTGGCCCGTGTTACTATCAGACAAGCCTCACGAACTGCCCAGTCCAACTGCAGTGTGCCACTAGCGAGGCCTCACAGATGGGCGTAGCTCCTTGCTCCAAAAGGGTGCTACTGGTGCTGTGGATGGAGACATGTAACCGCAAACTGGATCTGCCACACATCAGCAGCAGTGTGCTCGACCGTACGTCACAATCACTGTATGCATGGCAACATGACTGCAGAGGCGAGTCTTACACCCTAGTAAGCCTGCCAGTTTAAGCAACCAAACGCAGCTGTCTCCGATCTGCTGGTTTTCTGTCCCCTCTCTCTTTTATTGCCGAACAATTGCGGGACAAGTAAGGAGGCCACATTTAATAAGGAGTACGACAATACGTATCCCATATGAAGGCATAAAGAGAATTGTCACCCCCATTACAAAGTGGAAGCAAAGTGGGAAGATTAACTTCAACAGGCCCTGCACGGCCGCTGTCCTTGCTGCTCCGGCGCCCAGAATAAATTGCCGCCCGAGCTTCAGAAGACTCACGCTTGCCTAACCAGTCACTACCTTCCCTCTCCTGCACACTCAGAAAGCTCTTGAGCATAGCAATATGAGTGGGGCCCAGCAAGGTGACTATAACGAACGAAGCGTACGAAAGCACAAACCCACAGCGGGTGTATGCCCACGCGCAGGCTCATATCCAACACAACTGCAAACGAAAGCCTGCATCCTGTGGTCATTCTACCCATAAGGAGGTAACGGAACATCATAGACATCCGACACGGATCCACGTGGCCACTGCCCACATAACACTAAAGGAGGGGTGTGACCACCCCCAGCCCCCCCAATAACATTTGCCTGTCCACGCTCTCGCTGGTGTCTCCCTCCAAGAGAGACTCGGACTTTCAAAGCCACCACACCAGAGCATCGGAAATGGGGAAAGATGAGCCCAGAAAAACCTCCACACAAAGTAGAATTGAGCAATATGCAACCACACCGGTGACCTGCTCCCCAGAGAGGCCGTCACTATCTGATACAGACTGCATGGAGGAAAACATCTCCCTCAGAGATATGAGAGCCATTGCCAGCTCTAGAACTTCAATGGAGAAGATGGACAGTATTGGCATGGACGTGTCCCTACTAAGACATGACCTGCAGAAGCTGACATCATGCACGGGGGAAGCGGAGGCACTGATCTCGGAAACTGAGGATAGTCTACGTGGGGTGAACCACCAGATGACCAGCATGTTAGCACGTATACAGCTTCTGGAATCGAGAGTGGATGACAGTGATGGCAGATCTAGGCGGAACAACATTCGCATACTTGGCCTTCCCGAGAAGGCAGAAGGGGCTTGCATGGAACTATTCCTTGAGGAATGGCTTGTAGACACATGACGCATAGTCCTTCTCCAAGTTTTTCTCCATTGAGCGGGCCCACCGCACCTCGACCGGCAAGATCATGCCAGGTGCTCCGCCGCGTACAGTCATCGCAAGGTTCCTGAATTATAGGGACAGAGATACGGTACTGCAGCTGGCGAGATCTAAAGGGACTGTCACGTACAATGGATCAAGAATCGCCTTCTTCCCTGACTAAGTACAAAAAGCACGCCAATCATTTCATCCGCTCAAGAAACGCCTGCAATCAATGAGTCAAATATGGGCTAATCTTCCCTGCCCAGCTCAAAATATTCCACAAGAACACGACTGTGCACTTCACAGATCCTAAGGAAGCGTGGAGCTGGGCCGAAAGACACATAGATGGCGATTGGAGCTCTGAGGGGAGGAGGAGAGGGGAACGCAACAGACCACATCCTGAGCAGCCACCGGATCTGGATCCGCAGCAGCACCAACATATGGAGAATCCACAGCAAGATGAAGCATAATAAATAAGCAACACTACTCAGGAAGTCCAAATCATCGCAAATGAAACGCAAAGGAGCCCACACTTCACATTGCAAACTTAGGTGCGATGAACAGCACGGCTGGCGGCCAACCAAATAGCCGCCCCCCACACAAGGAAGAGTACCCGGAGCACCATAAAGTGGTGCTTTACTGCCCAGCCCCAAGCTATACTTGCACTACAAAACCCGGCAAACACGAACTGCAAAACCTGGCAGGGGCGAGCATATGTAGAATAAAGTTCAGATGTTTAGAACTTTATATTGGGTCGACAGATGCTTCAGTTGGGGGAGGAGTATGTGGATGGGGGAGTTGGACTTAACGTTTTTTATTCAATGTTTAGCATGCAATGGCAGTGTGCACAGCGAACAGGATGAACGCCCTGAAACTGTTGCGACTACAATTGAAGAAACGCACATGCAAATATAAATCCCAAACAACTGATGGCGCCTGAGACTGCTTCAATCAGCACATAAACGGGCACTCCCCGGATATAGCTTTCCTGACAAACGCATCTAGCGGGAAATGTATGCAAATTCTTCCAAAGATCGAACTACCGCACAGCGGTGCATGCAGGTTTCTCCATGGAGGCGAGAGGGGTGCTCATACTAATTCATAAAAGACTTCCGCTGGAGATCAAGCATATAATGTAAGACAGGGGAGGTCGTTATGTACAAATACAAGCAACGCTCTGGAGCCAAACCCTAGCACTCATTGCAGTGTACTCCCCGCCTACCCTTCTTAACAATCTGTTAACTGATATTACCCCCATCCTGGCAGCAAATCCCACAGACACATGGGTAAGAGGAGGGGACTTCAATGAAGTCATGGACAATATCCTGGATCGCACGCACTTGAGCCAGGAATCCTTCCACCACTACCAAACTGGCCTCTTTCGTGTCTGCAGTGGGACTGAGTGATGCGTCGCGTGACCTACACAGTGAGGTTCGTCAATATTCTTTCCATTCTCAATGCCCAGAATGATTACTTCTTCTTACCACATAAAAATACTCAGTGTGCAGCGCATCCTTCCTCCCTCGGGGAATCTCCGACCACTCCCCACTATTACTTGAACTGGAAACAGTGAGGCCACGACTGCCTCCCATGTGGCGGCTGAACTCTTACTATCTGGGGTTCCCAGACCTACAAGAGAAGATGGAGGCAGCCACCTCCAACTACTTTGAATTAAATGCAGGCTCAGTTGACGATCCGAATACACTTTGGAGTCATACAAGCCAGTCCTACGTGGCGAAATTATCTCGTGGACATCGGCAAAGAAGGCACTATGCGAACGGATCATCGGAGCCGAAAGGGAAGTTCTATCCAGGGAATCGGAACACATCGCCTACGACACCCCTGAGACGACAGAGCCCTTACACTGGCTCAGAAGAAGCTGCATAACCTGTCTCTGGACTGCGCCAAAAAGGCACAACGCCATGAAGGCACGTCTGTGCGAAACGGGGGACAAATCGGGCAAAATGCTTGCATGGCTGGAGAAGCGCGACAAAGGACAACAGAAGGTGAAGTGCACAAGAACTTCAAATACAGATCTAGTCTTCTCTGATGCAGAGATGGCAGAGCGCTTTGCTGATTTCTACGAGGACCTCTATAAACCCCCAACTACCGCAACAGCCAGCACCATACTGTACAGTATCGATCGCCCAACACTCACCACGGAGCAATCCAACGAGTTGGATAACAAAATAACGACTGATGAAATATCAACAGCCATCGCCCAACTCCAAACCGGCAAGACCCCAGGTCCCAATGGGTTCCCACTTGACATTTGGAAAAAAGCTAAACCATCAAGACATACCCACCTATTCTCTCAACATGTTTGAGCACTCCCTAACAAAGGGAGAGCTCTCACCAGATCTCTGCAAGGCCACCATTATAGTGATTCCCAAAAAGGACAAGCCCCCAGATGAATGCACTTCCTATCGGTCCATATCCCTAATTAACAGTGAAGCTAAAATACTAGCCAAAGTACTAGCCAATAGACTACAATTGGTTATTACAGCATTGATCCATCCAGATCAATGCGGCTTCATGCCTCAAAGGTCCACAAGAATGAATATTCGCAGGCTGCACCTGGCGCTAGAGAGAGCACCTGCCCTGCAGCAATCACTGGCACTATTGGCCATAGACTTTGAAAAGGCATTTGATTCAGTTCATTGGGAGGCTTTATGGGCAATAATGCGTAAGATGCAATTTGGGGAACCATTTATAATATTCGGTACAACTCCTCTACAATAAGCCATTAGCGGAGGTAGGAGTGAACAGATGGCCCTCACGCAAAATCCAAATGGGGAAGGGCACCAGGCAAGGATGCCCGCTCTCGGCAATGTTGTTTGCATTGATAAGAACCATTAGCAGGCATTCTGCGGGACACGACCACGCGGACTGGCTTCAGATGGAGCTCAATCTGGGAGGATAATAGATCCCTCTATGCAGACGACCTCCTAGTGTATCTAGATGATCCAGCGATCTCCTGCCCTATAGTCACTCAAATACTGATACTATGGATCCTTTAGTGGCCTTAGAGTGAACTGGGCCAAATCTGTGCTGTTTCCGGTGAAAGGAGTAGACTGTATACCGGCATCTGGTTCCCCATATCAAATCGAAACCATACAGTTCTGCTACCTGGGTATTCTAATTACAAACGGGCTGGATAGCTATGTAACTCAAAATCTACACCCACTAACTAAAAGATACACGCAAGATGTGGCCCATTGGCAAGCACTGCCACTGACCTTGTTAGGCAGGGCGGCGCTTTTCAAGATGCTGGCCCTACCCCGGTTCTTGTACATCCTTCAAAACGCCCCGCTCCACGTCCCCACTGAGGAGTTCCATAGAATAGACAGAACACCACGTAAACTCCTGTGGGGTGGGAAACACCCGAGGATAGCTCTCAAAACCCTTCAACGCTCAGTCTGGGAGGGAATAGGACTCCCGAACATCCAGATCTATTACTGGGCGACCCAGATGGTGACTGTCAATGACACTGCACGGAGACCCGACCATTCCCCACATAAGGGCCGAATCAGTTGCACGACATGGCATGTCCCCAATTGAGTCTCTACTGTAGACAGACTCACCCTCCCGAATGCACGATAGTAGCGCATACAGCCCTGATGTGGAAGGAAGTACATGAACATTTAGGATGGGACAATAAAATCACCCCATTCCAACCCATCTGGAATAATGCCCGCCTCAGTAACCTCCCGAACTGGTTAACAGCTGGCATACAAACCATTCAGCAAATATTTGTGAGCAACCAGATAATGCAGTTCGCCAAGCTCTTGTCATCATACGATCTCCCAGACACCGAATACTATCACTATGGACAATTACAACATGCACTCAAAGTGCATAGGGCTCAGTTGGCGGACATGCCGGAGTGTACCCCCATAGAAAGGAATATAGTCATAGACAGTGTAAGTAATAAGGTCACATTCACTATGTACAACGCCATCTCCTCGTTTGCCACGAAAGAGCAGTTGATCCTGAAGACGAAATGGGAAAGAGACGTGGGCCCAATAGTACCCGAAGAATGGATCTCGACCCTGATGTATCCTAGAGACTCTGCAATCTTGGCGAGAATCAGGCTCGTCCAACTGAAAATACTTCAGAGGATATACTGTCCACGAGTAGCTTTGTATAAATGGGGTAAAGCGACCAACCCCAAATGCCTACGCTGCAAACAAGGGGAAGGAACCTGCTATCACATTCCATGGTAGTGTACCCGGATATAACCCTTCTGGCACAAATTTAGTGAACGACTCTCGAAAGTCATGTGTCGCCCGATCCCAACAGACCCCAAACCCCTCCTCCTGGGTATTGAAGATGGAGACATGTCTCGCTTCGAAAAGTTACTTATCTCGACATCCACAGGAATTGCCAAAATAAATATTGCGCAACTGTGGGGCTCAGAAAGTACTCCGAAATATGATCAATGGATATCAGATGTAGACTCTATTATCCTAATGGAACGCCGAGTCTACCAAGCAAGAGGCTGTCCGGGCAAAGCAGACAAAATTTGGGGGAAATGGGAACAGGCATTGTAAAGCATGTACAGCATGCATAACGGACTTTGGGGCGCAACTTTACAATGGCCACGGACTATAACACCACCACTTGTTGCCGCTTGAAAAAGACTAGCAAGAAAAGAGGCCAATTGTTGTCTTGACCTTATCTATATCTTATAGCATCTGTGTTTCTAAATACGCTTATATCCAAACAGAACCTGCTCGCACTGCTCTGGCATTTGTATGCAAAGTTATACGGTTGTGTATTGAATGTCTTTGTATTATGGTACGAAAATACAATAAAATGTGTTATAAAAAAAAGTCCAACGCACACTTTAGTGCATTTCGTCAATGCTTGCAGTATGCCAAGTTGCTTTAGGTAGACTGTGTGGAAGGAAAACATTTATTTGTGCACTTACGAAGTTACTGGTTGGTGCTGGGGAGTAAGGTATAGTAGGTTTATACAGCAATTAGTACATTTTGGCTTCAAGAATATTAAGTAGGCATTTGCAAGATTTGCAGGTAATCTCTGCTTTGGACATGCATTCCCACCATGGCCATTGCTTTCTAATGTAGGCAGTATAGTGGCATCCATTGGTTGAGTCGCCTGTGTGGTAGATTATGGCTACTGTTGTGAAGGTTTTCTTGCCAAGTGATACCTGTCCGTGTGTGAAGACAGTAAGTTTGCAGCTGTTTTTGGTTCCATCGACATTGTATCTTAGGACCATTAATATTACATATTGAATATGTGTGTATATGTAACGCCGAACGATTATCAGAATTGCACGACATACATATGCTATGGTTTGCATTTTGCACCAGTTGCTGAAATGGAATGGAGTCAGTTAGGTATTGATACATACACAAAGCATTTGTTGGGGACTTGTTCCTGAATGACATGGTTGCACAGAGTGCATGTATGTTTCCACATGTAGGAAATGTGAAAGATTTCATTTGAGTGTTTTCTTTCCAGTATGTGTAGTAATTGCATTAGAAATTCCTGTGGATCTTCTTTTCGGTTTAAAGTGAATGTCACCATTCAAGCACTGTAGTCCAATTGTCTTTTTCCTGAGACACTGTAAATGGTGTCAGGATTACTTACTGCATTTCTGAGAAGGACGAGCATTTGCAAACACAACTAGTCTGTGCCATTTAAATAAATGCTGACATTTGGAATGGAACATTCATTGTTACATTTGCACAGCAATTAACACCTGTTGTATTGGAGAATTTGAATGGGCCAGGTACTTCTGTGTCTGAGCACTTCGATAGAAGGGTACATGGTTTATTTGCAGAGGCATTTCTTTGTGTGGGTGAGTTGGGTATGGTTTGTCTTTTTGACTCCTTTTGTATCAACTTTTGGTAGTTGAGGTAGTATGAGTTGCTTTCATTACAAATTCTGATTGAATGAGCCTTCTTTTCAAACCTTTCGGTTTCTGAGGAATGGGTTACATTTTCAGATGGGGTGTGTACAGTGCACGTAGTCTATTGTACTCTGATGCAAGGAATGTCTGCACTGACTGCAGTTGCATCAAAACTCACTAGGTATAGTCCTTCCAGTGTACGTAGCTGTGACAGTGCTACATAACTCATGCCTTTTTTAAAGACTGTGCTGCCAATATCAGTCAATGCTTGATCTAAGGTTTGACCTTGCGATTTATGAATAGTTACTGCATAAACTAGTGACAGAGAAAACTCTTCTGTGTACATACATGTCTTTGGAAAGAAGAAATTGCGCCGTTGTGCTTCCTATATTTTTGACTTCTGAAACTTTGTCAAACTTGATGTTTACAAACTGAATGCTGTTGTCCCATGGGTATGTCTGGAAGCCAACAACTGTACCAAATGCTCCATTTACTAAACCTTGCTCTACGTCAATGTTACAACATAACTACAGTTGACGCATGATAACATTTTCTCCAAACCAGCTATGTTGGAGATAGTTCTCTAAGGTTTGTAGTCATGCTATGCTTTGGCACATGGATATTGTCATACCGTGTACGTCCAGTTTGTCTTTGGCATGGTTTTCCACTAGTGGTTGTTTTTGTGATATTTCTGAGCTAATTGTGCCATAACATCCTTAGCACATGATACGCCTGTACAGCTCATGGATGCATCTAGTATTGAGGGTAGACTGCGCCTCCATTGATAGTACACCAATCAGTATGTTTTTTTTAATGTTGGCGTAGGTGAGGTCTGCCGACTGACGCATGTTTTGAGTTAGTTCTGTATTGGAAGTTGCCAGAGATTTACATTCCTGATCATTCCAAGACTTTTACGGCACTCTGTGTCCTAAGGTTTTGAAGATGGGTTCACCTTTGATTGGTGTTAATTGAAGGAGCTCTCCGAAAACAATCACATGTTTTCCTCCAAAGAGTTGTTCGTAGTCTGTTTTGAGTACCTCTTGCAAGCTGTGGTGAATCAAAGCCATCATTAGGTTGGAGAGCATGCTCACCTCATCTATTGGGAGCATTTTCATTTGTTTCAAAACTCTGCATAGCTCCATAACAGATTCTGCATAAAGTTTATAGTACTCTAATTTGTTTTGGTGTTCTACTGGAAGGAGTAGCAATCGGTGTAGAGTGACTCCACCTATGTTGTAGGCAGCCAAACCTGTATGGGCGGCTACAACAGCAGAAAGGTTGTTGTTCATTTGTTTGAGGCATTTGCTGATCCTTTTTATTAATGTTTTACCTGACCCAGCTTCACCACTTACATACAGCAGTACAGGTTTGTAGTTGTCACAGGTGCAAGTTTTACTTTCGTGCTGCATACCATGTTCAATGGTTTTACTTACTTTGACAAAAATGGTACGGTGTTCATTGTTTAGTTGGGATTTCTGTACTGCCAACTCTTCTGCACAGTGCTCATTCTGAAGCATAGTGGTTGTTACTTCGGTCATGGCTAATTCTGCCTCATTTGCTATGAGTTGCTCTGCAAGTGGTTCTTGGCTGCCTGTTTGAGAAGGTTCACTGCTCTCGAAAGTGTCTACATTTTAGTTGTTGAAGTTCTTCTTGTTGGCGTTCATTGTCCAATGGTTTTTTACTGTGTACAGTTCATCTGTAATTGTACTTTCACTGGCATCGAAAGCATCTTCATAGGAGGTGTAGGTGGCTAACCTTCTTTTCTCCATGGTTTGAAAAGTTACAGTAAAGCCATGTAGTACAGTTCGTTGTGTTGAGTGTTTAATGACAACTTCATATGATTAATTAGGCTGCGTTTGGTAAGTTTCACCAGGCTGCCTTCACAACTTTCCACTCTACCTTTTTTTTTTTCCTCATTTGGTTAATGTTTTTGAATGCAAAGTTTTGGGCTATCTGGGACAGGCACAAGGCTTTTAAAGTAATACGCCTGTTCAGGTGGTATGGGTCCAGAAAGTTCTTCAAAATGTCCTGGCTTTTGGGATCGCTTTTGGCTATTGTTTGTATGTCTTCGTACAACTCTTTTTCTGGATGCAGCGGGGCCACGGCTTAGCCACACTAGGTTGTCAAATTTCTCATAAAAGGCGGGGCCGGTTAAACGGTCTGCGGCAATTTCTGTGTCAGTATTCTGTCAGAGGATATGTCATCCCAGAAGACTTTGAGCTGTTTTCTCTGCTTTGGTTAAGTAGGCGGTGACCTATTGTGCAGCTGCAGTGGAATCGTCTGCAATGTACTGTACATCAACATTGGCATTGCATAGGCGGGCAATAATTGCATTGTAATCATTGATGTACCTTGATGCTTCGCTCCTCTTTTATGCACTGTGTTCTTAGGAGATTTTCCTTTCACACTGTGTCGAACCAAAGACCTGAAGGTGTTCACTTGGCCTGTTGAAACTGGTCTAGGGAAACCAAAGCGGCATTTGGTGTAGTATTTGCCTCTCTTCTTATATTTGCATCGACACTACTTGCCACATTTTCTGTCTTTGGAATTGCAAAATTTGTGCTTGTACGGATTTCGCAAGTGACATTTTGTTAAATGAAATGCAAAACAATCATCACTCTCCCCACCAAACATTTTAATCCACAAAAGCATGTGGATGTGTGGTGCTCCTCTGGCTTGATATACTTTTCTCCAAAATAAGTGTTCCACTTCTCCAAGGGGAGGAAGTGCTTTATTGCAAATGTAGTGCAGCATGGGAAGGAAGTGATTTATTATGAAAGTAGCGTGAAACATTTACTGGATCGAGAGAGCAAAGCTCTCCTGATGTTTTCATGTCTACACCTTTTTTGTTTGCTATGCGTAGGAAAGTGTGCAAGTCTTCCATGCATACTCTGCACAACTTAAAGTGACAAACCATGTGGGTGGCCCAAGGTTGCATAGCATACACCGTACATCTGCATGCCGTCGGAACCAGTACTCTTTCGTACCACGCATGTTTGCCAAGAGATTTGTAAAACTGTCCTTCTCTTGCACGTTTTGAAGTAGCAGACATGTTTAGAAAATGGGAACCTGTTTTTAATGTGGGGGCAACTCCATAACATAGCGTTGCCAGTTCACTTTCAAAGAGCAGGTGGAAGATGTACCCCACGTTCTGTCTAAATCTAGGATCTTCAGAATACATTTGTAAACAGCGGTTTTCTGATGCGGTTATTTGTGTGCCTCATGTCCTCCACATTTTTCAGTCGGGAAGATTAGAGGAAAGGCTTGTGCTTCCACACATTTTTCCCCATATACAGATTAGTGCTCCTTTGGCTTGCTGCATTTAATGTTTCTAGTGCATCGTCTATGGTGTCTTTGGCGTGCAGTGGGTCAATTGTATAGTGGTCTAAAATATTGGAGGCTGCACTAGGATCTAGACGTTCAAAATGGTCCGTTTTTGAGGAGTCCCGAATGATTTTGGTTGTTACACTCAGGTTTTCTTGACTGTTTATTTCCTTGTAGTATTCATTGTTTTATTTAACCCTATAAGTGCCGTGGGTATTTCTCCCCAGTGCCAGGGTCTTTTTTTGGTGATTTCGGTATGTGGCCATTCAATGGCTTGTAACTTTTTTGTTACATGAGAGATCTCTGCCAAATTTGGCTCCTTCTTTTTTTCCCCACATGTAGGCGGTCGTAACGCCACCCAGGAATTCTAAGTTGCTGTAGGGGGGTGAGAGAAAATAACCAAAAAGGGGGAACATTTTGTTTTTTTTCAAAAAATGCCAATAAACTGATGTACAAAGTAGCCTGTGGTTTTTTCCTTGTAAGAGCTAGGAACAAATGGTTTGCTGTGCTGAATTCCCCAATTTCCTGGCTTTCAAGAACAGGCTGGAAACAGAAAAAAAATATTTTATGTGGTTATGAACAGTTTTGTGAGAGAGCTAGGCGATTTTGGCCATTTTTGCCAATTGGACATGCATGGACGGAGTGGAAGAAAAGGGTAGGAAAGCCGATTTGGAGGACTGAAAAGCATATATTTCTGAAAAGTAGACAAAATTCCAAGTTTATGAAGGGGTGATTTGCATAGGTCAGGCAACAACTAGGTAGGGGAAACTGCCATAGATTGGGGGAAAAGCCGGAAAATTACCGAAAAAAAAAGGTATGTGTTGGACATGGTTAGCTTGGTACGGCAATGGCTTCTAGGACTTTTGAGAAAAGCAATGCTCCGCTACATTCCCCCGACTCTTGCAGTTGGGAGAGCACACATTTTTTGTAGTGTTTTACAAAACCAGCAATACCACAAGCCAAACACTGAGCCATGGTACACAGGAATTTTACTCTCACGGCCTGAACAGACGCACTTAGCATGTGTAAATCGGGAAAACCAATGTGGTGAGGAACGGCAAGCATACATTTTTTGAAAGGGCACAGACAGACCTTTTCAAGGGTAGGTGACTTGTGCGGGTTACAAAAGTGTATGGTGCCTAAAGCAGCGACTAAATGTAGGTCACATTTGGGAAATGGAAGGCTTGTGTAACAAAGGGCACCAGCAAATGGGTCAAAACGTTATGAAAACCACACACCCAACACATGGCCTACCGTCCAGTGTTTTGTCTTTGTAGGTACACCATTTACCAGGATAATCAAAGATTCTTGTATTGGCCTTTGCACTCTTAGAGTGTCTACATTTTGTTTGAGATCTAATGGTAAATAAACTACTTTACCACAAATGCCTCAGTAATTCGGTGGGAGGCAATTTTGCAGTTTTCGGTTGAAGTCGTATTATTGCTTGAAATGGGTGCACTGTTTGGATTATAATGGTCTCATACAAATTAAGCTGATGTAGTGCGTTTAGAAGTGGAAATAGTTACTAATTGCCAGTGAAGGCCTTTGGTTATTGTCAAGTTTTGCAGTGCGGTATGTCCACAGTATGGAGGTGTTCGTATTTGTTTTCAGCTATAAGGTACAGAGGTAATTGACACCATTGGGATTCCTCATTGCCTTCTATTTTCTGCATTATATCTATAGTTGTTGTGCTCTTTCTATTCTACAACACAAACATACTTGGTTTAGCATTTCAGCAGATGTGCCTTTGAACTTTTGTATTTCTATTCTGTATGTGTGATATAAAAAGTTGATAGCTGCACTGTTGTCAGTACTGTGTTCTGAAAATGCTGGCATTTCTAAGTGCTCTTCAATTTCACAAATTTTCCTTTGGATGTGCTCAATTTCATCGAGCACTTGTTTGGCTGTACTGTGTAGAAGAATATCATTTAAATCTGGAGTTCTAAAGCTGGACTTTTTGCATAGTACCGTTTGTAAACTAGATTTCTGAATGGTGCGTTGCTAACATTTTGATACAGCGGAAGGTGCTTTTGCAAGCGGGTCCAGAAATACAGGCTAAGTGAGCTATGGTTCCTTGTATTCCAGTGTAGTTGCGCACTGGACAGGAGGCCATAGTTTGTAGTACTTTCATTTTTATTTTGTCGTTGCCTTTGACATACTGATTGAGGAATTGCTGCAAATATTTGATTAAGCATTGGCAAACGATACACATTGATGTGCAAGGCCATTTGTAGGTGTGGCGTGTTGCTTTATGGTATTGGGTATCTTTTCATACCCTCCACTCCGATTTAAGGCAATTTGGTTTGTTCTTGTTTTATGATTCTTCATTGACTCCACTCACCTGTACTGATTTGGCCAAAGGTATTTATGCTGTCATTGCGTTTGTTTCAAAGTATCCGGTGACATTTTACTATAAACAATTTCGGTTTCACGCTCATTGCACACAGGAGCTTCTAGGATGACTTTTCAGCAGTAGGTTTTCAGGGTTGAGCGTGATTTCTGCCCTCCATTTATAAGGTTCTGAAGGACTCTGTGGTGGAACATTGTTTGTAAAATTGCTTTATTAGAATGCTTGCTTCTGGTTACATTACCGTTTGTATGTGCTCTTAGCTGTAGTGTGCGTTGCACTATACATAGTGGTTTTTTTCCATTCTCACATTTTGACAGATCAACTGCACTGTCTTTACTGGTAGATGCATCCGTTTTCCTTAATGACTGAATTAACTCTTCAACTTTCTGTTCAGGTTCAGCTTGCAGTGGATGGCTACTTTCTGTGTTTTTAGGTTGCGTGGCTCTCTTTCTGCGTTGCTTTCTACAGAGTTGCAGTTTGGTAGGCACTGTGTAGTAGCTGTTGGCGAAGAAAGGGAAGTGTGGGTGTGCAAAATTTGAAATGTATGTGTGCAATGTGCATGAGTGGGTCAATAGGAGGGAAGGTATTTAACTGGTAGTGTCACTGAGCAGTTGTGTCTAACTTTCGGTTGGGGACAGTATCTTACTGTGTGGGATTCGTCTAATGGTGGCGACATAACAAACACTGAACACCTGTAGAGGTGTCATCAGTAACAATGAAGCATATACTGGTGGATTGCCGCACATCTATATGCTACAATACAACAATAGTGTACTCTTCTACTAAGACATACAACAATATGATGGTATTGTACGTATTTTGTTGCTTGCTCAGAGTAGGTTTATTGCAGGCTGTATTTTGAAGTGCACACTCCAGTGGCTTTCCGGAGATAGGTGGGTACTGCACCTGTATAAGAAGATGGTAACAAAATATGTTGGCTAATAACATTGTGCTTACATTTGTGCAATACATTCTTCAAAACTATAGGGGGATGTCTTGACAGGAAGAGGAAGTGTGTGTGTGTATAAATGGAAGGCTTACGATGTGAATGGGCACTTGAGAGCAGAAGCATGTTTGTTAAGGTGGTAGGCGGGTTATTTGGGAGCGTATTGTATGACATGTTATGAAATACTTATGTGTATTTGTGTAGGCCTATTTACTTTAAAAATGCATTGTGGAAGGATGACAAAGGTGCGGAAAGATGTGCAGAGTGCAAAGCGGAATGTTTTTGTGTGTGCATTTGCATGTACTCTGCATACGTATGCTTGCTATGATTGCAGGCATTGCTTTTGGGCTTTAATTACTTTATGCATATTTATGAAATTTACTATTGTAAATGCACACTTTTTTTATTGCTTAACTACGGTTATCTATGACGTGCTGCCGGAAACTGTCGTTATGCTTGCAATGTATGCACTTGGTTTAGTTTGGTGGGAAAGGCTGTCTCATCATTTTTATTTAAATTTTTAACAAATTTGATAGGTGCGTTAATCAGGGAACGCATTGTAAAATTGACGGAACAAAAGAACAGGGTAACCGTTTCCATATACCAATGGCTGTTGGGGGCAAATGGCAACTTTGCCACCACCTACCACTGTAGGAGCCATTTTAATGGTAGGTGATGGGAGAAATAACAGTATGAATTTTGAGTACGTTATGAGGCTTCACTGCTAGGTACCCTTTTGCTAGGAACTTATAGCACAGGTATCACTGTACTGTACAAAAAATAGTAATACCTACTAGGCATGGTGATGGGTAGCGATGCCGATGTATGTGGGTGCAGAACTCGTAGATCGTTTTACAGTACTTGCCTGAGCAGATACTTTTGATTTACAGGACATTTACCTCTGCATGTTTAGTGGTTGGTATGGACTGTTCAATAGATCTGATGGTTACATTCACAATTCTTGATTGTAATTGGTGGATGCGATGCGTATGTAATCGTTTAACAGTAGTCAATCAGGGAGTACTGGTAAGAGTACTGGAAAGGGAAGCACTGGCCCTACTTTCCAGGGGCGCTGCCCTCGCGGTAGTTGGGCAAAGCGCACGTGCTATATGCTGGTTTTTCTTAATGTGCTTGTCATTGAAATGGGACTACGGATTATCGATACCGGTGTATGTATGTTTTTCTGTTCCATGCTAGGATATTATTCTGTGCCCATGAGAACCCCAGTGCTTCTAGTGTGACGTTTGTCAGTGGTGTTGATAATGTTTTGAAATTAGTCATCTGCGGCACTATGTAAGCTGCAGGCACTCGTGTAGTAATATATAAGGAGGAAAAGCAGAGAGCAATCCCTAACAAGGAGCACACAAAAAGGTGTTTCTTTACATGTCGCTTTAGCAAAATTAGAAAAAAAACCTTTCATAACTTTCACCAAGACGCCCATTTTCTATGACGCTTAAAATGTGTTTGTGCAGCCCACGACAGGGCAATATGTTTGCGAAAGCTTCGCCATTAGGAGGTGTGCACGTGCTACATGTAGGTCTAGTCAGGGTGGCTGCAATGGAAATAGAACTGTGCAGGTGTTGGGATTGGTCAATATACGTCTGCTTACCGAGTGGAGATGGTTACTGGGACGGGTGTGGCGTTCAGTAGGCGGATTATACAGCTTTTGGGTGACTCCTGGATACATTGGGTACAAGTTTACGCAGAACGCTGTGCACTGGCAACACACCTTGGTTTCCATAATGTCGCTGTGCACTGGCACGGAATACGTGGGATGAAGTGGGTCCTCTTTGTGCCAGTTTGGTTATGCTCGCTCATTCAGACATTATTATTGCTCATTGTGGAGGGAACAGTTTAGAGCATGTTAGCGGCATTTCACTTCAGTTTGCAATGAAGGAGACATTTCAGAAATTCATGGAAATGTTTCCAAAATTGCACATTCTTTTTCGCACTGCCCAGAGAAAGATGTGGCTGAGTTCTTCCTCATGTGGGCCACAAACTGAGAAATCGCTGCGCAATGTAAACACGGCTCTTTGCGCTTTTTTGCGCAACGTTGGCATGTTCTCCTTCCACAATGAAAACATTACGTTTCGTAGTACCAACATTTTTCGTTCAGATGGAGTTCATCTGACTGATGCTGGCAATGAGCTGTTTCTGCGTAATATCCAAAATGTAGTGCTGCGCTTCCTAACAAGCATTTTCCCTGTGGTTGTTCACCACTTCCAACGTTCCAAACACAAACAGCACAAAAAGGCTCTTTTCAGATTCACCACTTCGTTTTGCAAATGCATACAATGCTTTTGCCGGAGTCTCGCCGCCCATTGTTTCCATCTGTCCCGCCTGCATGCTTTCTCTCAACTTCTATTTTTCAACAGTGCAAGGTGGCTCTGAAAAGAGCCTTTTTGTTCCCCCTGCGAACCCCTTATGGTTCTGTAGCATTTTTCCTGATGTTATAAAACGGGCCACAAAAAACAGCAATGGAAGGGAGTTTTGGCAAAGAGTACCAATCACAGGGGTAAAATCGTACATGGAGAGTAGATGTGGGGTGCACCTCACTTGGGTAGGGGGGCACTTTGTCATGCTCCCGAACCGAAGCCTCAAAAGCACTTTGAAAACTTTCTCCCCTACACAGTACCGCATCGCAGTATATGCACAATACAGTGACCTTTGAAAGGTACGGGTCTGTTGCAGTGCATATGTTCTCCTCCAAGACTGGTTGTGGGATGCGGTGGCCCACTGGAGGGTCCCCAGTGGTGGCAGTAGCAGATGCAGAGGATGCTGTAGAGGAAAATAACCTAATGCCTGCTTGGAAGCGGACAACCTTCCGAACAGCTACCTGGTGTTTCGCTTTCAGATGCCGCCGTAGCTGGTCAAGCCAGGTTTTCCGCGACTCAGTGCATTGTACGTGGTTTGCTTGCGATTTTGGCACCTCCAACGGTTCTAAATAGTTTCCACACCCACGATTCACGCTGGCTGCAGGCAATGGGGATTCCTTCTACTTTATTCTAGTTTGCTTTTCGATGTCCTTCCACATTATGACGCCTGTTCCCTTGCTCAGGACCTTCAGAAGGAGGTGTTGGTGGTGAGGGTGCTCCTGAGTCAGAGGTAGTAGCAGAACCTCTGGTGGCCATTACTTTGAGAAGTACTTTTCAGGCACACAATTGATGAGAAAGCAATTTCTGCACACACCAATGTGCACTGCTGCTATTCTCTGGAAAGCCAAACCTGGATAGCAGTGCACTTGTGGGGTGTGGCCATTTATGGGACTGTTGTAGAGCATGTACCACCGTAAAGTGGGCCTAAGTCTTTCCCTACAATACCTACATGCAGAAGGAAGAATGTAGGATCTCTGTAAGGGTGCACTCTCAATGTAACACTCCATACATTGCAGTAAATTGTCCTCTCGATGTGCACGGATCTGGCTGGATGTCCGCCCTCATTCCATTCTTTGTGAGGTCATTTTCCAGTATCTTGGGCTCATTGTGTGCTTCAAAATCAAGACACTGGAGAAGATGTTAATTGTTCAAGGCATTTATGTGGGGTTTGGGGGGTAGAGAGTGGAGCCCTCCCAATTCCCTCACTCCATTTCTGCTGTAGGTATGTCTCTGGTAGGCCTCCAGCCTCCGGTTCATGGGGGTCCCTTCCCCCTTGGTCGGGGTCAAATCTCTGATCTAGTCGCACTACTTTTTTACTGCAGGTGACGGGTGCCAGAATCCTACAGAATCTGGGAATGTGTTTTTAACCACCCTTGTGTGCTACAGTAGGGAGCAGAGGACTTTGTTTCTATGCACAACCTAGAGAACATTCTTCACAGAAGTCACTTTGTAGCAGTTAAGATATTGAGTGTTAATTGTGCCAAGAGAATTACCTGTCTGGTAAATGATCAATATTTTAGTTTTTGTGCTGGCCCTTCATGCTTTTTATTTATTTTTCCTTAGGTGGATTTAGCCAAACTGTCCCCGGAGGAGCGATGGAGGTGAGCCCACTTTGATGTGCAGTGTCCCTATTGTTTCCTATGGCTGGACATATCTTGCTGTACACTGCTGTTTTATCTCTTGTGAATGGCAACATACCTCTGCTCAAGCAGAAGTGTTGAATTAATTACTGTTTTTGATGGAGGAAAAAGCAACTGATATTGCCCAAGATTCAGGGGTGCGGGGTGAGGTGGGGTAGTATTTTCCGGCATGGAAGTTTATCTAGCCGTGCAACTTTGGGTGTTGTATGACCATCTAATGAGGGGCAGTGGATTGGTTTAAAAAATAAACGTTTTACATGATTGCAGTTGCAGAATGGCTCTGGGTTCCAGGATAGTCTGTCCCTTAGGCAGCATGTAAGCACCTGGCTCTGAGAACTCTTTGAGAAATATGGACTATATTTATGACCTCCACCATTGGATTTGGTGCAGGAACCTGGAAAACTGAGGCAATCAGTATTACATGATCTTCAGCTGAAGGGGCATCCTTAATGGAAGAAAGACATTTCTAGGCCTCCAACTCCATTCGAAGTGAGCTTCGATTGTTACTCTGTGAATAGAGGGTTGATTTCTGCTATTTATATGGCACTAATGGATGTGAGGTTGGGGTACGGCTCCTAGCACATGTTCTCAATTTCTGCGTTAACTGCTTCAAATTTTGTTTTTGTGGATTATATTATGTCAACACATGTCAAACACTGGTATCCTGTACATTTAAATTGCATCAAATTAAACTGCTTCACCAGGGGTATTTACCACACGCTAGATTGGCATGAATGTACCCACGGATTAGTGATGAGTGATGTCGAACAAGGGGCGCATTCTTTCATGTATGGCCCCAACAAAGGCCCACACAAGGCTTTCAGCACCAGTATTGGCCATTCTTCCTTTCGAACGCCTGTTGGGACAGTTTAAGTCCAACTAAGGGCTTAGTAAAATCATTCAACAGACAGTACAAGACTCTACTCTTAGTATAACGCTGTACCAACTGAATTCAGGATAGCGTAGACAGAGCAGCCAGGCTTATCTTAAGAGGGACGGCTGTAGAATCAGTACAAAGAAATTGTAATACAAATGGTCCAAAAAAACACTGTAACACTGCACATTGTAAAAATAAATGTTTTATTTAAATGCAAGTAGGCCCTGATAAATCTTGGGGGGGGTGGGGTGCGCGCAAGGGGAAGAAGTACTATCACATTACTTATAACCACAATTATAAAAACACAACACTATGCTTGAAGGTGCACAGACTAAAGCATATAACCTTCTATGGAACACCTAACCGTAGTACTAGGGAAGTCAAAACCAATAGTTACCCTTGTATTACAGTTATACAAGGGTAGGAGACCATAACAGTTGTACCGTGACGCCCAGCAAGAAATCGCATAGTAAGTCAACTGGACAATATACTTTTATGAATAGTGGAAGACTTATTGTAGGAACAGTAAAAACCTATAACTCTGGGTCAGGCTAACCGTTATTCTAGGGGAGTTGGACCGTGAGGGTGTAATATTCAATTGGTTACCTTTCAGTTCACAAAATAAGGGAAGAAATGACTTGTTACCTTGCCTAGCTGTGTGCCATCCAAAAATAAGGTAGGTAAAACCTATATACTAGGAGCTACCAGCAACCTAAAAGTATGACCTAGGCAGACTTCTTCTGGACAGCAAGTCGTGGGAAGCAAGACCCAATTGGGGACACTCGTACAATTATCCTAACAGGAATAATAAAGTGAAACCAACAGTATTACTTTTGGGATGAGGGGAGCCCAATTCGCAGGTGAGTAACTTAACCTTCAGTCTACTTTGTTAGAATGGAGACCGTTTCTAAGGAGTAACACTTTGTGAATATTTCCTATATATACTTTTCAGAATGGCAGAACATATCTAAGGTTACAAGAAGTTACCAACGAACATTTCCAAGTACGTACACTTTTCAACAATTTTTTACTTTTCAAGGCAGGCCCTTTAAATTATCTAGCCCTTCCCAATGCTAGTACATGAGTTCTCTGAGGCAGAAGAGGGACCCCAGTGGTCTACGAGCCAGCATTAGGCAGGGTGAGATAGGGCTCAGTTGCAGGTAAAGTCCGAGTTCCTGAGGATGACTGGACAAACAATTAGTACACTTTGGAAGTTAGTGAGGATCCAGGGTCTCCAGAAAAGACAGCCTAGGAGGATTCCAGCAGTGGGCCTGGGTGAACTGGACGAGGGACCTCCCAATCACAGTAGCAACCCAAGGATACACAGGAATCACAAGAGACTGAAGGTAAGTAAATAAGCCAGCCAACACTTCTGTGCAGTACCTCAACGCAGATGTGTTACAGAAATGTTGCAGAAGTGTACCTGGTCGAAGGATTCCTTTGTCTAGAAGACAGGATTTTGGAAGGACACTTGCAGCAGGGATCATGGAAGAAGGCTCCAGGCAAGAGTTTCCTCCAGGCTGGATGCAGTTCTAGATTTAGCGCCGTTTTTCAGGCGCACAGAGGACAGAATATTGCTGGTCCGATTTTCGTTCGCAAGGTTCAGCACTCTGAGGGGACCTTTTGGACTTTATTCACGTCTCTGGAGGTCCAACAGGATGCCCACAGTTTCAGCAAGATTCAGAGACTGCACTGCACAATGGCTTGAGGTCCCAGGGTATTTGGGTATTGCAGCCCCCCACTGGGAGTAGTTCCCGTTCAGGCAAGGTGGATGACAAAGGGCTGCAGTGTTTTGGACTCCTCCCTTGCTTACTGCCTTTCCAGACACACTGGTGCTTGAGGATGGAATCAACCGGATTCCTGCCTAAGACAAACAGCCACTGAGGTTGTTCCGCATAGGCTCCAGTGTATCTGGCAGGCAGGCAGTGGTGAGGAGTTATTCACTACCCTTTGTCTGCCAGAGTGCTTGAATGGAACTAGTTCCCACTGGGGGAGGGGCGAGGGTAGCTGTCCTGATTGGAAAGCAACCCGCCCCTTTTTGTAAAATGCAGAGTTTGCAGAGACGTGTGGGGGAGGGGGAACGGATAAAGGTTGGGGTTCCTGAGGTGAAAGGCAGGTCAACCACTGGAACAGAAGAACCAAAGCTGAAGACAACCAGGGACGCCTGCAGACCCTTCCAGTCACAGTGAAGCGACAACTGCTGTGCTTTTCCAGTTTTCTGATCGGTGGAGCTCCGAAGAGGCTGACTCCTTCCCTTTGGCTGGTGGGACCAACCAGCCCGGAGATGAACTACAAATCATCGAGCAATCTCCTAAGGTGCTGTGCCCCTAGAGCTGCAGACCGTGAATAACAGGATGCCTCTAACCCATTTGCAGTGCAATGTCGAATCCGTCCAGAACTATGGTGAGCTCCAGAGGCACAATCCCACTCATCGAAGTCCCCTCACCAGAGTGCAGGACTTCAGAACCGGAGATGATCGACCAGGCAAATACTGCCCTTTTGTTTAAGCTGATAAAAAGGTGCCAACATCGCAGACCGCCCAAGGAGACAGACATCCATGCCAAGGGTCATCTCTCTCGACTGCTGCTGAGATAGCCCATAGAGTCCTTCCTTTCGTTGCCAGACCAAGTAATCGTGAGACTGTGGTCTGTCGATGCGGCACAGAGGGCTTGAACCGAAGTCACTCCAGTGTGACTGTACTGCATGAAGAGGTGTCCAGGGTGTCCACCCTACCTCTGAACCAAACTTGCCAGCTTGTGTCTCCCTTCTTCCTCTCAATTACTATAATGGGACTTAAAGATAAAGGAACTTATTGTATTCACTTGTACTCATCTACAGAATGAATGGAACTGAACAACATTGCTTTACTATCCCAACCGCCATACCTAATGAAGCTTCTGTCTAGTGGGTATCTTGTGACATTAAAGTCAGAACCATAGTTATGTAGCACATTGAGATGGTCTTTTTTATCTATAGCATATCTGACTAACACCAAGTATAGTAAACTGCACTACTTCTAGAAAGCACTGTCCACCATGTAGGCATCACTATCTAGAATAGTAAAAAAAAGATGTTTAGCAGCAACATACATTACCTTGTCTGACATTCTTTTCCAGAATTGTCCATTTAAGGAGACTGGCTGACTCCCAAAAGCGATAAATTATCGCAGTAAATTATCCACTGACTACTTTAAAATTTATTTCTATTCGGATACTAGATTGAATTAAATTGATTTATTAAATACAAATGTATAGTTTAAGCGTTGGAACACTGACTGGAGTTTTTAGTTACTTTTTACATATAATATAAAGGATGAAGCTATAAGATTAAATCTCATGAATGTTTGCTCCTGATGAAGGGTGACTTCTCCCGAAATGCATCAAGCTCACTTTTATCATGTGTAGTTCTATCTTTTTTAAATGTGCTGTTTGTCGAGAATAAACTGGTTACTCATGAAATTGTGTATTTTTGTTAAGATGCAGTTTAAATGACAACAGAATAACTAACTCTATTAAGTATATGAATTGTTGACTGACCTTGCTGTCAGTATGAGGTGTTCAGGCGCGGTAGTGTAGTGTCCACCAATTGGGGGCACTTTACTTTGTGTGATTACATATTAACGACTTCTAGTGCCAGTCCTACTTTTCCTGTTAAACAGCATTAAGTATTTCAGCGAATGATTACCCATTTTCTAATAAGGTAGTACAGACCTATACTAAGAGTTGGGGACATGTATGCCAAAGGATAGTTTTATGAAGTCTTACCTCAAGTGGACTTTAGGAAAACTCCCTTAACAATAGGTTTTGTTTACCACAAAAAAGGGTATTGAAAAATAACACCAATTGACCCTTTGTATGGTTCTTAGGTGTTCTAAAACAATTGCACCTAATCCTTTGCCGTAGTGATTGGATTTTATTTAATGAACATTTGTATGGTGCCTATACAGCAGAAAGTGTTTCCAAGCACCACAAGACAAAGTGGGGGGGGGGAATACAGGGTGGGATAATGGTAAACTCTCCAATTAGGCCTTGTGATATTCGGATTGTGCAAGTGCAACAAACATGAAGTGCAGGGGGAAGAGGCAGGTCAGGAGGAGGCGCTGATGAGGAAAGTGAGAGTGTCCAAGGGGCTGTATACGTGCTGAGGGGAGCCCAGGGGGCACGTGCACTGCGGGCAGAGATGGGGGGGGGGTAAGCTAGTGCGAGGGGTGTGATCCAGACTCTGTAGTCAGGGAAGGGTGCCCAAAGGCAAGTGCTAGTAGGGTGGTGCCGAGGCAGACTGGTCAAGGGAGGCCATGGCCTCTGTATGACTCGGAAGGGACCAGGTAGCCAGTTGCAGCAAGGGGGCGAGGGATTAGCAAGGAAGGGGGGAAAGGGGAGAAAAGGAAGTTCTTGAGAAGCTTCCTGGACTGGTGGAGGCCATTCCAAAGGGAGGCTCCTGCAAAAGAAATATCTACCCTCTGCCCCCCAACTCTCTGCTTGGAGAAACGTGTGACTTGCAGAGATTTAGAGGTAGAGGACCGAAGGGCTCTAGCAGGGAGGTATTTGGGGAGGGCAAGTTGGATGTAGCGGGGTCACATCCCCCAGAAAGCATTTTGGACAATGCAGAGGGTTTTGAATTTGATCCTTGCAGCCACCGGGAGCCAAGATCTCAGAAATCCAGAATCCAGTTATTCATGTCCACTGTTGGTATATATTCTTCATTTTCTAGGTACATTGTACACACCCAGACCTGGAAACGTGTCAGCCTAGTTATGAGGTCTTACATGAACATGCTGGCATTGTCTGCTTTTGTAATTCTTTGCTGTTCTCTTGTGCTCAGTGACATATCTTTGTTGCTTGTTTTGGTTGCAGAGTAGAACATGCACGGATGCATGCAAAACACCGGGGCCACGAGGCCATGCATGCAGAGATGGTGCTCATTCTCATCGCCACTTTGGTGGTCGCGCAGCTGTTGCTAGTCCAATGGAAGCAGAGACACCCTCGCTCATACAATGTAAGGACTGGCATGGCAAGGCTCTGGTAGTAGCTGGCGGACAAGCGTTTTGCTGAATCAACTACTGTCTCTACTTCTTTCTGGTGGGGTTTATAGAATCAAGTAGGTGGTTTTTGGGTTACAGAAAGGAAGTACAAATTCACATCAGATGACTGTGCAGCCAAAGTTTGAGTTTATAGTGGAATCCGTAAAAGGGCAGTTCAGTTCTGGTGTCCAGCAGGAGATTGTTCCAGGGTTTGTCGCAAAAAGCAGCAAGGGAGTGGCCACACTGCCTGTTTCTGTGTAACTCGAGGGGCTAAGTAGGTTCAATGAGACAGATATGTTCTTGGAAGGGTTTTACTTTTTATGCTGGGCACAAGATAGTTGGGGACTTTGGTGAGACACTTGTGGCGGATGCCAAGGCTCTAAAAGGTGATTCTTTGCTCATTATGGAACCAGGATTGTAAAACTGTTTTACTTTTTACATTCCTGAAAATTTCTGTTGCAAAAATAACCGTCTTTAAAAGTTTCTGAATAAAATAGTATTTTGAAACAAACAAATGGCTATCGTTTGTCCTTCACTGGGGACCATTTTTTCTCTTCAGCTACCACCAACTGTCACTTCAGCCCTGTGTGGGATGGCGGTTTCCCAGTCTGAAGGTTTTATGGCCACTTCCACTTCACCCATTGGTGTCCCAGAAGTTCCATTGTAAGAGGCCTGAGCCCAGACACAAGTCTGCCAAGGTAGCAATTAGCACTTGTGTGTTCTAGCATCTACTTTTGCCAGCACCCCCCAAGCAGAAACCTGTTTGGGGTTGTCTTCCACCATGTAGCCAAGGCAATTTAATTCCTTATTTTATTAATTTTTGTTATAAATCAGAATACAGCCTGTTGAATAAGATCCCCCATATGTTTCACAGCACAACCCCTTCACATTGCTAGATAATGGCAGAGCCTTATCCAACATGCACCTTTTAAACAAGTATTTTTCTTAGTTTGCAAAAGTACATTTTACACGTGTGATGACTGACATTCTTTTTGCAAATACGGTTTTTCTCTGTCCTCTGAATTCCCACATTGTTATGTAGCCAGAGTTAGCTTCTTGTATGCAGCAATGGGTTAAAACACAGATGCACTGAAATTGACATAGGCCCAGAAAGCAGGGCCCTTTTGACGCATTGATCCTTGACATTTTGCAACCAAAAAGTAAAGCGTTTCCTGTGTAGCTGAAGTAAAGCTTCTTTTGATTTCTTCATATCTGAACAGCCTGTCATTCAGGAATACTGCTCTTTCCTGCTGGAGCACAATGTGAATGTGGATAAGCATGGCAAGGTCTTGTTAATAAAAGGTAGTGTGATGAGGAACAGAGGAAAGGGAGCATCAGAGCGGCATCATTTTTAAATGTAAATATTTCCCTTTTTCAATGAGAACTTTGGGCTTGCAGCAAAGCGGCGCTGCTTTTTCACTCCTTCCTTTGTACATGTAAGAACACCCTGGCAGGCATTCCCAGTGTGCCCCCTTGTTCCATCCTGCCCAATATGTGCTTCGCAAGATGGTGCAGCCATCTTTTTGTAGCTGAAAACGCAGTTTTGGTGTGAGGCAATGGTGCTCACAGGAGCCAGAGCAGCCATTTTGCTGCTTCTTCTGAAGTGCAGCTGGGTTATGGAAGGGAGTACAGCTGAGTAGGTAAATGTATCCCACAAATTGCTATGAGGAAAACCAACAAACAGAACTAACAACCCACAAGGGTCAGAATAAAGCAATCCGTCACAAAAAGCAAAGCGGGAAAGCGAACTGCAAGAAAAGTCAAGGTACCCATGTGCCTGTGCATTGGAATTCGAGAGGCCTGCAAATGGACATGCATTCATGGAGGACCCACCAGTGCTTCTCGACTGCGCTAACTGATTGTTTGTCTGGAGCACTCCAGCGGGACACCTGCACCATTCTAACACATTACATTATATATGCTGACATGGCACCAAGCCTGGCATCCAAGCACACAGTGACAGGAAAATAAGAACATACTATTCACAGATATTGAGAAGTTCTGTTTCAGAGCAGTATGTAGTGAAAAAGAGCACCTTGAGGGGGAGCCACTAAAAGAGAATTTTTTTTAACAGAGGCCCATGGTGTAAGGCCATATATGGAATAAGGCACGATAACCATATACTAATGACACACCAATCGTGAGATTTGTTTTCCAAACAAGTCTGGTTTATTCATAGAGTATCACAGTCAGCCGACTGGGTCTCACCGCCTCACTACGTGTGTTCCCAGACACCGTGAGATGAGAGAGAGCGAGCAGTGCTAAAGCAGTCATATATATATATATATATATATATATATATATATACATAATACAACATCCTTCACAATACCATTCGGCCCGCCCTTATACATGACATACAAGCTAGGGTTCACTAATTGAGTAATTGACCGCTATGCATATAACTTCAGTCAGTCTAAACATTAGTATTCTAGCAAAGGCTGCAGAGACAGTTTTCTGTTATGGGGAACACTGGGCACTGGGACAGGGAAGGATATAGTGTTCGTGCAGGGAGACATTCCAACCAATGTTATCTGTTTGGTGTGCTCATGAGCTAAGGGTCAGACAGTTCTAAAGCAAAGAAAAATACCATCCTTCGTGAAGGAGCACCGTTAGTTGCATATAATTCACATTTAACTGCCTTTTACAACCGCGCTTGGAAGACAAACTGGCACCTCGATTGTTGATTAATGGCGACTCTTGCCCAGGCTTTAAGGACTTACGAAGAGGAAAACAATGTATATCTGCAGGGTTTTACATTCCTTGCTACGTTAGTGTTCATAGTTCAAGCTGTGGCCTTGCTGCCATCCTGGTCTCAAGTATTGGGAGCTGGGGTGACAGAGTTCAAGGGCTAAGCACAGGTGTCTGGTCCTTGATGATCCAATCGACCATGTAGGCCTCTGTGCCAATACTAGTCTAGTATCATTCATGCTCACTTGTTTAAATTGCATGTGCCTATGCCTTGGACCCTTTTTCCATCCGTTGTAATCACTTAATACTAGCAATAGTGAGCCAAAGTCTAACCTGTAATCTATTTGATACATGTGGGGGATCTTTTACTCTCCACTGTGCATAGGAATTTGTGTTCCAACGTGTCTGGTTGGAGTAGAATATTGAAAAGACACATTAACATTGCTAGTAGTTTTGCTCATGCGTCTCCATGTTTTTCAAGACCCAATTATGTGTGCAAGTAAATTTCCCTTAGGTCAAATAGATAAAAGAAGATAGTTGACAAGCATGTCTGGCAGTGCCCCTTAAGATTCATTATGTAAAGCACCTTCTCCTGAAGGATTTGATGTGAAACTAAAGTCTCATCTGTACCTGCTGATGATCTCCGCCTAGCGGTTGAGATCGTACCCACAAGCAGGAGACGCAGCTGGAGGTGGCCACAACTACAAACATCTTCAGTTTATCAGATCTTTGATTGAAAACCATGCTAGTCTTGCAGCTCCCTACCTAGTTGAAATCCTTTTCATTTGTACGAAGGGATGCAGAGTGCGCACACAAAGGGGAGTTTTCCGCTCATTGTGGGGTGAAGGCTAACAGTAGTACAAGCAAGCTAATCGGGGATCCTTTAATGGCATTTGCAGCAATAGCTTTCAATATGTTTTCTACCCAGTTAAGCTTTGCAGAATCACAGGCTTTCAGTGAAAGATGCAGAGCGAGGAAGCCTGTGCTCCAAGTGAAATGATGGAAAGGAATGAGTGTGCTCTTCTTTCAGATGGTTACCCTGTTTCAGATGTGGATCGTCCCTCTGTATTTCACAGTCAAGCTGCATTGGTGGAGATTTCTGGGGATCTGGTTCATCTTCTCCTTCATCACGGCCTTCATTACCTTCCGAGCCACCCGTAAACCTCTGGAACCAACTACACCAAGGTGAGCTAATAGTGTGTTTTTGCTAACTTCTTTGAGAGCGTGGATGCGCAGAATGATTTGAGACAGGGAAATGGTGATGGATTTGAGTCGGACTGGCAGCCCCTTACTTTGAGAAACATGGGGCATGCATCCCTCACAATATGTAGGATTATAGTTGGGCAGCCGACAGTTGCGTAACGTTTGCAAGAGCCCTCATTCTGTTGATAATATCCTCCTGGCTGGCACAGTGAATAGCAGTATCAAACTACAGGTCACTCAAAACAACGCCTTACGGGCCCTAAGATCCCAAGAAGAGAACATATCTCTGAAATCAGACTCTAAATGCACTGGCTTCTGGTTCAGGACCGGTTTAAATTCAAAATGATGGCAATCGCCCACAAATGCCTCATTGATGTAGCTCCTAAATATCTTACAAACCTACTCGCTCCAACCCAGACCACCAAGCCCACACGCTCTGCCTCAGCCTTCCTTCTTACATACAGTTCCTAAATCCAAAAGAAACAAGGCTGGGGGAGGCAGCTTCTCAGTTGTGTCAGCCAAAGGCTGGAACACTCTAGCTTTTAGACATCAGAACCGACCCTTCCCGGGCCTCATTTTGTAGAAAATTTAAGGCCTGGCTCTTCACATCCAATCCGTAGCCCACCTTAGTGCGAGTACTCGTTAAACGTTACCTCCATGCTTACAGTATCCTCACTTTGCAATGATACTGCTTCTGTAAATACTATATCTGTAAACTACTTATGTGAATAAGAATGTACATGTAAATATTATTGAATACTGTAACGTTTATACTTACCCCGGTTCACTTTATCTGTAAATACCTCATGACTGTAAAGTATGTTTAATCCGATATATGTTAAGCCTATGTCTTTCATTGTTGCCTGTGGGAACTCTTGTAATATGTATTACCTGCTCTCACCGCCCAGATACCCATGGGCTTGGCACGCTCTACGAATGTTAAATAAATAAAATAAATTATAGGATCTTGTGGCAGACAGCCCATTCTCCTTGGGCTGGAAAAACTGTAGGATCGGGAGCTGGGATTGGGGGAGGTTGCGGGGGTGACCATTCCTTCCACACCACGTAAAGGATTGATCGGGAGTATGACTCGCTGCTTTGTGTCCTGGTCTGGGTAGCTGTCTTTTGTATGAATGACATCTTTGCAAGCTGCAGCATCTTGTGTGGCCATTCTGTCAATCTGGAAAAGTGAATACCCTTCATTTGAATGACAGACGTAACTTGATGGCCGTAGGCCAACCGTCTTATGCACCGAATTATAGAAATCTAGACTGTTATGCTTGACCAACAAGCGGCCATTTTAAACGTAGCAGAATCGTCATTTTGCTTGTTAACCATTGCTCATTGCTTTCTGTCTAAAACTGCTTTGCAGCTTGCAATTCTTGCGGATTCTGCTCACTCTGCTCAACTGTTAACATTGTTGTCTGAATATGAAAGGGCAAGGTCGTGGGACTGAGGAGTTCGTTGAAAACTCCTCATGAGTAGCCCAGAAAGGAATGCCCACGCTCCCTCTGTCGCCTTGAGGGAGAGCTGCAGGGCATTTAATCACTTCACAGCTGCCAGCCAGTCTTGTACGATGGTAGAATGTTAGAATAAAACAGCTAAAGGCTTGAATTATGCTCTTCCTACGGCCCCCCTTCGCAAAACCCTTTAGAGCGTGTCGGCTCACAGGACACAAATAGTACCTCATAGATGACAAAGCATGGAATGTGGCTCTTCCCCCGTGTGCAGCTTGCTTCCAAGAACAGAACCACCGTGTTCTGTTCAACAACTAAAAGATGCCTCCGCACTTTCTAAATTGCACATTGTTACTAGAATAGACATCGAAAGTGTCATTGTCATACCCGTCGGAGATGTCCATCGTCATCCCGAGTTCAAAGAAACTTAATAAAGGAGGGTGTTAAACATCACATATCTGATTGTATGATATGCATTTTGTATGTATGGAACTGATGTACGTAATCCGCTCTCTTGCGTCCCTCGAGGTCTAGGAAACTCGCGTCGCGGGGCGTGAGACCAGAATTGGCCAATTGGGACTATTTTTGCTTGCAATAAACCCTAGCATTGGGAATTTGAACCTTGTGTCTGGCGCATCTTTTCGTGTATGGTTATTGCCTTGTTTCCATATCACGAGGGACCTCTAGGGGCCCCTTTCAATTCCTGCAATTGTGGTCAACCTCTTATCTACAGATACTAAGGGGATAGGCATCTGTTCTGTTATCGATGGAATATCTTGAGGAAAGTGCCATTATCCTATGCATGGAGGCTCTCGGGGTACTATGTTGAAGGATATTGTAACGCAGTCCTGTCTTGTAAATAGATGCTTTTCAGCACATAAATGCCTTGTATAAGAATATCTGAGTAGATGAATAATGCTGGTATTTTAAGGATTTGTCAGCCGGCTATGTTTCTTCTGTAGACTGTGGCCGCTGGTCACATTCAAACATGGTTCCTCTAAAACACTTGTGGAGCCCCTTTCAATAAACCTGGACAAAGATGGATTTTGCTCAAGGATCGGAAGTTGTTTCAATTGAATCTGAAATAATGTATTCCCCTCCAGTGATATGATATGATACGCTGACTTGATTTAGACCCCTTCAAACCGCACCCAGCCCATAGTGAAGTGTCAAAGCAGCCATGTGCAATTTCCAGCAACATGTATTTTGTCTCAATCCGCTTACATTAAGTAATCCATTTTGTGGCATGATACGCTTTACACTCACCAACCATCTAGTTTCCCAATGGTTATCACTTGGCATGATCCAAACACTTTCAAAGCTTTTCTCCCTTAACTCTTGTAGCACTAGCAAGGTCACATCACTACTTATTCTAGGACCTGCTACACCTAGCGGAGATCAAAGCATTGGAGCTTGAACGGTAGCAAGATCTGCTGAAATCTGGGTTCTTGGAGAACTAGTTTATTCCCAAAAGAAGATTTCTGAAGTCAAAATGAACATCATGTGGATTCCACCAGGCACCGGTCCTTCAGTTAAAGGCAGATGTTTGGTCGTATGTTGTACAAAATGAAAAATCCGATAGCCATTTCTAAAAAACGTGCCCTATGATTTACTTAGATATACAAATGTTAATAGATTCCTGCAAACCAAACACATATTAACAATCAGAATTGTGAGATTATTAAAGAGCAATAACTTTTTCTCTTCTTGGACGGTTGTTGATCAGTGTTCTTACCTTTTTTATATTCCTGCTACAGTTATGTTCTTCATTATTTTGTCAGCTACCTTTTGTCGCAAGACATTCGAGTGATAAGCTGCCCCTCACGATTTCATGGCATTTGCTTTGGTCTTACAGGCTCGTGTATAAATGGTTTCTGCTGCTATACAAGATCAGCTATGGCACGGGGATAGTAGGATACATGGCCGTCATGTTTACCCTCTTCGGGCTTAACTTAATATTCAGGTGAGAGTTTCTATGTCATGACATTTTATTGTAAGACTGTGTTGCTATGTTTAATGTGGCTTGGTCTAAAAACATGACAAATGAAATGCAGTATTGTGACGTCTATACATACAGTGGATGTTGTCTCCTCTACTAAAACAATTTTTCAGGTAAATTGCAGATAATGTACTTCAGAAACATTATTCTTCCCGTCCCCTTTCCTCCATACTGTATGGGCATCCCTCGCGAGGGACGGGAGACGGAACCTTTTTCACCAGATAAAACCTTCTTCCCCTTTAATTTAGAGGCGCGGTGGGGGGGTGGCCCTAGGAGCATACGCTGCCCTGACTCCACCCTCCGGTGCCACACTTCAGTCCGCTTTTCCGCGTCAACGATTAAGGCGGCCAACGCCTTGGCTATCGTAGCCCGCTACGACAGGGAGCTGTGGTACAAACTGGCTCCCCTGCTGGACTTCCTACCGGACGACAAGAGGGCGGATGCCCTGGAGATCTTGCAGGAAGGTGAGGTGGCGTCGGACCACGCCATCACGATTGCGACGGACATCGCCGACACTGGATTTCGGCAGTTGGGCAACGGCGTGTGCCTTAGGCGGCGTGGATGGCTCAGGGCTACTGACTTCCGTCAAGACGTACAGACCAGAGTCCTGGACATGCCGTTCGATGGGAACAACCTGTTTGGGAAAACAGTGGACGATTCCCTTCAAGCCATTAAAGCGGACACAGAGACGGCCCGGGCTCTCGGGGTTCTCCAGCAACGGCGGCCGCCCTTTCGGAGCGGCGGAGGCAAGGGTGCCTCCAAAGGTTCCGGCGGCGGATTTTCCACCTACCGTCAAGCGGCCCGTTCGTCGTCTCAAGAAGCTTACAGGGGACGAGGCAAGTCAGGCGGACCCCGCCGTCGTCGCCAAGGAGGTCAAGGCGGCAAAGCCTCGTCTAAGCAGGATTGAACCGGCCGGGCCTCCACCGAAGCACCCCGGTGGGAGGCCGGCTGGCGAGCTTCGTCAGCGTGTGGGCGTCCATCTCCACCAACCGTTGGGTGCAGGACGCCCTGGCCCAGGGCCACACGCTCGAGTTTCAAAGAAGGTGCCCGCGCGTCCCCCCGGTGGCCAGGAAAGAGCTTCACGTCCCTCAGCTTCTCCGGGAGGTAAAGGCGATGCTCAGGAAGGGCGCCATCAAACTCGTCCCAAAGAGGCTTCGGGGCTCCGGAGTTACTCAAGATACTTCCTCGTGAAGAAGAAGACTGGAGGATGGCGCCCCATCCTCGACCTGCGACGGCTGAACAAGTTCATCAAGGCGCAGAAGTTCCGGATGGTCACCCTCCAGCACGTCCTGGGTCAGCTGGAGGGCGACTTCCTGTCGTCGTTGGATTTGGAGGATGCCTACTTCCATATTCCCATCCTAAAGGGGCACCGAAAATTTCTCAGGTTCGTGGTCCAAGGGCGTCCCTATCAGTTCAGAGCCCTTCCCTTCGGTCTGCGGTCGGCGCTCAGGGTATTCACCAAGTGCCTTGCACCAGTGGCGGCACAGCTTCGCCGAGAGGGGATCCACGTCTACCCCTACCTGGACGACTGGCTCATCCGAGCCAGGACGAGGGAGCACGCCGTGGAGCACACGGCAAGGACCGTCCAACTTCTCACGGACCTGGGATTATCTGTGAACTACGCCAAGTCCCACCTGGTACCCGCGCAAGACGCACTGTTTCTGGGAGCGAAGCTCGACACAGTGTCCCTTCTGGCCTCCCCTTCGGAGGAAAGGACCAGGGCCATCCTGGGCAAGGTACAGCGGATGTTGGTTGCCCACGCGGCCAAGGTGAGGTCCATCAAGTCCCTCCTCGGAATGATGTCTTCTTGCATCTACCTCATTCCCATGTGCAGGCTCCGGATGCGCCCGTTGCAGGAGTTCCTGGACGCGCGCTGGATCCAAACGACGGGCAACTTCGAGGAGAGGATCACACTCGACGAGAGTTTCCGACGAACGATCCAGTGGTGGGGCACCCGCGCGCATCTGACGGCGGGCATGGACTTCCAGACCCCAGGCCACCAGGAGACAGTGACCACGGATGCCTCCCTGGAAGGGTGGGGAGCGCACACCGGAAATCTGCACGCGAGAGGCCTTTGGCTCCCGACGGAGAAGTCCCTCCATATCAACGTCCTGGAGCTCCGTGCAGTGTTTTGGGCCCTCAGGTCCTTCCTTCCGTCCCTCAAGGGCAAGGTGGTGAGGATCTTCACCGACAACACCACCACCATGTTTTACATCAGGAAACAGGGCGGAACCAGGTCCCCAGCACTGTCCAAGGAGGCGCAGGACCTGTGGCATTGGGCCGTCGCCCAAAGGATGTTTCTGGTGCCGTTTCATCTGGCAGGGATAAAAAACACCATCGCCGACTCACTCAGCAGGGAGCTGCGCTCGTGCCACGAGTGGGAACTACGGCAGGATCTAGTGGATCGCCTCTTCCGACGGTGGGGCACACCCCAGATCGACCTGTTCGCGACGGCGACGAACTCCAAGTGCCGGAGGTTCGCCAGCAGGTTTCCCCAGCCGAGGAGCATGGGCGATGCTTTCTCGTTCCCCTGGGAAGGCCTGTTCCTATACGCGTTCCCTCCTCTGCCACTGCTGATCCGGCTCATCAACCAGCTCAAGAGGTCACGGTGCAGGATGATCCTCATCGCACCTGCGTGGCCAAGGCAGATATGGTTCCGGGACCTTCTGGACTTGTCAGCGTCCCCGTCAATCAAGCTGCCAGTGGACGCGGATCTGCTCTCCAGGGAAGGAGGCGCCATCCTCCACCACGACCCTAAGTCGCTGAACTTGCAGGCCTGGCTCCTGCAGCGCTAGAGTTTGGAGGATACGACATACCGGCCAACTGCAGAGAGGTTCTTGCAAAGGCCAGGGCGTCCTCGACTCTTAAATGCTACGGACACAAATGGAAGAGGTTCTCTGTCTGGTGCCACGCACAGAAGATTAACCCTCTAAGGATTACGGCTCCCCAAGTGCTGCCGTACCTGTTGACGCTGGCCACGGCTGGACTGGCACACGCGTCCATCAAGATTCATCTTGCTGCGATCTCCCGATACACCAGAACCACGGGGCGGACGTCCTTGTGGTCTCATAGTCTGGTGAAAGAGTTCATGAAGGGACTGTTCAGATCGTTCCCGCCGGTGAAAGCTCCGGCCCCGGCGTGGGAGCTCAACGTGGTGCTGACTTAGCTCATGGGACCTCCGTTCGAACCTCTGCACTCGGCCCCGTTGAAGTTTCTGTCGTGGAAAACGGCGTTTCTTGTGGCCATCACCTCCGCACGACGAGTGGGAGAGATCCAGGCCCTATCCTGCAAGCCACCATACTTGACTTTTCACTACATGAGGGTGGTGCTCAGGACGCACCCCTCCTTCATGCCCAAGGTGCCGTCGGACTTCCACCTCAACGAACCCTTGGTGTTGCCTGTGTTTTTCCCGTCGCCTTCGTCGCCGGCTGAAAGGACTTTGCACTCGCTGGATGTGGCTAGAGCGCTGAAGTTCTACGTGGACCGCACGAAGTGTTTTCGGAAGACGTCACAACTCTTTGTGAACTTTGGACCTGTTAATCAGGGGAAGGCTCTCTAGAAGGCTTCCATTTCCAGATGGCTCTCCGGCTGTATCAAGTACTGTCATCGGTTGGCAAACCGACCGCTGCCTGGCCGTCCGAGAGCCCATTCCACCAGAGCGATCGCAGCTACCACGGCGTTCCTTTCTGGTGTACCCCTGCTGGACATATGCAGGGCTGCTACGTGGAGGTCGACGCACACCTTCACGAAATTCTACTGCGTCGATCGGGATTCCAGGGAGGAGTCCAGGGTCGGCCAAGCAGTGCTGCGCAACCTGTTCGCCTGAGGTGAGCCTGGTGAGGAGGTAAGATTGCTTGATGTTGAGTTTGATGTAATGCTTAATGTTGAGCCTTTGCCACCTCCCGTGGTTGTGCATGTGGGTACTGCTATGTATTCTTTATTCATGAGCATGTGAATCCATGCCAGACCCCATGCTGGAGAAGGAACAAGTTACTTACCTGTAACTGTTGTTCTCCAGCATGGGTCTGGCATGGATTCACATGCGAACCCTCCTGCCTACCCCTCTGCGGCTCTTCACTTGGTCATACTGCCACTTCATGTGCTTCCAAATCTGAAGATGGCTGCCAGAGGCGGGGCTTAGGTAGAGGGCAGTCATTGGCTCTGGTCAGTATGACGCAGAGACCAGTGATTGGTTACTACTACGAAAGACAGATCAGAAACAAAACTGATACTGGTTTTTTCTTTACCGAGGATTCCCAGCCTGACGACGGGGAATATTCATGAGCATGTGAATCCATGCCAGACCCATGCTGAAGAACAACAGTTACAGGTAAGTAACTTGTTCCTTTTCATTGTCAGTCGCCCATTTCACATACCATATGTAATCTACTCAAAGATTTAAAATGTTTTTTGTCACCATCCATGGTAAAATTATTCATCAGTTCGACCACAAAGGTGCTAGTGGACAACATGCATAACTTTCCATATAGCATTGCAGATTTATATTCCAATATGTCCTTTGCAAATCTAAAATCACCTTATAAAATATATTCACAGGATATTGCAGTAGGTAATCTAAACAACCATTTTAAAATTTGTCCTTCCAATTTGCACATTTCATTCGCAAATTTACTTCCCCATATCTCAGCTCCATATAGTAGACAATATAGTAGTTTACTGGCATATAATAGTAAGATGGTATTTACTGAAATTCCCCCTTGTTTACCAATGAATTTACTAATTGCACCAGTGTTTTTTAAACATAGATGTTTAGTTGCATTCCAGTGATGATTCCACAACAGCTCTGAGTCTATTATGACTCCCAAATACCTGTAGCATTCAACTTTTTCAAGCATCTCTGATTTCACCATCCACTTAACGTTATTAGACCAAGTTTGTTTAGTTTTTCCCAGAAAGGCCATTACCTGGGTTTTTGAAATATTAATCTTTAGCCCATTCATTTCAGAGAACTGAATCAGACAATTTAGCCTTGTTTGTAGCCCTGCCGGCATATGGTCTAGCAAGACCAAATCAGCCTATCTTAGCCATGGGAGATCTATCATTGACCATTCTTTCATCTACCTCATTCATGCAATCGGCCAGGTAAAGATTAAACAATGTTGCTGCTAACCTACAACCTTGTTTTACTCCACATATTGTGGGAATTGCTTGGGAGAGTCGTCCTTCGCCGTCTAAACGTACTCTAACTGAAGTTTGTTTTGTTTATTATTTATAATGCACAGTTATACCCAGGGGTATCGGGGCGCAGCATTTACACGAATATGCGAAGCTTAGTTACAAGGTGTAAAAAGTACAAATTGGCATAGGGAGAATGAACAAAACAGCAGAGGAAAGCAAGCAATATATACAGTATATACGCATTAAAATGTGGCATGCACACAGATACAGTGTGCGGATCGCATGGGGGGGATTGCCTTGGCACTTAGTTGTCTGGGAGGTCCTTCAGTTTCAGCCAAGAGATTACCTTAGAGCGGAAGTTCAGGTAGGGCATGTCTACTCTAAGGTTGGGAGGCAAAGAGTTCCATAGTTTGGCTGCTTTTACCAGGAAACTGTTACCTCCTATGGTGGCAAGTTTGTAATTTGGGACAGAGAGGCAGTCTTTGTAAGCAGTTCTGAGGGGTCTCGCGGAAGCTTGTCTATGGAATCTGTTAATCAAGTAGATCGGGGTGGCATTGTTAAGGGATTTGTAGGTAAGTGAAGCCATTTTTAGGAGAATGTTGTCTCTGGTGGAGAGCCAATTGTTCTGTTGACTGAATCCTGAGATGTGCTCTCTTCTGGGGATGCCTAAGGCTGCTCTCGGGTCGTTATTCTGGAGAGTTTGTAGCTTGCTAGTGGTAGCCTTGAAGGTTCCTAGGTAAAGGGCGTTACAGTAGTCAAGGCGGGATAGTATAAGGGCTCTTATTGGCCAGGGCATTCTGAATTTCTGAGCACCAGTTTTTATCTTTGGTGCAGGTATCAAGGGGTAGTATGGGGGTTTCGGCTACTTTGAGAATGGAAAAGAGTTCTTTCATATTGGACTTGGCAGACAATATGCGCGAGTCAAAGGAAGTTTGTTTGGCCATGTATATTTCTTTTTTGTAGAGTGCAGTTATTTTAGATTGAGTTTGTTAGCAGCAGAGGGGCATTTTTTCCATGTAGCCTCGCAATTTCTCTTTTGTTGCCTCAAGTTTTTGAGGAATTGTGTATACCATTTGTTAAGGTGTGATTTCTGTTTGCTCGGTCTGAGTTTGAGAGGGGCGATGAGGTCCAGTGCTGTGGCCATGGCTTTATTATATTCCTCAACTAGGATCTCTGGGTCTGTGTTGTCCGAGAGTGAATCAAGTATGGGGAGTAGGTTCGGGATGAGTCTTTCTGCGGTAATGTTTTTCTTGTTTCTGGTGAGCATAGGTGGGGCTGTTGTGATAGGCGGAGGTGTAGGTCTATCGGTAGTTAGCCAGAACGAGACTAGGTGATGGTCGGTCCAGATTAGAGGTGAGATATTGGTGATGTTGGCTACACAGTTGTGATCGGCCACCCAATAAAGTATTCTACCTTCCGAGTTAGTAGGGGCCATGCTTCTTTGCGCGAAACCTAGTTCAGCAAGGGTGGTGACTATAGAGTTAGATATTGGGCTGCTGGGTCGTTGTAGCCTAGGTTAAAGTCCCCTAAGGTGAGGACTTGAGATGAGGTTTTAAGATTACTAGTTAGAATGGTGTTGAGGTCTTCATCGAAGGTACCGATGGGTCCTGGCGGACGGTAAATTAGGTGAATGGTGAGGGTTTGGGTATTATTGAGTGGGACTTTGACTGATAAGTTTTCGCAGGATTGGACATTGGTGGGTGTAGCAAGTCTCATGGGTAGGCTGAGTTTATGTATATGGCGTCACCCCCTCCTCTGGAATTAGGGCGATCTTGCCTCAGTATGGTGTACTTATCTGGGACTGCTAGCGTATTCATGGGGCCTGCAGCAGGGTGTAACCAGGTCTCTGTGATAGCGAGGAAGTCTGGTCGTCTTTGAGGATCAAGTCTATTTCTGTAGCATTTGCTACTAAGGATCTAGCTTTGATCAGGGCTCCCTTGATTTTAGGGCTGACTGTATTTATGGTGGTGGTTGTGTTTTCAGTGGTGCTTGTGTGGCGTTTATCTTGAGTTGGTCCAGGTGTACTCTGGCAAGGGTGTATGAGTATGGGACTGGAGGTGAGGTTGTGATGTAAGTTAGAGGTTTTGATGTTGGGGCTGAGTTGAGGCGACTGCTTTGAGGATTTATGTGAGGTAGTCCGCGATCGGGCCAGTGGCTCGTGGATTTTGGCTAGTCTAGCTCTAAGTGCTAGGTTCCTGTCTATGGTAGTACGAGGGAGACTGGGTAGTAGCTGAAAGTTGGCTGGGTCTGTATGGGGGTGGAGTCTGGTCGGTGAGCCTAGAAGGAAGGGGCAATATGGACGATTGTGATGCCATCTTGCAATAAGTAGCGAGGTTCAGGAGGATGAGGATGGAGGCGTGTAAACTTATGGTAGGTAGACGCATTCTAAATAGTGTTGAAGGTGAGGTCTTGACTGAATAGGTGCTAGTAAGGCAGTGTATGCAAGCCCTCTGGGCTTAGGAGAGAGGCTGCACAGTGAAGTAGGGCACAAGGTTGCTATCTAAGTTTGCCTCGTGCCAGCAGGCTGAGTGCTACTCTGTTTGACGAGGCAATAGGTCTAAATATCTCAGAGTTTGAGATAGCGCAGGTTGGCTGAATACATCTTGAATAGAGCTTTGATCAGTATGGCGAAATATGACTAGACTCGAGAGCTGGCAACATGTCTAGATACATGTAGATTTGAGGTATCAGATGCTGACTGAACAATACCACAATCTGTGTAAATACTGGCCGGATTGCAAGAGAGCCTAGTGCAATTAGTACTCATGCAAGGATACAGATTAGCAAGCATGTCAGATCTGACACATGTTAAGCACGTGATGTAGAATCGGTAGATATTGTACATTGATTAAGGCGAGGCTCTGCAGAGTCTTTGCAATTGTTGACCATCATATTCACAGAGTTAGAGAGTGACCCTTGTTTGCAAAGTTACCTTATAAGTTGTCAGAGTAAAGTAACTATCATAAAAAGTAGCCCTTCTGGTATCCCCCACAGCTTCAATTTGTCCCATAGTTTCTCTCTAATCACCGTATCAAATGCGGCTGAGAAATCTATGAACACCACATATACTGGCAATGTGTGGACATTCTACAAGTACTCTACTGCTGATACAAAATTAATAGTAGAGGATTTTTCTCGAAACCCTGCTTGGTAAATCGGCAGGATCTTATTCCCCTTAATCCATATGTTTAGATCATCCAGTAATACTTTTGCAAATATTTTTGCCGGGATGTCCAGCATCGCCAGCATTCAGTAGTTTTTAGGGTCTTTCCATTCACCCTTTTTGTATATCGGCAATATTACACTTTCATGCCACGATTTTGGGATCAACCCATTCATACCAATCCATCTAAACAGTAAATTAAGTTCTTTTTCCCCATACTTCCGGTGCCAAACGTAGTAGAGCATTGCAGGTCCCGTCAGGGCCTGTAGCTCTTGAAGAATGCAATTTCTCAATCATGGTAACCAGAGAAGTTTCAGAATAATTCCCCACCCATATTGCCTGACTTATCAACTTTTTTAGTCTCATCAGAGCCCAAGGTTTTACATGCGTAAACCACTCTTTTTCTGCCACACTATTAATTGGGAGAGTAAATTATTTTTAACGTCATTTATTGCTCTCCACATCCCTTGCTGATTATTACTTCTTGCTTGTGCAGCAATATTTAGCCATGTTTCACATACTTTGTTTTTTTATGGTTACGTAGCCACTTCCTATGTTGTTTGTTTAACCATTTTATCTGTTTGGTGGCATCACTACTCTTGGCTTCAGCAATGTGCTTAATAGCTTTCCTCAGCACATTTTTAGTTTTATTAATTGCTCGATCATATGAATTGTGCTTGCCATGTGTAAGATTCCATTTTTCACCATTGCTGGAATACTTCCGTTTTTGAGAGGCAGCTTATTTGATTTTACTTATGACCTCTTCATATTTCCCAATAAATTTGCTATGAATAATGGTCTATCATCTATCATATCCCACCACTTTGGTAGCTCATTAACAGCTACCACATTCACTTTTTCTAGTTTTGTGGGATTCCAAGAGATCTGATTAGCAGCATTATTTACTTTTAAATTCCCAGCCATATGATATTCTGCCTCCTCAGACGGGTATTGCAACATTACAATAAGTGGTAAATGGTCACTTTCTTCTCGGCTTCCTATCTCCATATCGATAATGAAGCTATTGGCCTTTTCATTCACAAAAATGTAGTTAATTGTAGTTCTTTTTTTGCCATTTTTAGTTTGTCCTTTCTTGGTCCTTCTGCTGTCCTGTGAGAGGGGAGGTCCTGGTTTGAATTTTGGTGGAAACCCTTTGTGTAGCCCACCGAAGCTCCAGAGTGTCTGTGAAGACAGGAAATGAGGGAGGAGTCCGAAACTCTGCAGCCCTTTGTCTTCGGCCTGCCTGAAACCAGTCCTAACTGGGAGGCTGGCTTTCCCGGTACCTTATGTGTATGCTACACATTTTCTGTACCTCTCTATAGCCCTCTCTCCCTCCCAAGATAAACCTGGCTGCCCTGCCATGGCTGCCACTACTTTCAGTAGTTCAGCCTTATACTAATAGTTGGAGGCTCCTTTGGGGAGTACTTTAGAAAAACGTTCCCAACAGCTGGAGTGCAGTTTTGCCCTGGGCCCTATCCTGCGTTGTTGCTGGAAACTTTGCAATCATCCTCATTGCCCTGCTTTTTACCTCGCCAGCCTTCTGGTGTAGCCTCTCAACACAAGGGAGGAGCTACTGGAACCCAAAGTCTGACTGCACTCTGATTGCATGCCGTCCCAGTCTTTGGTCACACGAAATAGAGCGGTCTTCGCCCTGTCTATGTATCTCTGTAATCCTGACCTAGTACAACGATATACAATAACATATCAGGCCTTTAAAATGCACACTAAGAAATTAAATGTCTAGGAAGTACATATATACATTCACTCTTGTGAAAAGATAGAAAAGCATTTGATTCAGAAACCTGTGCAATACAAGTATGTTATAGGATGGATAAAACACAAACACTTCGGAGCAACACTAGAATAGTTCCCTACCAAGTCCAGCCCTGAGATGAACTGGGCCCTACTACCCTATAGTCATTAGTTCCAAATGGTATACTTGTCAGGTAGTAGGGTGCAGAAGTACAAGACCGACACAAAAGTGGCATAGTGGTTGCTATAAACCTTTATTTGCTTAAAAGAAAAGGGAAAAACCTACCTATCCCTAAAGCGAAGGTGGGGGTTCCCTGCCCCAATAAACTAAGGAGATTATCAGAATGTCAAACTCATAAATGTCCATTCTCGTGTCCAATCCGATGTCCTTCCCTTACACTTCAACAACTAAGGAAAAGGTCTCTGCTGGGTCCAGAGGAATGACTCCCTTATTCTGGATGGAGGATTGAAAGGTTTCTTGAATATGTACCATCTGGATGCCTCCCTTCCCCTGGTGTCTCTGACTGTTTACATTATCATGAAGAATATCTCCATTTCTTTGTGTCCCAGAGTCCCAGGGGAAATTAGTCAGTGCCCCTGGTTTCTCTACTTTGCAATGCCAGGAGGAAAGGACTCCCTTATCCCTTGCTTTCCTCCCAGTCTCTTCTGCTTCTTAATGCCAGGAGACAATGCCTCCTTTTCCCCTGGCTTTCTAAGATTTCTTTAGCGATGGGTCCCAGACCACACTTGGCAGACCTGGTTCTCTTCTTCACCAGGTACTGCGACGAAGAGGGATGGGGGTCTCTCTTACTTATTGAGCCACCTGGTTCATTATCCTGCCAGGTACTTTCTGACACCTCGTGTCTTTGATGTGCGACTTCTCTGGGTCTCAGACCCTCCTTTCTTGACTTTATTTAAGCCTTTCTGCTTGCCACCTTCGTTTTAGCTCCCCTCCGGTCAACCGCGTACCCTTTGGCTTCGTCTGTGTGGCCGTGGGGCTCGACCACTTGGTGATCTGCTGTTGAGCAGAGGCTCTATCCAGCCTTCAGTTTGTTTTGTGCAGGGGCTCCGTGAGTTCCCAGTTTCTCTGGGTGACACGATTCTTGCTCCCTGCCCTTCTGCTGCTAGGGCTCCGGGTGCTCCCTGAGCTGGCTCCATAAGTGGCCTTTTCTCCACTCGAAGTCAGTTATGACCCGTCCTGCTCCCCATTCAGCATACCTGTCTCTACTTCTCCTGCTCGATCGGCCTCTGGCAGTTCCTCATGGGAGGACTCTACAGCATGTTTGGTCGTCTTTCCTTTTTGTAGCGCTCATACTGACAGATTGACCATATTGACTAGTCTGTGCTTGTTGGCTCCGGGGGGTGCTCTTCAGCCCTCTGCTTCTTTGTCTCATTCAAAATATGATTGTTCTTCACTGGGTAACTGTTCTTCCTTTTCCCAGTTTTAATAGAGGATTCACATGGGTAGTCCTTCTCTTCCTCGTCTCAGTAATAAGGTAGGGAAATAGAATTACCTACTTTACACGTGTAGATGGACACATGAGGTGTAAGGGGGGGTGAGGTGGATATCTCCTTCTCCCTGCCATGTCGTCCCTCATCGCATATGGGGGCAGGGGGGTCCCCTCACCATGTGATCCTCCTACGATGCACCACCCCCAGGGAGACTATTGGATTGGACTGTGGCTACATCGCTCTGGCCCCATGGGAAGAGTCCCCCATATGGGAGAAGGGATGCCATCCAAGGATTCGTCACAGTAGGTTTACTGTTTGATTGGACGATGCCAGTGGCTCTGATTCAGAGTTCTAAAAATGTAAGCTAAGTTCAGACAAGTAACTCTCAATCCCACCACATTGGGGCATGCCCAGCAGGGGATCCTTGACTAGCCCGCCACCGATCTAAGTCAGAGAAGAGAAAGATTGAGACAGGACTTTATACCAAAGTAACCCTATTGAGGAGGGTGGTGAAGGAACATGTTGGTTAACTTAACTTAACTCTTACTGCGATTCCTCCAGAGATCACTTAAAAGGTTCTGGATTTCATTGGGGACACATTTTTCAGTGCTTGGCTCGGTTGAGGTAGGCTTGTGCATCTCGGATGCAGAGGTCACTTTTGCATGCGTGATTTTGTCGGTCGCAGCACCTGTATTGCAGTTCCAGGCACTCATCTGAACGCCCTTTAAAGGAAGAAGACTTCTGAAGAGCAGGCAACCTAAAGAGACCTACAGGGAGCAAAGAATGGTTGCTAGGTCAGATCTTCGATGGGTGAACAAAGCAGCAGTCCCTGCACAATTTCCGTTGGGGCTAGAAGTCTGAAAATGCAGTAGCAGATGTATTGTAGCAGCTGAAGATCCTCCAAGGATGCACGCTGAACAGTGACGGTATCCCAGGTGAGAGCTTGTCCGTCCACCGGTTGGTCCAGGGACACTTACAAAGGATCAACAGGCATGGATCCCTGAGCAGGGGCCAGACTGGCCGTTCCCATCAGTCCAGGGGTCGAAGCACCAACTGGCCTTCTCCGGGACTTGGCTGAAGGCAATTCTGGTCAGCTGCAGCAGTCCTGTGGTCATCAGCGGGCTACACCTCTTCTTAGGGGTCTTGATCTCTCCAATGGCTGCAGTAGTCCTTATCGAAGAATTGCACTCGAAGCACACCCAATCCACCAACGGTAAGGATGTGCACCCTTCAAACTGGTACTGGCTAGCCAAAGCTATTGGCCACACAATCTGCCTAGCAACACACACTGGGGTCAGATGTTGACTGGGGACAAGAGTCTTGTCTGATAGGTGGGCTGTGGTTTGCCCAACCCAGGATTTCGTGCATCTGGAGCCATTCTTCAGTCGACCACCAGAGCCTAAAATCTGAATCCTGAAATGCTGCAGAGGGACGCTGAAAGACTGCTTCTGGGGTGACCGTTGCCCAATCCATATACCCAAATGTAAAGCGGCTCTTGGACCTCCAACCCTGGAACCCACAGTGATTGCAGATGTGCCCAACACCCCGGACTTGCCTGGGGTGGTTGTTATGATCCTGGTATGAGTAGCTGCTTACCTGTTTTGAAGTCCCAGTGAACCCTGTGAATAACATAGGGTGTAATGTCTTTCCCTGCAGCTGCGCTTGCCTTTGGTGGTGGATCCTAGGTATAGGAATCCTGGATGATTGGGATTGGCAGTTCCTCTCCTTTTCATTTGGAGGAAAGCTACCTTTAAAGTCATACCAAGTGGGTCACTGACTCTAGTACTGTCTGCATATTGAACTCCTTTACTGCCTTTTTGAGAACTTTGAATAACTTGTTTTGAAACTCCCCAATCCACCCACAAAATTAGTATTCACTGCATACCGAGGTTATAGCTGAGTGTAAAACCAATGGTTTAAAAGTGACGCATTTAAATCTTCCTTATGCTAGTGGGAATACATTAATAGTCTATTTGATCTTGTGGATCACTTCACTCCCTTTATTACGTCCCAAGGCTACCAGTAGATAATGGACTAATAAACAAAGTTGCAGAACAAAGGTTTAATGGTAATGTAAGCAACAAGGCCTGCACATGGTATGTAATCAATGTGCTGTCCGGTCAAAAGGTCAAATAAAAAATCGAATGACCATTTGATCGAAGTCAAATGGTCGAAAAAAAAAAAGGTTGATTTTTTTAATTTATTTATATATTTTTTTTAGTTTTGGTTGGTTAAAAAATGTTTAATAAAGAAGGGGGGTTGGGGGGACCCCCCCATAAAATAAAAAAAACCCTTTTTTTTCGACCATTTGACTTACAACCATCAATATTGCTGTACAGTGAGAAATCTCATCTTTCTTCACTGCAGTGTGATAAATCCTATGGATCCCTCAACAAATCCCTGCCTAAAGTCTCCTCCCAGGTTGCCAGGGAAACTGATTTTGGGGGTTGTGCTCTGCGGGAGGATCACCTGGGAGGAGGAAAGGCTCGGGGAGATGAGAAACCAATGGGATATGAGACAGTGGGCCTCATTACAACCCAGGCGTTAAGGGGTTAACAGCGCTGTAAAAGGTGTTGGCGCCGTTAAACCCTTAACGCCTGATTACGAGGTCCCTTTGTGGGTTGCACTTTAACGCCTGCTTTTAGCAGGCGTTAAAAAACCAACCCGCAAAGGGACCTAGGAGCTAATTACGGCACCGTAATTTACGGTGCCGTAATTAGCGCCTTCCCCATTCCCATTGAGCCCTATGGGACATAAATGGGGAAGGGGCCATGGTGAATGGGGAATTACCACCCCGCCAACCTTGGAATGGGGCGGTAATTCCGCTATTCACCATGGCGGACCCCGGCAAGGACCATGGTGCTAATAGCACCATGGTTTAGCGCCGGGGTCATAATGAGGCCCAGTATTAACCTTCCTCTAAAAAAAGAGATGTTACAAATGCCAAAATACCCAAGCGCTTGTTGCAACAATAATCTCAACTGTTCCAGTTGTTGAACACATAAATGTGGGTAAAGTCAGCCAAAGCTCCTGTGGGGTCAAAGTGAATGATACCCATTCTAAAGCACCTAGAGCTCAATACTTCCGAACTCAAAAAAAGTGTGAGTAATCCCCAAAAGCCTAGAACACCTTGATTCTTTTCTCAAACAAGAACGGTCACTGAATTATATGAAATTACTTAAAAGAATGTTGTAGAAAATAGAAGGCAAAGCACAAAAGGCTAGAAAAACGGTTGTTGGGAACTTCAGGTCCCATAATTTCCATAATTCCCTCCATGCTGGTACGAGGATTCAGAGTGCAGGCATTGGAGAGAGAAGCAGAGCAGTTGAAGCAGTATAGGCCCTGGTTGCAACTGAGAGCGAAGTCGGTGGCGAGAGAAGACGATGGGACCACAAACTCTAGAAGCCGTGGCGGGTCCTGTGAGTCTACGCCTTTGACTCTCCCTGTTGCGGAGGTCGTGCAGCCAGAAGTGTGAGGAAGAGACGCTTGCCCGGTGAAATTTTGTTGTGCAGAGATCACGCAGCGTGAAGCAAAAGTAGCGCAGTAAGTGTTTCCTCTTTTAGAAGTTCCAGTTGGCTGGCTTGCACCTGGCCTCATCGGGAGCATAGGAGGGTCCATTCCTCAGTCGTGAGTGGAGGACGACCAGAGGCGTCTGTACCCCCCGACCGCAAGAAGCCCTAATCACTGAAGACCTGCAAACACAGAGCTGAATGTAATCTGGCGACTTACGCTGGGAGTTCACAGCTTGCAAGTGACTGAGTTCTCCAACGCTGTCTGCATGTTCACGGCAGGCTGCTTCACTTGTGAGTGAAAGCAACTGTAGCAGTAATTTTGAATAGTGATACGAAACCAACAAGTGGTGCCTGTTGAAACAAAGTGACTGTATAAATAAGTGCATGAGAGTGTGGAAAGCCCAAAAACCCCAGGGGGAAAGCTTTAACCAGTCCAAAAACGTACACTCAGTGCCCAAGCCAAGAGTGTATTGCCAATCAGCAATACCAATATAACAAACAGTACTCCAGGCCAGAGAGGAATACTGCAGTGCTTAATGATTGTGAGACTGACTGCTTATGTGCAATGAAACGCAGATCTTCAGATGATAAAGATCTTAATTGCAAAGACAGAGGAAAAGTGAGACTATCTAGTGGTCATTATTTGGTTGTTTGTACAGAGTGGAAAGAAAGGTGGCAAAGAGGCTGCCCTTCTGGAGAACGTTATCCAGAGGGAGAGGAGCATTGTTGCCAAGAAGTCTTAAAGAGCACTAATGTGGCATCTTATTTCCTTGCAACTTGCCCAATGAAGTAGTTATTCTAAGTTGAAAGTTACTACAGAAGCACATTTCTGTTCTGTTGTTGAAGTAGACTGGCAGGCGAGTACACGCATAGGGAAGATTTTTTTTCCGTAAAAAGACTTGGCAAAGGAATGAGCCAGGTACTAGATGATGCAAGTGCTGAACCGTAGTTCTAACAAGATCTCATGTTTGATAATTTTGAGAGAAAAAGTCTTTAATTTTTTTAAACCAAAATTGTAGTAATCCATCATGACAGACATGTGGTGTTCGTGAAACCTGTTCTTGCTCTAGGAGGAGTTGGAATACTTTGTTTTTTAAACCAAATGTTGTGACAATTTTTCTGTCAGACATTTGTTATATGGTGCTTACTTGGAGAAGACAAATGTGAAGCGTTGCTATTCCAGGAGAAGTGGGAATTTATGGTTTCTTGACACTTTATTGAAGCAATGGAACTTTATTTAATAGAGTACCAAACCTTAAGAACTGTATCAGATCTTTGTGTTGAACCGGATTTCCTTTGAACTGTAGCGCAAATTGTTCAAATCTGGGGAAAGTAAACTCACCGAGGTTGTTATAAGAGACATTGATCATATTGTGAATCGGATCATATGTTATACATTATTGCCATACAATTAATTTTTGCTTTATTTGTTCTACAAGTGTGAGGGTCAGATTCTTTTCCGTTTCCTTTAGTTTATTCTAGGCAGGGAAATCCCTGTCAAGGTAGGGATAGTGAGGCATTTATCCAACCAGTACTGGGAGGATAGCTCAGCTGCAACATGCTCACCTTGGAAGCAAGACAACACTGAGCAACACAAGTTCGAATCCCAGGTCAGTGATCATATCATTTAATAATATGGCTAAAGTTGAAATCTTTACGATGTCCGCCTCACATTTTTGACCTGTCCCTAGTGTTTAGCCTAAACCTTGATGCCAATGACTCTACATGTTTGCGAACAGCACTTATTTTTTTTCATATCCTGACAGGGACCAGCAACCACTTTCCTTCATAGGTCAATACAATAAGTTCCAATCTTGATAGTTGTTGGGTAAGATTTTCTTAAATAAGATCAATCGTCCTGACCTGTCAAACCCAGAACCTTTTTGCTTGGACTTGTTAATTGTTTTTCTTGTCCCTAGTTCGATGGGGAATCTGTTTCCCCTCTCGCCTAGTCTTTTACTTTTTATGAGTGACCTTATGTCTCCATAGTGTTTGGATTTATAGTTCCCTATAGCTTTTGGGGTTAGGCTGGGTTGCCTCTTTGGGCTTCCCTCTGTAATTTGTCTTTTTTTTAAAAGTTATTTTTGGTTTGCTAATCAAATCACAGCTGTTCCACATTATCACTTACTTTGAAGCATACAATATAATACGTAGACCCTATATTTCATATGTCTAGACAGCAATCGGGTACCTTTACACCTTTACATATTTACAGAGTTTACCGTATCAAGAGGATTTTGGGCTATCTAGTTTTGGGCAGATCCAATACTTCGTTTGAACGCTGGACGCGGCAATGATATTTGCAGTTGGGATTGATCTCTATTATTACACTTCCAGTAATGATCAAGAGAAATAAAGTTGGATAAGCCCTGATTTGAGAAAGGCACCTTGCCGAAACAGGTGTAATCCATAGGGCAGATCAATTAAACTTCCTCATCACACAACAGCAATTGGACTTAGTCTCCAGCATAATATTTTTCGGGCGCAGTAATAAGTTGTGACCACAGCAGCCTGGTTTCCTCATTAAACAAACGGAGTTGAGGAACTCGAAGTCTCCGTTCTATGGCACACCAATGTGACAGTGCAAATCTTTGCATTTAATCAGATTGCGGGGGTTCTAAGTGATATCAACCCAAAAGTTCCTTCAAAATCTGTCTAGTTTTGGGCAGAGTCTATTCCCTATCAGTTTTCTTCATCAGATAGGGTTCTATTCAGGTACGCTCTAAACGGAGTCCATATGTCTTTTGGTCTACTTGTTGTTGGTGTCATTCCTATATAGATTTCTTCGCATTCGTTGAAGTATGTTAGTCCTTGAAGGATATGTTCTGTGCGGGGGACGTGCTTGCTTTTCCATGCTTGAATAGATTTCTTCGCTACTGCAAACGTTACATTGAACAATCTTCTAGTTTTCTCTGGTACTTTACCTATGTCGCCGAACAAGTATTTCTGGGGGCTAAGCTGGGTTGGGATCTGTGTGATCTCCTCTATCAGTCCTGCAACCTCCCGCCAGAACCTAGAGATCAGGGGACATGGCGAGTACATATGGAACGCATCCGCTCCATGCTGACAATGTATTGTAGAATTTCGCCACTTTAACGGGTGTAATGGAGCTTTTTCAATAGCTTAAATTGTATCAGTCTGAGGCCGGCATTCGGTGAGACTTTTTTTAGACAAAAGGCAATATCTTGACCATTTCCCCTCTATGGTTATATCCATGTCCATCTGCCATGAGGCTTTGATGTTGTTTGAAGATTTTGAGTGTGTTTGAATTATGTTGTATAGCTTTGACACCCCTGTACCAGATTGTGAATAAAGTGACTGAAAACATGCATGTATGGGTGGTTCTTCTGGGTATGTTCAACACTTCTTGAAAGCAGCTTTCATGCGGTGGTATTGGAGGGTGGCCAATTGGGTTCTTCCCACTGTGTCTGCAAAATCTTCTGGTGTAACAAATCTACCATTTGGAAACATGTTTCTCATTCTGATTTCATATTCCGGAACCCATGTCTTATGTATATTGGTATCGTATGAGGGTTTGATGCCCGGGAAATTCCATAGCGACACCTGCGAATCATAGGGTGTCTATTTGCATTCTTTTACTGATCGTGGCCCAGGCTGCAATCATGGAGGTTGCCGGGTCAAGTTTGCATTCATCCCTGTGGGTTTTCGTGAATATTATGGATCGCAAGTCAGTAGGCCGGACCGAATGGCGTTCGATCGGGACATGTGGTGTGCGATCTGTTGGGCCCTGCCAGTATTAAGCGTATTGTGCTTGTGCTACCAGGTAGTACAACTCGAAATCGGGTGCAGCAATGCCCCCATTTCGTACGGCTCCACCAATTTCTCCCCCTTCATTCTGTTAGTACCACTGTTCCATATGAATGTTGTTGCCATGGATCGTAGGTTTTCAAAAAAAGGGTCTGCCTGGCTATATTGGGACATTGCTGAACACGTACAGGAGCACCACCATTTTGAGTACTGCGACGCGGCCAATGAGTGATATAGGGAGTCCATATTTGTAGTTTAGTATGGATCATTTGTAATGGGGATTCATAGTTGTCAGTGTATAGGGACGTCCTATCTCTGGAAACGAGAAATCCAAGATATCTGATATGGTTAGGGGATAAAGGGATGAATGCAGCGCTCAGCATTCCCAGGAGAGAACACATCTCCAACATTAGGAAAACCCATAACTGGTTCAACACCACAGACAAAACCCTGCTTAAAGTAGCAACTCTAACTCACAAATGCCTTAACAACGCTGCCCCACGCTACCTAGCTGACAGAATAAGCAAATACATCCCCAACAGACCTACCAGAACCTCCATCGCAAACCTGTTCATAGTTCCCAGGTTCAAACATACCAAAATGGGTGGCAACAGTTTCCAAGTGAAAAAAGCCCAACACTGGAACGCCCTACCACCATCCCTCAGGACACCCAAAACTTATATACACACTTTAGACGCAACTATATCCAGTGGATAAAGAACAAGGACCACTAATACTACTAGCCCACCACACTGTTGCATTCCATGTAAAATATGTTCATTTGTAAATTTGTAAAATATCCGCCTTATTGTAAATCTGTAAACTTTTCCCTCCATTGTCATATTGTAATACTGTAATGTATAAGCAACCTGTAACCAAGCTTTGAATAACCATGCTGAATAAACGAAACTACGGCCATGCGTATGTGTAGGACGGGTGGTGGCCGGAGTTGGAAGGAAAATCTCAGATTTTGTGGTGTTTATTTTGTAGCCAGAGAATACCATGAATTCTTCCATCACTGCCAGAGTGGGAGCTAAATTTTGCTCTGGTTCGCATGTATACAGTAATTTGTCATCCACATATAACGATATACATTGGAGAATGCCGGCCATCCTTATGCCCCTCTGTTCCTGTTCTAGCCTGACCGCTGCTGCCACTGGTTCTATCATGAGAGCAAAGAGGATGGGAGGGGGGCATCCCCTATTTAATCTAAAACGGTTGGACAAAGTATGATTCGTGAGGACCCTGGCTTTGGGGGGAAGTGTAAAGCAGCCTGACGCATTGTGTGAAGTATGGACCGAATCCAATTTTATCTAGGACCTCAAACAAGTAGGCCCAAGAGACCAAGCCGAACGCTTTCTCGGCGTCGACTGTTACAGCAACTGCCTGCACCCCTGGTTTAATCTGCGCCATGACTCCGAACAGTCTGCGTGGGTTTAAGGCCGTGGACCTTGTCGGGCTGAAGCCGCATTGATCAGGGTGCCTGAGGGTAGTCATTTTGGGTAATAATCTAGTTGCTAGCACCTTTGCGTAGATCTTGGCGTCTACGTTGATTGAGAGGGGCCTATAGGAGTACAGTTCGTGATGAGGGCGTCTAGGTTTTAATAATACTCTGATAATGGCGTCTGTCATTGTGTCAGGGAGGGAGCCAGTTCTCATAGCCTCCTCCCATACAAGTGTTAGTATTGGAGAGTATGGCGGAGTACTCTTTATATAGTTCTGGACTCAGTCCATCCGGGCCTGGAGCTTTTCCAGCTGCCAAGGATTTGATTGCATCAGCGATTTCTTCACTGGTTATCTGTTGTTCCAGGGCCCAGTTGTCTTCTAGTGAGAGCCTAGGGAGTGTGATCTTGCTTAGGTACCCCCTCAGGTCTTCCCGAGTGCATGTGTCATGGTTCGCATATAGGTTGTTATAGAATTTGGTGAATTCAGAATTTATCTTCCCAGTTTACCGCCTCCCCATTTCCCGTTAACAATACTTGTGATGGGTGTGTGGTTAAACTCATTCCTTAGTAAACGTGCTAGTAAGTGTCCTGCCTTATTGCTTTCCCCATATCTGCATGCCCTGGCTGGAATAGCCATGTATTGTTGTTTTGTTGCCAGTTCATTAAATTTCTGAAGGCGTGCATTGATTTCAGCTAATGTTTGTTTATGTGTTTTACTATAGTCATTTTCGAGTGTTTTCAGGTCTCTCCCGGTTTCGGTTAGTTCGGTTCTGACAGCCTTAAGCAGCCCTGTTTTAGACATTATATGACCTCTTATCCAAACCTTGAATGTTTCCCATATGGTTGACCTACTATCTACTGATCCTTTGTTTTGCTGGAAGAATTCCTCAATCTCGATGTGTAATGACTCCAACATGTTCGGGTCTTTGAGGATATTTGGGGGCATTCTCCACCGTCTAATTGGTGGTCTAATGTTCTGGATCCTCAAATAGAGTATGACTGGGGAGTGGTCAGATAGTGTGCGGGGGAGTATGTCACAGTGCTGTACTGAACTAAACAAGTGAGAGGAGATGAACCAGTAGTCTATCCTTGATTCAGTGCCGTGGACTGATGAATAGAACGTGTATTTGTCTACCGGATGCGTCCCTCTCCAGGCGTCTATCAGGTCTTATTCCACTAGGGTTTGACATTGGACAGTGGCGGATCTAGTGAGGTTCCTCTGTTTATCGGAAGATCTGTCCATGTCAACATCGAGAATGGTATTGCAGTCGCCTCCCCACAACACACACGTGTCCACTGCCTGGCCGATTTCGGCCAGCACGCTAATGTAGAATTCGGGGTCATCTGTATTCGGCCCATAAGTATTGACTAGGATTAATTTCTCGCCTGAGATGGTGCCCCACACAATCACGTACCTACCCTCGGGGTCAATTTTGCTAGTAAGTATTCAGTGTAATGTCTGTTGCTCCCCCATTGTCGTAGAATAAGATCATTGAGCTTTTGTAGTGCATGGGTTTCTTGCAGCATAGCAATATGTGGGTGGTGTCTATTGATGTATGTTCCTACTTTGCTAGCTTTTGCTCTGTTGTTCAGCCTACGACATTCCAAGTGAGCAGCTTAAGTGTGAACCCTGCATGTGGATTTGCCTGATGTGCCATTTCATTTAATATGGGTGGTACAAAAAGAAGGGGGTCATTCTCTTGTGGCGTTCAGCTTGTGTTGAAGTGATTGCAATTTTTAAGCTATTGATACCAGTTAACCTCAACTCCCAGTGCCCAGCCGGGGTCTGTCAAAAATAAATTAACATTCTCAAACACCCAAACAGTTCCTTGCGCCCCGTGTCCATCATCGGCCCCAACATGATGATGAGCCCTTGTTACAAACTTGTGGTTCATTCACGGGGGAGACAAGTGCAGCAGCGCAGCCCCTATAGCCGAGCGTCTCTCATCCGGCCCAAATTAAGTTATGGGAGATGCTCCCCCCAACCCCCCTGTCCGCCACAATAGTATCATAAACGGAATAAAGAATATTGTGTGGCTACCTGCAGTCATTGGAGTTCCCGGGTTCTTCCACCGGTTGTTGTAGGTTGTTTCGATCGTGTTAGTTTCTTCCAGGAGGGAGGGAGGGAGGGGGATTGCTGCTTCTACATAAGCCATTGCCTCAGCGGGGGTCTTGAAGTGTGCCCATCCACCATGTTTAAGCAGCTTTGCGGGGAACAGTAGGGCGTATGGTACTTTCCTCAGCCTGAGTTGGCATTTGATTGTTTCATAGGATCGCCTTTGAGTCTGGACTCCAGCTGAGAAATCGGGATAAATGTGAATGTTGTCGTTACCGTGTCTCAGGGGTCTCATTCTCTTGCCATTCTCAGTGCTGTGTCTCTGTCTCTATAGTTAAGTAGCTTAGCGATGACCGTACAAGGGGGGGGGGGGCATCCGGCTTGGGGGCCGGGGCCAGAGTACGATGCGCCCTTTCAACCAAGAACTGTGGGGAGAAGGAGTATTCGCCGAGCAGAGATTTCAGTAGGTCTTCAATGCGGGATTCTATTGGTCCCTTTCAAAAGGTCTCCAAGCCCAACTATTCGTATGTTAAGGCGCGATCTTGATTCCAAATCTTCACATTTGTCCCAGAGCATTGTCATCTCCCCTTTCAGGAGTGTTATGTCGTGGGTATTTTGATGAATTGAATCTTCATTGGCACAGATTCTGTTTTCTGTTTCTGTAATTCTGGCACTTTGTCGACACAGGCTTTGAGTGAGCCTATTGTTGAGACGATGTCATCTAGTTTGATATTGACTGCTAGGAACCCGTTTTGCACCGTAGTGAGGAGGTGGTCGAATTTCGGGTCTGCTGACGCTTCTGTGGTTGCCTCTGGTGGGCACTTGCGAATTTGTGTATGAATCCTTTGGGCCTGTCTTCCTGTTTTTTGTGATGTTCTTTCCAATATATTTGGTCAACCAGCCTGAGATGTCTGTACCTGTATCAGGATCTGTCGTCGTGGATGTGAGCCACCAGGAACGTTGGTATCACGATAGACTGTGTCAAGGCCGGTTGGCTTTGCCCTCCTTCGTTTGGGTGGTTCACTGGTGGTAGGCTCTGTCCCCTGCTGAGCTCAGTGTTGGATCGCTGTGCTCGAACGATTGCAGCAGCAGTGCCGGGGTTTGCCAAAGGTGGTTGGTGTTATTGAGTGGCGGATATTAGCAGGCTGCATGTTTATATTGTGTGCCACTTAGTTGTTGCCGGAGTGGACTTTGTCCTCTCACGTATTTGCCTTTCTTTGATCTGGTCGCTGCCAGGGATACTTGTGTTTGCTTGTGGGCCCGTCTTAGGGCTTATTGATCCTGGCTCCTGCTGGATTCGGAGCCGGTATGCCCAATTGCAGAGCTGGCGAGACCTGTTGAGCTATTACGGTGGGTAAGTTTGCGGCTGGTCCAGGCGCCCTCATTGTCAGGCGCATGCAGCGCCTGATGATCTGTGTGGATCTTGTGTCTTGGCAGCCTCCCCGGCCGTGTTGGTGAACGTCACTGTGTAGTTGGGATGGGGCCTCTGATCCTTTTGTTTTCCCTTTTTATTTTTCACCCCCACCCCCTTTTTGGGGTGCAGGACGGGTGTCCTCACTGGGCGGCCCTGCGCGGGTTAGCGCTGGTGGAGCGCGGCTGCCCTAGCCCACGGTGTGTACTGGGCCCGTTTATGGCATGGCCCAATGAATGGGGGGAGGCGGAGAACAGCCCGGTCCAGTCCTGTGGGCCTCGTATTACGCGAGGCCGAGCCGTGTGCGGATCGTGGGCGCTGCTGTTTGGTGCCAGAGCGCAGTTGATGCCCCTGCGGTGGAAGGGGTATGGTGGCATCCTTACCAGATAGCGATGTTTGCTCCGTGGGCTCACAGGTTCATCGTCCGCTTGCGCCTCCGGTGCCTTCTATCGTCTTCTGCAGCTGGGTCTGGTGGGAACGGCCCTGGGAGCTGCAGAAGCGGCTGGTGTCTTTATCGCCTCTCTCCGTGGCCCGCTTCCACTGAGGCCTGCACACGCGCCGGTGCCGCGAGCTCTGCGTTGGCATCTCCGGTGCTATGGGACAGCTCGCTGTCTCACCCACGCGGCCTCGAGTTGGAACGGGGCATTCCAGCTCCGATTTCCTCTGTTCTTTTTTCCGGGATCTGCAGGAGTACTTGTGCAGGCAGCTCTGCTATTGTAGCCAGTTTTGGGGGACGCAGCTTCTTGGTGTATTTTGTGTAAGGATTTATGCTGGAGAGGAGCTCAGCATTCAGGCGGCCATCTTCGTTGCGCAACAGCGCCCCTCCAACCCCTCTGTAATGTGAACTGCTGCTCTCAAGGGGTAAAGAGGGATTTTCATCTCCTTTACATTTTATATAGTGAGCCAGCACACCCCACCATATGTGGAGTGCTGGGGAGAGACACTGGAACCACTTCTCACTTACCTGGTAACATTTATGCTACAAATACAAGTTAACCTTGCTGTTCCCATTGTGGTGGGAGGCTAGCTGTCCTTATAGGAAAGCCAGAGTGCCCCTTTCTGTAAATTACAGGGAGAGTTTGCAGAATTTGTGCTGTAGTGCCTGATAATCCTGGAACCAAATCTGAAGCTGAAGATAAAGAAACGACAGCTGTAACCATTTCTAGTGACCAGAAAGGCTGCTGTGTAACTGGAGCCTGATTAAACCCTTCCAAGTGCTCTGGGGGGCTCAGAGTACAGCGACCACTACCCATATGCGTGGTGGGATCCACCAGCCTTGAAAAGACCTGTAAAATGAGCCATCGCTCAACGTGCTGTGACCTTGCAGGGCTGCGAAATGCCAAAACCAGGGCACATTGAGTCTGAGTGCAGTGCATGGTCTTCCAAAGTCAGATTTTCGTCCGTAACTTTGCTGGACCTCCAGAGACATGATTCGAATCCCTGAAGTCCCTTCACCAGAGTGCATGACCGAGATATTGAAGAGAATCTGACTGGTGATATTTGTTCTTCTACCTGTAAAAGGGTGCCAAATCCATAGCGCCGCGACAAGCTGTAAAGTATCTTTTGTTGGAAGCCTCCCCCTTCGATGACTGCCAGTTTTCCTTCAGTGTCCATTTCATCAGTCTCCAGACCAAGGACCGGTTCCTGTGCTGCTGCATCATAAAGGTATCTACTCTGCTCTTTTCTGTTTTTGTACTGTACTGGCTTGGGTAGTACAAGTGTTGTATGAATCCTGTGAGGCTGAGTGGGTGATTGGAGTATTTGGGAGATTGCCCATGCCATTCACCCTGGCCTAATGCTGGAACGCATATATGGAGCCTTCTGTTTAGTTCCTGAACACTATAAAGTAACACAGACGCTAATACTTGTTGAAGATAGCCTCTGGAACTTTGACTTTCCCCTACCTGAACCCTATCCTGACCTGCCTACAGCTTGCTCCTAGACCACTATGGTGCCTCAACTGCCTCTGAGCAAATTCATGCTATAGACTAGGGAAGGACTTTGATGATGAGGCTTCTGTTTGGAAATAGTGTGAAAGTACTTGTAAATGAGTGTTTGTTGTAACTATCTCTGCAATAGATTAAATTACAAAGTCTCTAAATGGTAATACTTTTAAGTTGGGTGTTGCTACTTTAAAAAGTATGGAAGTTATTTTACTAGCTTTAAATTGTGATTCACGCTTCTAAAAAGTAGTGGAGTTGGTGGTAGATTACTATCATTTCTAGTAAAAGCCTTCCAATATGATTTACACACCTTGATTAGCTGTGTGCTCTTCTAATTGTGTTATTGGGGTTTGCTTTAGCTGATCTGCTTTACTGTGTTTCTAAAACATCTTAATACTGGTCCTTTAGTTGCTTGTAGCCCCTCTTAAAAGTTTCAAGTTTCTTAACTTGAAACAGATTCTTGGGGTTCATAATTGGGTTATGCTTTACCTGAACTGCGTTAGAGCACTTCTAAAATAGTCAACTTTCTTACTTGCCTTAGAATTGTATATTGCACTTCTGAACAGTATACTTGGTTAAACTGTCTATTCCTGTAATAGAACTAGTTTAATACATTTATATACCAATAGGTTATACTGACCTTCAATAGCTACTGCTATTCTTAAACTGTAATTGGGTTTTGCTTTCCCCGAATTGCTTAGTGCACTTCTAAAATAGTTGACTGTGTTCATACTTATCTTTGAGCAGAGTAAAGGCCCTTCGGAAAGTATAGGAGTTACTTTACTAGCTCTGAACTGTGTTCTTAAAAGTAATACTGGTGGCCTAACTCTATCCATTCATAATAGAATATATCCTTGTAGCCAATTGTGGTATAACTAGGTGATTCTGAAAGTGAATAAAACTGCATGTTATGACCAGTAGAGTCTAATACCCTTGAATTATGTATTATAATCTAGAAGTAACTAACCTTGTTTTATTCCCCAAGAGTAGCATATTGCCTTTCTGAATGTATAAATTGAGGTTTGACTCGACTTGAACTGCTGAATGTTATTCTTAATAGGGTTATAATTTGGTTTGTAAATAAACCATTATTTTTAAAATGCTTAGTGTACTATTGTTTCTTTGAACCATATTTATGTTAGTTTCTTTGTACTGACCTACAACCCTCTCTCCTTCAAGACAATCCTAGCTGCTCTGTCCATGCTACCAAATGTTCTCCAGTGGTACAGCCTGAGTGGAGTTTTGTACTGCCTCAGATATGGTTTTATGAATCCCTTAGTTGGACTTTAGAATAACTGTCCCTAATAATAGTCAATAGTTGTACTTAAGTTGTATTTAAAGAGATAATAGATATAGCGAATAATCGATTGTTTAACCCGAGTTGATAGTGCAACATGTCTCTTGTAAACTTGTTTATATATCATTAAACTTTCCTCATTGTGCACTAAATTGATTCCTCGCCATCAGAGCCCTCGTGCAATCATAAGAGGGAAACCAGCACAAATCATTGTTCTCCTATCCTCCACATTTTCATGACAACCTCTGCATCCATTTCAGAATCAAGCCTGAAGATGCAATGGACTTCGGCATTTCCTTGGTTTTTTATGGACTTTATTATGGGGTGCTCGGGCGAGACTTTGCTGAAATGTGTGCTGATTACATGGCATCCACAATAGGGGTAAGTAGAGGAAGGAAAAGCTGAAAGCCTTGTATTGTCCATGTTTTGTTTCCTGCTACCTATTAGTTTTTTTCTTTCTATCAAAGTGCCTCAATGACCCTTGCTTGCGTTCACATAAATATCTTCCATTCGGAAAGTGGCGCTGTAGGTTGGCTGCTTGGAGAAAAAAGCAATATTTATCTGAATAAAGCAACCTTCTGTTTGTGCATTCTCCTGGCAAATGGAGATCCGCACTTTTGTGGAGACAATGAAAAAGGCAGAACCCTCAAGTCTTTCATCTTTGTGTTTTTGAAGTGGGAAGCTTTGTGGTTTTAAGTAGCGAACTTTAAATAAGGGGACTAGGGAAACTAGTGTGATAATGTTTCCCTGAGAAGTGGCCATTATATTGAAGGAACATAGCGTGAATGCTTTGCAAGAGGACCATGTCGCTGGCATGAATTCGATGGGTATTAAGTGTCAAATTGGAGGAGACTGTGGACTTTGTGAAGGTTAACTTTCGTGTTAAGGAGATTTATCTTTTTTATGCTTCATCCCTGCTCCTAGTAAGACACCCCTTCCCCCACCCAGAACTTTTTGCTGGACTTGTGGACCTTTTACTTCCAATCCTGAATGAGTGGAGCCCTTTTCCACTCATTCATTCGTGTGGGCTCTTTTTGGAACTCTATTCTTTGTAATTTACCTGTACTATGGAGTCTGTCTACTCCATAGCTATTAAAGGCATCTGTGTTTTGCTACGACAGCACACATCTCCTTATGGGCAGTGTTGCTGGGGACCCTTAGGGTCCTCCTTTAAGATTATTTTTCCATATCCTCAAATAACTACAGTTCTTAGGATATAGTATCTCTCCCGAAACTCTATAGTCTGAGAGATTGGCGCACACCACCTTCAGTGGAGTGCCAAAGGGATGCTTAGTCCCCCCCAACCCCTCCCTGCTCCTGTGACGTTAGTCACCTAGACAATTGCCTAGTTATGGCCGGTGGCAGTGGATGTGTTCTACTAATCATTGTGTATTTTCTATACTACAGGCTATGTCCATAACCTCAGTAGTGCAAAATAGTGGGCACCCAAATACCAACTTGGGGGTTGGTGGGATAGGTGGGGGTGTATGCTTCCCTTCTATTCTTGCCATTACTAGCTTGTCTGTTCTTTGTTATCCCTTCTACCATTCTGGGAGGGGCAGGTCTGTGTATGCGTTTTTGCCAGTAGGTATCCTTGCCTTGGCTCCAGTGTGTCTGGGGGACGGGGAGGTGTCACTAGGAGAGGGATGAAGCATAACAATTATACATCTCCTTAATGGAGGGTTTCAGAGAGAGGCTCCATATGAGAGCACACCAATAGTCTCTAACCTTGAGGGTGCAAGGGACAAGTACAATCGGAACTGATACGAAGAGACAGCCGAATCCAGTTCAGAAAGCCTTGGATCTATTTCCCACCAGCAGTTGTTGATGGGCTCTGGGAACTTGCCTTTTGGGAGTTTTTGTAATGCTCCCCTTATGTCAAGGCCACGTCTGGAGTTCACTTGTGGTAAATGTATTCCACTTTTGTCCTTTTATTGTTCAGAGCATTACGGGACAGCACAGCTGTTCAGAAATATGTGCTAGTTTCATGTTCTTGGGCTGAATCAGAACCTTAAACTTGTACACGAGTAGTAGTAGTATGGTCTTACAGGCAGAATACTGCTTGTACTGAGATTTAATAAATGACAGTGAACTGAACAATAAAAAGCTGCATATGACTGGCCACCAGGGGGCGCACGGATGAACGTCCTCTCCGTGTGAGCACCGCCCCCATGGTCCCGAAATAGCGGCATGAGCCCCCGCTGACGGACCCCCCCACCGCGAAAGTGCGAAAATCTACAACCTGAAGAGACCCACCCGCAGCGGAGAAGAAACCCGACGGAAATCGGGCCCGATTCCACCGAGAACGAGGCGTTTTCAGGAGCGCCCGCCTGCTGCACCACGGAAGACCCGAGAGCGGCGACCGCTGTGACGGGCCTCCCTGGCGGTGACGGTCCGCGCCCTGGGCCTACCGAGCAGACTGGACCCGGAACCCCAAAAAGTGACACCCCCCCGGGACCGGCATATGAACACGGGGTGAGTGAGGACCCCCACCGCGAGACTCCGCGGCGCCGGACCCCGCGCCCCGGCGGCGCCGCGTGACACGCGCACCTCCTCACTGCCGACGGTGCGTGTTGTGGCCTGTGCCCCGGAAACTGCGAGCTGTGCCCCGAGAATCGGACACGCTCTAGGAAAAGCAGGGCGTCGACCCCTGCAGTTGCTGCCTGCTGGACCCAGATCCCCATACTTGTGCTGCTGCCCCCGGCTCCACCGGGGGTACCGAGGTGCCGTTACGCACCGGACCGCGCCAGATCCCGGCGGCGAGCCCTGAACCACGGCGCATGGCCCCAGACCCTCCCTCCTTGCGGTAGAGGTGGAGACGGCCCGCCTGAAGGCTGAGGAGGCCGCGAGACACCGTATCCATAGAAGGACGCAGCCCACAGCACGATCCGTATGAAAGACTGATCCCCACATGCTCCTAACTACTGGCTGCCTTGGTATACGCTCCCCGTGCCAAACGCCATATTGAAGGAACAAAGGTAACCTGCTACCCCAGCACTGCACACGGGGCAACCCCTGCCTAGGAACGCTTCTGGACCGTGTAAACCCAGCGTTGGGGACACCAAACACTGCCCAAACGTCGTGCTCCACGTACAACGGATTCCCAGCAATCTGGCAGAGAAAGTCCCAACAGAGGTCTCCTAGAACGCATAGGTGACCCCAGCCCAGGGTGAGCATGGCAGCAATACCCTACCCCGTGACCCCCCGCTGACCTGACCCGAGGAATTGGCCCACACCACACGAAGTGCCGAGAACAAGTGACAACACTGAGCCTGCTACCCGTGCATCCTCCCAGAGGGTAGGGCCCCCTATCCAGGGGCGTGTGCCTCCTCCAACCCGAGATTCTGCGCATGGACCCGCGCCACAAACTGTCCAAATTCGCTTACGGACCATCCCCCGCACCCTCTAGGAACATAGACACCATGGCCACGGACCCATCGGAGGCAGGTGCTGCGGCCACCAAAGGAGACATTGCCACTTTACTCTCTGAAATAAAAAACATGAGTGCCAACCTTGGCGGCAAAATCGACAAAATCACCCAGAGAATGGACAGCTTCGAGGAACGATTGGAAAGCGTGGAGAATAATCAGACTTCGATTGATACCCTCGAAACTCAGATGGATGTACGAATTCGCAACATTGAGAAAAGAGAGATCGAGGCAAGGCTCAAGATGGATGACCTGGAAAACAGGGAAAGGAGAAATAACCTTCGTTTTTTCGGCATTCCGGAACGGGATGGTGAAACTGAGAAAGACCTCGGAGACACCATTCACGACATCATCAAAATACTAACAGCTGACGAAGACATTGATGAACCTAAGACTGAACGCATACACAGAGCTGGAGGACCGCCTAGCGGCCCGCGCTCTGTACTGGCCAAATTCCACCGATACCAAGACAAAACCAGAATTCTTGAAAAAGCCAGGTCTGGTGGCCCGCTCACGATGGGGGGCGCGCAAATCACCATCTTCCAAGACTTATCTTCACTGACGTTAGCCCTAAGACGCCTTTGCAGCCCCCTGACGAAATGGCTGAAAGACCAGAATATAAGGTACAGATGGGGATACCCCTTCTCGCTTACCTTCGAGCATGGTAGCAGAAAACTGATCCTACGCTCCGAAGAAGAAATCAAAGATTGTATCGCCGATCTCCTTGGAACGAACCAGGGAAGCAAGGAAGGTGTCGACGGCGAGCGCCCGGGAATGCAATGGGAACTCCAGGGCCCTAGGCGCAAGAGGGTGAAGGGATCAAGAAAATATAGACGCCCCAACAACACCCCCGAGCAGACCTGAGCCAAGGGACCCGGGCAAAATCTGAGCTGACCACAACCATGGTCACAGTGGGCTGCACTTTCTCCCGCGGAGATCCTTACATGGCGGACCCCGCTGAACGGATGTCGCCGCTGGCGGGGCATCCCTCCGTACCGAAAAGTGATGAGGACTCCCGTGGAGAGACCAGTAAACCGCACGTAACGTTGGAATTTTTCACCTGTTTGTTGTTATTGTTGTTGAAACTGTATAATGTTTGGGGGAGGGAGAAAGAAGATGGGGGCTCACCCTTAAGTAGCGATGGGAAATATGATCGGGACCGTGGGACGACGGTTCCTACTGATGGTCCGCCAACGGACCATACGTTTCCACCTTGTCCGTTCCGGACGCCGTCAACGGCTGCCGACGCAGCACACCCTATTCCTACGCTCAAACGAACGCCACCGATTATGGTGGGACACGAGAGAAGGGGAGAGAGATAATGAACACTTGGGAAATATACAAAAATCACTACACTCGCTTCAAGGTGTCGCGTTTGCGATGACACAGGGTACCTGCAGGCCTTCCCGGACTCTGGTGGCGAATGATTCCAGGCTACAAACCGCTAATGGCATCGCATGAGCAGGACAAGGGCAAGGGCCTTCTCAGAATTGGGTCAATCAATGTGAAAGGACTGAACTCTCCCACCAAGAGGTCACTGGTACACAGAGAATTTCGAAGGTCTGGCATAGACATTCTCCTCATACAGGAGACGAAATTTGCGAGGGGTGAGGAGCGGACAGTTCTGGGAACTAGGGGAGGCACGGAATTTTGGGGCTCTGGCCCGCTCAGAAAGGGAGGAGTTGGAATCCTCATTAAGAAAGGAGTTCGGTTTGAATTAGAGAAGTCCTGGTCGGACGTGAGCGGACGAGCCCTCTTGATTGTGGGGAAAATTGCAAGGGTTCAGGTCACGATTGCCACAGTGTACTCGCCCAATACCGGACAGACCGCATTCCTCAGGAAAACGATCCCCAAAATAGTGCTGGAAACTGCAGGCCATCTCGTGGTGGGAGGCGACTTCAACCAGTGGATGGATCCATCTGTAGACTGGAGACCAGGTAACCCCGACACACGGAATCAGCATAGAGGGGCCCGCACTGAATTCGCTGCCCTGATGGAGTTATACGACCTACGTGACGTATGGAGAGCACAGCACCACGACGAAAAGGGCTTCACTTTCTACTCGAACCCTCATGGCACATTCACGCGCATAGACTATATATTCCTCTCATCTGATTTAGCGAAGTCCACAAGCCATTCCAGTATAGTTCCGATTACATGGACAGACCACGATATGGTACTGGCAGACGTCGATTGGGCTGATCTGCCTGTCGCCGGGGGATCTTGGCGCTGCAATGAGTCCCTCTGGGCCGACACGGTTTTCAGGGGAGAAATGGAGACCGAGATTGAAGAATATTTCAGGACAAATGACAATGGAGAGGTCTCCAAACAAGTGATCTGGGAAGCTGGGAAAGCTACATGGAGAGGCGTGCTAATACGTGAGGGCTCCTCTAAGAAGAGAGAGCGGAGGATTGTCGAAAACAAGTTACGCAGTGAAATACACCAACTGGAGAGCGAATTGAGAGATGGAACAGAGGTAGACTCCGCCAAACTAGACATGGCCCACCGCAAAAGAGAAGAACTACGACTGGTGGAACATGGCCAGGTGGTGCGGAAATTGCAATTCCTGAAACAAACATACTATGAAAAAGGCGACAAGGCCGATGCGCTCTTAGCTGCTAGGCTCAGGGAACGGAGAGAGGAACGCAAGGTTAAGGAGATATCAGACCCCACTAGCTCCACGACACATACACCCTGCTCAATACCCGAGCGTTTTGCCACCTTCTATGAAAATCTATATACCTCCAGAGCTGCTATCGGCTCACCCTGACATAGCGTCCCATCTGTCCCTAATTACCATTCCTACGGTAACACAAACAGAAGCCGAACTCCTTGATAGTCCCATAACTGAAAGTGAAACGAGAGAAGCAATCAAACGACTCAAATTAGGGAAGTCTCCGGGCGAAGATGGCTACACGGCCGGCTTCTATAAGACCTTCGCCGATCAATTGTCACCCTTCCTCACGGAACTCTTTAACGAGATAGTGAGCTCTGGGAATGCCCCAGATTCCTTTAAGAAAGCCCTCATATCTGTTATCCCTAAAGAAGGTAGAGACCCCAAATTATGTGGATCGTACCGCCCCATTTCCCTCCTCAATCTGGACGCAAAGATTTATGCCAGGGTATTGGCTGCCAGACTAGAAACTTTAATGCCCAAACTAGTCCACCCCGACCAGGTCGGATTCATTCTTGGCAGGCAGGGCGCCGACACCATGCGCAAGACTCTGCACCTTGTCCACGCCGGACGCGACCTACGGGACGACCCGGCCCTCCTTTCGCTTGACGCGGAGAAGGCTTTTGATAGGGTGGAATGGGACTTCCTAGGTGCAGTCCTCCAGAAAGTGGGGATAGGCCCCAAATTCTGCGATGGGATACGAGCTCTATATGCCTCTCCCAAAGCGTCAATTTTCGTTAATGGAGAATATTCCAGGTGGTTTGAACTGCAAAGGGGGACCAGGCAGGGATGCCCGCTCTCAGCGATCTTGTTCGCACTTTCCCTGGAGCCTCTGGCACAAAAGCTCAGGGACGACTCCCGAATAGAGGGAATGCGGCTGGGAGGGATCGAATACAAAGCAGCGTTATACGCTGATGACATCCTCCTACATTTAACCAGACCTATGACCTCAATCCCTCATGCCATAGCCCTAATAGAAGAATACGGTCGATTCTCCGGATTCAAAGTGAATATGTCTAAGTCCATCCTCTTTCCCCTCCGAGGTGCCCCGGTTGAAAATGAGGCAAAGTTCCTCTCCCTTGGGCTTAAAATAGAACATGTGACATTACAATACCTGGGTATAAAGATCACTAGAACCCTAGACGACCTCTACGAGGCCAACTTCCCCCCGCTTCTCCGAAGCTTTGAAAGAGACCTCGAGAGATGGAGCAAACTGACGATCTCATGGCTGGGGCGTATCAATGCAGTCAAGATGGTGTGCCTCCCTCGCTTTCTATACCCCTTCCAGATGTTACCGATCGCGATACCCAATCAATTTTTTGTCGAGGCCCGGAAGACCATGCTGCGGTTCATCTGGCAGGGGAGGAGACCGAGAGTCCCATATGACACGCTTATTCTCCCCATAGAGAAAGGGGGGGTGGGTCTTCCTGACTTACGGAATTATTATAAAGCTGCCCAGTTGCGCGTCCTAATCCCACACTTTAGGGACCACAAACACCTGCAATGGGTCCAGATGGATAACCACTATATGTCCCCCGCCACGGTAGCAGAATGGCTCTGGTCCCCATACCAACGGGTGCAGAGGAGAATTAAACAACACCCCATATTGACTACTATATGGAACATATGGCGCACCGGGAAAGGGATGCGAGAAGTCACCACCTGGCCATCCCCGCTCAGTCACCTATGGTCTCCTGGCGTAAATGACCATATCCCGAACCTGGAGCGATTCCAGTCATGGTATGAAGCGGGCCTCGAAAGGGTGGGACAACTCCAGAAAAAAGACTCGTTCATTACACTACCGGACCTGACAACGGCACTGGGGATAGGTACCTTATCGACATTTCACTTTATTCAGCTAAAAGGGGTGTTGACAAAATCTGAATGGAGAGTAAAATTGAGAAGAGACCTCACCGCCTTTGAGAAACTTCTGGACTCCAGATCAGAAATGAAGGGCCTCATATCCGTGATGTACCAAACACTTTTAGCAGCAGGAGGTGGCAACACAAAACCCCTCAAAGCCAGATGGGAAAAAGACTTAGGTGAAGAGATACTCCCCGACCAATGGGACCTGATGTGCAAAGCCGCACCCAAATCCTCCATCTCCAGCCAGTACAAACTCCATGCAATAAAGCTCCTACATAGATGGCATTATGACCCACTCCGACTCTCGAAAATGTCCCAATCCATGAGCCCGAAATGCTGGAGGAGATGTGGAGAAAATGCCAACTATTGGCACATGTGGTGGAGCTGCCCGCGCATCAAGGTGTTCTGGACTGAGGTTTTGGGATGGATTAAGGAGATAGATAATATCCACAGAGAACTTGACCCACACCTTGTTTTGTTCGGCCTTGAAAGGGACGAGGAAGAGTGGCTCCGGGTGAAGGGCCTGGCCCCCCAGCTGTTGTTAGCAGCAAGAGCCCTCATAGCAACCAAATGGAAGTCCCACCTGACCCCAGGGAAGACAGAGTGGATCAAAATCGCTACAAATATTTATGTGATGGAAACGATCACCGCCTCCTTGCACAATAAATCTGCGAAATGTGAAACCCTATGGATGGACTTCAAGAACACGCACATCTCACCCCCTTCTGCCTCTCAATCAGAGGAGCCTCAAAACCCGACCGGATAATGCCATGCCCAAAAAACAATACAAAAAGCGAGTCATCTAAGTCTGACTGCCAATAATTTGCAATGCTTAGCCCTGCGCAAACCGCACGATACCGATACTAATGTTAGATGATTGCATGTGTGATGTACAATAAACCAAGTGGGGGGGGGGGGGAGGGAGGGTGGGAAAGAAGTACGGCAAACAGCCAACGAAACATACTTGGGTAACTGGGACTGTCGCACGACTAAGAATCTTGCCATATTGTTTTGATTTGCATCTCGTGCCTGACTTCCCCTCCTGAGGGATGTAAAACTGTGTTCAAACAATGTTTGCAATTTTTCTGCTCTTTGTAAAACCAATAAATATAAAATTTAAAAAAAAAAAAAAGCTGCATATGAAGCACAACGTCTATTTTTTTATATTTATTTTTAATTTAAAATGCATTTGCTTTACATCTTAAACCTTACATTTATCATTCACATTACATTATTCTCCTTATAAAAAATTTCTAAAACAAACACCAGACATCATTTATCTTTTATCCTTCATTACTGTTACGATTGTCCAGCGTAATGTTTTCCCAGAAGTGAACTATGGTTGCGACCATCTTTCTATTATTTCCTATTAAGATGTGACTCCATCTTTCTTCTTTTTCCATTTCTACTGTGGCACTAAAGTATTTGGCGCTAAAGAGCAGTCTCTTTTGGTTTAGTGCCTCACATTCCATAGTTACGTGATAGAGCGTTTCGGTTTTCCCTCTTGTTTGACAGAATCTGCAGTCGCTATTTGCACTTTTATTTTGCCTCCATTTCTCCTGCACTTCTCTTGTTGGCAGTAGGTTCAGTCTGAATCTTAGGAACTTGTCTCTAATTCTTCGATCCGGATATAATTTTAAGTAATTTGGAAGTTGATTAAGTGCTCTTTCTTCTCCCTCACATTTGAGTGTCATTTTATATTGATCTTTCTGCACTTGAGTTTCAATCCAATCGGTTCTGCTCAGCTTCTTTTTTGCGATTTGAGGCATTTTCATCGTCTCCAGTGTGATTCCTTTTTTGTTACATATACACATGGCTGCTTCTTTCCATTTGTCCAGTGTAACATTGTTGACGTGTACTTTTGAAGTTCTTAGGATTTCCAATGCCGGTATCTTTTCTTTGCTGTTCATTTTTCTGTAGTAGTCTATTATTTTCCATTCGATTATTGATTCTAATGATTGGAGGCCCAATTCATAGCGTACCCGTATCATAGGCATGTTCTGGGGTAGACTTAGTACTTTTCGCCAATACATCGCTTCCAATTTCATCCATATGTTTCTATCATAGTTAATCATAGTTTCCGCACCATATACAAGGATCGCTGTCACTTTTTGCTTATAAAGGGTTACCGCTGGTATAAGCGAAAATTTTCCGAATTTCTTATGTATTGACAGGCCTTGTCTGGCTAACATTCTGGTTTTTTCTTCTAGCTGTTCTGCCCATGGTGCTTCTGTCAGAGATTGGTTGATCCATATCCCTAGATATTTATAAGTTGTAACCTGGATCAGTTTCTCTTCCTGGAGGTAATATTGGAATGTTTTTTTTCCCATTTGTATTCTTAGTTGTTAGGTGCATGATTCTTGTTTTCTTAGTGTTTGTCAGTTCATTTTGTTCCATGTATTCATAGGTTTTGTTAAGAGCTTTTTGTAATCCGCAGTGTTTTTGCTAATAAGATGATATCTGCATAGATCAAACAAGGTACTGCAGTCGCATTTAATTTTGGTGGATTGATGGTTGGTGTATTTATAGCCTCTTCAAAATCCGACGTAAACAAACTGAACAGTGCGGCTGCTAGCGGACACCCTTGCTTTAGGCCATGCCAGGTGTTTATTTGCTTTGTTATTATTCCATCCGCTGTCATTCTTACTTGTATTTTTGTGTTGGAATACAAAAGTTTAATTGGTTCTAAGATGTCACTAGGGCATCTCCATTGTTCTAGTTTCTCCCACAGCAGGTCTCTATTGATTTTATTATAGGCAAGGCTCAAGTCGACATACGCTACTATTGTATTTGTTTTTGTTCTTTCTGCTTCTTGTTTCATCAGATTTAGAATCATCAGATTCACATTTGTTCCGACATTGCGCACAAATCCTGTTTGGCGCACCGCTTGATGTTTTGTTTGTTTTGCCCAAATGTTTAATCTTGTCAGTATAAGGTTAGCAAAAATGTTCTTTAGCGGATCCAGGAGCGCCAGTGGTCGATAATTCTTTGGTTCTTTTGATGATCCCTGTTTGTATATTGGGATTAGTGTTGCTATTTTCCAGGACTCGGGGACCTTTTTCGTGCGGTTAATCAGATCTATAATTTTACCACAGAATTGTGCCCAAACTTCTGGATTTTGTTTTAATGTTGCATTCGACATACCATCTGGCCCCGGTGCCCTTGATGTATTTAGTTTTTTTATTATGTTGGTAATATCTTCAATGTCGTATCTAATGTTCCATTGCTTTGGCAAATCTTTATTACTGTTGTTCGTTCTTCGTAGAGAGCTGTGAAATACTTTATCCACGCTGCTTCTGGAACATCCACTATCCTTGCATTTTCAGCCTTTTTACTCAATTTCAAGAGTTCCCACAAACGTCTGGTGTTACGATTTTTCAGGGAGGCCATCATGGATTCGGCATTTTCTTGGTCTTGCATCATTTTGGCATTTTTATGCCAATTTTAAAAATGTTGTTTTGCTTGGCCAATTCTTTTTTTGGTTCGAAGTGATTCTTTTAGTGCTCTTTTTAATGGATTCCTTTTTTTCCTTTTTCTTTTCTGCGATATCTTTGTTGTAAATATATTTTCGTTCAGGTTTGGATGGATGATTCAATCGCTGTTTCATTTGGAATTGGTCGGTTAACCACCCATAATTGATTTTATTGGAATCTTCTTTCTTTGAATTAATTAATGTTTGTTATTTCGGTTAGTCTGTTGTGCGGGATTCTCAACCTATTCATTCTATTTACTAGTGTGAACTTGGGGATATTTATTTTGCGTCGTTCTTCTTTGTTCATTTCCCATGAGCGCTTTAGTATGTAATGGTCGCTATGTTCACTATATAGATTTTTGCCTTCGATTTTTGCTTGGGTAATTCCCTTGCTAGTATAGATATAATCTATGATTTATTTTCCCCTCTTGACCATGTTGGTATTGGTTTTTTTGCTGCATTGAGAGCATCCCATCTTTCGAAGTTTCTGTTGCATGTCTCTAGTATCCACCTTCGTGCTCTATTTTCCAACAGTTGATCTGCTATTAGATCTCCTTTGTCATCAAATATATGCAGGTTGAGATCTCCACATATAATGAATTCTACATCTTGATGCTCCTGTGCAATGCTGTCCATCTTAGTGAAGATAGATCTATTACCATTTCTTCTGGTACTTTCTTTGGATTCCAATATATATTAGTGATGTTTAGATATTGGGTCCTTATGGACTTTGTTCCACTGTAGTTCTAGCATCGCTTGTCTTTTGATTAATGTGTTTTGTGCCCAATTTCCAATATTCTGGTATTCGATAATTTCTGTTGTCAATTCTTGACTAATTAGGGTAATAAGTCCTGCTGACGGTCTGCCTCCATTGTTAATAGCAGGATTCATGTATGTTAGAAATCCTTCACATACTGGGGGAGTTGTTAACCATGTCTCTTGTAAACATATCACCTCTGCTGAGTTTAACTCTGGTCGTTCCGTTTGGAATAGATGTAAATGTGCCCTAGTATTCCATGAGCATAGTTACTACTTGTATGTTATTTCCTGTTCGTTGCTATTGTCTCGGTTTTTTTGTTTCTTCATTTCTGCTCTTTTCTATACTAATTTCCCGCCAGAAGGGTGATTTTTCAAAATTCCATTTGTTCGGTGTTTTATCATTGTACTGTTGAGTTCCTTCTTTTTTGCTCGTACTTGTACCATCTTACTTCCTCTATTTCGCTCCATCCTTTATTTTCATTATGTTAGTTGCTTTCATCACTGCTGATAACCGCATAAATAACGTCTATTGTTTTGAGTAATGCACATGGTTTTCTTCTGTACACTGGTGCTCCATATTTGTGGCATGCCCAGAGTAACGGGAACCAGACTGGAGACTGTTGCCAAGCAGCATAGAATGTATTTTCTAGAATTTCCCTTGCATGGGCACATGCACGGTCCTTTCCCTTCCTCCATACATGCACCGCTCAACTGTTAGTTCCTATCTCTGTGTTTGATTGGAATGAATCTGCTCTGCATGCATGTTCTTGCTTGCACCCAAAACTTATTTTAAAAATAAGCCTCCTATTCCAACTGTTGTATTGAGGTTTCTGTTTTTCCTCTACCAACCTGCAGAACATTAGTTTGGGGGGGGGGGGGACCAGTGAGATTGTGGGAAGAAGACCGAAGATGAGTGAACCATTGTTTTCACAGGAACTTCGTGCAGGGGATATTTCTAAGACCTGACCTGCATGAGAGGGGCTGTATGGACCCTCTCCCTGCTGTACAGGAAATAACACCAGACCTTAGTCGGAGGTGCCCTACCAGGACACCCCCTTCTCCCCGCCCCCCCCTCCACTGCCACAAAACTGTGAAATCCCGATCGGCACTTCAGAGCCATCCGCAGAACGACTACACGCGCTTTCAGTCTCATGCACAACCATGTGTCTTGCTGATCCTGGTACCTAACATCCAGGGTAATGTATCCCATATACAGACTGGCAAGAGCCTCACCTCAGTGATGGAGCTACATCAGGCATACATATAGGCAACAAACAGCATGATGTGTTGGTGGCAGGTTACATACGGAGGACATATGAAGGTAGCAACCATAGGAGATTGTGTTGACGTTGAACGTGAAAAATTCTTATGTTAACATGCAAGTCGGGATACAGGTAGACCCACTGCTGTAATGCAGAAATGAGAGCGAGGTGCATAAGGGTTACAGAGATGCCATGGAGGAGGAAGTTGAAGCCTCAACACTCCGGAGAGGTTAGAACCATGGTCCATGAGGCTGTGCCAGTGATGAGACATCCGCAACGGTAACAGTGAGGGGAGCCCAGATATGGGATCAGTCGTGCATGGTCCCATATGGCAGATAGGTGACCTGAGGCAGTCGTGTCTGGGCTCATATGAGCTTACACCAGAGCGCCACGTAGAGGGCATAGAGGGCCACGGGTGAGTGGTCAAAGTCAGTCGAAAGTTGAGATGGAAATAGGGGTGGATGCACTTAGTGGGCATGGTGACAGCATACGTACAGGCAAGTTAGAATAAAGCGGGAGGATAAGCACGAGCAGGCTTGGAAAAAAGCGTGTGCAGTATACATGGAGAACCTCAATCGATGCAGGGGCCCTTTCACCCTAGACAGGAGTTGGGTGCCTGAAACAGGGGGGGGTGGCTTTGCCAGCCGGCTCCCCTCTATGGGCTTTTAGAAGAAAACTAATGACCAATCCACATGCAGTTAAGGTGGGACAAATCTCCACTTAGCCCCTTGTAGATTGTAGACAGGCCGGTGGCCATCTCTCAAAGGAGCTGGTGCTTGTGTCGTGGCTCACAATTATACAGGGTAGTGTAGTCCGGGCTCCTCTGGAGAAACGTCACAGCTGATGACGTACGCAATGCTGGCTGTCCTATTTTCTAACCCAGTGTGCTCTTTCCTTCATGTAGGGGGTTGGTTTCTGGGCAGAGGTGGGGCAAGAGACTATCCAGAATTGGACATCCCTTGCCAGTTGAATGGTGCAGATCCTTTCTATTGGAGGGCTGGGGGTGAGACTGCCTCGAATTTAGGATAAACAGAAGGCTCCTGCAGCCATTCCTCATGTCCTTGTTGGAGCCAAGACAAATTCAGAGTGCATCCTGTTGAAGACCCGTGGATGACTTTTGAAGACTTCCAGCCAGACTTCCAGCCTCCTGCCAAGACCCTGCAAAGCTCTTCCTCTTTGGAACAGTCTCCTTTTCCCTGTCCACTATACTTGTGTAGCCTCAAGGAACCCTTCCTCCGGGTAGGTCCCCTTCCTCCTTGGGCTCAGGCAAACCTTGGCTGACACTTTCAGGTCTGGAGGAATAGGCCATTTATGTATATGGTGACCTAAACCTGCTACTGGCCAATGGAGATTCCATCTTGTCTGCCTGCAACAGTAGGTTCTGGAGAGAAATACTTTGCAACAGTTTATTGGTTGACTGCACTGCCTCACAAGAGAGGCAGGGGACAATGAGTGGTTTCTTCGGCTCAGCCTCTATTCAGAGCATATACACGTAGGAAATGCGCATTTCCAGCATCATTCCATACTGGCTGTATTGCATTTGACATTTTAGAGGTAATTCAGGGCAGACACAGACCCTTGCACAATGTTGATTGTTAGTGACTGTAAGCTCCCAATCCCTCCCTCGCCATCTTACTCAATCTTCTGGAGGGGACTACAACAACTAGTGAAACTAGAATAGATGGAGGGATTCCACAGGATCCAGTGGAGTCATGGTTACTTCTCCGGCTTCTTCCAAAATCCCTTTGAACCAATTGCTTCGTCAGAACAGACTTTGGTAACTCAGGAGACTACATATACAGGTCTGGAGGAAAGTGGACTGGATGAAAGTTCTTTAGTCACTATGGTAACTACCCTTTTTCTTTTTTTAAAGAGTAAGGTTCTATTTGTACAGGTCAGTGTGAACACTTTTTTTCTTTCACTTCTTACAGCATTACTGACACTGCCTCAAACAAAACATCTTCACTTTTTGTTTTCTTTAGTGCCTGAGCTGTTGCTACATTTCCACTGTTGTGTTTCATTTCGACGGAACAAGGGTGTTTTATATTTCTTTCTCTGTACCGGTACACTACCTATTAAGACCTTAGCGGCGCAAAGATGGATGCATTGAGCAATTACTGAATCCTGAAATGCTGTTTGGAAAAGCATTGTTGGGAGGCTATGACATATAAAGGCAGATTAATTTCTTGAGCTTCCGGAGGAATGACCATGAAGTGCCATTTAGATAAGACTGCTTTTCTTGTAAGTTATTTGCTAAGGCACCTTTCGCGGTCTTCCATTATGTTATTGCCGTATTAAAGCATAGTACACACCGGCTGCTGTTCGAGAAATTACATAATTCAACTGCTCACATGGTGCATCAACGTAGGGGGCCCCAGTGAGAATGCCAAATAATTGGAAGCAAAGGCATCTCTGAGCTCGGGATTTGAGCATATGTTGGGGGAGGGCGGTCTCTGATCTTAATCTCTGGCCAAAGCCCAGTTTCTATGGCCGATGCAAGGATGCAACTTGTTACTCTTCCCTTCAGGGGCATGGGCTGCATGGTCTTTTAAGAGTTTAAGTTGTGTTATAATAATCCTCTCTATGAACTGTTGCACGTTACTGAGGATCACTTTAACAAGTCCAGTGAAACCCAGCTTGCTGTACCGAGGCCCTCCGTTTTAAAAACCTGTTTTGTCCAGCAACCTATTAAACCCCAAAAACTGGGAAAAGGGGCCTTCTTAAGGAATCTGGTCGGGTTACATACTTGGGCCACTTGGCTTTAAAACCACTGTCACTTGCCTTTACATTGTGTCCTCTAGGATTCTCTTCAAAGGTCCTCAAAAGATCTGCTTCTTGATCAGATCCAATTTTGTCAACAGTGCGGTTGCAAGGTCAATTAAAGAGACTGGCCACTGCTCCCCTCAAACCAACAAAGATCCATAGTCTTCTGCATGGTTTCATAATTTAGACTTCCTCCTTTTTTTATCCCATCCTTTATGCCACTTCTAAAGGGTTTACAAACCCCTACGCTGATCAAACGTGGTGCTTGGCGATTACTGCTTCCCTAGCATCAGGTTAATAAAAATAATTTATTGCATGGGAATTCTCAATTTTTAATTGGTTGTACTGTCTGGTCATTGGAGAATGACTTCCAAGAGTTTTATTTAATTTGGTGCTTTCTAAAATGGGGAAATATTGACTATTTTGTAGGGCAACTCAATAATCCTAGTTTATTTCCAAGATACATGTTAAAAGGAGGCTAATGTTCTTTTATAGCGCTCCATGCCGGCTCCTTAAGTCTCTAACTGCAGTAATGAGTTATTACCCCATTTTGAGTGGTACTACATTTATTGACCATAGAACGATGAAACTAAAGGCTAGCTAGGTCTGTCCTGCCACAGGATTCGCACTTGTAAAGTGTGGCTTCCCTCCCGTATTGAAGACCGAGGTGTTAGTTGCACGTAGGGAAGAATAGGTTCACGAGTAACAAGTTCTACATGATCTTTGTATATGAGCGATTTTATTTAACATTGGCTTAATACTGGCCATGAAACGCCAAGATACACTGATGGAGCAGATCTTTCTGGAATCTCACCCATGGTTTTCCAAGCTGCCTCTTCGTTTATTGTTCCACTAGGTGGTGTTGCATGCCTAAAATGCTGAATGCTGTTTGTTTAAACTCATGCAAAGTTTGTATTTTGAGCACGCCCATCGTTTGTGACGTCATTCTGGTTTTCTTTTCTCGTTGAGGAAATTGTAGTTTGAGTCGGTGGTTAAATTACTGCTAGGTGTTTTTGCATTTCCTGTGGTTACCCAACATCCGCACCGTTTACATGCAGAAGTGAGCTTTTACACGGCGCGTTTTCTGTAACAGACCACCTACTCTCTAATTGCTTCCCCCTCGGCAGCATCTGATTGCCTCTGGTTGATTCACAAGTAGTTGAACCGGAGTAACCTGTCTTGTTCAAAAGGGAACTTCTCTTGTTTGGTAACCCAGCACTGGTAAACGCACTTTAATTTGTCCAGATGTGCTTCGTACAACACCAATACCTGCCAAGGCCTTTAAAAACCTTGGTGACCACCTCGTTGCTGAAATGCATTTTAATCCACAAACTCACCTTCCGTAAATCGCATTTCAATTTACACTTACAACTGAAGGTTACTTTCTACTTGGAATTGGCACAAATGAGCGAACTACGGCTGTAGTAATACACTCTTGTAATGCAACATATTCAGGTCTCCTTAAACGGATAAACTAATTAAAACTCGTTTAAGTGTGCAGCTATTCTGACCCTGGTCCTCAACATGCGGGACTCGATCGCTCCTGCCCTGATGACGCAGCGTTGGTTCCTTGTGGAGCATAGAATAAGGTTTAAAGTGCCTGACCCTTTGTGGCTTATACAATAAAGGGCCCCTAAATATCTCTGTGCTTATTAATCCTGTGTGTCCAGTTGAAAAAATGTTGATCTGCTGATAACCTCGCTGCCTAGAAATTCAAAAGGAAACTGCATGGGGCAGGACCTTTAAAACCGTGGCCCCTAAACTATGTCATGACTTATCCAAATCACTGCGAGGAGTCCAACTGCATTCGTTTAAAAGGGCCCTTAAAACTATCTTGCTCAAAGTTGCTTTGCCTGGTACGTTTCTTACCCTGGCAGCCTGCCCTTTCTTCTAAGCCTGGAGTCTGCAGCATTGATGACCTAGCCCTTTGACCTCCTTCCTGCACTCTAGCAGAGTCACTCTGTCCTCGGTAGAATGAGCCATCACGACTCAATATTCCTGGCTACTACCCGAGACTGCCCCTATGCTAACTTTGGTACCCATGGGCGTACTTTTAGGGGGGGGGGACAGGGGTGTTTGTCCCCCCCCAACTTTCATGGCACACCATTTTGTCCCCATTCATTTGGCTGGGGCACCTTTTCCTCAGCTGTCATGTCCCCCCCCCAAACATTTTCAGCAAAGTTACTCCACTGTTGGTACCTATATTCTTTTGTATCCTGTGTTCAAATAGGAATGCGCCTTACCTTGTATTGTCTTTGATTGTTTCTATACGCTACTCTTCCATTGTGAAACTCATTGCCCTGGCACTTACGAACAATATTGTAAACTGGCAAGTTTATTAAAAAAATGATATATTGAATGAATAAATCACATGCAGAGCAGGCGAAATGCTGCTAATAACTTGCAGAGAGGATGAAATGGAACTAGAATGGGAAGAGCTAGTACAGCTTGAGTGTAGGATAATTCATGGGGGATGAGAGCGGTGAAATGTGATAAATGGATTTAAGAACAGGCAATGCTTAGGAGGGATTCCTTGTAGGTGGGAGAAATGCATGGTGGTTATTGGATCAGAGGGGTGATGGTGCCGGTTGAGAGATGGTGTGAAGGGGGGAAAGCAGAATAGTGAGCGACTGGTCTTTACTGTGCTACACTTTAAGCCTGGCAAAGAATCGCACAGCAGGGGAGGTGTGGCGACAGTGTGTAAATGGGGCAAGCTCCTGCTCATGTTGGGAGAGTGGGTGGGTATGGGCTGTTAAAGGATGCAGTGCAGCGAATACTATGGGAGCAGGGCCATGGCAGGAGATTGTGTTGGGGTAATATGTTGGCTACAGGCTGATCTAGCCAACACTTGTAGCTGCCACTGTTTCACAACGTGTGCTGGATGCGGAGTTACCAATTAGTAGAGTTTTTTAAAAAAAAATCCTCTCTAGGGGGAGCACTTGGAAAACGCAACCTAGGGGTTAACAAGGTTGCACAATACCAGCTGAGCAAAGCATACAGGTAAGTTAGAACAGTCATTTATTACAGGACTTCACTAGGGCTCATTCTAAATAATTCTAAATAAATAATTCGAGGTAAGCAAACAAAATGCATATATACAACTCACAGTAGTGTCACCCACTAGGGGTTACTCTCTACATTGAAATAGTGTGTTAGGAAAGATTGGCAACTTTCCCTACATAGTTCCTATGGACCCCCCAAATCTTTTGCTTTTTGTTTTTAACCTGTTTACTTTGAGAAGTAAAGCATACCAGGAAATGTTAGTAACTTTTTAACATTGCACTGCATTTCAAGATGCTGTGTGCAATGTGGATACTTTTGTATCCCCCTAGATTTTTACACTTGTGATTTTTGGTTACTTTTATTTGTGCCTAACTGCAAGCTGCAGATATATTTTTATAATTTTTTTCTTTCTAGTGTGCACATTCACGTTTACTGTGTATGTCTGCTAAATGTGGTTAGCGCCATAAAAAGGCAGTCCCACCAGATTTGATAGTTTTTTGGCCATATTGTAGTTTGGCCTACTTCCTGCCTTGCCAGTTAGGAAATATCATGCCCTTGCCCGGTAAAGCTGCTGCTCTGTCTCTCTGTCTCTCTGTCTCTCTGTCTCTCTGTCTCTCTGTCTCTCTGCCTGCCTCTGCCTGCCTCCCTCCGAAGAGAATACGTGAAAGGGCCCAACATCCTTTCCTGTGTCTGGCCCAGTGAAGCCCTGTTGGATTACCTTATCTGCAAAGGCCCTGTGCAGTGCTTCTTGGAATGGTGGGACCAGTCATTTCCGAGGATCCAGCCGTCCTGAGCCTTCAGAAGTGTTCCTGGACCACTCTGGTCTGCCCAGCTCACTCATGGGCTAGCCTCGCCAGAATCCTCACCATTCCACATTTGCACCTGGAACTTTGGTGGTCGGCTCCTTGCTTGCGAATTGCAGCGTCCCAGCCTCAAGATTATCCTGTCCTGCAGAAGCTTCAACTGTTCAGGAAATTTAGCATTTTATGCTTCATCCCCTTTCCTAGTGAGACCCCCAGCACTTTTTGCTGGACCTTTTTATTTGTATCCTGAATGAGGGGAGCCTTTTTCCACGCATTCATTCTTGTGGGCTCTGTCTTTTGGAACTCTATTCTTTGTATTCTACTTGTAATATGGAGTCTGTCTGCTCCTTAGCTCTTAAAGGCATCTTTGTGTTTACTACTGCAGCACACAGCTCCTTGTGGGCTGTGGTGCTTGGGACCCTTGGGGTCCTCCTTTAAGATTATTTTTCTATATCCTCGAGTAACTACAGTTCTCAAGGATAGAGAGATACTCTGTACCTATCCTAAAACTGTATAGCCTGAGAGATTGGGATGCGCCACCTTAGTGGATTGCCAAAGGGATACCCAGTATCCCCTTTCTCTCTGCTCCTGTGACTTTCATCACATGGACAATCTCCTAGTTATGGCTGGTGGACGTGTTCTACCAACTGTCATTTTTCTACAACAGGCTATGCCCATAGCCCCGGTAGTTCACAATAGCGGCATCCAAGTACCAACTTCTGGCCTCCCTTTTTTTTCGCCATTACTAGTATGGTGGTTCTTTGTTAGTCCTACCGTTCTGGGAGGGGGTGATCAGTGCATTTTCTGCCATTGGGTATCCCTGCCTAGACTCCAGCATGTCTAGGCAGGCAGGCAGGAAGTGGGGGAGGATTCTTCCATCCCCCTGTCCTTTGTCTGCCAGAGTGACTGGATAAGGGCCAGCCCCGACAGGTAGCCTGGCTCTCCTGATTGTACAGCCAAACGCCCCTTTCTGTAAAATGCTGAGAGAGATTGCAGAGGAGTGTTTGCTGGAACTTTATTAAAGGTGAGGCTTCTGTAGTGAAAAGCCAAGTTGATCACTGGAAGCTCAAGCAACCGAAGAAGACCAGAGACCCTTTGCAACACTGTGAAGCGACCACTGCTGTCCTGACCCCCTTTTCTGTGCGACAGAGGAGCTCAGAAGAGCACTCCTTCCCTTTGGCTGATGAGGAAAAAGTCCCAAGACTAACTTTCAGTTGAGCCCTCGCCGAGGTCCTAGGAGTTTCCAGAGCTGCGGAACTCCAATACCAGGAGACCTGCTGCCCATTCTGAGTGCATCATTGTGTAAAGGCTGAATCCATCCAAATATTTTCTGAACCCGTAAGGACACACCAGAGATACGATCCAACTTGGCCAGAGCCCCTCATCAGAGTGTGGGACTGCAGGAAGCGAAGAGGATTGACCGGGCAAACCGTGTCCTGTGTTGGTGCTGCAGAAAAGGCATTAAAACCGCAGAGTGAACCTAGAAGGGTCCTCCCTCGAGACTGCTGCTGAGACAAATTTCCAATGTCTGGCCTTCAGTTATCAGACCAAGGAATCAGAGGTCCGGCCCACAGCTGCAATATTGCGGTGTATCCAGCACAAACATTTTTTTCTAACCTAAGGCACTATGGGGTGACCAGGGGGTGGGTGGGGGATATTACTTAACTGATTCTAAGAAGTCGTTCCAGAGCGTTGAGTGCACCTAGAGGTGTCCAGGGTTACCCCCTCTTACCTCTGACTCAAGCCATTGATTGTGTCCCTTTTGAGTCCTTAACAGGTCTCACTTGCTGCTTCTATAACACTAGAGACGGGAAGAAATCCACAGGAACTTTGTATTCTGCTGCTTATCAAGACTTTGAGCCCTCTCCGAACTGCCTTTGGCTAAAGTTGTGTTTTGGGACTTAAGACTTATTGGACGAAGAAACTCTCTCTAAAACCTTGAACCAAGCTAATGTTACGAAAACTAACTGTTTTCATCCCTTTAAGTGACTTTACTAAATGTGTTTGCATTAAATGTATTACTGTATGAACCTTTAGAATCTGTAGGTGCGTGTAATAACTGATAAAAGTATGACATTCTTTCCTTTCTAATGTTGTTGTAACCTTGAACAAACACACAAGTGAAGGTGCCCTTTGAAGTGTATTGTCAAGTATTCCAAAGTGTTCTAGTGTAAATGTCTATTTAAAGTGAATCTTGTGTGTTTGTATATTATAATAAATATATCATTTTATATAGGTGTAAGTTTCTTTGGTGTGCATGTCGAACTAAGGTTCACTGTACTTACCTACAGCTCCCATCTTCCTCTTAAGATAAGCCTAACTGCTCTGCCACTCTACCAAGGTGCCGAGTTAGTACAGACTGATACTAAGAGTTGGAGATCTAAAAACGACTGGGATAGCTTACTAAAGTCTTACTACCAGTAGGAATTTAGGAAAACTCCCCTAACAACCGTAGTTGGGTAGATGCCTACCGTTGTCTGTGTGCAGTTGCTGGAACTGGCCTTCCCACGTCCTGTGAAGTGTCCTGAGGTGGCCTTCATCACTGAATCTTGCATTTCTTCCTTGCCAAGGTTGGCATCTTGCATCGGGACCTGACTACTTGCACCCACAGCTCCTGTGCACCTCTCACCGGAACCAACAGCAGCAAATCGACCTCAATCAAACAAGTCCTCTTTGAAATTCTGGATGGGGAGTAAGGAAACGCAAAGCATTTCTCACCTTAACTCCCCCCGGCCCACCCCCACTCCTAATCCTCCATAGGATAACTTTGAGAACCAGTCTCTTTGCATCCTTCCATCATTCCACTGCCATTATGTTATCGAGTCCGGGAGTACCGTCAAAGATAACTTTCTACTTGCCTAGTAACCTTGTTGCATCTCTTATTTCGAACAACACCAACACAATTAACTTACCTGCGTCCAGATAGTTTCTAGGGAGACGCATTGTTGCTCATGTGACTTTTGGGCACAAGGCCCCATTATTATTGGGGATTGCACTGCTGAACTTAGCGAAAATCACTTGTGAGTTGGTTCCACCTTTACTGCATGTATACCTCATAAGGCAAAATGAAGTGAGTCCAGTGATCAGGCCAAGGAGGAGATTGACGAGAGAAGCATCATTTGAGAAGGCAGTTCATCTGGGAAGCAGCGAATCTTCGAACATTAATTAGAACATTTTAACTACATGTGACAAGAATGAAATCCTGGAATAGTTCCCTAAACCATGATGGGACAGAATACCATGTTGTGCGTCTCTGGATCCATTTTGTGGGTCCCCGAAACTTGCTTGTTTCTGTTTTAACTTGTCCCAGCCATTGCGGCTCAATTTTTTAAAGAAAATTGATATATTTATTTTATTCTCCATTTTGGTTAAATGGTAATTCTATCATCCTGCAAGGGAGTTGTGGAGTTGGTTGGTTGGTGGCAGCTGTAGTTTTTATTGTTTTTAATTTGTAAAACTCGTTTTTTCTTAAATTAATAGCCCAATTCACCAATGTGGCAGCCATTGGGTTCTAATGTATTTTAAGCCTTGCTCCTGGCAATTTTGCTTTTGGACATCTTTTTCTGTGTACCGCTTGTCAGCCCGAAATGGCTGCTCTGCCTATTTTGGCTCACGCTCCCCACTACTGCACCCTTGTTTGGAATTGGAACTGGGATTGGGTGGTTTAACATCACCAAACTTCAGAATCTACATTCTGTGCTTGGTGTGCTGGTGTTTAGGGTTATCCTGGTGGGCTAGCGCTCAACCTGTGTTTAGAGGTGGTTGCTTCGGGGTGGTTGCTTAGGGCAGCCCTTGAATGAAATGGAGAGACCCTGTGCTTTACTCAGATTGTTACCTGACTTGCTGGAGGACTACTGTTGAAGATGGGCTGCTAATGCCAAGGGTCTGTTGGTTTGGCCAGACTGGCTGAACACTGGTTCCTTTGTCAGTACTCAGTTTTCATCTTGGCTGCTGGAATCTCCTACTGGGCTTTCCCTCCTCCTCCCCTCTGTCCCCCTTGCTGTCTGGGCTGCTAGTTCCTTCATGGGACAGTTTTCTTGCCTTTGCTGCGTTCTCTTCCCGGTAAATCCTCTTGGACTAAGCACCTTGGTTTCTCCCTAGCCTAGAATTAGTGGCTTGCTGTCACTATGTCATTTTTATCTTGGGACGTCTTTCATCTCCACCTGCTGTTGCCCCCTTGGTGATACACCTTCCTACTAGCTTGCCCACCCCTCTCCTGAGCTGTCCATTCCTACATTGTCTTTATATAATTTCTTCAGAAGCTTTTTTGCTTCTGCCATGCTGGTCTTCTTGAAGGTGTCTTGTTAATCAGTTTTAGATTGCATCGCTCTTTACTGGGTTGTGGGTTCAAGCTTCTTTAAGCTGGAACGTCCAACAGCAACTAGACTGATCCAGCCTTTGGCACCTGAATTCCGTTCTCCTGCTGTTCCTGGGCTAAAGTTTTCACATCTAATGACGAGTATTTGTCCACGGTCTGAGGTTCCCCCAATACATTACAGATTTTTCTCCAGAAATCCTCAGTGCAGGAGTAGTGGGATTTTTGCGGTCTGTCGCCCTGAATCAGCACTGCTTTTTCCATTGTTTGGATTGGGCTTCTGCTACATTGCGCTTGACGTGGAACTCTACTTGGGGTCTCATTTGTGTACCCTTCAGCTGATTTCCCTTTCTGCTGCTCCTCTGGGGAAACATAACATACCTAGCTTTTCCCCATAACCACTGTAGGCTTATTGGGTTTTTCTTGTTATCTATGGGGGAACACCTTTATGTACTTCTAAATAACGGCAAAGGCCAAGGATTTGACCTGGACAGTCTTCTCCCCAGGTCTCCCAATGGATCCTTGAGTTTTGTTTGCAATTTTTGGTGATTTTGGGAGATTCCAGTGATTTATTGTATGTTTTTGAATGATAAAATGCTGCAACTCCTTGCGGTAGGCAAGCATTGGATAATGTATTTCTATTTTTATTACTGTCTCCCATTTGTTTGCAGGGGTGGGTGGAACTGAGTGTCCTGGGACATGTATTGGCAAAGGACTGTGGTGCCTACCTAAAAGTCCATATACCAGTCATGTAGGTATCAGTGCTTTCTCCTTTTTATAGGTGTACAGTATTCTGCCGCCAGGCATTTATCCTGATAGGCTTTGGAAGTGGAAAGGGTCTTGCCAAGGGTAATTTTACTGCTTCTATATTATGTTACTCTTGAATGTTTTTGCCTCGCACTTATTTGAGCTACTTCTCCAATGTTTAGTATTATGCTGAAATGTGCATATATTCTTCAGTACATTTCTTTAGTGTCTGTGTGTAACATATTGAGGCCTAATTGTACCCATCTACCAGCTCCTCCTAAGAGTGAAGCCTGACTGTCACCCCCCGCTCCTCCGATCTCCTCACCGCCCATCACCAGAGTGTTGTGGATAAACCGCCTGAAGTGATTGCAAAACAGGACGTTACGGTGCAGGATGACTAGGAATTAATTTGGAACAGGAGTTGCTAGCAAACAGAAAGGCATTAGAGTTCTAGACCACCTGACAAACCTTGTGAAAAGTATACCCTTTGGACGTTTTATACATTTTAATCCACTTGTTATCAGATATCCCCAATACCAGTATTTACAACATTTCAAATGTGGCTTCTGTGTGGAAATAATTCCTCCACTCTGTACGTACGTATGAATGAATGAGAGCTCTTTACATTTAACATAGCACAATTATGCATTTTACTTTAAATATCAGTGAAATATAAAATTTCTTCTGAGCGCATCATAACATGCATGTTTAGCTGTGTTTTGAAAACGATTGATTTTGTTCATGGTAGGAACTGGGATCCGAAAGAGTGTGAATGATTTTCTGTGCCTTTACAGGGAAAGAGTAACAATTTTTTTCATTAATATGCAGACGATGCGCCAGTGCATATTCCCTCCCGGCAGTGAGAATGGCTTTCAGATTGTTGCATTGATGATTTGTTGTTTTGTGTTCCAGTTCTATAGTGCATCTGGGATGCCAACAAAGCACCTCTCTGACAGTGTTTGTGCAGTCTGCGGGCAGCCGATCTTTGTAGATGTGAATGAAGAAGGCATCATCGAAAATACATACAGACTCTCCTGCAACCATGTGTATCCTTTTAGCAGGTGTGTGGTGAATGCCCATCATGAGGCATTAATCATCTGAGTAACGATTACACCCCATAGGTTTTGTTTATTTACTTAGTCTATTCTTACATAATGAGCACATTAATACTGTTTTTTTTTTTAAAAAAAAGTTTAAATCCACAAGAAGAAATAGTCTATCATGTCTAGGAAGACTAAGTGTTGCAGTTGAAGGGAAAAAATGATCGACTTGGGTATGCAGCTGTATGAAAAAGAGGCAGCCTCATGTAGTTTTGAGCCATAGGAGCTGTCTTTAGACGGACTGACTCTGGACCTAGATGAAGAGGCGAGAAGTCACAAGTTGGGGGCAGGATATGTCAGACGAAGACAGGGCAGCCTTCCGTGAGGAAGAGGAAGGAGATGCATGTGGTCCTGAAGGGTGTTTTTCGATGGATAAGGAAGATGGCCAGATCTAGACCTACCCAAATCTCAAAATCAAAAACAGGGTCATTGACGCAGCTAGATCCACCTGAAGGGGGATCCCATGGTCCGAGGGGGGTGATGGGGACTGGCCACCTTATGTGAGCAGGCTAAGGTCGCTGCCAGGTAGAAGGCGGAGTGGTACCATTATCCCTGCTATGGATAGACAGACGATGGGTGACGAATGTGAGTTTGGAATTTCAGTTTCCTTTGTTAGAAAAGAGAGGATCGAGGCCACAATATATACCTTGGCCACAGATGGATAAGGATCATTTAAGGTGCAAACTCCCAAGTTTAACTTCTGGCGCTGGGATGTGGATACATGAGTTAGAGAAAATGACAGGGGGGTAACACGTTGGCTATAGAGGACATTAAAGGTCTCCTAATTGCCATTGTTGGGGAGAGGGCTGACTGTTTGGTCAAGAGGGGGGTATTCTGGTGTCACCACAGTGAACACTGTTAAATAAATCTAGGGTGGCGGTCTGGAAAGTGCTTAGAGTACTGTATCCGGACATGTCAGATATGGGAGCTACAATGACGAAAATGATGCAGGAAGGAGTCTATTCAAAATGTCCATGAGCAGTGAGCTTTGGAAACACGAGAGGCTTGGGGGAAATCTATACCTGTATTTTCTTATTTTATGCCAAGGGCTGCAAGACGCAGTGCAGCAGCAGCTCAAGAAATTGGTGGGCATGGAAGTGAAACCATAGTCCGAGATGCAGCTGACCATTGTGCATTATTGCAGGCTTTTGTAAGAAAAGAATCGAAGGAGACTTTAGGAAAAGCGAAGAGGCAAAGTTGGTACAGAAAAAACTATCCAAGTATGCCATCGAAGGGGCAATGTTGATTAGTGCAGACAAATCATGTGCACAGCGAGTATGCCACAGGTGAATAACGAAAGGCAGTTCGACCAAGGTAATAATGGGTTTATACAAGAGGTTTTTTGAGGAAGAGGCTTCCAGAGTAATCGAGTAGGGTTTCAGAATAACCAGGGAAACCTCAACAATCCAGGTGGGTTCCAAAACGCACAGAATGATAATCAAAACATGCAGTAAGGACAGATTAGAAGACCTCCTCCTATATGGTGGACATGTGGTATGGCAGGGCACTTCTTCCTCGCATGTACAAGTCAAGGCATTGTACAGAATGGGTAATTCTTTAGAGGGGGTGGGGGGGACTACAAACCTGCCTGCATATTCGCAGCAGAATGGAGATGGGTTTGCTCAGAATCAAACAGTACAGCAGACACGAGCACCGAGAGTACAGCAAGACTTTCAAACAATGCAGGCAACAATGAATCCGCCACAGGGGCAGTCCCCTATGCAGATACAGCAGAGCACAGGCCCGGGACAATTAATGACTCCTAGACTCTGGGGTGTCACTGTTTATGGAGGGAATCCTTTCACAGGTATGAGAATTTACCCACAATAGGACAGCTCACTGGGAGACTTGATGTCTTCAGTAGTATCTGTAACGCCAAATCCTGAAGAGAAACCGAGGGTTGATGTTAATATAGGAGGCACGGGTGCAACAAGCTCATGTATATGTCTGGAAATGCCATGAATACTCAAGGATTCACAGAAGCTACAATCAGAGTTCTGTTTACCGATGCATTACCAGTCTCTATAGCAGAGTGTGATGTGTCTGTATCATTATTATATTCAAGGCAGACACCTGTCAATATATTGGGTCGAGATTTAATGACCAAGTTGAACATGACGATTTCATTCACTGATGAAGGCATAGTGTGCTCAACACCAGGAATGCATTATTTAAACGTGAGTGAATTGATTATGCCATTTGCAGGACAGGTGGCCATACGAGGAATGCCACTACAACCAGACATTTTTCACTAGGGGGTATGCTTTTTGTTAACATGGCCACCAAGCTTAGTAGGTGAAACTGTGAGACTACCTGATGAATTTTTATTGAGGCCAAAGATTCCGATGGATAAAGCGGAAGGACGAGTATTTCCTTTAGAGTTACAAGCGGCTATAGTGCGAGGGGGAACTAGCTTGGCTTGATGGTAATGACCATGTGCACAGTGATTGCTATTGGAGAAGGTTACAGATTGACTGACGTCACTGATGAGGATCTGTTTGGTGACCATCCCACAGATGACGAAGTGATATTCGAGATGAGTATTACTTATTGGGTGAGGTCAATTAAACGTGAGGTTCCTCAGAAATTGATGTTGGCCCAGAACCGCCCCGAGTATTATGATGAAGACATGGCAAAGGTGACGGTCTCATTATGGCCCCTACGATGTAGGCCTTTTAAAGGGACCTGGAGAAGTAAACATTAAATTGAAGCCAGGAGCAATTTTACCTCGAGCACAACAGTAGCCTATGTCTCGAGAGGCAGATGAAGGTGTTTTTAAGAATATTTCTGCCATGATGGATCAGGGTGTCTTAGTGACATCAGTCACCATGTAATACCACAATGTATCGTGTGAAAAAAGGCAAAGTGGGGGGGTTGTGTCGTTTAATTGAGGAGATGAGGCCGATTAACCAGGTTGTAGAGGCAGAGTTCCCTCTAGTTCCTAACACAGCGACAATCCTATGTAATATACTTGTTAAGGCACGATATTGCACTGTAATTGACTTGAAAAATTCATTTTTCTCAATCCCATTGCCTAAAGATTCGCAAGATCTGACATTCACGTTTAGACAAACTCGCCTGAAAAGCACTTGTTTACCCAAGGGGTAGTTGAGTCCCCATTGATTTTCAATAGTCCTACAGATAGACTTAAGCAATATTGATTTGGAGAGTGTTTTTACAGTACGTGGATGACATATTGGTCTATAGCACCTCAGAGGAATAGTGCAGACACGATTCAGTTTAACTGATGATTATCGTTGCAAAGGATATAAAGTAGATGAGGAGAAATTGCAGTATTGTCAAGAGGAAGTGCTGTACATAGGCCAGTTAATTTCACATGAAGAAAAGAAAGTTACTCCTGAGAGGGCTGAGGCTATTTAGAAAACAGTAAAACCGGTCACGATAAAGCACATGCAGAGATTTTTGGGACTATGTAACTGTGAGAGCGTGTCTTTCATTACAGCTCATACATAAGGCCCTTGTTGCAAGCTCTGAAGAAAGCACAGGTAAATCAGGAAAACCTTTTTGGACTGAGGAAATGGAAGAAGGATTTGAGTTGAAAAAGGCAATTTGCACTGCCCCAGTTTTAGCGATTTCCAGCTATGCCCAGGAAATGTGTTATTTTCGCACACAAATGGCGCTGTTATGACAGCTGTACTCCCATAGAGAACCACGTTTGGGTACAAGCCCCTTGCATATTATAGCGCGATGCTAGACCCAGTGATGAGGGGTAATTTTCTGTGTGAACAGTCTTTGGCTGCTGCCGCGTTCGCCATAGAGAAAGCTGCGAGCATGGTGATGGGATGTTCTATGACGTTATTTGTTGAACATGCATGGTTTGCAATTTTGGAAAAACCTAAAGGCACGGTGACTTCTCAAAGGGCTTCTGCCTATGAGGTAGTGGTATCGAATCCAGCGATCAAAATAGTTAGATTCAGAATAGTGAATCCTGCCATGTTCGTAGCAGAACCAATGGCAGAAGGCGAGCATGCCACATGATTGCTCGAACTGAGGAATTCTATGATGAGCTCCTGAGGGCAAAGGAAAATGCGTTGGCAACTGGGGAGATTCTCTTTATTGGCTGTTGTTCGAGAAGCAATACAAACTATGGACAAAGATACATACAGGTGACGCTGTTGTAAAACACACGGCCAATGTGGAGTTTCAAGTATTGGTGAGTGCAGGGTTACCGTCTCACTTTTCAGCACATGCTGTAGAATTAGTGTTGCTGATAGTCCGGCTTCAATCATGAAGACCAGGAAGTAACGGTGTATAGTGACTGACTGTGTAATCTCAGTAGGCAGGGCTGTATCACTGACCTTATTCATGATGTGTGACCGGCATTTTTCCAGGAAATGGTTACAACCAAGGTGGAAGCAGGAGCAATGTAGTTAAGAAATCTTATCGGGAGCTTACCAGGAAGTACTGTAGGGAGCACAGCCGACCTCTGAGCAACGCAATGGCAATAGGCTCAGTGAAGCTCAGCGAAGCACCGCCGAGGCTCCTGCAGGCATAAAGCAGCAAAAAAGATCCCTGGTGCTGAGTCTGCAGTATGCAAGGACACCCTTCCCTTCGCCACTTCCAAAGGTCACCCACGGCAAGCAGCACAAAAGGCTGGAAACGCTGGGAATCTTCTGGCAAGTGTCCTTGACACACCACCGTGTGATTAGAGAAAGGGGCCCTGCAGCTGGTCGCCAACACGCCAAGCCGCACCACCTTCAACAGCCATTTCCAACGTGCTCCACGACCATCAGGTGGAGGTATGAGGGATTCTGGAATTAGGTGTAAATTCCTCCAATGGGTGGAGGGGATGGTTGGCAAGATCAGGGGCAGAGTGCTGGGCAAGATTAAACCAGGAGTGTGTGCGTGGTGCAGTTAGGCGTGAGTGGCAATTCACCTGGTGGACAAAGGTAGCAAGATGGGTGGATAGCGGGTGCCCCCCTGTTGCAAAAGTAGCTAATGACAAACTAGATGCTGTATATTAAACCTTTAGTACAAGGTGCTCGTCAAGTAGCAACAGAAGAGCATGTTAGGCAAAGTTTGTATGCAGTACCCTCCTGGAACACTGCAAACAACTCTGACTACAGGTATAGGCAACCCAACCTTTGGTATAAGCTTTTACTACACAGTTTTGGTAGTGTTTTGAGCAGCCAGGCTCATCTCAAGAGGGGTCAATGTGAGTTGTAGCAGAGTTGCACAGAGATTCAGTAACAGTATTCAAATAAACACACACAAGGTTTCTTAAATAAACAATGGATCAGTCAGAATAAGCCTTCTTCAGAAGAGAGCAATAGAATGGTAACACACAAATACTTCAATACTATACAATCTTAGTTTCGAATGGATTGTGTCCTCCCACGTATTCCTCATCTTGTGATATTTATCGCCAGTTTTGCTGCTTTGGAAAAAAAAAATTCGGCAGAGGGTGCTGTTCTCGAGGACGTGGCGTTGATTGTCCCTCGACGGGCTCCGTTCCGTGTCGATGTCACTGCTGGTATAAATAAATAGCTCGAGCCGCGCCCGTCGGCTTCAGTTCCGTTTTTTCGATTGCATTGCTCTCGTGGACGGCGCGTTTTGAGATTTTCGGTCAGAAAATATTTTCATCAACCGCTTCTACACCCAAAACTGGTTTTAAGAAGTGTATCGACTGCGGGTCGAAGATGTCTATCACCGATCCTCACCGTATCTGTCTTTGGTGCCTGGGTTCAGGTCATCGAACCAGCGACTGTGGCTCCTGTCAGTCGATGACAGAGAAGGCCCTCTCTGAGAGGAAAAGTAAATTAGTGGTGGGGCGGGAGGAGTCAAAGGCCGCTTCGAAGGCCTCGTCGAAAAGGCATAAAAATCGTCTGATTCAAAGGAATCGGAATGTCATAAACACTGAGATCCCGATTTCGTAGTAGATTGAGACGATCTTCTTCGTCATCTTCAAAAAAACTAAATAGGAGACATAGATCTCCATCGTCATCTGATACATCGACTGATTTGGTTCGGTGTCCTACAAAATCGGATTCCCCAACAAAATGGGAACAATTTAAGAAAAAAATGATGCAGGTCTTTGAGAATGCGGCCTCGACCCCCCCTCAAAGAAACCTCAGAAGAGCCATACTGCAGCCGCTCCATTGGACGACGCAGGGAAGTTGGGAACTACTGTGGTAAAACCTAGTAGTATGGGTGAAGCTCGTAAAACTCGAGTCGACAAGTAGTCGAGATCGAGAATAGTGTTTCCCAGATCCCTGATAAAAAGCAGAAGTTGTCAAAATCAATCACAACTTCATCGGCGTCAACGGCTTCGATATCGAAGCCTAGACTATCTTAGATGCCTTTATCGAAGACTTTGAGTGTGTCGAAGGTTCCTTCGACACCTTGAAGAAAACACCTATTCCTTCGACAAAAAATCAGGAGGAAGAGAGAAGGTTTACACCCTTACCGAAGTCAGATTTTTTTTTTTAGGTCCATGTCTTCAATTTTTGAAGAATCTGGCTCGGAGGATGAAGATGTCACTCCTTTTGGAGTAAAATATGGCACTAGACAGGTTCCTGAGGAAGTTATAAACCCTGAATCCAAAATGAGACCTGTGTGAGACTCATTCTGCTAGTGGCATTGACACATCGCCTGAATTAGTTTGCTGCACCTGATCCTGCAGAGCATGCAGACTCGGGTTACAGGAGTTTGATGAACAGCGTGATAGAATATATATATGGGTTGGGGAAGAGCCTCACCTACTTTTGAATAGGATATGACGGACATAATAGTTCGAGGCCCCCAGAAAGATCCAGTTCTCACTTTCCATAGGGCGCTTCAGAGGACAGTGGAAAAGAACTGGGAAAAACCTGATAACATTGCTGCAGTAGACCGCAATCTTCCAAAGAAGTATAGAACTTCTACTTCTGATCCAGAATATCTGAATAGACACCCTACTCCAGAAAGTCTGGTTACTCAGGCTGCTGCTACTACTTCGAGACAGACAGCATACCCAATCATACCTCCGGATAGGGAGGATAAGAAAGTTGGCCAGGTTCACACGTACCCTGTGGGAATGCATTTCAGCGGCAGCTGAACATATTCCGGAAGGCGAGGAAAGAGAAGGCTTCCTGAATAGTCAGAGGGCAAGGAGGCAATGGGGGAATGTCTCCAGTCTGGACTGTATACTGCTGATAGTATTAGCAGATCCATGGCATCAGCCACAGTGCTACGCAGATTTGCGTGGTACAGGAAGTCTGGGTTTGCACCAGATGTGCAGGCTAGACTGCCGTTTGGTAGTAAGTCTGATGAGAGCCTAGAAAAGCTAGACCACAAAAGCAGCAGCTAAATCAAATCCCTTAGTCCCTCCATGTGACAGCCTCAAAAACCCTATTCGGGCTCATTTTCCTGGAAGGGGTCCTCCTTTTCGATACTACTCTTCTGTTGGTAGAGGAAGAGGACAGGCTTTTCAAAGGGGCAAAAGTAATGTCACTCGCGGTGGATGAGGAAAACCTACAAAGCCATCTTCAGGTACGGCACCTATGCCCTCAGCCGCTCCTGCAGCCGCCTCCAAATCACTCTGAGGTCTTATCATACAAAACACCAGTGGGAGGCAGAATCTCTCAGCATCTGAAAGAATGTTGGGGCATTACTTCAGATGCTTGGGCACTGGAAACAGTAGCTCCAGGTTACTGCCTTCCCTTCCTAAAAAGGCCTCACAATCATCCACCGGGAGCCAGCTCTACCAAAATTCCAGAACCGCTTCTTTTGCAGGAAATTTTAACCCTGCTAGAGAAAGGTGCAATAGAACATGTACCTGTAGCGGAGAGGAACAAGGGTTGGTACTCCCCTTATTTTCTCATCCTAAAGAAGGATGGAGGATTGAGACCCATTTTGGACTTAAGAAACTTAAGTTCCTCAGGAAGGACAAGTTCAAGATGGTAACCCTTTCTCAAATCCTTCAGGCTCTCCAACTCCAAGACTGGTTGGTGTCATTGGACCTTCAGGATGCTTATTTTTATGCGCCAATCTATCCCAAGCACAGTAAATACCTGAGGTTCACAGTTGGCGGTTCTCACTATCAGTTTCGAGTTCTGCCGTTCGGGCTGACCTCCGCTTTGAGGGTTTTCACCAAGCTGATGGCGGTTGTGGCAGCAAGTCTCAGGAGAGGGGGATTCACGTCTACCCCTACCTGGACGACTGGTTGATCAGAGCACGTTCTCCCGAACAGGCTCAGGAACATCTGTCGATCACCTGCCACTTCCTTCACAACCTGGGCTTATCCCTCAATTTCAAGAAGTCCCACATGATACCATCCCAAGAACTCAGGTTTACCGGAGCAGTCTTGGACACTGCCTTAGGCAAAGCCTCGCCACCCGAGGTAAGAGCTCTCCACATCCAGGAGATTGTAACAAAATTCCAGAAAGCCCAGCATCTGCCTGCCTTCGATTTTCTGAGGTTGCTCGGCCTCATGGCGTCCTGCATTTTTCTGGTGCCAGAGGCCAGACTGAGAATGAGATCCCTCCAATGGGCCCTCAGAACTCAGTGGTCCCAATTCTCGGGGAGTATGTCGGATCTTCTGCAAGTCCCGAGCGCAGTTGCTCAGGATCTACTATGGTGGACTTGCAACGACAACATCCTCAAGGGAGAATCTTTTTGGCAACCATGGCCGGAGAGAACAGTAGTAACGGACTCCTCACTCACGGGGTGGGGAGCTGACACCAGCGATCTGACAATCAGCGGACGTTGGTCTCCATCGGAGTCCAAACTGCACATCAACCTTTTGGAGCTGAGGGCAATCAGACTAGCGCTGAAGGCCTTCCTGCCCTCTATAGGGAAAGAATGTTCTCTTTTGTTGAGGTAGTACATAGCCACCGTCATTATCAGGAGGCGTAGGATCACTACCACTGTGCAGAGAGGCAATGCAGCTCTGCTTCTGGGCAATACGAGAAGGAATCTGTCAGCAGTTCACCCAGCCGGAGAGCAGAACACGGCGGCAGATGCTCAAAGCAGGCAGAGCAGTCTCCACGAGTTGGAGTTAGTTCAGGAAGTCCTTTTGGAGATCTTTGCCCTTTGGGGAACCCCTCAAGTGGATCTGTTCGCGACCACAGTAAACCGGAAGTGCGATCAGTATTGCTCAAGGGAATTTCCCCCGAGAGGAGCTCTAGGAGACGCGTTCGTGGTGGACTGGGATTTCCCCCCTACTGTACTCGTTTCCTCCAGTCCCCGTGATTCCTCAAGTTATCGGGAGGTTGAGAAAGTTCAGGAAAGCCATGATCCTAATTGCCCCGGGCTGGGCCGGGAGGACGTGGTACCCGGACCTTCTGGACATGTCCATCTGCCCTCCAGTACGTCTTCCACAAAGAGAGGATCTTCTCTCGCAAGAGGCTGGTCGGGTTCTCCATCCAGAGGTCAAGACACTCAATCTACACGCATGGTTTCTGAGAAGTTGAGCTACAACGATTGGGATCTTCCGGATGACGTAATGGAGATTTTGCTTTCGGCCTGAAGGCCAGCAGCAAAATCCTTGTACCGGTGTCAGTTCAGTAACTGGTGCAAAGATAGGGATGTGGACCCTTTTCAATGTGGCACCCCAATGGTGCTTTCTTTCCTGTTACATCTAGCCAATCTGGGGCTCTAGATCGGAACAATCAAAGGATATCTCGCTGCGTTGTCTTTTTTTAAGCGCTCCTCGGAAGAGGTTTCTTACTTTAAAATTCCATTAATCATACAGTTCCTGAAAGGACTTGCCAGTGTATATCCACCAATACCGTTTCATGTTCCAACTTGGGATTTAAACTTAGTTCTTAAATTCCTAACTTGTATACCATTTGAGCCTCTGCACTCCTGTCCATTGAGGCTTTTAACACTAAAAACTGTCCTTGTGGCATTAACATCAGCCCGCATGGTTGGTGAACTACAGGCTCTCTCATGTAAACCTCCATATACCATATTTTACAAGGACAAGGTTAAACCATCTTTCTTACCGAAAGTAGTTTCCGACTTCCATTTGTCACAAAAGATTATTTTACCAACATTCTATCCTCCTCCTCATCTGGGTAAAGAAGAGGAGAGATTGCATAGACTGGACCCCAAGAGGGCCCTCAGTTTTTACATTTCAAGAATGGCAAAATTACACCAAGATGACCAACTCTTTGTGGGTTACACAGGTCGACAAAGCAAACTATATCCTGCTGTGGATCATTCTGGCTATATTGGAATGCTACAGATTAGCAGTAAAAGACCCACCGGATGGGCTACATGCTCATCCACTAGGGGAATGGCTACTTCTGCGGCTTTGAAGAGGGGGAGTCCCTGCAAAAGACATTTAGTCGGCTGCAACATGGGCATCGATGCGTATCTTTATCAAACATTACTGCTTAGATGCCTCTTCCTGCAATGAGGGTTTATTTGCCAGGGCGGTACTTCATTCCGTCCATGAAAACAAGAACTAGCACTCCCACCTCCAAATTGATCACTGCTATGGGAATCTATCACAAGATGAGGAATACGTGGGAGGACACAATCCATTCGAAGAACAAGTTACCAACTGTAACGTTCTTTCGACTGGATGTTCCTCCCACGAATTCCTCATCGACCCTCCCAGCCTACCCTGCAGTACAGTTGAAGTTTTCTTACACTTTCCTCTCACGATGGGCCTATCGGTCACAGCATACGCCTGGATGTTCCACAAGTATTTCCTCAAATAAAACAGAACTGAAGCCAACGGGTGCGGCTTGAGCTATTTATACCAGCAGTGACGTCGACACGGAACGGAGCCCTTCGAGGGACAATCGACGCCACAACCTCGAGCTCAGCGCCCTCTGCCGAAAAAATGTTTCCGACGCTGGCGATAATGAATATCACAAGATGAGAAATAAATGGGAGGAACATCGTCGAAAGAACATTACAGGTGGTAAGTAACTTGTTCTTCTAAATCAGTAAAGACCCTTCTGGGATGGCCCACAGGCACAACCTACACCCTCAGGTGACTTCAATAGCTAGGGTGCTGGGGACATTAATATCTTACTGTTTGCAGTTAGAATACTGTTAGAAGTTGGTAAAAGGAAAAGATTATTGGAACAAGAGACCACAAATATTAAGCAGTCAAATATTTTGGGATCTCTATAGCAGAGTCATTCAGTATAACAGGCTAGGCCAAAGTCAATGGGCAAAAGTCTTCTATAGGATGAAGCACCTCTGGTAGGTAAGTAGAAAAGTCTTTGCACAATGTTTTAGAAGTCTTTGAAGAAAAGTATCATCAAATGTAGGCCCACAGCTGTTAGACTTGTGAGTGGTAGAAGATGCAAGCAACTCTACAGCAAGAGGTAAGTACTCTCAGACTTTGGACAGTACCTTTTGAATTGATGAAAAGTGCAGCAGAGGACTTCTGTTCCTGTGCAGCTCTGCAGATCTCACTGTTCCAGGGCCTCAGTCGTGGGGATAAGAGGGAGAACTTCTGGGGACTCCTGCACTGCAATGGGACGGTCACTACTCACAACAGGCAATCTTCAAATCAGTGGCTGTTCGGTGTTTAATCTCCTCACGTCTACCACAAATAGCAACACAGCAGTTCCTGGCTGTCGCAATGGACTTTCCTTGCTTCTGGGGTCCCTCACTCTGTTGGGGCTCAGGCTCGGTCATTCCTGCTTCCTGGGAGTCCGAAGGATATTCCTGGAGCTCTAGGCCAGCTTAAAAGCAAGTCATACAATCTGGTGTTACTCTCCCTGGCTATAGCAGCAACTCTGGAAATTCAACCAGCTCTGAGAAGGATGTCCAAGTGGCTTACTTTGGAGTTGATTGGTCCCAACAAACTCAAGGGGGGGAAGTCGTCCTTGCAGGGGCTTCTGTCGATGCAAGTTTCAGCACAGCAGCAGGGCTTCACCGGGCAAACAAACGTTCCAGGAGTTGCAGCAGGCGTCCTCCAAGTTCTTCTTTGGTTCCTTCGTCCAGTGGTTGACTCTGCCTTCTAAGCCCAAAGCCTTTTTTTTTTCTTCTGTTCTCTGCCATTCATTTGGTCTCCCAGCAGGGTTGCTGTCCTTGCCAGTCAGCCGGACAATCACTACAGAGTGCATTTGGGTCGCCTAGGAGACTACGCACAGGGAGTTTTGGGCACCTACCTCACTTCCTGCCTACCCCAGACACCCTGGAGCCAGAGGCGGGCTTCACTTGTGAATCCCGCCAAAGGCAAAACGAACAATGGGACCAAACCTGGTTTGGCATTTGAGTAAATCTCAAGAAGGACCTTTCCACAAAGAAATTGCAAAAAAAGATCGGGTCCATTTTGACAAAAATGGCACCCTTGAGTGCTTTACTGCAGCTGCAAACGCAGCCAGCGGTAAATGCACACCACGTCAGTTAAAACGAAACCACTGCCACCAGCCATTCAGTGAGAAAAGGGTAACATAAAATTGTTACATGAGAAGCTAGACAAAGGGGATACTAGGTAACCCCTCCAGCACCCTATTGTAAGTTTTATTTTTTTTTAAATTTTATTTTGAAAAATAAACAATACAAACCAAACTTACAGCATTATTTACAATAAACTTGTGAACATCAATTAACGCTCATTACTGCTCCCCAAATATCCCCCCCCCTCAAGAGCTTATTTGCATTTCTAGTTCTGTATCCGCTGCGTGTGGCTGGGTATCGCTTCCTTCCGAAGCTGCAGGATCCACTACTGTGCCAAACAGTCCTGTTATTAACATTCTCCAAGCCATCAGGTTACCCACATCTTCCTCCCCGCAATTGCTACATGCCTCCTGCCACACCACAGTTTCAGCCTCCGCCCATTTTTGCAAGTCCCGTCACCATACCTCTACCCGTGGCTTGTGGCATTGCTACCAGCCCATAGCTATCCTTCTTTTAGCAAGCACATATGCCAGGTCCCTCAGTTTCCCAAGGTGTTTAGTGTTCCGTGGTCTGGGAAACCCTCCCAACAGGCAGGCCCAGGCTGTATCTATGTTGAGCGAGACCCCTTTATCCGCTAGTTTCCGTGCCACTTCCCCCCCCCCCCCCCCCCCAAAAGCTTCAATCACTGGGCAAGACCAGAACATGTGTGTCATATCAGCGTCTTCCTCATCGCATTTTGGGCATGCTTGTCTTCCTGCTTTTGCAAACTTAGATATTCTCTTCGGGGTCATATAGGCTCTATGCGTTATGTATAACTGTATCTGCTGCAATCTAGCATTTCTGGACACTTTCTTGTGGTATCCTATAGCACATTCCCACATTGCATCGGTCATCTGTGCCCCCACCTCCGCTTCCCAGTCCAGCCTCAGATGAGTCAAATCCTTCCCCATCCGGGTCATCACCATCTCATGTAGTCTAGAGATCTTGTGCCCTCCTTCCGATATGTCATATATTGTTCCCATTAGAACGTCTGGCTCTTCCGCCAGTACAGTCTTTGGCCAGGTTTTGTGAATAGTCTGCACTAGCCTAAGATACGTGACATATTGGCCTCCATGCAAGCCTGTCTTTCCTCCCAGTTCTTCGAAATCTTTAATAGCCCCTTCTTGCCATATGTCTCCCAATGTGACCAGCCCAACCGATTCCCAATAGGTCCTGATTATCATCCTGAGCTGGTTGTCTCCCCTAGCTAAGGCAACTAGTGGCACCTGTGGGGAACACAGGCATGGGTTCTCCATCAGTTGGCATACTCTGTGCCACATCTTCCACCCAAGCAACAGCATACCCGGGCGTTCTTTCATTTCAAGTCTAGGAACCCAGATAATCTCTTTTAGGTAAAACGGGGTGCAGTCCTGCCCAAACTGCCTAGAGTTTCTTCATCAGAGAGCCATTTGGTTACATATTGCAACTGACTGGCTACATAATAGGCCTCAAAGTTCGGCAGCTTGATGCCCCCTCTATCATGGAAGTTCTTTAGCTTCCATAGCGCCACTCTATTGCGAGTGCCGTGCCATAGGACGTCCCTACACGTGCTGTTCAGTTTGACAAAAAACCTTTTGGGTATCAAGTATGGTATATTACTGAAGAAATGTAACAGCCTAGGCAGGACCACCATTTTGAGCATCGCCCCCGTCCCATCATCGCCAGCGGCAACTTCTCCCAAAACTTCATATTTGTGCGGATTTTTTTCACAGCCACCTCAGTGTTATGCAAGTGTTCCCCCTCCACAGTATGATATACATCTATTCCGAGGTAGCGGAAGGAATCAGCCGCCCAAGGTACGGACAACACTGGCAATCGTTCCAGCGGGGCTCCTATGTAGCTCCCCAATGGGAACATGCTCGATTTTTGGGGGTTCACCGCTATGCCGGACAGTTCTGCCTACTTTTCCATGACCTCTAGAATGTACTGAAGATTTTCTTCCGGATATTTCAAATACAGTAGCAAATTGTCAGCATATAAGGATATTAGGTGTTTCTCTCCCCCTGCTTCAATACCGACCATGTCATATTGTTGTCTGAGGTACACTGCCAGGGGCTCTAGGGCCAGAATGTATAACATCGGTGACCAGGGGCACCCTTGTCTGGTGCCTCTACTGACTTGCCACCTCTCAGATATCACCGATCCTGTGCGTACTCTGGCCAGTGGTTCACTGTACAACAATTTCGCCCACCTAACATAACCTGGTCCCATCCCGTATTCTTCCCGGGCCGCCAGCAACCATGGCCACCTCACTGAATCAAAAGCTTTGACTGCATCTAGGGACCGCACCGCCATTTCCCCGTCGCTCCTGTTTCCCTCTTCAATCACCCGGTGGAGTTGTGGTTGTGGGTTATATTTCTGTTGGGGACATAACCTGTCTGATCCGGGTGTATCAGTTTACTGATGACCCTTGGCAGCCTATTAGCCAGGACCGCCGTCAAGATCTTGCTGTCCTGGTTCAACATTGACAACGGCCTATAGGAGCCGCAGCAATGCCCTGGCTTGTTGGGCTTGGGGAGCGGCACGATTAGTGCTTCTCTGAGCGTGTCCGGTAGCCGACCCTTCTCAAAAGACTCATTGAGCATCTCTAGCATGGGGGGGGGGGAGAGTACTTCTGCTTTATATATTTTGTAAAACTCGCCCGGCAATCCGTCCGTACCCAGGGTCTTGCAGGTGGGCAGCTGTTTCACCACCTCTAATTCCTCCAGGGTAATCGGTGCGTCTAGTTCCTCCCTTTCTTAATCACTAATCTTGGGTAATTCCATGTCTTTTAGTGTTCATCTAATCTCCTCCTGATTGTCCCCTCCTCTGTCCTCATATAATGTTCTATAATAGTCCAAGAATGCCTCGTTGACTCCTTCCTGGGTGTCGACCACCTCCCCGTCTTCTCTGGTTATTATCCTAATCGGGGGCCTGGGGGTTTCGCTCTTATATAACCACGCCAACAAGCGGCCAGTTTTATCCCCACCTGCATGTTGCCTCTTGACATACTTTTTGTAGTTAAGGTTGCAGAGCCTTTCCAAAAGCTCCGCGCACCTCTGCTGCAACTAGAGTACAAGTTCCGCGTCCCCGCCTGCCCTGTTGCTTTTGCGCTCCAGTTTCTCTTCCGCTTCCTCTAGTTCTGTTAGGACCCCACCCTGTAGGCCTTTTGACTTAGCAATAGCAGCACCCCGCAACACCACCTTAAAGGCCTCCCAGAGTGTGCACGCTGAATCTACGCTGCCTGTGTTCACCTCAAAGTACTGTGAGATCGCATCCCTGATATCTTCCCTGAAGACTGGGTCTCTGAGCGCCTCCACCCGGAGGCGCCACGTCGGTATCCGCGCCCTGGGGCGGCAGTGCTGCCAGGTCAGCACCAGAGGCGAGTGGTCCGACAGGACCCTCGCTCTATATTCTATTTGGGTGGTCTCTATCATCACATCTGGCGTGGCAAAAAAATTAGGGTTTCATTAGGGTGTTTCAGTCTCCAAACATCCGCCAGCCCAAAGTCATCTAGTAATGTCTGTAATACCCTGGCCGCTGGGGAGGGCCGATCAATCTTCCCATCAGATCTGTCTGCCTTTGGGTCGAGCACACAGTTAAAGTCCCCTCCCCAGATAACCGCTCCCCCCACACACACGCCCAGGTGAGTACATAGGGTTCTAAAATACGTAGCAGTGTTTTGGTTGGGGGCATATGTATTCATAATGCACACCTCTTTATTCTCTACCAAGGCCTTCAATATGACCAACCTACCCTCCGTGTCCACCACCTCTTGTGTAAATTGGAGCGGAACGTGCGGTGCCACCCAGACCAGCACTCCCCTAGCGTAGGCAGAGTACGGAGAGCCCACTACAGTACCTCTCCACTTCTTCCCCACCAGTTCCAATTTTTGCTGGGTCAGATGTGTTTGCTGCAACAGCGCAATATCAATCCTCTGTCCTTTTTAAGTACATCATGACTTTGTTTCTTTTTAAGTAGCTGTTAAGTCCCCTGATATTCCATGTTACGATCTTAAGGTCTCCCATGGCTCATGAGTGTCTTCTTGCCTCCCATGTAGCGACTCCCCTTTGCCCACGTGATACAGATACAGCCCTCCATTTTTGCTTGTAGCTTCTCGTACCAGCTCAAACTACCCTATTGTAAGTTAGTGTGTGCTTGGTCTAGAAAGTTACCAATGTAAGTAAAATCAATTTCACCTTACTGCTCTGGGAAACAGTAGTTTATCCCAGAGAAGGTAAAGGCTTCCCTGTGCCACTGCACTGAAGATGCTGCGTGACACAATGTCAAAGATGCCTATGGAGTTTGTCAGTCTCCATAACCAAAAGAAACACAAAGCTCAGAAATCGCATTAAAATACATGAGAGAGTGGGGGAAAAAAGGCCTCACTCTCTCCAGGTTAAAAAAATCAAGTCCTCAAAATTGCTGGGAGTCTCTAAGGTGGAGGGAATTGGCATATTTCTCAGAATTCTCCCTAATGAAGCAGGGTATTGCAAATTTAGGCAGCGAGTACAGCGTTCAGCACTAATTGCAATCTTGGGCAGGCCACTATAGAAACACCTAGAATCCAGAGTTTATGTTAAATAGTAAATCACAAGCGGGGCATGGTAGATCAGGAAGCAGGTACCGGGTGCGCCAACAGATGGCAAATCATGGCCTAAACACTGTAATTTAGGTAAAGGGTACACTTGTATATTTAAAAGCAAGTTGCAGGCTAGGCATATCAAGGTGCAGCGCATAGAGGGTATCGCGTTGAAAATCAGCACATGTCGGGCCAGGCACCATGAATTGAGCCGTGAATATAGGTGCAGTGAATGGCGTATTTGGAGGCATGACCACAATGTAGCATGGACACAGTGGATTTAGTCAGTGTACTGGTGGACTATTCATGTATATCAGTTAATCAGCTATACAATGTTCAAGACCAGAGGGGTCAATAAGACTAGAGTTTACGTTTTGTCGGGCGCTGCACTACTGTTTGGGTCGAGTAGGTTTGGTTGAAGGAAGTTGTTCAGTCTTGTTTGTATGCAGGAGTGATGAGTTTACACAGTCAGCTGGGAGGATCCGAGGTGTGTGACGCCGGAGAGCCGCGGTGGACTTTAGAGGTGGTACTGCATAGGGTTCATCCGTGTTGTAAGGCACATGTGTGGTACATGACAAACAAGGGCACAGTACCAGTTACGCAGTGGTAGGCGAGGGGCAACAGACGGGAGTGCCAGGTGCAGAGCTCTGGGGATTCCGGATGGCCCAGACTGGCACAGACAGGCTCTTAGAATACAGGCCTTTGAAAAGAGGGCCAGCTTCCACCTACCGTCCGATGCGATTGGGCCTACTAGGAGGCGGCCAATCAAATGAGGCGGCAGTATAGTCTGGTGCCTCACATGTATGTGGGAAAAATGCAGCCATTTTTAAATGGGGAATTAGAAACTTGTAGGCACCAGGATATGGAATAAAGAGCACTTACCTGGTTTTCCGAGCCTCGTTGTAGGCTTAGAAGCAGGTAAAGTGAGTGCTCAGTGCAGGGTGAGGTGATAGCCCTCCAGTTGTACTTAGTGCGCTGATAATGAAAAACTCAAAGGATGGTTGAAGAGGCTCTTGATATAGAAGCGCTTTACAAATGCCCAATAAATACACTCCAGCAATGGTAGAGCGAGAGCAACTAGAGTCCAAGGTGAGTGGGAGAAGATCATTTCAGATAGCGAGACTAATAGAGACGATGTATACAAATATTCTAGAGGAAGAGGAATGTCCATTGAAAATGAGGAATAAATAGATGTAGGCGGACAGTTTGCAGACGAGGAGAGTGAACCAGCAACATGAGGGGCCTATGGGCCTGCCACATCTACAGTCGGGAATTATAATACATTTTTCCAATTTGCTGGCGGGAATATGGGACGGAGGGGATGATTAAAACATATGGTAGGAGTGCCCACAATTACAGCACTTTTGTCATGAAGTTAAATCAAAGATGAGTGAGATTTTGGGGATCAACCTCACCTTCGACATGGCTCTGGTACTGCTCAAAATCCCTGCGACAGGAGACACTATGAGGGGAGAGTGGGAGTTTAATGTGTGAATCTGACATTGTGCACCAAACGTATTGCAAGGTAGTGGCGAAAGAGAGGGGCACCCTCAATAATACAATATTACTATGCAATATGGTAAACGCTCGGTATGGAAAAGACAACCGCAGCCTTTAGTGATTTAATACATTTTGGCAACATTGGGTCATCCTTTATAGTGTATGCTCTTAGATATGCTAGTCGATTGTACATCCCTATAAGATTGTGTGTTCTGGGGGAGAGGAAATCGCTGACGGGCCCATAGGCCAGCACTCACCCTCTAGAACTTGTAAAACAAGATAGCTGCACCATATGAGGAAAGGGGGTGCAGGATTCACTTACTCCAACACGACTCAATAATGAGGACTCAGTAAGTTGGCAAAGGGAAGTCCGTTTAATGACAAGTACATCAAACAGAGAAACAAATGGAAATCAGCAGCATTGCGATCACCTGTCTTGCACCGACTTCCTCGAACTTCAGTCGAACAGTCATTGTTATAGGCTAAGCTCGTCATCACTGACGTCTAATTCTATAAAAAATCATCATGCAATATAATTGCTTAGGAAAGGTAACTTAAGTATAGGTGTTATATCTGTATATGATAATAGGGCATGCGGATTGGATAACTTTTATCGGGTGGGCGTCTACGGCCATCCCTCTACATCACGCGTGATAGACGTCACTACATCTACGACGTCCTATTGGTTACAGTATCCATAGGACTCCAGATAACTTGCTCCATTGTGATTGGGCAGGTTACATCCCTAGACATAAATTTCCACTTTTAATTAGCAGCATGCAGAATGGACACCCCTGTGCCTGGTGTCCCAAGTTTCACCATGCCTCCCTTCCATCAATTAGTGTTTTAGGGTGATGTCAATTAGTTGGCGAAGGATGGCCTCGAAACTGTAGTCTCTTATCTGGAAAAGTTATGGCATCCTCGGGTCCTGGATGTCATCAGGCGATGGTATTTCTTCGCGCCTGGCTGGTCACATGTTAGTTCACCATGAATCTACTTCAGTTTCCAGCTTTTAGTGCATTTAATTCAGTTTCAGCCTCACCACCTGCATGGGCCACCATTATCTTGACCTTCATGAGGCAGGCTGGTATGCACTGAAGTTTGAGTCTTGTTAGCTGACGCTCTCCTCCCCTTCTCTGGTTGACCTCGATTTCCTAGGCATGAGCCACTCATTGTTGAGTTTCGATTCCGCTCCTTCTCTTGCCTTTGGCTGGGTTACGAAACTTGGCCTGTCAGGCCTCTGGCCGCCTGGGTACATTTCTGCTTTTAGAAAATGGAGTTGCACGTGTATAATGTGCCTTATTGAGGTAGATATATGGGTGGCGCTTGCCGCTCTATCTTCTACTAAGCATTGCAAGCAGTATCGATTTCTTAGCATCTTGCGTTTGAAGCCTATTTACCCACGTTTAACAGGTCGGTTGCTTCCATCTTGTCTCGTAGCACTGTTTCCTTACGTTTTACATTGTCTCTTCTGTGTCCATTTAATTTATTTTCGGAGTTACTCTCACTGGCGTGCTTGTCTTCGATAACTGCTTTTGTTCCTTCACAAGTCTGTTCAGGCCCTTGTAATTTCCACTGGCCTTACATTAAGGCTTTTGGGGTCTCTTCGTGGACCGTGTAGGTACTCCTCATTTCGTATCAGCCGCTGGTATGGCTGTCTGATAGGGTACCGTGATGCCCAGGGTTGTCTGGTTATGGGTGCTTCAAATGATATGGATCTTTTGATGTATACTGGGCAGAGTCCCAGTGCAGCTCTTTGTAGGTTCATTTGCTCTTCATACGTCACATACCTTGGCGAGTATGGCACTGGTACCTCGAAATGAGGGGAAGGGGTGCAGGCCATGTCTGGGACCTCCTCTACATGTTTATTACATATTCTACCAAAAGAGAAATGAGAGGTTGACGGGATGTTTGTGAGACCAGAGTACCTTGATGTGTGAAGGACCATGGATACAGTGGACGTCACACTAGGGATAGTACTACTGGCAAGCCCTGTCAACGTCCCTTTTCGAATTTAGAAAATGACTGTAATACTCTGCAGCTTCCACTAGATGTCGGCCTATGCACAGCATGTGAATCGAAGCAGATGCAAGCATCAAAAATACGATTACGGTGAGTAATGTATCATATATTTCTGAGGCTTGTGGAATCTGCTTAGATCACATGCTGTGCATAGGCCGACATCTAGTGGAAGCTGTGGAGTATTAGTTTTCAAAATTTGAAAAGGGACGTTGACAGGGCGTGCCAGTAATGCTCTCCCTAGTATGACGTCCACTGTACCCATTGTCTTTCACACGTTTAGGTCCCTCGGGTTGTTTTTTTCTGCAGTCGTAGACTGGATGCTATTTCGCAGAGTTCTCGAGGCAGCTGAAATGGACACGGCAACGTCACAAGTGGCGCACGGAGAGATCAAACAGGTGGAAGGAAGTATCCTGGAGGCCATAGAAGCACTGAAGACTTCGATAGAAGGCAAGCTGGATGCAGTAATCGTAGACGTGGGGCTGCTTCGGCAAGACATGAGAAACCTGGCGGAGAGAGTGACAACGGTAGAACAGGTACAGAGTAATACAGCGGATATGACCACCTCCCAATCACAAATGTCAGACACTGGAACGCATCAGTACGCTAGAACGCAGAGCCGAAGACGCGGAAAGCAGGGCTAGACGCAACAATGTACGCATAGTGGGGCTGCCGGAGGGGGAGGAAGGCAGAGATCCCACAAACTACATCGAGAACTTACTGATCCAAGCGGTGGGAGCCGGGACCCTGTCCCAGGGTTTCGTTGTGGAAAGGGCACATAGAGCATTAACTAAGAAACCACGCCCGGGGGCACCACCGAGGCCTATGATCGCAAAGATCATGAACTTTAAAGACAGGGAAAAAATCCTGGCGTTCTCGAGAGATGGTGGAGTCATAACCCGGAATGGAGCCAGGATAACCATCTACCCAGACTACATGGCGCTCGTGCAAAGGCAGAGAGCTCAGTTCTGGCCGACCAAAGACCGCCTTCGGGCTGCGGGCGTGAAGTTCATGCTACTATACCCGGCTAAGCTCAAAGTGCTACATAACGGAAGGACACAGATCTTAGAGACCACAGCGGACGCCCAACTGTGGATGGACCAACAAGGGTTCCCGCAGCCGGAAGGGGGAACAGACGGAACAGAGAGGTGCCCCGACGTGGCAGAGAAGGAGATTGAAGACGGAACGCAAGACCCAGGCGCCCGGCAAAACTGGGCGAGACAAACTGAGGAACACTGCAGCCAGCCGCAGGTTGCTACACCACCTCACTGCAACTAATTTAAAGACACAACGGGAAAGAAGACACAGGGATACTCCCTGTGGAAAAGTGAAAGAGCAGGATAACCAACAGCTCACGAGTTCAAGGCCTAAACCAAAGAATTATACTGGGAGTACAAGACTTCTGGAACTGGACCGCCAAGACCCACAGTAGGAACCCCAAGCAGAGACAATGTTTATAGTGCCAGTTCTAAGGCACTACGCTGCGACAAGTGCGCCTGAGGGAAAGAAGGCGGCACCTGGAGAGCAGTGGGGCCCGAGCAGGGGGAGGGAGGCTGGGCGTTTGTTGTTGTTTCTAGTTACAGTTGTTAGGAGGCTAAGTTTGCGGGGTGAAGGCATGAGGAAAAAAGGACATGGCAGACAAAGAAACCACGGCGAAGGCACGGAAGGTGGACACGCGGGGCAGACCCCGGGCGCCAGGGGTCAGCGAAGCGCACTGAAGGAAAACACCAATAAAAAACCGAATCCGAGAACCGCAAGAAGAGCTAAACCCCGAGGAAACGCAGGGGAAGGAGGACGTGTGAACGACACAAAGTATCACAGGAGAGACGCGGGACGAGGACCCCCGGAGGAGGCACGCCAAGAGGACATGAAAGTATACGGGCCCATGGGATGGAGGGGGCCACTAACGCCTGCCCCACAAGAACCGAGATGACCTAAACATCGTCACATGGAATGTTAGAGGGCTAAATGCATACGTCAAGAGGCTGAGGGTCTACACCTGGTTAAATAAAACCAGAGCCCACATTGCAATGCTGCAAGAGACGCACCTGGCGGTCGGAAAACAAACCAAGGTGGCCAAGAAATGGGGAGGTCAGATGTACAGCTCAACGTACTCTAACTACGCAAGGGGGGGTGATAACTTGGATCGCTCCGAGCACCCCATTCCAGCTCATCAACCAGGAAAAAGACACTGAGGGTAGGGTCCTGATTGTCCACGGAATGCTGGAAAACTGGGAGGTGTGCCTGGTGAACACCTATGCCCCCCAATCATGACGCAACAGCCTTCTTTGAGTCATTCACGCCCCGGCTGGCCCCGTACAGGAATGCTACGATCATCTGGGCTGGAGACCACAATTGCACACTGGAACCCCGACTAGACAGGTCGGACGACAAGCGTAGACGACCAGCGCCACCAGCACGGAGGTTACGGAAAATACTGGATCAGCTGGAACTGGAAGACATCTGGAGGAAGGTACATGAGGGGGGAAAGGGGATACACACATTACAGTGCTCCGCATGGGACATTCACGCGGATTGATTACCTTTTCACGGGAAGGGAAACACTAGGCAAATTCACTGGGGCACATATACATGCATGAACGCCACCCTGAGAGTCACATGGGCACATACACACAGGGGGGCCCCCACGCCCACTTGGAAACTAAGGGCAGAAGCACTGCTGGACGGGGAATTCCAGGAACATATCCAAAGCACGATAGACTACTTTGAGTATAACTCGGGTAGCGTGGACAGCACGGTGACGATCTGGGAGGCCCTTAAGGTGGTGGTCAGAGGTACGGCAATGGGGAAGACGGGAGGACTCAGGAGGGAAACCCTAACACAACTGGATGCGTTAGAAAGGAAGATTGAGAGGGCCGAAAAACGGGCGGGGGAGAACGGAGGAGAGCAGGATGATCTTACCACCCTGTGGCAAAGGTGCATGGTGACATGGGAAAGACTAGGGCGCCTAGATTATGGGAAGTACATACAGAGGCTGCACGCAGAGGGGGATAAGTCCGGCAGGCTCCTGGCCTGGCTAACCAAACAGGAGGCCAAGCGGGAACCAATTAATGCAATCCAGAATAGTCAAGGGGAGGTGGTAAGGTCCCAGGAGGGTATAAACGCGGTGTTCTCGCAATTTTACGAGAAGCTGTACACAAAAGTCCAAGAGTGGGAGGATGGGGACCTGGAGGATGCCTTCGCGGAAATCAGGCTCCCGCAACTCACCGAGGAGCAGGCCCAAATGCTGGATGCTCCCCTCACAGTGGAGGAACTGGCGGAAGTAATCACTCAACTGCCGACAGGGAAGACCCCGGGGCCGGATGGGCTACCGGGGGAATTCTATAAGAAGTACAGAGACAGTTTAGCCCCTAGATTGCTGGAAACATTGGAGGAGGCATATGAGACGGGGAGGCTCCCGAATAGCATGTCGGAATCCATTATAGTGCCAATACTTAAACCAGGGAAACCACCCCTCGAGTGTGGGTCTTATAGACCAATTTCCCTGATAAACCAGGACTCCAAGATCCTGACAGCGGCATTAGCTAACCGGCTCAAGAGAGTGATACCCACCCTGATCCACACTGACCAGACAGGGTATGTACCTGAACGGAACACGACATGGAATCTCCGGAGACTCCATTACGTCATTGATAGGACTAACCAAGTAGAGGGGGAGTGCGCAGTAGCTTCACTAGATGCGATAAAAGCGTTTGATTCGGTGAGCTGGGACTGGCTTTTGGGAGCACTCACCCACTTTGGGATAGGGCCGGGGTTCCTTCGATGGATAAAGTTGCTCTACAAAGACCCGAGAGCAAGGGTCAAGACGGGTAGGCTTGTCTCCGGGGAATGGAGCATAGGGCGAGGTACGAAACAAGGGTGCCCGCTGTCACCAATGTTATATATTCTAGCTTTGGAGCCATTCGCGGTTTTCCTAAGAATGGATTATATGGATACGGGCATATCGATTGACGGGGTGACACACCAGATATCGATCTACGCAGACGACATACTGCTCTACGTCCAGAACCCACGCACCCATCTGCGAGATTTACTCGAGGCACTAGGGGCATTCGGTAGACTATCGGGAATCACTGTTAACAGGGAGAAATCCTCACTGTCCCCCCTGGCGGGCCTGCGAAAAGTGCCACCAGATCAACTGCCGCACCTGGGCCTCACATGGACCCCGACCACCTTTAGATACCTGGGGGTGGACATTTACCATGATACCACGGACACACACATAGCCAACACGCAGGCGGCCCTGAAAAAAATTGAGCACGCCATGCAGTTCTGGAAGACCCTACCACTGGGGATGATAGGTCGAGCGGCCTTACTGAAGATGACGGTCCTGCCCCGGCTCCTATATTATTTTACCAATATCCCTTACAACATCCCGGGAGCTTTCTTTAAACGCTTGCACACCTTGGTGAGGACCGTCCTGTGGGTAGGGGGGAGAAACAGGGTAGCACTGACTACACTACAGAGGAGCCACGAGTGGGGGGGCATCAAACTCCCAGACTTTTTGCATTACTTCCTAGCGGCACAACTCCAATTTGTGGTGAGATGGCTGGGGGAGGAAATTTCCATTGACGCAATTCTTCTCCGACCAGCACTCGGGCAATATTACCTGAGGGAACTCCTATGGATGCCAGCTGCCCAGGCTAGGGCTCTTCCTAACATGGCCCAGCTGGGCCGAACGCTATGGGAAAGAGCCTGGAAGACGCAAGGCATGCAGGACCCCTGCTCGAGACAGATCCCCTTGGCGGGTCTGGTAGATACCCGCATAACAAGCCTGGCCACGTACAGGGCACAATGGGAGGACAAGGGGGTAGCCCAAATAGGGGACCTGTGGCAAGAAGGACAGTGGGTCGGATTCCAGTCCCTGGTGGAGGAGCAGGAGGTGCACAAGGGCCAGTTCATCCTGTATAACAGCTTAGTACAAGCAATAAAGAAGAGGTGGGAAACCATGCCAGAGGCGGAGGCAGAAGATACTGGGGGTGCGCTGGATACCTGGTATGACATTTCTGAAGGAGGACACACTGTGTCCAGGCTCTACGAGCAACTACTGGGTTCCACTAATAGGAAGACACTGAACGTGCGGGCAAAGTGGGAAGAGGAGCTCCAGCAGCCCTTCCAGGATGGAGAATGGAATAGAACCCTCCAATACACGAAAAAAGTTTCTAGGAATGCCAGGTTCAGACAGCTGCAAATCTACATAGTCCATAGAGCATACCTAACTCCCAAAAGAATGACGAAGATGAGAAAAGGACAAACTCCCAGCTGCCCACGCTGTCGGGAAGCACAAGCAGACATGGTGCACATGTTCTGGTCGTGCCCCAAAATAACAGAGTTCTGGAATATGGTGAAGGATAAAGCGAGGACGGCAGGAATCCATATGCAAGCCTGGTCACCTAGGTCTTATATACTGGGCCTGTTCCCGAGGGGGGACAGGCAGATGGCACACGTGGCAAAAATGAAAGACCTGATGACAATACTGGCGAAGCGCCGCATAGCAATGGCATGGAACACGAGTGAAGGACCCTCGGCAGAGGGCTGGTGGGCAGATCTACAAAAATGGGCGATAGCTGAAACGACTGTCTGGACGAGAGCCACACAGAGGGGCGAAGGAAATAGCGGAGCCAGAATACTGGCGTGGAACACCCTGGTGCAGGACCTGTTCGGAGACGGGGTGGAAAACAACAGGAGTGACTCAGACGACTCGGAAGGAGGACAGGCTGGCCCGCCTATGCCCGGGGGCGGAACATAGACCAGAGGGAACACAGTGAGTGGGGAGGAGGCGGCCTGGCCGGGGCCGGAGCAAACAATGGACAATATAGACACAACTCCAAGGTGCCAACACATGTGTTCACGGACAAGGAGAGGCCACTCCCAGGGGAGAGAGGGGGGTGGCCGGGACGATGGTTTCTCTGTTATGAACTTAATAAACTTTGGCGAGTGGCCCATGGCGATAATGGACCACGGACATAAGCAATTGCCTTCAAGGGGAGGGGGATAGTGGGGGGAGCTGGGAATGCACTTTACCTCTTGTTGTAAAACCAATAAAAAGAAGTTAAAAAAAAAAAAAGAAAAGTGTCTACCACGATCAAAAGTAGCAGTCCTACAGGTCCTGCCAAATTTTACGTCCGAAGACGAGAAGAGTGGTGATTAGAGCGGTGGGTGGCCTACGCCATACAGCAGGCTGGGAGTAGCTTCCGGCGCAGGCGCCTCGAGTGACGAGGGTGTAAGCAGCATCCATGGCTCCAATGCAGAGACCATTGACCTCTCTGCGGAACAGCCAACCTCCGACATCTCCGTCCCCGGTAGGCAGGCCACGGGCAAAGACACTCCGCGGCAAAGGAAGGTCGAAGTTCCACCCTAAGAGGCTCCCAGGCCTCACATCAAAAAGGACTTTCCGGTTCGGGTCCCCTCCCATGCCCAAGTCGGGGGATGGATAACATTCTTTCATGCAATTGGGGGGAGGGGCAATTACCACAGGCCAATGGGTGCACAAGACCATCACCCATGGTTAATGCATAGAGTTCAGCCGACCACCTCGATACAGACCACCAACGTCCAGGCGCTTATCACCAGAACATCAGGATCCTACTGCAAGAGGTTGAGATTCTGCAAGAAAAGGGCACGTTCGAAGACATCCCTTTCTACAGGTTAAGAAGGGTATTTATTCAGTGCACTTCCTTGCACCCAAAAATGATTTCATCATGCGCCCTGTGCTAGAACTACGCCCAGTGAAAAAATGTGTCAAGCCACAAAAGTTCAGGATGACAACATTGCAAGAGGTAATCCCTTTACTAACACAGGAGTTTTACATGGCAAGATCGAACATGAAAGATGCATACTTTCACATTTCAATGCTGCCAGCACACATAAAATACCGAAGGTTCATGATAGAGGACAAACACGATCAGTTCAAAGTCCTTCCCTTGGGCATTGCCTCAGCCCCAAGGGCATTTACAAAGGGGCTGGTGGTAGTAGCGACTTGTCTGCGCAGGCAGTCCATACTAGTCTATCCTTACCTCGACGACTGGCTAAAAACAGGGGATTCGTACGGATCATGTATATCAAACACCCAAAAGATGGTAGATCTACTCTTCAGTCTGGGATTCTCAATAAACGAGAAAGTCCAGCCTAGACCCCTGCCAAGTCAAACAATGTCTGGGGTCTCTAATTCAGACAGAAGACTGCCTCGCCTTCACCTCTAACGAGAGGGTTCAAAACATGCTGTTCCAGATCCTTCACTATGTAGCCAGTTGCAAGGCGACTGTACGCAAAGCCATGCGACTTTAGGGACGATGGCCTCCTGCATTTAGTTAGTCCCACATGCACGTTTACGCATGCGCCCCATGCAAATGTGGCTCAACAGCCAGTGGTGTCAGGCCAGCGTACAATGGGACGATCTAGTGGTTGTCTCGGCAGCCCTTGTTCTCTCTCTGCAGTGGTGGTCGAGGGAAAACCTCTTGAGGGAGGGGGTGGACCTTCACCACCCCCGCAGTGAAAGCCACTCACTACGGATGCATATGACTGGGTGGTGGGCACTCACCTCCATCACATGGCGCACAGCGTTTGGTCCCCAACAGTCGCAGCCAACCGCATAAACCTGTTGGAGTTGTTAGCAGTGTTCAAGGCCCTAAAAGCGTTTTAAACACAACTACAGGGGAAGACAGTACTGGTCCTCACATACAGCACCACGGCCATGTGTTATCTGAACATACAGGGAGGCACAAACTCTCCACTGCTATCCATACTGTCTCAGAACATTTGGAAGTGGGCTTTCAAATGCAAGATGTTCCTCCTGTCTCAACACGTTCCAGGGGAACTCAATCTTCTGGCAGACCTGCTCAGCAGAGACTTCCCACTACCCAAAGAGTACAAATGGCAATTACAGGAAGACATCGTAGAGTTCGGGCACCTCCAACTTCCTCAGAGATGCATGGACACAATTAAGGATGCTAGAAAACCTAACGCCAGACATTGCTATTCCAATAATTGAAAATGTTTTGTTATCTGGTGCCATTCAATGGGCATCAATCCCATAGACTGCTCACCAACACATATTGTCTTATACCCGACTCATCGGGTATCATACTACACTCTGGTCTGGTTCTAATACTACACTAAGAATTAGATCGAACAGGGAATCTGGGCCCTTCTAAACAATGGGTATCCACGTCACTGCGTCGTGGCTACCAATCTAGATTTGGTGGAATTATGAAAGGAATCCAATTGTCTGGAAAGGGGTTACTCATTTCACTCATGGGATAAATTGGGTATTCCAGAAATACTACATAGAGCTATACACGTGTCAAGGTACACGCTAGGAATTAGAAGCAACTGACCTGGTGGGTCTGGTAAAGCCACCAAAGTTAGCAGGTCAACTATGACATCCATGCAAAAAAGTAGGGCACCGGGAAGTGACAGTTTTACAGTTGAATTCCATCAAAGTTTGTGGAGCATTCGCCAGTTGTGAGTATACGATAATGCATTTGACAGGAATCCTTCCTGAAACTATGCGGGAAGCAGTGATCACGATCCTGTTAAAGAAAAATAAAGATTCAATCTATTGTGATTCCTATTGGCCCATCTCTTTGTTAACCCCTTATGTGCCAAGGACGAGATATCTCATGCTTGACATTACCTTGGTAGTGCCAAGGACAAGGGATCGCTCAAAACTGTAATCCAACCCTCCCCCCCTTGGGCTATGTGAGGGGGAGGACCCCCCCCCCCGTCACTGCCCCGGGGGCTGGATTACCTTCAGTTTCACGTTGGCATGCCAGGGATTTTTTTCTCATGAAAGGGTGGTGGCCCTCCCCCTCCCACACAAAGTGGAAAGGGGGGCCACCCCTTGTTGCCCTCCCTGGGGGGGCAGATTTCTGCTCCCAGGCAGGAGTACCTGAGGTGGACCCCCCCATCCAACTGGAGGGAATATTACACCAGGAATAAGTGTGCAGGCCCCCCAAAGGATGGGGCCTGCAGGTTAGGGCACCCCTGGGGGCAGATGGCTAATCTGCCCTGAGGGAAGGGGGCAAAATGGAAAAAAGGGAGATTTGGGTGGGAGTGGGGGGCCACTAGCCACCAGGGATTTGTTTTATGGAAAAGGGGGGTAGCCCTCTCCCCCTCACCCCCAGGGGAAATTGGGGCACCCCTTGTACCCCTCCCTGGGGGCAGATATCTGCTCCTAGGAAGGGGCATCTGACCCCACAGAGGGCTGCATGAGATGCCCCGACTGCACGGTGGTCCTATTTTCAGAAATGCATGGGGTTTCATGTTTTCCTTGGTGGCTTGGACACCCTAGGCCCATATCTGTATGGTGTGCCCGTCTGAAAAAATTGTGAAATTCAGCTGTCGGAAAAGACTTGGGGCTAGGGGTGTTTTAGGCTTTCCCCATGGTGCCCAGGTAGGTGCACCCACACATGTGAAGTACCTTTTCCATCGGGACACCTGTGGGAACGCAGGACGGTAGGCCATGTGGTGTTGGCGCAATGTTTTGGTGGGTGAGCCGAGTGAAATGTGCGGAAATTGTTTTTTCGCCACATTTCAGACTTTGCTGGGTTTCTGGGTAATAGATTCTGGGCCGATTTGCGCAAGTCAGACCTCTGCGGATTCCCACGGATGTCCTCTTTTCGGGAATTGCATGGGATTCCCTGTTTTCCTTTGTGGCTTGGACACCCTAAGCCCATATCTGTATGGCGTGCCCGTCTGGAAAAATTGTGAAATACAGCTGTCGGAAAAGACTTGGGGTTAGGGGTGTTTTAGACTTTCCCCTTGGCGCCCAGGTAGGTGCACCCACACATGTGGGGTCCCGTTTTCATCGGGACACCTGTGGGAACGCAGGAAGGTATGACATTTGTTGTGTTTGCGTGATTTTCATAACGTTTCGACCCATTTGCTGGTGCACTTTGTCACACAACTCTTTCATTTCCCAAATGTGCCCTACATTTCGTCACTGCTTTAGGCAACATACACTTTTGTAACCTGCACAAGTCACCTACTCTTGAAAAGGTCTGCCTGTGGTCTTTCAAAAAATGCATGCTTGCCATTTCATTGGTTTTCCTGATTTACACATGTTAATTACGTCTGTTCAGGCCGTAAGCATAAAACACCTGTGTACCATGGCTCAGTGTTTGGCTTGCGGTATTGCTTGTTTTGTGAAACACTACATAAAATGTGCTTTCCGAACTGCAAGAGTCGTGCGGGGGGGGGGGTCAATGTAGCGGAGCATTGCTTTTCTCGAAATTCATAGATGCAATTGCCATACCAAGCCAACCATGTCCACCATACTTTTTTTTTTCTGCTCATTTTCCTGCTTTTTCCCCAAACTATGGTATTTTCCCCTACCTAGTTGTTGCCCGAACTGCACAAATCACCCCTTCCTAAATTTTGAATTGTCTACTTTTGAGAAATGTATGCCTTTCCGTCCTCCAATTTGGCTTGCCTACCCTTTTCTTCCATTCTGTCCACGCATGTCCAATTGGCAAAAATGGCCAAAATCGCCTACTTCTCACAATACGCTTGATGACCACATCAAAATAATTTTTTTTCGTTTCCACTCAACCTGTTCTTGAAAGCCAGGAAATTGGGGAATTGAGCACAGCAAACCATTTGTGCCTAGTTCTTACAAAGAAAAAAACACCAGCTTCTTTGTACATCATTTTAATGGCATTTTTTGAAAAAACTAAACTTTCGCCCTTTTTGGTTATTTTCTCACCCCCTATAGCAACCTAGAATTCATGGGTGGCATTACAACCGTCCAACATGTGGGGGGAAAAAAAGGAGCCAAATTTGCCCAAGATATCTCATGTAACAAAAAAGTTACAAGGCATTGAATGGCGACATACCGAAATCACCAAAAAAGGCCTTGGCACATTGACCCATGGCACTTGAAGGGTTAAATGTAGATGCTAAAATTATTAGTGATGAGATTAGCCAATATAGCACCAGGTCTGGTACTTGCTGATCAATGTTGGTGTGTGGGAAGACGCAACCCAATAAAGAAGTTATGCCACCTACATCAAGTCATGGATTGGGTACAGCAGCTCCAGGATGAACTGGTACTTGCCTCACTAGACTCGGTTAAAGTATTTGATTCGTTAGGATCGTCATGGCCTTTTAGAGTTTTGAAGGCTTTTTTGGATAACAAGGTGGTTGAAGTTGCTATATAATAATTCAATGGCACGGGTGAGGCTAGGGAGTTGGGTGACGTCCAGATGGGTACTGGAGAGAGGCACAAGACGGGATGGCCCCATGTCACCCATATTATTCTCAATGGCACTTGAACCCCCTTGGCCAGATACTACAGAATATATATTTACGGGACATTGTAATCCTAGCGGGGGGTGGGGGGGGGTGCTGCACAACGTTTCTTTATATGCAAATTATATTTTATTGTATGAGTAACCCATTGGAGAATATTTCTATCATATCAGAGGTTTTGGACAATTTCGGGAGATTCAGGTTTTCAAATAAGGATAAATCGATCTGTTCCAATTAGCGGGATTGCATAATTGGAATAAGGATAAACCTACGGACTGGGATGAGAGGGAATAGGAATTAAGTATTTAGGTTTCTGATGTTTGTTAATCTGCTTTGTGCAAGGTGATGGTTCTCCCTAGGCTGTTGTATTTTTTTCACGAATGTCCCATACATGAGTCTTCTTAAGAATGCTAGATGGAAAGCTTGGCGATTTAGTATGGAACATGGGGAGGTGCAGAGTAGCCATGGGGACACTGTCGTTCTTAGATCGAAGGGGGACTAAACCTACCGTATTTTCAGCTGTATTTTTATGGCTACCCAACTGCAATACGTGGCTATGTGGGATGGATCCTCGGAAGGGGTAATCAACCGCTTGCTAGATGGCTTCCAGAGACACAGGAGGGGGGTGAATTGTTGCCGAAGACTTGGTCGGAGGAGGGCAGAGGGCTGTAGTGAGGTTCAAAACTCTGAGCATACACTTAGTCCAAGGAAACACTGATACATTCAGAAGTTATATGAACAATAGTTGTTTAATAGTCACTGCCAGGGTAGCCAAGCTGTCAATGGTAGGGAGAATGCTCCGAAATGTGCTAATTCCCTCTGCCTTAGAGACCCCTAGCTCTTTTGCTGGACTTTAAGACTTTAAATTTTCATCCTGGACAGAGTGAGACCTTTTTCTCACTCTCCTGTATTTTTTTGATTTGAACCCTGTTTCTTTTGGTATTGGAGTCTGACAAACTCAGTAGGCATAATCTTTTTTTAGCTTTTTCAGCTCCAGGAAGACCCTCCAGACTCCCTCAAAGCAGGACTGACCAAGCCTGAGCCACCTCAAGAGTGCTGGATCTCAGAAACAAGCTAAGTCCACAAGGTGACCAAAAACCGCAGTGGTGTTATTTGCGAGTAGCTGAAACCGGGAAGGGCCGCTAATCTGAATTGCGGCCATTGCTGCCGCTGACCTTCAAACTGTAGTGCACGAGTCCCCAGACGTCTTCCCTCTTGTCCCCACGATTGAGGCCCAGGAACAACAGGAGCTACAGGAAGTACAACAGGAACAGAAGCCAGCTGGAACCATTTCTTCAGACTCGAGGTACTGTAACTAGGGGTACTTACCTCTTGTGTGTAGTGTTGAGGGAGAGGTGTTCTTTCCCACCCCTCTCACCACTCCGGCATGCACGGATCTCACTTGTGCTGAAGGGGTGAGACGTCCCCCCTTCCTGCCCAACTGTAATCTGTGTTAATCACCTACTAATTACTTACAAGGAAAGCATGTAACCAAGCCTTATTGATGTGCAAAGACTCAATTTTAGGTAACCCGCCAGACGCCATATTTTACTAGGCCTGAAAAATGATCTCTAAAAGCCTGTCTCTCCCTCTGCCCTGCGCTTCACACTGCCAGCCCAGGCCCCCACCCCACTGCCTACCTGCCAGCTTTGCACATAACCTGTTCTCACGGAAGTTCAGCCTTTCATTGTTTAACCTTTGCCGTCCCAGAACAGATGCGCTCACTGCGCCGTGTGAGACCGGAACAGGCCCCCGCTTGAGTGCCCATCCATCTCCACTAACCTACTCATGCTCTTTCTGACCCCTACCCTGCCAATGCCCCTCTGTTCTTTGATATAGATACACATCTGACCTCCCATAGTGGACAAATTAACACACCCTCGAGAGCCCTGACCCCAGACACGCATATATTCTTTCTAATCCTAACACTTGTCTATTCATATCATGAGGCATTAGGTAGATCAAAACCTCCAAGATGGGCACCTGTGTCGGGGATTCTAGGTGTATGGGTACCGGGCTGCAGAGGTTAGAATGCATACCTATAACTGGTCTATGAACTCTGGGAAGCACCCATATTCCTACCAGACTGTCATTTGTCTTGTGCTTTCAGATCATGTTATTGGGTTGCCAGTGATGGGGTCGAAAACAAAAGGATCGTATGCCTTTTGATCGACAGTCAAAGGATCGAAAAAAAAGGGTTGTTTTTTTTCTAAACATTTTAAATTTTTTATGGGGTGGTTCCCCAGCCCCTCGTTTTCTTTATTAAAATTTTTTTTTACCAACCCAAACTAAAAAAAAAATTTAAATAAATTTTAAAAAAATCAACCCTTTTTTTCAATCCTTTTGCATTCGAGCAAAAGGTCATTCCATCCTTTTATTTCAATCGTTTGACTGGACACCCTGTTATTGTAGATCAGTTAGTCAAGGAAAGTGTTATTTTTGCTGGCCTGACCTTCACCTCACGGAAATGAGCCCAGTTGACCCACATGCTGCGGGAGTGTCACCCAAGCAACAGCCAATCCTACGTGATCAGTGCCTACACTTCATTACTGTACCGACGACTCAACCCAATTGTATTGTAGAAAGGGGCTGGAAGGCGGCACCGCAAAGCACTGTCCGACCATTGCTTGAAATAAGTGAGGAAAAGGAGTACAGTAGGAGCCTCATGTATTTTTAGTTTCAGAAATTAGTTGTTCTCTATACTGTGCTATAGCTTTTGTAGAGGTAGGCCCAGGGGGTGCAGGGGCGATGCGAGTGAGTGTGGGAAAAGAAAACCCAAGGTTACATAAAAAGGGGATTAGGGACATATGGGTTTATTTTACAGTGTTTCATGTTCTTTGTTGTCGATGTAATTTTTGATTTGTCGTAGAAATATTCACTGGTTTGTTTTATGTAACTGACATGAAAATGCATAAGTAATGTTCTAAAAGTAAACGATTGAAAACTGCGATTGATACATTGGAGGTTGAAGTGTCACGGTAGAGAGGAAATAAAACAGAGGGAAAAAGTCCTTTGACAAATATGGCTCTAGATACGCACTTCTCCAGCATGGGGTCTGGCATGGATTCACATGCTCATGAATATTCCCCGTCGTCAGGCTGGGAATCCTCGGTACAGAAAAAAAAAATCCGTATCCGTTTCGTTTCTGATCGGTCTTTCCTGGTAGAAACCAATCCCTGATCTCTGGGTCATACTGCCCACAGCCAATGACTGCCCTCTCCCTAAGCCCCGCCTCAGGCAGCCATCTGCAGATTCGTACCGCACTTTCAAGTGTTGGGAGTCCTCGTGCTGTAGCTCTCGAGCTTTTGCCGCATTTTCACACTTTTTCAAAGAGAATTTCTCATTTTTCGGTAAAATTGAGGCTCAAGCTCCACCGTCTTTACATCCGATCAATGGGGACCCGTTTCGTAAGTTTCTACGCCCTTGGAGGATTCCAGAAGTTTCTGAGGCCTACCCCGGACATGGCCCAGGAGAAGGGGAGCTCGACGCCCGGGAAGCTCTTCAGGGCCTGCCCTGGATGCCAGCTGCAGAATGTGTTCAAGGAAGACTAGCATTCCTTATGCCTCTACTGTCTTCACAAGGACAAAACGCACGTGGAGGAGGACTGTGCGTTTTGCGGGAACATGTCAGAGCGGACCATGAGGGAGTGCCATCTTCGTCTCGCCAACTGGCTGGAGGGAAAGAGCCTGTCTGGTGAGAAGAAAAAGAAGAAATCCGAGCGGTCTTCTAAGTCCTGTGAGGGCGCCCCAGCGACGGGGGCCCAACAGAAGGCTAAGCACCGCGAGTCCGTGGGCACCGGGAGCGCCGAACGGTTGGGCTCCTCGGCTGCCAGGCAGGGCGCACCCTCCCCGGCGCCATCGACCACGAGCCAATGCTCTGGCTCGGGTAAGAGGAACCCGGCCAAGCTTCTGGAGAGGCCCCGGTCGATCTTGAAGATTTTCGGCTGAGGGGGAGCGAGGCAGGGAGCCCTCCTCCCAAGGTGAAGGCCACAAGCATGCAGTCGGTGACTAAGGCCTTGATTCACCCACCCAAGGCCTCTATCGAGGAGGTCGTGGCAACCTTGGCGTAGCCTGCAGAGGTTACATGTGTGGTAGCGGCCTCAGGGCCCAGAGTCTCCCTGCCACCTCGGAGGGAGGCATCTTTCAAGCCCATCGAAAGAACCCCCACGAAGCCCCCGGCGGGGAAAGAGTTGGGGGGGGGGGGGGGCAGTGGCCATCGTGGATTCAGACACAACCTCCGAGGAGGAACTTGTCGAAGCCCCTGAGGGCCACGACGCGGGCATGGAGGACCAGCCCGTCGAGAGGCATCCCGATGAGGGGGGACGACGGAAGCGACGGTGGTGCCGCCGGGGCCCCAGACCAACCGTCGCAGCCAGTCCCGCAGGACAACTCGGTGGCCATTTTGATGGCAATTCAATCCTTATGCTCTGAAATAAGGACTAGATTGCAGTTAACCCCAACGGAGGAGCCAGGGGGAGGTCCGTCGGGGAGTCCACCACCCAAGAGGAGAAGAACACATCCTCCTGCACCCTTCCAGCCCTCGAGGCCTGCTCAACCCTTCTCCCCGTCCATGGTCCGCGGGGATGACACGGGCACGGCCACGACGGGCACGGGCGACGGCGGGGTGGACCTCCCATCGTTCCCCGCCCGATGAGATTGAATCTTTCCATGCAATGATCTCCAGAGCATCCAAGCTTTTCCAGCTCTGCCCCGAAGAAAAGGAGGGGTTCCTCTATCCACGTCGAGAGACCAAGAGGAAGACGGTCCTCGCGGTACCTCTACTGGATGACATCTGGGACGAGGGGCTCTCCCTCATCAAGAACCCGTCCACGACGCCGGCAAAAAGGGACCGATACGAAAAGTACCGGGTCCCCGACGCGGCCCCTCTATGCCTTAGAGCACAGCCGACCCCGGATTCAGTCGTCTCGGCGGCGGCCAGGAAGAAGCCGGGGGGGGGCATCGGCATCGACATAGACTTCACCGCCGGACGGCGAGGGAAATCGGCTTGATGCGATGGGACAAGTCATCACGTCGTCGTCGGCGACGACGATAAAGGCGGCCAACGCCCTGGCTATTGTTGCCCGCTACGACAGGGAACTTTGGTATAAAATCGCTCCCTTGTTGGACTTCCTGCCGGACGACAAGAGGGCAGAAGCCCTGGAAATCCTGCAAGAAGGCGAGGTGGCGTCAGACCACGCCATAACGGTGGCGACTGACATCGCTGACAGCGGTTTCTGCCAGTTGGGCAACGGTGTTTGCCTCAGACGGCACGGATGGCTTAAGGCGACGGATTTCTGCCAGGACGTACAAGCGAAAGTGTTGGACATGCCCTTCGACGGGAACAACCTGTTTGGGAAGACAGTCGATGAGTCCCTGCAAGCCATCAAAACGGAGACAGCCCGGCCCCTTGGAGTTCTCCAGCAACGACGGCTGTCCTTTTGGAACACCGGAGGCATGAAAGGGGCCTCCAAAGGTTCTGGCAGCGGCTCCTCTACCTACTGTCAAGCGGCCCGTTCCTCGTCGCAGGAGGCCTATAGGGGACGGGGCAAGTCTGGAGGCTCCCGTCGTCGTCTCCAGGGAGGTCAAGGCAGCAAGGCGGCCTCGAAACAGGACTGAACCGACCGTGGCGTCGGGCCCCCACCGAAGCACCCCGGTGGGAGGCCGGCTGGCTAAGTTAGTCAGCGTGTGGGAGTCCATCTCCACCGACCGTTGGGTGCTGGATACCCTGGCCCAGGGGCACACCCTTGAGTTTCTGAAGTGCCCTCGAGTGCCACCCGTGGCCATGAAGGAGAACCACGTACCCCAGCTGCTGCTGGAGGTAAGGGCGATGCTCAAGAGTGCCATCGAGCTCGTCCCAGAGAGACTTCGGGGCTCCGGGGTCTACGTAAGATACTTTCTCGTAAAGAAGACAGGAGGTTGGTGTCCCATCCTGGACCTGCGGCGACTGAAAAAGTACATCAAGGCTCAGAAGTTCCGGATGGTCACCCTCCAGCACGTGCTGGGACAGCTGGAGGAGGGCGATTTCCTGTCGTCGTTGGACTTGGAGGATGCCTTCCGGTGTCCTTTTAGAATGGGGATGTGGAAGTTCCTCAGGTTCATGGTCCAAGGACTGCACTACCAGTTCAAGGCCCTCCCGTTCAGATTAAAGTCGGCACCCAGGGTATTCACAAAGTGCCTAGCACCGGTGGTGGTGTGGCTACGCCTGCAAGGGATCCACGTCTATCCCTACCTAGACGACTGGCTCATCCGAGCAAGGACAAGGAAGCTTGCCGTACAACACACAGCAAAGACCGTCCAGCTACTCACGGACCTGGGGTTCTCCAACTTTCCCAAATCCCACCTGGTCCCTTCGCAGGTCGCCCTGTTTCTGGGAGCCAAGCTCGACACAGTGGCACGGCTGGCCTCACCGTCCGACGAAAGGACGAAAGCCATCCTGGGCAAGGTGCAACACCTGCTAGCCACGGACGTAGCCAGGGTAAGATCCATCAAATCCCTTCTCGGGATGATGTCCTGCATCTATCTGGTACGCCTGTGCAGACGTTGAATGCGTCCACTGCAAGATTTCCTCGACGCTCACTGGATCCAGGCGACGGGCATCTTCGAGGACAGGATACCGCTCAACGAGACCTTCCGACGAGCGATCCGGTGGTGTGGCACCTGCACTCCTCTGACGGCGGGCGCAGACTTTCAGACCCCAGCTCACCAGGTAACGGTAACCACTGATGCCTCCCTGGAAGGGTGGGGAGCGCATACCGGAAATCTCCACGCGAGAGGCCTTTGGCTCCCGGAGGAAAAACAGCTTCATATCAACATTCTGGAGCTCGTGCAGTGTTTTGGGCCCTCGGGTCCTTTCTTCTGTCCCTCAAGGGCAAGGTGGTGAGGATCTTCACCGACAACACCACCACGATGTTCTACATCAGGAAGCAGGGTGGAACCAGATCCCCAGCCCTGTCCAAGGAATCCAGGATCTGTGGCACTGGGCCGTCTACCAGGGGATGTTTCTGGTACCTTTTCATCTGGCAGGGATAAAGAACACCATCGCCGACTCACTCACCAGGGAGCTGCACTCGTGCCATGAGTGGGAGCTGCGCCAGGATCAAGTGGATCGACTCTTCAGGCTGTGGGGCAGACCCCAGGTCGATCTCTTTACGACGGCGATGAACTCCAAGTGCCAGAGGTTCGACAGCAGGTTCCCCCAACCGAGGAGCATGGGCGATGCTTTCTTGTTCCCCTGGGATAACCTGTTCCTCTATGCTTTCCCGCCGTTGTCATTGCTACTCCGGCTCGTCAACCAGCTCAAGAGGTCCCGGTGCAGGATGATCCTCGTCGCACCGGCGTGGCCGAGACAGCTCTGGTTCCTGGACCTTCTGGACTTATCGGCGTCCCCACCAGTCAAACTGCCCGTGGATGCGGATCTTCTCTCCAGAGAAGGAGGTGCCATTCTTCATCACGACCCGAAGTCGCTGAACTTGCAGGCCTGGCTCCTGCAGCACTAGAGTTTGGGGGATACGATATACCGGCCGACTGCAGAGGTTCTTGCAAAGGCCAGGGTGTCCTCAACTCTCGTGTTACGGACACAAATGGAAGAGGTTCTCTGTCTGGTGCCGGGCACAGAAGATTAACCCTCTATGGATTATGGCCCCTCAAGTACTGCCGTACCTACTGTCATTGGCCAAGGCTGGACTAGCTCACTCCTGCATCGAGATACATCTGGCTGCCATCTCCAGATACACCAGGACAACAGGTCGGGTGTCCTTGTGGTCTCATCGCCTGGTGAAGGAATTTATGAAGGGACTATTCAGCTCGTTCCCGCCTGTGAAGGCCCCAGCCCCAGCGTGGGAGCTCAACGTGGTGCTGACTAGTCTCATGGGGACCCCGTTCGAGCCTATTCATACGCCACCGTTGAAGTTCCTATCGTGGAAAACAGCTTTTCTTGTGGCCATCACCTCTGCACGGCGCGTGGGAGAGATTCAGGCCCTATCTTGCAAGCCTCCATACTTGACTTTTCATGACGCGAGGGCGGTGCTCAGGACGCATCCCTCCTTCATGCCCAAGGTACCGTCGGACTTCCACCTCAACGAGCCGTTGGTGTTGCCAGTTTTCTTCCCGTCGCCTTCATCGCCAGCCGTGAGGACTTTGCACTCGCTGGATGTAGCTAGAGCGCTGAAGTTCTACGTGGACCGAGTTTTCGGAAGACGTCACAGCTTTTTGTGAACTTTGGACCTATGAATCAAGGGAAGGCTCTCTCGAAGGCTTCCATTTCCAGATGGCTCTCCAGCTGTATCATGCACTTTCACCGGTTGGCAAACCGACCGCTGCCCAGCCATCTGAGAGCCCATTCGACCAGAGTGATCGCTGCTACCACGGCGTTCTTGTCTAGTGTGCCCCTAATGGACATCTTCAGGTCTGCTACATGGAGGTTGACGCACACCTTCACGAGATTCTACCGCATCGACCGGGATTCTAGGGAGGAGTCCAGAGTTGGCCAGGCAGTGCTACGCAACCTGTTCACTTGAAGGTCAGCCTGGTGAGGCGGTAAGAGTTGCTTAATGTTGAGTTTATGTATTGCTTAATGTTGGGCCTTTTGCCACCTCCCGTGGTTGTGCATGTGTGTACTGCTATGTAATCTTATATTCATGAGCATGTGAATCCATGCCAGACCCCATGCTGGAGCAGGAACAAGTTACTTACCTGTAACTGTTGTTCTCCAGCATGGGTCTGGCATGGATTCACATGCAAACCCTCCCGCCTACCCCCCTGCGGCTCTTCACTTGGTCATACTGCCACTTTACGTGCTACCAAATCTGAGGATGGCTGCCGGAGGCGGGGCTTAGGGAGAGGGCAGTCATTGGCTGTGGGCAGTATGACTGGTTACTACTAGGAAAGACAGATCAGAAACGAAACTGATACTGATTTTTTTTTTTCTTTCTGTACCGAGGATTCCCAGCCTGACGACGGGGAATATTCATGAGCATGTGAATCCATGCCAGACCCATGCTGGAGAACAGTTACAGGTAAGTAACTTGTTCCTTACACACATTTGCAAGCATCTCCCCTTGTATAGTGATCGAATAAAGAAATATCATGGGCAGTGGGTAGCTGAAACAAAGGGGGAGGGGTCATATCTGGCCAGAAGGAGGGTCTTCCGATAAAAGGATATCAGACAATTTGTGGAGGATGTTTGAGTAAACACCCCCTACAAATAGGAAAAGGAAATGGAATACACAGCCGTGCCAAACGACGAATGAGGAGATGAGGGGAAGGAAAGTGAAGAACCAAAGAAAATATACGCATTGCTTACAAGACCTGCAGAGGGGTACGCGGACCCACTGTATGTACCAGGGGCCACTGCGCCCGTAACTCTGGTCACTGCACCACTTCCTCCATACGTTCCGTCAAGCACAACTCATGCCCCCCACAGGGCCCACCACTCGAGATCTAGAAGTAGTGTTAACATCTACCCAGGCAGAATTGGCCCGATTACGAACACTGTGCGAAACAACTCTGCGCTTATCTGGGGGTGGGTAACCACCATTGAAAATCCCCACTAACAAGTACCGCTGCATTACCAGAAAACGAATGGAAATCTGGGGATTTCTTTGCACAGGACAGATCCTTAGTTTTGGTTCAGGTACGGAAATACCTCCTAGCTTAGGGACAGTGAGGCATTTTCCAAACCCCTTCAAATTTAATAAATTTATATCAATCACCATGATTCCTTTGTCCGCGTCTCAGTCCTGATTCCTCACATCACTCACTTTCTCTTTTTAGCAACTGCTGTATTAGAATCTTTCCTACATTCTACACCCAAGCTCTTCAATAAACATTTTTTAAAAATCATGACGAGTAATCGGGTCTACCCAGTGCAGAGGCCTTTAACATTTCTTCTTTAGATATATATGTATGCTAGTCCTCTCAACACCTGGATACCTGGGAATCCCATGCTTGCACCTTTCTCCTCTGGGCTCCTGGATATCATGGGACAGTGTTGGGGAGAATTCTCAGAAATATGCAAATTCCTTTCTACCTTGGAGACCCCCAGCTCTTTTTATTGGCCTTTAGGACTTTTAATTTCTAACCTGGAGAGAGTGAGACCTTTTCCCACTCTCTCGTATTTTTCTGTGATTTGGACTCTGTGTTAATTGTGACTTTCGAGTCTGACAAACTCCATACGCATTCTTTACATTGTGACGCAAAGAACCTTCAGTGCAGTGACACAGGGAAGTCTCTTAGATTGCCCAAAGGTTTAAACACCCTCTCGATGAAACTACTGTTTCCAAGAGCAGTGAAGTGAAATTGACTTTACTTAAATTCTGTAACTTTCTAGACACAGCACACGCTATCTTACAATAGGGTGCTGGAGGAGTTACTTGGTATCCCCTTTGTCTAGTTTCTCATGTAACATTTTTTTACCCTTTCCACGATTAATGGCTGGTGGCAGTGGTTTGTTTTACTACCATTGTGTTATTACTGCATGCTGCAATCGCAGCTGCAGTTAGGCACCCATGGGTGCCCATTTTGTCAAAATGGCACTGGACTTGTTTTTTCACCATTTCTTGTTGGAAAGGTCCTTTTTGAGATTTACACTGCGCGCCAAACCAGGTTTGGTCCCTTTGTTTGTTTTCTTTGGCGGGATTCATGAGTGAAGCCCACCTCTGGCTCCAGCGTGTCTGGCAGGGGCTGGAAGTGAGGAAGGTGTCCGAAACTCCCTGTGCTTAGTCCCTTGGTTACAGGAATGAACCCAAGGGCAAGGCTTTTTGGCTTGGAAGGCAGAGTTGACCACTGGACGAAGGACTCGAAGAAGAACTTGAAAGAGACACCTGCTGCCACTCCTGGACCGTTGGTTTGCCCGGTGAAGCCCTGCTGCTGTGCTGAAGCTCTTAATTTGTCTCGACTAGAGAAGCCCTGCCAGGACAACTTCTCACTTGAGTTGGTGGGACCGATCAACCCCAAAGTGAATCCTTTCAGAGCTGGCTGTACTTCCATTGCTGTTACAGGAACCGAAGTGCCAGGGAGAGTAACACCAGATCGGGTGCACCACTTTGAAGTTTGACCCGAACTCGGGAAGATCCTCCGGACCTCCCTGAAGCAGGAGTGACCAAGCCTGAACAACCTCAAGAGTGCTGAACCCCAGATGCAAGGAAAGTCCAGAGTGGTACCCGCGGTTGTGCTATTTGCTTTAGACGCGAGGCTGAAACCGCGAAGTGCCGCTGAATTGAAGTTTGACCTTTGCTGCCGCGACCTTCCCATTGTAGTGCAGGAGTCACCAGACGTCCTCCCTCTTTTTCCCCACAACTGAGGCCCAGAAACAGGATCTGCAGAGCTACACAGGAACAGCTGGAACCATTTCTTCGAACCAAATGTACCGTCCTAAGAGGACTTGCCTCTTGTCGTGTAGCCTTACTTGTTCTCAATTGAGACTTGTCTTGGTTGCCATTGCAAAGTTGCTTGCAGCTTTGCCCCTCGCAAGCCTCCCAGGTTGTGGACCTTAAGTGAATCTTATTTCTACAACACTGCAAGACTTTTACTTACCTGCAAGGCGGCCTTCAGCTCCCCTAGACTTTGGTCAACTAACATTGACTGTCCTGGTTCCCTGAGAGGCACTTCTTACCTCTGATTTTGTGCTTTTGCCTGTCCTCCAGGAAAGGGTTAATTTACTTTGCATTGGAGGATTTAAAAAGAACTTACCAGTTTATGAATTATTTGTTAACCTTTGTTTTATTCCCATATCTAATCCTTTACACCCAAACCCAGTACTGCTCTAAATGTACCAGTGATGCTGTTTAAGTCACCTGAGGGTGTCGAAAGTGTGTGCGCCATCCCCAATGGGTATCAGCTGATTTAGAGAAACATTGTGTTTTGAAGTGTATTATAATTGTTACATGTTTTGCTCCCTTCTGAGAAGGCTTATATAACTGAATGTTAAATTAATAATTGTTTAATGAAACCTTGAGTAGAAGTGTTTATTTGAATAACTGTCCCTGTGAAACTGTTACAACCGTACAGCTCGCAGTGACCCCTCTTGAGATAAGCCTGGCTGGTCAGCCACACTACCAACCTGTGTAATACAGATGTGGGTTCCCTATTGCCAGGAGGACAAGGTTGTTGTGTTCTCCCAAAGGGTACTACATACAATCTTGCCTAACTGAGGGAAAAGGTGTTATATTAATATGGGCTCACATATCCATATGAGGCTTGTATTTAGTATCTACGCCAGTCATTATCCAGGGTAGCCAATAAACACCTTTACATATATCCCTTCCTTCCAGCCCTCGCCTCTGTCCCACCTCTATCCCTTCTTCCTCTTGGCCCACCTTTCCCTCTCCAATTCCTCCTCCCACCTTCTTCCCCTCCAGCTGAGCTTTCTTCTAATCTTTCATCCCTTTTACTTCCTGTTCATCAGCAAAACCTACACCTTCCCTCATCTGTCACCCCTCCCCCTTCCAAACCAACTAGGTCCAGATAGCTCTGCTCCATGGGTACTCTCCATGCCTTTGCTATTAAACGTGTCTCCAACATCGACAGCCATGTTGAAGACCTTAAAGGAGGATTTATTGTTTGGCTATTGCACCCCTTTAATAAATACTCTGCCTGCCTAATCATACAGTTTGGCAAATGGTCAAAACAGACATGCATGGGTATGGGGTTGCACCAGATCTAGTCTGCTCCCATCTCCACTACCTTGAGCCACATGCCTAGCTCCTTCGAAAGTATTGTATGCTAATGCATCCTCTGCTCCAACATCAGCATACCGAGAATCTGCATTTACAGTCCATCACTCGGTTTGAGCTTCATTGGGCAGAAAACACATACTTGGTGATGTCAAAAATATGATTTATGTTAGTGGTCAGAAGGACTTTGTTGAAGCCCTCCTTGCGACCATCTTTCATTTTAGTGTATGGTAGCTTATATATGGCACCTAGGACAGAGGTGCCTTTTTAGCCAGACATTTTGGCCCAAGGGTGATTTTGTTGCCCTACATTTATTTTATGGAGTAGGTTGGGGACAGCTGTGCTTAACGATGTTTCTAGCATCTGTATGTTTTGGGAAAACATGAGGTGGGACTAAAATGGGAGTTGTACAGCTATTTTCTTTTTCTGCTCAGCCGTGCACACTCTGTGGTATTTTAGACTGGTTTAAGGTCCTTTGTGTATTATTGGTGGGATGTCCTTTGACCAGCCTTGACTTTAGGGGAAATCTTAACCCTGCTTGATATAATTTATTTGCATCATGCTCGTACACAAGTGTTTCAGAGCGCGAAAACCGCAATTCTGCAGGAATTTTCAGTCCTGTTGCTCTCCACAGGAACTTCAAGCAGGTGGACTGATCAGCTTGTATTTCTGGTCTCGATGTCCTTCCTGGGCCACCTCAGTCGTCCTGCTGGGCCCCCTTGCTTGCTGGGCCTGGCCTCCCATGCTTGGTCTCTTGACCCCTTTTTACTACCTAGGCCATGTGCCTCTGTTTGTCTGTGTCGTCCTGCTTCCTCCACCGTGTCTCAATCGTGGTTTTGTGTTCTGCAAGCTAGTTGCCCTGTCGTTCCCTCTGAACTGCTGGAATCTGCATGGTCTGTTTCCTTTGGCCATCCTCGCTGTTGTATTCCCTCTTGGCTTATGTGTCCTTCTCTGGGAAGGCCACTTGATCTTTTCCGCCATCAGTCTATTGAATGGTCCAGGGTGAGAGTCCATGTGTTCTGGATCTTGGAAACTGCTTTTGGGATGTAGCATTGTACTCTGTTGTTTCGGGTTTCCTGATCCGGACTTATCGGGAACCATCCCTGTGAGTACCTACTTCTGGATCTTTTATTGTTAAAGGTCAGACCTAGCTCAAGAGCAGCGTAGCGCTGTTCCAGAGTGTGGGTAGCCGACATATGGGCTGGCATCTTTTAACAGTAGCACAGTACTGTGAGGTCTGTGCGTCCATTGGAATTAGTCCTTGGTCAGGTGTTGTTGAAAGAACCATGTAGAGAGATTTGCAAAATTGGAGAATTGTAGGGGCATTCGGAGGTCGAAGTGGGCGGGAGCGGTGCTCCTATACTTTTATTTTTAAGTTTCACTGTTCCTAAACTTTATTTTAAAAAGAAACCGTTCTGCAATGGTTTAGTTTTAAAATAAAGTTGTAGGAAGAAGTTGAAGATTGCACTTGAGTGCACTGCACTGAACATTCCCATAAATTGCAGGCGTGTTTGTTTGGGGAGGGGGGTTTGGATTGTGGGTGTGAGGGAGCGCAGTAGTGGGGTTTGTGGGGAGCGGGGCAGACCAGCAGGGAACATAGTTACACTGCTTCTTTTCGTGCACTTTGACCACTGGGGGCATTCTGAGCTGACACTGGCATAGAGGTCCAGAGGGTCAGTGCATTACAAGGGGATTGTTTGCAGGTCCTCTTTGCGGATGAGTTGTGATTCAAGCTGGTTGGTTTGTTGCATGAGGAGCGCGTGCCACCAGTTATGTGGAGCGTAGCTACCAGGTCGTGTAGATGATATATGCAATCTTGAACAGTATCCTGGCTTGGAGTGGAAGCCAATGCGATTTGCGTAGGATGGGGTGTATTTGTAACCTTTCTGTGCTCCCGTAATATAACGTGCAGCAGCATGGTGGACTGGTTTTAGGGGAGCAAGTTAACAGCTGGGAGCCCTGTCAGAAGAGCATTTCCCCCAACGATGTGCAAGACCGCCAGGGCCTGCACTACCCTCTGAAAGCCCTGTGGCAGGATGAAGGGTTTGGATTTTTTTAAAGGGTAGAGATTCTAATCCAGGCTATTTGGGCTTCTTGGCCATGTGTTTCTGGAAGGGCAGATTGCGGTCAATGGTGTATTGTTGGGTAATTTACAATACTTATCCTCAGGGGTTCCCATGGGAGAGACTTTTTGTAGGGTGTCTGCCAGCGCACTTACCTATTGGTTTCTAATGGGGCTGGTCCTGCTGTGCTTTATATTCCGCTGGGGCTGCAGTTTCCCAAACCTACCTCTAAAGCTTTTCTGTAGGGCTACTCTGGCATACCCGGGTGTTCTCTGCCACCATATCCCCTCCTCTACGAGAGAGCTGTGACTTTACTGGCTTTTCAATATAACCGCATTAATGAATACATATTTTGTCCCGTTATGTCTTATGGGGACTTTGGCCAAAACTAAGAATATTACAAATGTCATTATAAGGTACTTAATTGAAAAGTAACACTAACTCGCCTCCTGGAGTTTTAAACCAATACAGATTTAATTTTTGCAACTACCACAGATTCAGTATACATTTCCAAATCTGCGTATTGCAATACTGATCCAGAGTCAGGAGTGTATTCCTTGCTACATATTTTTCTTTCCTTGGAGTGTAGGCAAACCCTGCCCAACCCAGAAGGGCATATATTAGTGTGTCCTGAATTTTGGTAGCCCTCCTGGCTTTGTTGTACATTGTACGCTTCATTTTTTCCTCTGGAAGAGCTGTACAGCTGTGCATTTGTATTTTGTATTACATTTTCTTGCTGGCGGAAACCTGTGACTAAACTCTTTGAAATCATGGGTGCTGAATATGACATCAATGTATTTTTGTATTTTACTTTTGTTCCCTCATCTGCCAGTCTCAAGCTCCATTTGTATAGTGTCTATCAATAGATATGCGGGCTTACATTTTACGGTCAAGAGTAGGTTGGCATTTTTTACTCCATTTGTTTTCATAGCTGCACTACGCTCTATTGTGTTCGGTTTAATATGAGTACTTCTTTTCACGTCATAGATGTGTGGCCTTGAATACATTTCTATTATTCAGTAATTACCAGCGTACTGTGTTCTTTGAGGGCTGACTATTGGGACTAACTTCACTTCAGGAAGTTGGGCAAGTGCGACTGCCGTTAACATTTAGATAGTCTAGTCTTTCCTTTTCGGTGAAATACTTTCCTACCATTCGGTCAGATGGTTAAACCGCTTGTTGGGTAACAATTGGTGCAGCCCAACTGATGTGGGACTTCCCAAGACTTCTCTTTGTATTAGGTAACCCACCTTTTTAATATAGGCCTGTACTACACAAGTTGGTAGTGTGACTGAGGAACCAGGCTTCTTTTATGAGGGGTAATGTGAGCTGTACAATGAAAGCAATGCAAATAGTTATCCAAGTAAACACTTACACACTTAGTTATAATATAAATATGTATTTAATTATACAGATATTTAAAGCATTCTTTAAAAAGCAGTAACTAGCAGTAACATTAATCCCAAGTAAGGATTCAATTAAAGTGAACAATAAAGCAGGTGAGTAATTCGTTCATGTTACACATTTTCCAGACGTCACTTGAGGTCAGTATAGCACTTATTTTGTATCACATTTGCTAAGCCTGAGCGCGCACAGGGCGATTTACTGGTGTGGAGATCGTTGCTGTTTGGCTGTAGCTGCGAGTGGGAGTAAAGACAGCGGCATACGCGAGACTTGGCTCTGCCCCTTTTTGCTCCACCCAGACCAGGAAGTGGGTGGATAAAGAGACTTCCAATAGACCCTTCCAGCACTAAGCCTGAGCGTGCAAAGGGCGATTTACTGGTGTGGAGATCATTGCTGTTTGCTGCTTGAAGCTTGCGGCTCTACGCTTTTTGCTATAACAGCAGTGTAGCTGAAAAGGCAACGTCTGTAAGAGTCAAGAAACACCTGACCTGATTGACGAGAAATGATTACGCTGCGGCCAAGTACGCTGCGGCGGAGACAATCGGAGTCGGGCGCAAGGGAGACTGTGGCAGGATCCAAGACACCCCAAGTAAGTGCAAAGAACGTCACGAATACAATTAATTCCCTAAACCGTGTTGATTTTTTAAAAGAAATGCCCGTACAAAATGGAAATCAATTACAAACAAGCGAGCATTATAGTGCTAGGATAAGGAGCTACCCAGAAACATCAAGGTGCTCGAGCACGTTGGTTGTTAGAGAAACCCCCTCAGAATGTGAAACTCGAGCATGACCGATTAGACATGCATAACAAAGTATGTGTCCTAGAACTGTCTCCCCAAACACTTGCTGTACCTTCTGCACCGGGTCAAAAACCAATAACAAGTGAGCACTGTAATGATCCTGACGAAAGTAGAGATTTTGAGATGATGAATACGAACGATTGTGAAATTAATACATCTGATGAATCGTTGTCTTATCAGGATAATTCTACAATATCCTCACTTGAGAGATTTGGAAACATGGAAACAAATCGGAGAAAAGGTGAACAAGTCCCGACGCTAAGTACTATTGTACAATTACATCTAAGTAAGACGGAAGCAATTATAGAGGGAGTAAAATACTCCTATTGCTGCCCACAATCACAGGATGGATTATTTGACACCCAAACACTCAAATCAGATACTTTAAATACTATAAATGAAGTACTTATAGTAGAGCATGTGGGAAAGCAAATCCTATTAAATAGGACCGAGGAGGACAATATTAGCTCTGTAAACAAAAACAGCGTATCACCACACAGAGATTCAATTGCAGTGGCGGATAAATTGCTAAGACTTGTTGGGCATAAATCAAACCTTGATTGCAAACCAAACTAAAAGCCAGCCACTGTGTTCCCATGATTGACTGAACACGATGAAAGCCCAAAGTGGACCAAGTGGTGATAGATTACCTTATCAACTTCATGTTAACACGATGTTACAAGGAAACGGAGTGCAACCTTTGAAGAGACGAAAAATGGACCAAAGTCCTACAGAGACTCTTGTGCTCGCAAAAAAGAAATTGCAATTTACCACGTGGAAAATTAAAACAAATAAACCAGCAAATGCGAGCCACAACAAACTTGCAATATTTACAAGCGTTGGCAGACCTGGAAGACTCCTCTGACTCAGACATAGTCATCCACAGACTCCTCGATCATGGAAAGACATTATCCAAAGATACGAAGAGAACCTGGTGAGCGATTAAAAAACAGAAAAACACTGACCGATGAAGAAGAACGTAAGTGATGTACGAACTTAATAGGACAAATCATTAACAAGCTATGACCTAATCTAACCTCTGCCTTGACTATCACAGTAGCTCCGCTGATAAAACTGTACGAGCAATTAAGCGAAACAAGCAAAGACCAAAATACACTCATAGCATTGTTGAATTCAAAAACAGTGAACCTGGAAATTGTTGATATGAAGCAACAGGCGATAACCGTTACATCTTATGAGTTAATGACCATATTGCTCAAAGATCAAATGAAAACAAATGCTGAGGACAAAAGACTCCTATCAGAATTGGCTAGAGAAGCAGTTGAAACGCTGAGAAATCAGACACAAATGTCGATGAAACAAGGTATGGCTGATAACTAGAAGGAAATTGTTATAAACATACCTAAAACAACCGTCGGAATATGTGCTCCGTCTGACCAACAGGAACTTGTCCGGACCAACAAAGGTGCAGCACACATAAAGAAATGCACCTGAAAAAAAACAGGACAGGAAAGTAAACCTGAAGAACTCATACACCTAGAGGACACAGAGACACACGGAAATAAGAAAACCGAACTCTTGCACAGGGCTCTGAAAGTTATACATGTCGATCATGAAGTAGAACCTGAAAGACTACCTTCAACCTTAGCCAACGCAGATGGCTTGGCGGAAATGCCCTCAACCAATGTCGGCTCAACCGATGTCGGTTCAGAAAATCCTATGAAAGATCTACCAATTGCAAATTTCCCGATCTTCAATAAAAACAGTAAAGAAACAAGGTCAGAGGAACTCGCAGACGAGAGAGTAAAACTAAAAAAACAAGCACGGAAGACAAAAAAATATGCCTAAAGAAAAATAATCAAACAAGAAGTTTGTGCAAATTTCTGAGAAATGTTAAAAACTTAAATCCTCTCCTACAGACAAATATAGATAAAGAAGGATCAAATACTAAGGAAAAAATGAGCGCTGCAGAGAAACCAGAGGGCGAGTCTCCAAAAGATAATGCAAAACCAATGATTGGCCCCGGTCAGCAAGAAAAAGAAGCGGCCATGATTGAACTGTTGGTAAACTTATTGACGCATGAATTAGTGGTAGCCAATGAAGACGAGATTAATCTGGACTACACAGGCAGTGCAGAAGTAGAGGATGAAGTCCCAACTCACCTGCAATCGATCCAAGGGATGATCATTCAAGTGGAGAACAGCCCAAGAGGATTTGCAAGATAATTCAACATAAGAGGTGCCCTATGGATGCACTAAGATCAGAGCCGCTACAAACACTGAGGATTTGCAAAGCTTGGAGAACGATGGGCACAGTATGCGAAAATAGCACAACCAGTTAATTTCAATTAAAGATTTAAACTAAAAAAAAAGACTAGGACAAAACACATATGATAAAAAGAGATGAACAACAAAGTAGAGGAGGAGGGGAGAGTGAACTGAAACAGGATCACAGTCGACAAGAGATGGGAGGAGATCAAAGAAGGGATCAACATCGGCTACAAATTTCAAGAACAAAAACGTCACCTAAAAGAACAAAAACAAAAGCAAATTATTGTTTGATGATGGAAAGGGTTCTTTGCGGGAAAGATGCATTGATATTAAATGGATACAATGTTTTACAGCTATTTAAACACATACCGCAACTTAGATCAATCGACACAGAAGATATCAAAACAGTTGAGTTTCTAAATGAAGAAATAATGGACCAAGTGCTATTACATATGCACAAGGATAGTGAGGGATTTGATTCTGAATAACAAATCCGATCTAAATTCACTAGGATTTGATGTCTGCGAAACAACTGACGACAAATCACAGAAGAGTGAATGAAAAACAGCGATTAAAATCCAAAGAACCGACAGAGTAAACGAGTTAGTACTGTAAACGAGGAACAGACTGATAAAAGATCAAGTGTGGGTTTACATGTAAGAACAAACATAAGTGCCCAGGTCAGTGAGCAAAACTCCCCTGAATGCTCCACAAAAGATTAAATCAAAATAACAATTCTTCAATCCAGAAAATTACGAGACAAAGCGGTTTGCGACAATACTGGAAAAAAGAGGCGGAGCAGGCCAGCTGGAACTGGCAAACCGAAACTTGAAATTGTAATGAGAAAAGCTAACCCCAAAACGAGCAAGTAAAGGAAGTTCTAACACTCGGATCATGGAATAGTCGAGGGACCTTTCATTTATATAACACGAAACCGAAAGAACTCCAAGACTTGGACATCCGTTTACAAGAGACATGGGTCCAAACGCTACCTGTGGCCTTAAATTACGAACTAGCACTTAATTCTGCAATAAAACAATGTAAAGGAAGACCGAAGGCAGGATTAATAACCCTAATAAAAACGGAGAAATATAAAGCTAATTTCGTTGATAAACCCGTCTCCTTATGTCCAGGTGTCACAAGTAACAATAGAATCCCCAGAAAAAAAGAGTGAAGAGCCTATATATAATTAACATTTATTGGCAGCATAAAGCCTCTGATGAATCTGATTTCTTGGATTTGGTGTGTGAAACAATTGATAAAATTAATGAAACAGAAAAATGCTGCAATCATTCTATGTGGAGACTTGAACATGGACTGTTTGCCTAAAAACCATAAGAAGGAAAACAAACTAGTAAGGAGAAAAAACAATCAATATCAAATTAATTTGGCTTGGTCAGAGGAGATGGATGCATGGAACATGATGCTATTGAATGGAAATGTCTCTGGCGATATCCCAGCAAGTCATACTTGGAAGGGAGGTGAAAGTAGATCCATATTAGACTATTTGTACATGTCTGAGAACATATTGAGTGAAGTTATCACACTAGAAGTCACACTAAAAGTCATATCAATGACACAGAGTGACCACAATCTAGTCACAGTAGCAGTAAAAACGGCCCAAAGAGATGAGTTGGACGTTTGGAAAAATCCAATAATGGTCATCCCAGGGAGACATAAGGTTCGCCTAAATGAACAACTTGACAGACTTACTTTCAGACGTAAGAAATCATGAAATTAATGAGCGGATTGACTATAGCAGCCTGCTTGAAAGGTACACTGAACACCAAAGTGTAAATCAAAAACCGACATTTAAGCATCAACATGTCTACAACAATCGAAATAGTCCAAAAAAAACGAGCTACGTAAAAAGATCCGAGCTCTAAAGAAAACTGATGTGCTGTATAGCCGGATAAAAATAAACAAATACAAGAAAATGTATACAGCTTGGCTAATAGCACACAAACATGATATCTTGCGGCGAGATGCCGAAGAAATGTGAAGTCTGATATCAAGAGCTGTGAGCTGTTTTTGGGCATTGTCTTGATATTGGGCAAAATCTTCCTCGGGGCCAGCCCTTTGAGAGCAAAAATACCCAATTCAGCCCAAAATACAGGTTCTATTGTGCTGAGCAGTGATCTCATGCTAGTGACAAATGACACCCTCAAAGTGTTATTAGCATATTTATATTTAAGCAGTGAATTTCATATACATTTGGGATTCAAGTTAGAGAATATTACAAAGCATAAAACAAAGAGCAATGCAAAATATAGTGAAACATGGAACTTAGATAAACATAGAGAAACATAGAGAAATATAGAGAAACATAGAGAAACACAGTCTTACGTCCCTTAATCTCAGCCCTGGGAGACCTGGGTTTCTCATAGAAAAACAAGGCTGGAGGACACCGTGAGAGCCAATTCCGGGCACCTGACTGTACACGAATCAAGTCCACAGGCGATCTCCCCCTGATCCCATGTGTGCATGGATGTTTTATAATCTCTTGCTGTCAGTCACCATGACGCATAGTTCCAGAACTTTCTCTGTGAGGCTGGTTCATGGAAAAAACCCAGCTCTCTCTGAGATGCTCCCTGCTCGCTCCTACCCCCTCCCTTGTTCCCATCTGCGCTGGCTGAGGAATGTCTTATCAGTACCTTCCCAGAGAAAAGGAAGATTAGCTTGGAGCCAGGGCTAACGTTAGTGAGGCTGAATATTCTAAGGGAAGCAGGGATGTATTAACCCCATCTGCAAGCTCTAAAAGGCATGCACTCATAGCTTAGTGTTTATAGCGCTTAAGACTGGCTATCTAAGCGCTATATAGGTGCCATGATGTTCCAAACACTCCAAAAACCTATTAGCTACATGGCTAGGGGCCCTCCCTGCCTGTCTATCAACAATGCTTAATTTGACCTATCTCATACTAGGCCTGCATATTCCTTGTAGCTCACTACTGCATAATGGAAGTGCTACAACAGACTACTGTCAGCATTTTTAGCACATACTTTGAATACACTATTGGCTTTCAGCGGCTAATGCTGTCATCTAAAGCCCTGATCAATTTCGTGTATCACTACAGGCATTAACAAGTAATATGGAAACACCCCAAAGAGCACTCCTCTCGAGCTCTGTTACCGAACCCAAGTGGATAGAACACTTCACAGATCTGTTCAAGAAACATAACCTAAGATATTGTGGCTGACGATCTAACTGAGTGGCCCCTTAATATCACCATAGAGGACATTTTGACAAACCTTAAAAAGTTGAGTTCCTCAAGAGCCCCGGAGCCTGATGGTCTGACGAACGTACAACTCAAGAACCATCCAGAGGCGTGGGCTAGCTTCTGTTACTCTTTGCGAACATCCAAGATGAAAAGTGTGCCTGTCATGGAAGACGGCAGTTATTGTCCCGGTGTTTAAAAAAGGAGACCGTGCCGAACCGAAAAACTGCAGACCCATCGCATTGCTTGATGTGATCGGGAAGGTGTTCGCCACCCAAATACTGAAACAGCTAGGAGCATGGATCAAAGAAACTGAACAATTTGACATCCGACAAACTGGCTTCATTAAGGGGGTAGGGTGCTCTTTGAATTTACTGATGATCAACCTGCTAAAGATGGAGGCCTTAAAGAACAGAACAAAAGTGTATGTGGCATTTGTGGATTTGGCGTATGCCTTTGACAGTGTTGATCGTCAGTTATTATGGACAAAGATGGCGCAAATGAGTTGTCCGTCGCACTTACTGAGACCATTACAAGAACTGTACTCTGAAACATCTATCAAAATTAGGCTGAACGCTGCAGGCACCTTATCCGCACCAATAAAAACAGAAAGATGTGTAAAGCAGGGTTGCCCCCTGGGAGCAACTTTATTTAACCTGCTAAACAGCTGATGTCAGTCATGATCTAAACCAGGTGAGGTTTTTTTCCCCCTAGGATAAACGGACAAAAACTGGGGCATATGGTATGTGCTGACGATATGGTACTATTGGACCAAACGCCAATTGGGTTGCAAAGGAAATTGACTGCTTTGAAAAACTACCCGGATAAAAATGGCTTGGTAATGAACACAAAACTGAGATTTTGGTGTTACAAAACCTCAAAGGAGCCACAAAAAACGCATATAAGCACACATGGTCAATTTGAGATGCGAAAATCGCATGTGTAACCCAAGCACAATACCTAGGAGTGACAATACATTCCAATATAACCGATGGACCAATGGTACTGAAAATACAGAGAAAATGCAGGATGTTGGGGGCACAAGCCGCAGCAATAAACAGAAAATATGGGAAATTCAGCTTAAAGCCAGTAATAGAATTGTATAGAGCCAAATCAATTCCAGCACTAATATTCGGTGCAGAAACGATGCTGGGTTGTTCCTTTAGCACCTGGACATGGTGTGAGAATACCTTTTTGGTCCAGGACTCCAACTTCCAAAAGGAGCTCCGGTTGCTTGTCTGCACTACGAACTGGGCCTGTTATCAATCAATGCGAGGGTCCAGTGGAATACTTTAACCTTGTACAGAAAAATCTTGGGAGCTGATGATCTACCCCAGTGTAAAATATTAAGTAGTCCAAGCAAGACAGCAACAGACTCTATTCCAGTGGAAAGCAAACTGTGAAAACGTTAGAGCATATTGGAACAAACGCCGAAACCTTGATACAAAATCCAAATAAAGTAAAGAAGCAGCTATGGGCATGTGATTGGTGCAAAACGGCAGACTTAAGAGCAACCTATAGGTGCATGGAAGATGCCCCCCCGGAGGCAAGGATGCTTAACAAATTGCCAAAATATCTTGAACGTTTCCCATGCTCTATCAGAAGGAAAAGATTTATCATGTTTCGTCTAAATCTATTTAAGACCAAACAAGTAATACATTTCTGGAAAAGAGGAGGAGTAAAGGACGATCTGTCGATTCTGTGGACAACAAAGAATCCTTAAAACACTTGGTCCTAAATTGCAAACATTTCCTAAAACAAAGAGATTCATCTAAAAAACGTGAACCATGAATGAGGCTTGGGCTCTAATGCATGAAGGATCTAACAGACAACTAATGTTCGCTGGATGAAAAGGACCTTAGACATGGTGTCGAATAGGGAAAAAAAAAACAAAGCAGCAGACAATATCGAGAGATAATCCAGAATGGAAGACGAAATGGACCTTCTTGATGCATTTTGAGTGATGATTTACTCGATTTCTATCTCTCGTTTGCATTTTGTTCTGATGAGATTTTGCTTTTTCTTATTTTATAAGTTTGTAATAAACTAACAAAATTTAAAAATTAAAAATAATAAAAACAGATTTTCCCCAATGGATGCAGGCAGTCTTTTATACCAGCATTAAGAGTATTCAACAATTAAAGCCTTTAAGGGAACAAGCACTGCCAAAGTTAATAGGTTCAGAAGGAGGCCTTTAGGGAGCCAGGACAGCCAAAGTCAATGGGGAAAGTCCAGGTTCTGATGTTCTTCTTAGAAATATCTTCTTAAATAGTCGGTGTTCAAAAAGAAATCCCAGCAACTCAAGGAGTCCCCTTCAAGAAGCACAAGCCGAAAGGCCAGTGAAAGTGAGTTGAGGTCAACTCGGAGTAGGGTTAAATGGCTCCCCAAGGCAGGAAGCACCCCAAATGGCAAAATGATAATATACCCGAAGCCCCACAGTACATGTGAACTGAATAAGTTCCAGCTGGATGCAATGCAGCAGACCCTTGTTCCTGGTCCTTGGTCGTGGTGACGAAAGGGAGGGCGTCTGGCGGGCTCCTGTGGCAGCACTTGACAGGGACTCGGCAGCAATGAATTTCCATAGATTCAGCAGCTTTGTGGTTTTGGTGCCTTTTTCTTAGTGCCAAAGAAGAACAAACACCTCTGGTTAGAAATTCCTTGATCCCTCGGTCCTGGACTCTGCTGAGGGGACTATGGATGCAGATTTCCTGCTTCTTTAGGGTCCTCTGGATGCCCACAAAGTTTTGGCCGGATTCGCACTTTGGAAGACAATGCACTCACAGATGGTCGAGGTACCCCGGTATTGGGATTCTGCAGCCTTGAAAAGTTGCAGCAAGTCGGGGGTTGTGCCAAAATAGTTTGTCTTGAGGTGAGTTAGTCCTACTAGCCTAAGGGAGGAATTTATCCTGTATGGGTCTTCTCTGTCGATTCAAAAACTGGGTCAGCACAGCTGCTGGTCTTTGCCGGGCACTTGGTGATCCAGGAGGGTGATGCTGGCATCTTTCCTCATCCTCTGCTTCGGATGTTGTCATCCAGTGGTCGACGCCACCTCTAGTCCCAAAAACCTAGCTTTTTTCATATACAAGTTCCCACTCATTCATAGCCCTAAGCTGTCAATCACAGTCGGGTGGCTGTCGATCACGGCAGCCAGCTGGCCAATTGGAACTGGCTTCACTCAGGCGCATCTAGAGACAAAGGGCAGGGACGTTTTGGGCCCCCCCCCACCTTCCTGCCTTTCCAGACACACTGGAGCCTGGGTGGTCTTCAAGGCTGGAGCCCGCCAAAGGCAAAACAAAGTACTCGACCCAGATTCAGAGTAAAAGCCCAGAAGAAACTGACACAAAATGAAAGAAAAAGACTGGCCATTTTGTAAAAAATGGTCACCCTTGGGTGCACCACTGCAGATGAGTTAACAGCCTGAAGATAGTCACAAGGTAGTAAAAAATAACCACTGCCACCAGCCATTCAAGTGAGTTAGTGTAACAAAATGTCACATGAGGAATGGGTTAAAGGAGTTACTATGTAACCGCCCAGCACTCCACATAGTGTAAAGGTAAGTAAGACGGGGGATCATAGTATTGGTAGGGAATAGTAGTTCACCCCTGAAAATTTAGTTAAACAGTAAGAGAAGTCCAAAGTCCGCTTCGGCCACAGAAGTAAGTTTTACAGCATTTGGTCACCATTTCTAGACTATGCAGAGAAATTCCCTGGGGTGGCCAGACAGCCACCGTCTCTCTGTGGCTGTCAAAAATGGACTTGTACCCCCCAATTAGAGACAGTCTCCGCCTAGATCACCACCCTCATCAAAAGCACTCCTGCACCACCGTTCCGATAGTGCAGGAATCCCCCACCCCCTGTTTGTCAGCGGAGGCCAAGTTGACTTTTGTTTGTTTTCATGATAACTTTGTAACAGGTTATTGAGAATGTTGAAGCTTTTATTACCTATAAATAGTATTATTGAGAAGCAAAAAAAGGGACTTCTCAGTGGCACTGCACGAAAGGTGCTGTGTCACAATGCAATAGCAGATACCTGTGGAGTTTACCACACTCCATAAAACAGTAACACACAGAATCAGTCGGGAAAACATGAGTGAGAAAGTGCCACTCAAGAGTTCAAATTAAAAAGCCAGGAGTCCAGCAAAAGAGCTGGGGGATCTCTAAGGTTAAAGGGAATTGGCACAGAAATGAAGGTTCTCCCCAACACCGCCCTAATGGCTGGCCAAACATTTCCCAAATAATTGTTCTAAAAGCTGTCCTCTCCATGTAACAACTGACCATCCAGATTTACTCATGTAGGTGGTTGGATATTAGCCCCTTGCCATATCTTCTACAAACAGCCAGTTCTCTCCCATCAAAATAGCCAACCTCCCTTGCACTGACCGCTTCCTTCTACTAAATACATATGCACAATCTAAAAAGGTTGAGATACATTCCGAACGGTCAATGCTGTATGAGAAGTGGGAAGGGAAACTCAAACACCAATTGATTTGCACTGGTCTGCGAAAGTGTGCATGCAATTAAAATATCAGGGCAATCTACACATCCGGAAGTGCATGGGAAGTGCGGAGGCTGTTTGGCTGGGACCGCTGCTCAAGGATAAAAATTGCAACTGATTGTTTTTCCTCGCCTTTGTTCCTCGTCTCATGCCGCGAGTGAAGCCGTCGGCAAGAGGAAGCGCGAGCTCCGCCCTCCGACCCGCCCACTTGCAGATTGCGTCTTCCCTACATCATCTCCGGTGCCCGCGCATCTCGCGCGCGCATCCGGAAGTGCATGGGAAGTGCGGAGGCTGTTTGGCTGGGACCGCTGCTCAAGGATAAAAATTGCAACTGATTGTTTTTCCTCGCCTTTGTTCCTCGTCTCATGCCGCGAGTGAAGCCGTCGGCAAGAGGAAACGCGAGGTGTGTGGAAACACCTTAACTATTATTGTTTAGATCTTTAGTAAGATCTGCTGGACTTGTGCTGGACTTGTGTGCAACTTCTGCATTTCTTTCTTTGTAGATACGCGCCAACTTTTTTTTTTTTCTCTTCCCCCTAGCTCCGCCCTCCGACCCGCCCACTTGCAGATCGCGTCTTCCCTACATCATCTCCGGTGCCCGCGCATCTCGCGCGCGCATCCGGAAGTGCATGGGAAGTGCGGAGGCCGTTTGGCTGTTCGGGTGAGCGGAAGGGCGTTCGTGGATTAATCTTGGATTAAATATAGGTTCTTTTTTTATGTTAGTACACTTGTAGAGTCTTCTATTGTATTTTAGGTAGGATCTTGCTATTTAAAATCCATAGCTATTCTGTGATCTTTATAAAAATAATTAAAAAAAAGTGTGAGTTATTCTATCGGGCACTTATTTTGTCATCATATATGATGGCCAGTGGTCTGAGGAGCAGAAAATGCTCAGAAATGGCGATCCCCTTTAATCTTACCGACCAAACTAATAATGGGGCATCTTCCATGAGTACTGCCGATATGGATATTACAAGACATCCGGTTGACCTGAATATAGAATCAAAAAAGCCTGACTTGTCTCCAGGCATTACCAATGAATCGCAGCCTTGTAATAGTAATCTAGATCTCGAAATTCTGGCTGATTTGGACTCCCGCATTAGGTTATCTATCGGTTTATTGACTCCACTAATACCAAAAAATCGTGAATCGCATATGAATGCAGATAATTCTGATGTATACTTACCATCAAACTTACATCTGCCATTATCACCTGCAAATGATATAGCTTTAGATAATGCCTCTCACTCGGAACTTCCTATAAGCCCTGATCTCCATGTTCCATACTCACAAAATATTGGGAGTGAACTTAATTCATCCCCTATTTCCAAAGACCAAGAACCATTCACATTCCCAGTGATAATTCGGATATTGGATCTGTTGGACAAAGGACATGATGTCACTCACCTAGAATTAAGGGATATAAAATATTCTATGAATGAGATTATGTCCAAAGTGACAAGGATGGAAGGATTTATTCTTGCTTTGGAAGGGCTTAATGTAGGGGTAAAAAATCCCAATGAGGCCAAAACTATCATTTGTCATGAACAAAGCACACAAACTGAAATCAATGACTCTTTTCTTCAAGGTTCTGCCAATCAACCCTTTAAAGGATTTGACTTGCTCCTATGTGAACTAGGATCTCTCAGCTCCACAATAGTTGAACTTAAAAATAAAATTGAACCTCCAACCCCTAATATATTACCAGAGATAAGTGGGAATACTGATGATAGCCCTTCAGCCCTAATTAAACTCATAGAAGAACGAAAACACAATGATGGTATTGTCGATAGCGACATTGACTATATAGGCTACTCTTCTAGAAGATTTCGCAAAAATCAAAAACGGTGTGTTAAACGTGCTAAAAAAAACGGAGATCTGCCAATGAAAAAATCTAAAAAATAAATCTCTGCGATATTAGAAAGTGGGGGAGAAGATGTGTGTGATGTGGAACAGCTTTCTGTAGAATGCCAATCACACCTTGGGGCAAAGAATATGGAGGCGAAAAAGACAATAGATTCAATACAGCCTTCTATTTCAAACAATCATGTTAAAATTGTTAATGTTGAAGTACATTCAACTTGTGCAAACTCATTAACTATACCTGATACTCCAACTGATCCCGTTAAAACAACTGTAGATGAAATAGAAGTACAGACAATTCAAAAAATACTGCCGACCTACTTTAAAAGTGTAGGTAGAAAACAGACATCAAAGAGAAATGGACAATCTCATAATTCTCCTATTGTATTGAACAAAGGTATTAAATCTTCTTCTGTTGTATTGCCTAAAATGGCCCCGTCTTTGTACTCTGAAACCTTAAAAAAACCTGTCTCTGATACAATTACTACAATGGGTAATGCACCAGTTATCCAAAATGGTGGAGGAAAGCTTACCACTATTCATAAACAGTTGCATATTGGGAGTTTACCTCATCAGTATTTGGGAGAAGGTAACAGTGTCATTTATGATACGCATGAAAAAAATACTCAACTAATACCATGCATAAATAACGATGTAATCAATGTTTATGAGTCTACGATGAATATACAAAAAAGTGGAACCCCATCATTTGAGATGACTGGTGATATTAATGAAAAAGCTAAGCAAATTTTGCCTTGTATAAATAAGGATGTAAAGAATGCACATGAATTTATGCTTAATTCCTTAAAAGCTGGTATCCCACCATTTGAAATAACTAACCAGTTTTTGAAGTCCCAAGAATGCGATGATGAAAATATTGCCCAGCCCAATTCGTTTTGTCAATCATTTGTAAGTATCCCTTTATGCAGAAAACTTAATTCATCTGAACTTGCAGATAGGCATCATAATGAAACCCACATTAATTTGAAAAGTGTGTTGAATCTAGATGATCATATGGTAAAGTCAAATGGTTCAGCAAATGCTAATGAGGGTAAGATTACTGGACATTTGCCCTGCCACACTACGGTAAATAGTAAGAAATGCATTAATATGTTGGGCCTGGAAGGTAAGCAAGAAATTCTAGGCGATGCCCGTATTAATAGAAGATATTTTTTGGATCTTCTATACACAATTCCATCATTGAGGATAATTGCGTCTAGTGATATTGATTGTATTTCTTTGGCTCCAACTAATAATTACCGTATGACATGTCATTTATTTTCTGAACATGTGCTGAAACTTATTTGGTCCTTTAAAAGGGAACTACATGAAATGGGTTTTTCTTTTCACGTTTAATGATGAAAAATTGGCAGGAGAATTCTTGTTTGATAATCAAAAATCCGTACTTTCTGAGCAAAACACAAATGGAGAATTGACATCTAGCACAGGACATCAAAAAATGTGTATTTCCCAGTTATTAACAACTGCTCGAACAAATAGGGAAATGGCGTGGATTGAACCACTATTGAAAACGATATTTGCGGCAAGTCCTAACTTATTTACCTCATAATTAAAGGATAAGACAGTACTTACTGTACTGTCATGGAACTCATGTGGATTTAAAAACATTGAGACTTGGCTGCCCACTCTTGTTAAATTGCCATCAATTTTCATGTTTCAAGAAACAATGAAAATGGAACCACTTGCTATCCCTGATTATTGTTCATATTGTTCTCCAGCTAGTAAAGGGGTTGAAGGAAGACCTTTTGGTGGGTTAACAATTGCTGTCAGTAATTCCATCGCCTGCACTATAACTCTGGTATACTCATCCATACATGTTATAGCGGTCTTCTTGAATCTAAACAAACATGACAAAAGGATTATTTTAGTTATGAATGTATATTGTAATCATTTGAAGTATAAATTGTTGGAGATACTTGATGACATAGATTGTTGTTTTGACCAAGCGTCAACACTTTACCCCGAATACGACATTATTATGGGTGGTGATTTTAATTCACATTGTATTGGAACACCAGTGTATTATAAAGACCACAAACAGGCAAATTCAAATAGCTTTAAGAGAGGAACTACATTTCGGAATTATTTTGATCACTGGGGTATGTCGTTTGTGAAGTTCGCTATGGATTCTAACAATTATACTTGGAAAAGGGGCGATACTACATCAATGATTGATTTCTTCTGCGTCTCTGATTTGTTGTTACCATGCATTGAATCTGTTATAATTGGGGACATTATTTATAGCGATCATGCCCCCATTACTCTTAACACTTCCATGGTTACGAATCAATGGCATGCTAATCAGTGCTTGCAAGCCTTAGAGACGAAAAGAGAAAATATATCTCTTAGATGGAATCCTACCTTATGTAAGAGATTAGTGGAGAATGTTTCAAACCATGTAAAACATGAGGTCAATCCTTTAATGCCGGAACTATACTCTATAGAATGTTTAAATCAGATGATAAATGAGTGTATCAGAGAAACTCTTATAAAACTTGGAATAAAACAAGCTTCTATTGCGACAAATCACAAATATAGATTTAATTATAAGATTAAAATTCTGAAAAGAAATAAAAATCGTGATATTCGAAAGCTTGAATTAGCGAAACTACCTGCTAAACTTTACTCACTAAAAAAGAATATAATCCAAGAATACAAATTTAATGTAAAGGGAGTACATATAGAGCAATATAACAAAGAAAATTGTGAGATGATCAAAGCCATTTGTAGTAGAAATTCCCGAGATATCTGGGCTGCCCTAAAAAAAGGGGATACGGCGGATTTATGTAATGAATCTTTGATCAATGCTGAAACTTGGATAGCTTATGTTAAACAAAAATATGAATTACCAGAACGCTTTGCAATAAACCAAAATGAAGTAGAGTTATCATTTACTGACATACAATTTGTATGGACTACTTTTGATATTATGTGGGCCATCAAAAAACTATCTAATTCTCGGGCCCCTGGCCCTGATGGGATTCCATCTTGCGTTTATAGGTCTGATCCTACTTTTTGGAGTATGATCCTAAAAATTAAGTTTGATAGTATCTTAGTGAGTGGCACTATCCCGTCTTCATGGGTTACTTCCATTCTTATTCCATTGTATAAAAAGGGTGACCCTCGATTGCTTGAGAATTATAGACCGATATCGCTAACAGATGCGGCGGCAAAAGTGTTCGCTATACTAGTTATCTATGAGCTTGATAAACATCTAGCAACTTATAAGATATATTCGAAATGCCAAGTGGGATTTAGACGTCGAATGGGAACAACACTAAATGCGACTATAATGAAACATCTGATTGCCGGAGTGAATAATAATGAACTGAGCACAATTTACATTGCATCCATTGATATGTCTTCTGCGTTCGACACCGTTGTGCGCAATGTTTTATGGACCAAAATGCGTAAGTCTGGAATTCCGGAATATTTGATCTATTGGATCAAGAAATTCCATACCAATACATCTTGTAGAATTCGTCTAACTCAGGGCGGTTGTTTAACTGAACCAGTGCAACTTCATCTTGGTTTAAAACAGGGCTGCAATTTTGCAGCCCTGTTGTTCAATCTTTATCTCTCTGACATAGATAAACTTTGGGAATCCACACTCACGATACCAGCAAGGCTTTGCTCACTAAGAATACACTGGTTAGCCTTTGCAGATGACCTCATCTTTTTCGATTTAACTCCTGCTGGTCTTCAGGCTAAGATAAATATATTCATAGATTTTGCGTATGAACATAATCTTCGACCTAACCCATCCAAGACATGTATAATCTTTAAATCAAATAAGAAACTCAAAAATTTCAACTGGAATATCGGGGGGACTCGTCTGTGTGAACTACAAGAATCTACTTATTTAGGTTATCGCCTGAGCAGTGCGAATAGCATAAATTTATGGGTGGAATATATAAAGATGAAAGCCAGACCACTGTTAAGCCAGATGAAATTTATCTTTCATAAGCTGTGTAAGTTTTCAATGACTCCCCTATTAAGAGTTTTTTACATTGAAGGTTGAGCCTATTCTTCTATATGCCATGGATATTTGTGTCAGTAATTTGCATAAGCAACTTGATTCCATACAGGGTACTTTAGTGAAGAGAGCTTTATGTTTATCTATATCAATCCCGAACTGTGTTATTAGACATGAGTTGGGACTGATTTCCTTGTCCACTAGGTTTACCTGGTGGGCTCTCTCAAACTATTCCAAAATTCTTAACTATCCTGATAATTCTTTATATCAGGATCTTTTTGAATTTACAAAGGGTTGCTCATCCAGTTCATTCACCAGCTAACTTGAAACCATGGCTAAAACTTTAAATAACTTGGGCACCGATAATGATGATTTGCTTATACGTCCTAACTATGTTAAACACAAATTGTTTGCGAACGACTGGTGTAAAACTCTAGATGAAATATCAACTTTGAGTACCTATAAGGAATATGCAAAATTCCTTCACAAAAGAGATGATTGTTGTGATTATATAGCGTTGTTTCCGTGTAATAAAATCAGAATGTATTACATGAGATTTAGATTAAATCAATTTCATACCCTTGAACGAACAAAATTCTGGCGAACTGAAGGAACTAATCTAGGCGTCACTAAGTGTCGCTTTTCGGGGTGTACCGAACAGAAGGAAACTCTAAAACATTTAATTTTAGAATGCCCACATTTTAGAGATGTACGTACAAAGCATTTTCTACGTTTCATAAATGTGAATTACGAAGATTGTATGATATCTCTTTGGACTCGATTGATGCAAGGAAATGAGAGAGCATTAATCTTCGCCTTGGTTGAGTTTTTGAAAGTAATTGAGAAAGAGATTTCGTTATTTCAGTGTTAAAATTTTGTTTTCATTGGGTTGTTTTCATATAGAAATTGTATTAATGCTTTGTGCTACTTTTATAATTTTAATGAGATGTTCTGTATTCTGTTTGGTCTTTTGAATGTGCTATTTTGTAAAGGTTCTTTGAACTATAAACAAATAAAAAAAAAAATATATATTACAGGGTTGCTATTGAACATCAGAACGGTTATATAAGGCAGGTTTAGCCAAGAATAGCAACTGTTGAAAAGTAATATGGGTGGGAGACATAATACACATGTACTAGCTACCTTCACCCGCCTACCTGCCAACACCCATCGATACAACCTAATATATACTTTTTTCCGTTGTAGTCCAATTCTCGAAATATTTCATTTTCATGTGAGCAGCAATACTATTCTTGATATTTCGTCCTCCCACACCTGACCCCAATGCTGAGGGCTGCAGCGGGATCTTTGAAGCACCTTTTTGAGCGCAAGCCCCCTGTTCTCAATGTCTGAAGCAGGATGTGTACTGCTTATTGGAAAGTAATTTTGATTCTCCAGAGAAAATGAAATGAAGATGCGGGGGTGTGTACATGTACTATTCATGAAACCACTTATTTTTAGCACATGTAAAACATTAACGTTGTGACAAGTCTTTTGTATAGGCTTGGGGGAGAAGGAGGGAGCAATATTTCAGCTAAATCTGTAAACCTTTTGCTGTGCTTCATTTTATTTCTTTTTTCTGTCTGTGAGAATGATTATAAAGGAAGCAAAAAATTGTGTTGGTGCTTTCTCCCTTGTGACTGCAACTCAGTCAACACCTGATTGATGTCACTGCAGTGCACAAAGACCTGTGCAGATCACTCTATTTTCACTTCCTTTTCTATTCCCTTACGATACTGGACTCGGTTTCTGTGGTTTCATGCAACATCTTCCTTAACTGCTGCCCTTCAGATTTCACGAGTTCTGTATCCGAGGCTGGTGCATCGTGGGAAAAAAGGAGACTTGCCCTTACTGCAAAGAGAAGGTGGACCTCAAAAGGATGTTCAGTAACCCGTATCCTTTGCTCTAAATGTTGGCAAATGTATCAATGCAGGCAATGTGATCAGTAACACTAATTTAGTTTGGGTTGTTAAGTATATGGCTAATACTCTGGAAATTTGTCAATTCTCTATGGGTCGAACATTTTGGTAGGATCACAGCACAGGGGTACAGAAGCGCAGATGTTTTTTTTTTTAGTGTTATAAGTTAAGTGTTCTAGATGTTTATGGGCTGCATAGCATTAGATGACATTGCCCACGCCTTGAAGTTGTGTTTTCATTTGTAAGCATTTGGTAATTGTCTGGAATAGCAAAATGGTGCTTATGGAGGTACAGTTGGCAAAGACCCCATCAGCAGTCTGTTGTGGACAGCACTCTGGGGTTGTTGGATGAAAGCAAACCCCACCCTGTTAGGACGACATACACCACGCTCATAGTCACACACCCCAGCAATCTTTTACATGGCCTGCCTCCTCCTCCTTGGTCCTGCTATGAGGCATTGATGCTGAGGTGAAACGGGTACACCACATGTCGGCATTCCTACACACCCTATGCAATTCCTTTACTCAGTTGTGCTGTTTAAGGCTGATACACCAGGTGAGAATCTGGACGATCAGGGGCATGCACAGCTACACTCCTAAGGGGCGCAAAATGTTTTGAATGCCCAGGCATTTGATGCCAATAACTGCCAATAGTGTGACCATAGGGATCTGTGATGGCGGATGTGGATTCTGGTACTATTGATTGTAGTGCATCATATATAACTAGGTGGCAATCACCAAACTCTGCTTCGTATACACGGTCACTTCACTAGCTCTGTGAACTCTTCAGTAATCTACTTTCTGATGGATGTGGTCTTCCTTTAATTTCTCTTTAATATGTCCACATTCCCACCTGGAAACATATCCACACTTAATTAATTGCAACCTTCAGTGTGTCTGATATCCTTGCTGTAGTCATGACCTCTGCAGAGTGGAAACATTGGTAAAAGGGCATATGGGTTGTCTGACTAAAAATAACAGGTCTAATTCCTTTTTAAACAAAACAATTAATATGCCAAACTACTCCCCTAAATAATGTCCTATTGTGCTGTGCATTTCTGCTGCAATTGAACTCTTATTGTGTAGGATTCTTTTGTCTTCAATCATTAGTTAAAACCCACCAACACTTGTATGTGCAAGATATGGAGGACATACTCACTATGCTTGAATAGGTTCCATGAGAAAATGGTTCAGTATTAGTCCCTTTTTATTGCATTTCCCATGAGCTGGTGGTGTCCTCCATGAAGTCATGGTTTTTCACCTTACTATGATCACCTGGATCATAGCAAGAATCTGAGCTTATCTTCTGTTTTAATTTTTCTTATGTTTTCTGGGGGGTTATTTGTCTTGGTCTCAAGGAACACCAAAGGGAACAAGGTTTCTGCCCTCCATACGCCGTCCTCGTGTGTTAAGTCAATGGTACAACTCTTGGAGTATCATAAAGCACTGAGTAAGAACACCATGAATGTTGAGCCTAGTGTTCTACAGTCCCCTTTTCATTGAGTTCTTGGACTACTAAGGTAGCTTTTGTACAGCCCTAAACTTCACTGGGCGGGGGGTGAGAGGGCAGTGCACTCAGCACCTCTTTGTTGATTAGTGTGTCACAGCAGCCAGGCTTCACTCAAGGAAGGGGGGAAGTAGTCAGTCCATGCAGTTATCCAAAGAAACTGCATCACATTATACTGAAATATACACCTTTTTATAATGTTACACAGCTCTCTAATAATTCAAAAACCACTTGGACTAGACCCAACACAAAATAAAGACCTAGTGTTTGTAGAACACTAGATTGTGCCAAGGCACTTACCCCACAACATGGCCCCACTAACCTATGGTGAGCACAGCACATATAGCGATCAGGATGGGCGAGTGAGGTGACAAGACATTTGTACATGTAATGGTTAAAACAGAATCTGAATTGCCAGCAGCACCCAATAGTCCAAACCTCTAGGGCATAATATGAATATAAATAAGCACCTCTCATTAAGTATAGTACTTACAGGGAGAAAAACCTCAGCCGGAGGTCGCCAAAAGCACCAGGTCATTATAATTCAGTAGAAAATAACTTCAGTGGCACTAGTAGTGGGGTGGATATCTTCTAACTGGCTTCAATTGAATGCCAGTAAAACAGAAGTGGGCCTGTTCAGGACCACCCATCTTCTCGACCAGAGCAGACATCCACGCCCTCCCTGTTTCTTGGGCTCTGACTTACTGTGTGCCCCTAAAATAAAAAAATCAGGGCTGCATCTGGCAGGAAAATATGGGGAGCGAAGCCCAGGTTAGCACTAAGGTACAATCAGTGTTCGGTACCTTGTGCCTCCTGCGTCAGGCCCTCCAGTTTGTTGCGACAGATGACCATTCAGTGGTGGTTGGAGGTTCCGTGGTGGTTGGATCTTTGAACTCCCAACTTGATTTTTATATTATTGTGTATTAGTATAGCGCCTTATAGATGACTGGTATGATCTCGAAGCACTGTAGATTGAACGTCCTTAGCGACCGTTGTAGTGTACAGCTAGGCTTTGTGTTTTTTTTGTTTGGTTCCCCCTCCCCCTCCCCCTTCTCCCATGCGTTATAGCTGCTTCTAGCAGACTGTTGAGGTGTTCATTGCCAACTTTATGGTACAATAGGGAATATGCTATGGCATTGTAGTGAACGAGGGTGTGGAGAGCCTGCAGCTGCCTGGCCCAGAGACTGATGGTGTCTTGAGTTGGCTTTTGTTCCCCGAATGTTCCTATTATCCTGTGATGCCTTTATTAGCCTGCCTCTGTGGCCCAACTGGTCTTTACTTTCTAGATAATGTCGCTCTAGCTGAGTTCTGGCCATTGGCCACTGCTTAGGTGGTCCCTTTCATGGTTGGGGGTGGGGCGGGTAGACCTGGTTGTGTCGAACATGGGGAGGCGGCGTGTTCCGCAGTGATGGAGCCAAGGTAGAGTAGGTGGATCCTCCAATCCTGGCTGAATTGGAAGCTGGAATCACTAGCTGGAGGGCCGTGGTTAACCTTAGTGTGCGTGTTGGGAGGTAGGGCATAATCTTCTCTTGTAGGTATGCTGGCCCGGCCTTGTGCACTGCTTGGTGAGTGATGCATAGGATTTTGAAAGTGGCCCTATGTCCAATAGGGAGCCAGTGGATGGTGTGGAGAGCAGTTGAGATGTGATCCCTTCGTCCTAGTGCAAGGAGTCTGGCGGGCGTGTTTTGGACTGTTTGGAGTTAAGCCGTTGCTCCCAGGTAGGAGTTTGCAAAGTCCAATCTGGACATGGCAATGGACATAATGGCAGCCAGTCTGTTGGGGTAGGTGAGGGAAGATGCGTCTGAGGCCTGCAGTGGTAGTGACAGGATTTGGATAACATTATTGATCTGGTGGGACAGGGTAAGGCCCGAGTCCATTGTGCAGATAAGGTTTTTGACTGGTGCAGGTAGGAGGGTGGAGTGCCAGGGGAGTTGTTGCAGGCATAGAGCTGTGTTGCTGTACACCATGATCAGTTTTCCAGGGGTTCAGAAGGTGGTGGTGGTTTCTTGTCATCCATAGGTCAATATCTCTGAGCCAAGCTGCTACGTCACGTTGTGGATTGGAGTTAATTTTGGGGATTTGCAGGATAATTTGGGTGTCGTCTGCGTATTTCTAGCAGGTGAGGTTGTGTGAGTGGATGATCCCTGGCATAGGGGTCATGTAGACGTTGAAAGAGTAGAAAGGCAAGAGCCTTGGGGTAATCCAGTGTTCACAGGGCGCGCAAAGTTGAGAGACGAAGCGGGAGGAAAGTAATTTGTTTTCTGTTGAGGAACAAGGCAATCTAGTTGAGTGCAAAGCCTCAGATTCCTAGGGAGTGGAGCCGGTCAAGGAGGATTGAATGATTTATGTCAAAAGCTGCAGAGAGATCAAGGAGAACCAGTGCAGCGCATCCTTTAGTCTTCCAAGACTTTGGGGTCATCCCAGATTGCGATCAGTGTGGTTTCTGTTCTGTGGTGCAGCCGGAAACCCGCTCAATCAGGCTCTAGTAAGTTATTGGACTCTTCAAAAAGGTTGAGCTGAGAATATGCAGAGCGGTCCAAGTGGTTCACCAGAAAATGGGTCTTGGAAATGGGTCTGTAATTGATTGGCTGGAGGGGGTCGAGACACACTTTTTTCAGAAGTGGTTTGACATGTGCTACTTTGAAGGGTTCTGGGAAGACGCCAGAGGTGAGGGAGTCATTGAGGATGGACCTCACACACACTCCTGCATAGATATAGGTGAAGATTTCTTGGAGGAGAGGTGGGACATGGGTGAAGGGGGGGGGCTGGAGGGTCTGCTGCTGGATGGAAGTTTGAGGAACTCTAGCTTGAGATGGGGTTGAAAGATGGCGCTATGGGGGTGGGGATGGTAGAATCTGAAGGAGCTGGGTTGTGCAGTGGGTGAGGTTGGACAGTTTGCCATTAAGGGTGACTGTCCTGGGTTGTGGAAGTGTTGGGAGAGGGAGTTGCAGAGCGTTTACAAGGACGTGTTCTGTGCAATGGTGCTGGAGGGCTTCACAAATTCCGAGATGATCCTGTGGGGCTCTTTGCTGCTGCCGAGGCAGTTCAGGATTCTTTTGTTGTACTATGCTTTTTTGCCCTTTCGGATCTCAGATCTGTAGTTACGGTGATGGTGGGTGAACACAGGCCTGCTAACGGGTTTTGGCAGTACCCGGAGTGTGCGTAGCAGGTTTTCAGCCAGGTTGTGGAACCTTGACCTTGTTCCAGCATCTGTGTTCATGTGGGGGGTGGGGGGGAGAACAAGGTGTGCCTTGGTTGGAGGGTGCAGTGTGCGAACAGAGAAGTAAGGCTTGAGTGGTCTATCCAGATGAGGGGTATGGGGCTGGACACAGACAAGGTTAGAGGAGCTGAAGACTGTATCAAAGGCGTGACCTCCATCCAGTGTGAGTGGTACCTGTGTTATGCCAGGAATGCTTTGGTGCCTTTAGACTGTCTTCCAGGGGTTGGGTCATGGAGTTCTTGGGCACATCAAACCAGATGTTAAAGTCCTCAAATAGTGTGACAGATGGATGGCTGACCAGCGTGGTAGCTAGTGAGTCAGAGACTGATGGCAACATGTCTGTTGTATCCAGGTGGCCTGTAGATAAGTAGGAAGCTGTGTAAGAGTGGGCAACAGTGAGTCTGACTAGAAGGGCCTCGCAGTTGGCTTTGCATGGCTGGGTTTTGTAGAGTGAGATGGAGATGTGAGGTTTGGGTAGGATGGCTATTCCGTCACCTCTGGAATGTCTGTTGTGGGAGTAGTCGGGTGGGTAAAGCTTTGTACGCGACTGGTTCGAAATGGTCTGCAACCCCTGTTTCAGTGATGGAGATGCGATTGGGATTGTCGTAGGATAGGAGGTCAAAGATGCTGTCTGGTTTTGACCACAGAGCGGGCATTGAACAGGAGGCAGGTGACATGATGGGAAGTGGTGGTCCTCCCCCCCCCCCCCCCCCCCCCCTAATGCTTGTGGCCGGATAAGCTCTGCTGGACTGAGTGGCTGGTGGGGAGGTGTTAGTCGCAGAGGGGGGGTGTTGTGGGCAGCAGGGTCAGAGCAGTCGGATTGATTGAACCCGGCTGAGGGGTGGTAGTGCTAGTTCGCGCCCGGGATACTGGTTGAGGGGTGGAAAGTGAGTGAGGTGGAGCGGGAAAAGATTGGGCGGTTTGCCTGAGATCAAAGGAGGTGGATCGGGGGTAGGAGACTGGTGGAGCCGGTGTGTTTTGCAGGTTCTTGCTGGCTGATGAACTGGGTACGAGTATGGGGGAGGTGGAGGTGTAGATGAGGTAAGCAAGCGGTCGTGTTCAAAGAGGGAGAGTCAGCGAGTGGCTTGCAGGGAGATCCTGACATTTGGGCTGGGGACGGTGGGGTAGGGTGGACTGATTCTTGGGGGGGAGGGGGGTGGTCCGAGGGTCGGGGGTGGGGGTGTGCAAGAAGAGTAGAGGGTGAGCGCTGCTCTCTGTTCCAGAGTTTTGTGCATTTGGGTGACGGAGGTATGGTTGAGTGCGTAGGGGTCTGGGAGGGAAGAGGCCTGAAGCAATGGTTATGGAAAGAGCAAAGCGTGCCATGCTGAGGGGGAGGGGGGAGGGCTGAATGGAGTGGTCTGGAGATGGAAGGTGAGGGGATGCTGAGGGGGAGGGGCATAGCAGGTGATGAGGCGGGGGGGCCTGACTGGGTGGCATTTGGGCTGGTGAGGTGTGAGTGGGTTGGAATGGAGGGAGGGTGTGCAAAACGGCAGAGGGAAGAGGTTGGTACAAAGCAGAGCTCCCTATGTATGAGTGTTTGATATGGTGTAAAGTGTGGGAGTCCTAGGGGTTTTGGCTAAGGCTGGGAGGGATGAGAGGGGGGGGGAGACTGAACTGTGAGGGGAATTCCTGCAAAGAGGTGGGTGTACATGTTGAAGTAGTGCCAGTGAGGTCGTGGTGTTTGGATTTCCAGAGCGCTCCTCTGGCTTGAGACTTGGATGATGCTTGGTGTGTAGAAGTGGGGGGCTGAGGTGAGGGTCATTCTTAGCGGTTGACCGGAGACGGACAGTGGAAGTGAGTGGTGGTTTTGCTGAAGTGGGTGGGCGCGGGGGGATGCTCTGGATGTGTGTGGTGAATGGCTGTATGCAGAAGTGATGCTCTGGATGGGTGCGGTGTAGGTGTAAAGACCAGAGGGGGGTGGTCTGTACTCCTGCTCTCTATATGGTAGAGGAGAGGCACAGAAGACCCCAGCCAAAATTCGGTTTTGTTGGTAGCTGTGGACGAGCAATCGGGGCCTAGCTTCTCAGGTGATGCGGGCTGGTTCTTAAGTACAGTGTAGTCCCCAAGCACCCACAAAGGGATGTCTGCACACTGTATTAGTTAAAACAGTCTTTATATAATTAATATCAAGGTAATGTACAATATCACGAGAACTCACTTTGTACTCTGCATCTACTATTCAATGTCTTTAAAGTGCATCACCTGTACGGTTAAATGTCACACAAATCAGTTCGTTAAGGAAACCAACAAGAGGAAAGCAGTTGGTTAGAACAATTGGCAGAATACTGGCCCGATACGTAGACACAGTTCAGTGTGGAGAATCCCCCCCCCCCCCCCCTCCCCAACCTGGGCAACCTGCAGAATAAAGCTATATCACAAGCCCAGTCCATATATCGTTCACAAGAGTCTTTCCAATAGTTCAGCAACCCCAAAGTACCTGGCGTTGTAGCGTTCCTTGTCAGGGAATCGATGGCCCTTCTTGAGTGCCCTCCCTTTAAGGCAGGAGTCACGGGTCGTCAAACGTCCGGCGGAGAACAGGGTGATCTACGGCGGTGAAATGGCAGCTTCTTTCCTAGCGGTGCTCGTCGACAGGGAAGCGTAAACGTCCTACAAGGAAGAGGCGTGCTGGGCACCTCGATGTCGATAGTTCTGGACCGCAAAGACTTTGAAAAACTGTGGCCCAGCAAGGGCGTCGAGTTGTCGGTGTCTCTGTGGTCTTTGGGTGGTGGGAAACCCACTGGCGGATGCTCCTCGGTGTGTTGGCGGCCTGGCCTTCTCCAGCAGGATAAGGTGGGCGGCGGTGCGGACGAGCGTGTCCTTGAATCAAAAGTTCTTGGGCAACAGGAGCACGGCGGCACCGGTCGGCGACATCGGTCGGCAACGGTGGCGGACAACAGTCCGGGCACTTCTCTTTGGTATTCTGCGGCAGTCCCTGTCTCCGGTCAGCAGCCTTTCGTAGGTCTGATTACCAGGGAGCTTTGGCAAAGATCAGCTGGTGCACTATGGTCCGTCGTAGCTCAGGAAGAGGGCGCCTTATCAGGTCCTCTCTGGGTCAGTCCTTTGAGACACATCTGCTTTCAGATTGATGAATTCTTCTCTTCCAGCAGGGCTTCACGGTCAAGCTTCAGTTTCATTCCAGTTACTCTTCGTAGTTTGGACTTCAGCTTCTGAACACGATTCCTAGCAGTGAGGGGTCCCCAGACCCCTCTTCGAAGGGAATTCATCAGTCAATCAGCCAATCGGGAACACGGTGCATTCAGGCCATTCTTCTCCATCCAGACACTCTCACCACATAATGTGGATTCGGACAAGTACCACGCCATGCAACACTACACACTGCATTCCTTCCCGTTTCAGGCAGGGCTGTCTCAGTCATTGTGTCAAACACCAGATACCAAACCTCCACAACAAGAAGTGTAGCTTCCTCACACACTCAATTCACCCAGGTCCCACCCACAGGTGTACCCACAACATACGGTCGTTGGGAAGGCTCCAGCCAGTCTGGTCGGCACTTCCCCCACACAACCATATATGGAACTTCCACCAAACAGCCAGTCGGGGGGAAGGGACAGAGTCAGGGCTTCCTGGGACTTCGGGAAGATCAAGGTAACATGTGATGGAAGGCAAGAGGCCACGGGGGCCATCTTGTCCATCAGGAATCTACCGATTCCAATGACGGGGCCTGGGCATCCCAAAATGGAGGACGCTCAGGGCACCAGTCAATTCAGCATGGAGCTACCACCAGCCTGTACCCTGCTCTGTGGGCCACCCACAGGTGCCCAAAAACCTACACTAGGGGCACAGGTTTGTACCCCCACCCATGGGTGCCATAAGGGTATCCCATGGGTCTGTACACCAAACCAAAAGAGCTGCACCGCCAGGAGTCCCACATGAACTACTGCGCAGAAAACACGACAGAGCGCACAATAAAGCCGTAAAGGACAAGGATATGGAGGCCCTGTCCCTCAGATGCATTTTCAGCATCACAGTAGGTTGATCAGAGTTGTGGGTGCAGAGAGGTGTTCTCGATTGGTGTTACTGTTGCATTTCAATTGCCAGACCTGGTCGTGTGAGGGAGCAGTTTGGCAGGTGAGAGATTCCGGTCGGAGTGAGAGGTGCAGGTAGGGAGTGCTTAGGTCAGAGGTGAAGTACCTGGGTTGAGGGAGAAGCAGCCACGTTTAAGACACTGCAGTAGTTTAGGCTAGGTGGGGATTCCTCAGGGTTCCGAATTGCCAGGAGCTGGGAGCTATTTAGCTCCTGGATATAGCCAAGGGGAGCTTTGGTTAGAATGATCCCAACAGCTACCAGGAGCTACACTTGACTCTGGCAGGTGGTGCGAAACACACATAGTTATGTGATAGTAACTGTGCAGTTTTGGCAATGTGTATACAGGAGAATAAAGGACATGAGTGCTCTTGCCTCCGTCATGAGGATCCGCTTGAAGCCCAAAGCAAAGTGCAACTCCTTGTATGACTCTGACCTCGTTGCCTTTAAACGCAAGCGCAGGGTGGCTGAGAGGAAATGGCTAGCTTCCTGCTCGTCCGTTCTTCTAAAACCATCAAGGACCACATTGACACCCTCGCTCCTGCCCTGGCTGACTTCTGCAACCAATCCTTTGCCACTGGAGCCTTCCCCTCCTCCCCCCCGAAGCACTCTTGTGCACACTCTTCTCAAGAAACCCTCAGCTGACCCCTCCTGCCCAGCTAACTATTGCCTGATCTCAATCACTCCTTTCCTGGGCAAACTCCTGGAAAAGCTGGCCATCTCCCAGCGTAATCTTCACACTGAATCTGTTGTCTCCATGACCATCTATCTGGCTTCAGGAGAGCAGTTTCTGAGCTTCTGGCTGCTCTGAACATCCGTGACGACCTGCTCTCTAACCTTGATTCTAATCTCCCCTCTGTCCTCATCTACTCTTTGCTGCCTTTTGACAGTCAACCATGCCATCCTGCTCAATCGTCCCCGTGATGACCTGGGTATCACCAATCAGGACCTGGCCTACCTGACCTCGTACCTCTCTGATCGACCCTCCCAGGTCCACCTTGGGTCCTTCTTTTCCTCTATCTCGTTCTCTACATGTGATGTTGCCCAGGGGGTCTAACCTCTCCCCCTGGCTGTTCAATACCTGGCACCTCTCGCCCACTGCATTACCGCTCTCTGCTCCAACTTTCTGTGCTATGCGTATGACACTCTGCTTGTTTTCAGGCTACCCTCTCTTCTTCTCTTCTGTCTGTCTGCTCTCCAGGAGTGGTGTGCCGCCAACGATCACTGCCTTAATACCAGTAAGACTGAGATTCTCCTCATTGGCATGACTGCACTCTCCTTTGCTGTCACACTCAGGCACGCCTCCCTTGGCGCTCTTCCTGCTCCCACCTGTGAGGCTAAGCACCTCTGGGTCATAGTCGACTCCACACTTTTTCTCCTCACATCTGACGTCTGTAAGAAGTCATACTATCGACTGAACCTCCTCAGAGCTATTCTTTCTTTCCTTTCCCCAGAAGCTCAGTCTCTAGAGCTCTGGTTCTCTCTAGTCTGGACTACTGAAACAGCCTCTTTCTAAATCTGCCTGCTTCTCTCCGCCATCTGCAACTCATCCAGAACAGAACTGAGTGACTTGTCCTTGGACTCAAGCCCAGGGATCGTATCTCTCCAGCACTGAAATCTTTGCATTGGCTCCCAGTGGCTGCAAAGATTAAGTTCAAGACCTTCTGCATTGCCCACAAGGCCTTCTGGGGCCTGGGTCCTCAATACTTCCAACTCTTTGTAAATACCTTCCTACTCAAGCTTTTCTCTCATCCACTTCCAACTCCCTCAGGGCCAGTTGCTTCTCCAAGCAATGAGTTGGTGGTAGATCTTCAGCTGGGGCCTCACTCTGGAGCAGCCTCCCTGCCTCTCAAACTCTAGGAGAACCATGTCTGGCTTCCGGAAGCACCTCAAGACCTTCCTCTTTGCTTCTTCCTCTCCCCTGCTGATTTCCTGTCTGATACTGTACTGGTCACCTGGCTCCCCTCTGATTTTGGGCCCAGGTCCCTACCTGCCCAGTTGCACACCCGCACTGCCGCACAGCAACCCTTGCACTTGGGTCTGTATCTGCAACCCTACAGTCCCCCTACCTTTACTTTTGTACACCTCTGCACTTACCCTTGCACCTGCTGGCCGCACTTCTTGTTGTTTTTATTCCATGTATAGCTCTGCCCCATTCCCCCCCACCCCCCCCTGCACTTTTTCCCTCCTCCCTTCCCTGCTCTTGCGCAATATCAACGTCATTTGGCCTAATAAGATCATATTCTGTCCTCTCTCTGTTTCCCCTTCCTTGCCTTGTCACGCCTTGAAACACTTGTGCATAGGTGCATTACAAATGCCACATCATGCCTTAGGGACATTTAAGGCATATTGTATAATATGCAAAATGACAAGTTAAAATGTGCAACTTGCACTATAGGCCGATGTTAGAGATTTATAATTTTGGTGCTTCATTCCCTCTCCTAGTAAGACCCCCCCCCCCCCTCAGCAATTTTTTGTGCACTTACATTTTTCTTTAAATCCTTGATGGTTGGAGCTTTTTCCCACTCATTCAATCTTGTGGGCTCTGTCTTTTGGAAATCTATTCTTTGTATTCACCTATATTATGGAGTTTGTCTGCTCCATAGCTCTTAAAAGCATCTGTGTTTTTCTACTGCAGCACACAGCTCCTTATGGGCAGTGTTGCTGGGAACCCGTAGGGTCCTCCTTTAAGATTCTTTTTCTATATCCTTAAGTAACTACAGTTCTCCAGCATGGGGTCTGGCATGGATTCATATGCTCAGGAATATTCCCCGTTGTCAGGCTGGGAATCCTTGGTAAAGAGAAAAATCAGTTTCAGTTTAGTTTCTGAACTGTCTTTCTACTAGTAACCAATCACTAGTCTCTGGGTTATACTGCCCTCTACCTAAGCCCCTCCTCTGGCAGCCATCTTCAGATTTTTACCTCACGTTCAAGTGTTGGGCGTCCTCGTGCTATAGCTCAAGCTTTTACTGCGTATTGCTTTTTTCTAAGTTTACTCTTATTTTTTCGGTCAATTCGAGCCTCATGCTCCACCGATTCTTCTTCCGATCAACAGGGACCCGTTTTGGAAATTTCTACGCCCCTCAAGTGTGGATTTTCATCAAATACACTTCTTGGAGGATTACGGAAGAACTTTGAGGCCTACCCCGATTCGGACATGGCCCAGGACAAAGGACATTCGACGCGTACTGGATACACTGTTTAGGAACTGCCCAGGATGTGGACTGCAGAACGTCTTTTGAGGACAAGCACTCCTGGTGCCTCTACTGCCTACGTGCCGACAAGTCGCACGTGGAGGAAGACTGTGCACTCTGCAATAAACATGTCTGTCCGGACCATGAAGGGCCATTGTAAACGACTTGCTGGAGGCAAAGAGCCCAGCAGCAGGTGAGAAGTCTGAGCTGTCTTATACCTTTGAGGGCGCTCCGGCGACGGGGACCCAACAAAAGGCAAAGCACTGCGAGTCCGCGGGCACCGGGAGCGCCGTTGGTTCGGGGTCCTCGGCTGCCAGGCAGGGCGCGATGTCAGACGCCATCATCAACGAACCAATGCTCTGGCTCGGGGGAAAAGGAAGTCTGAGAACCTGGGTAAGCTTCGGGAGAGGCCCTGGTCGATCCCGACGGAGAAAGCCAAGGGGGGGGATGGGCGAGGCGGTGACCTCCCCCTAAGGTGAAGGCCTCAGATGCACCCATGGTCGTGAAGGCCCCGATTCACCCAGGGAACGGCTTGATTGAAGTAGTTGTGGCGACCCTGGCAAAGCCTGCAGAGGCTACCCCAGTGGGGACGACTTCAGGGCCTAGAGGAGGGAAACATCTGTTCAGCCTATCGAGAAGACCCCTGTGAAAGCCCAGGATGAGAAAGGGGGGTGGGGCGCACGGTAGCTCTAACGGACACAGATACCACTTCCGAGGATGAGCTGGCTGGAGTCAAAGCTATCCTGGACAAGAAGTTCGAGGAAGTCAGGACCTACAGGCAGTATCCCAACAAGGATCCGCGGGCCGTGGAGGAAACGGAGGACCCTGCGCCCCAGCCTTCACTCCCGTCACAACCAATGCCTACGCCACAGGACAATTCGGGAACAATCTTGATGGGTTTGCAGACCCTGTGTACGGAGATAAGGACGAGGTTGTCCTTTCCCCCAGCGGACGATCCAGCGGTGCCTGGACTGTCGGGGAGCCCACTGAGCAAGCAGAGGAGAGTCCATCCTCCCCCCTCCCTTCCAGCCTTCACCCCCATCCCCTCATTCGAGGGACGAGACGTAGACTGGGACAGACGGCGATGACGGGGACTGACCGCGGTGACGACGGAATGGATCTCACTTCGCCTCCTGCCTGGGCTCCACTGCCCCCCCACCCATCCCCCCCCCCCCCGACGTAATTGGCTTCTTTCACGCCATGATCGCCAGGGCCTCAGAGCTTTTCCATCTGTGCCCCAAGGAACAAAAGAAAGAGGTATTTATTTACCAACGACGGGACGCAAAGAGGGAAACCGTACTGTCCCGCTGTTGGACATATGGGACGAGGGACTGTCCCTTCTGAAGAACCATTCCACAGCCCCTGCGAAGAGAGACCGGTACGAGAAGTACCGGGTCCCGGATTCCGCTCCTATATACCTCAGGGCGTAACTGACCCCGGATTCCGTCCTCTCTTCAGCAGCCAAGAAATTGGCAGGGGCAACTGAGTCATCCTCCACTTCACCCCCGGATAGCAAGGGAAAGAAGTTAGACACCTTGGGACGTCGAGTCATCTCATCAGCCGCGACTACCATTAAGGCGGCAATGCCCTTGCAATCGTGGCCCGCTATGATAGGGAGCTGTGGTTCAAGATCGCCCCTATCCTGGACTTCCTCCCAGATGAAAAGAGGGCTGAGACCCTGGAAATCCTGCAAGAAGGCAAGGTGGCTTCGGATCACACCATCACTGTAGCTACGGATCTCGCCAATACCGGTTTTCGTCAGGTGGGCAACAGTGTTTGCCTGCACCGGCGCGGTTGGCTCATGGCCACAGACTTCTGTCAGGATGTGCAGACCAGGGTGCTGGACATGCCCTTTGACGGAAACAACCTGTTTGGTAAGGCGGTGGACGAGTCGCTACAGGACATCAAACCGGACACCGAGACAGCCTGTACCCTAGGCACTCTTCATCAACGACGACCGTCCTTTCGGACCTCTGGAGGCAAATGTCAAGGTGCCTCCAAAGGATTTGGCGGCAGTTCGTCGTACCGCCAAGCTGCCAGTTCCTCATCGCAGGAAGCTTACAGAGGCCGCAGCAAGGCCGGTGGATGCCATTGTCGCCAAGGAGCCCAGGGTAACGAGGCCTTAGCGAAACAGGACTGCACTGGCCGTGATGTCGGGCCTGCACCTAAGCTCCCCCAGTGGGAGGCCGGCTGGTGAACTTCGTCGGCTTGTGGGAGTCCATCTCCACTGACCGTTGGGTGCTGGATGCCCTGGCCGGGCTTGCTCTGGGGCTCCAAAGAAAGTGCCCCCATTTCCCACCTGTGGCCAGGAAAGAAAACCACGTTCCACAGCTGCTTCTGGAGGTACGAGCCATGCTGAGAAAGGGTAGGATAGAACTTGTCTGTTAGGGAGAATTCTCTGTTTAGGCTGAATTTCCTAACCTAGTGAGTCCCCCAGCAGCTTTGCTGGATTTTTGGGGTTTATTTTTTTCTCCTGCCAAGAGTGAGACTCTTTTACCCTCACTCTTGGGCATCAGTCAACTCAGGCAGTTTGATGCAGGATGATCCTCGTTGCACCGGCGTGGCCGAGGCAGATATGGTTCTCGGACCTTCTCGACTTGTCAGCGTCTCCACCCCCCCCCCCCCAGTCAAACTGCCGACAGATGTGGATCTTCTCGCCAGGGAAGGAGGCACCATCCTACATCGCGACCCAGGATCCCTGAACCTGCAGGCCTGGCTCCTGCAGCACTAGAGTTCGGAGGCTACGATATCCCGGCGGACTGCAAGGAGGTCCTTGCAAAGGCCAGGGCGTCCTCGACTCTTAAGTGCAATGGACATAAATGGAAAGGTTCTCAGTCTGGTGCCGTGCACAGATCAACCCTCTATGGATTATGGCCCCTCAAGTGCTGCCGTACTTGCTGTCGCTGGCCAAGTCGGGGCTGGCACATCCCTCCATCAAGATCCATCTGGCGGCTATCTCCCGCTACACCAGAACTCTGTGCTGTCGTCGCTGTGGTCTCACCGCCTGTTGGAGTTCATAAAAGGACTGTTCCACTCGTCCCCTCGGTGAATGCTCCGGCCCCGGCGTGGGAGCTAAACGTGCTGCTGGCCAGGCTCATGGGTCCCCCATTCGAGCCCTTGCATTCGGCACCGCTAAAGTTCCTATCGTGGAAGAACGCGTTTCTTGTGGCCATCACCTCCGTACGACAAGTGGGAGAGATCCAGGCCCTCTCCTGTAAACCTCCATACCTGACATTCCACGAGACAAGGGTAGTGCTGAGGACGCACCCCTCCTTCATGCCCAAGGTGCCGTCGGATTTCATCTCTACCGGCCCTTGGTGTTACCTGTTTTCTTCCCATCGCCTTCGTCGCTGGCTGAGAGGACTTTGCACTCGCTGGATGTAACTAGAGCGCTGAAGTTTCTACGTGGACAGCACAAAGAGTTTTCAGAAGACATCACAGCTGTTTGAACTTTGGCCCTGTGAACCAAGGGAAGGCCCTCTCGAAGGCTTCCATTTCCAGGTGGCTCTCCGGCTGCATCATGCACTGTCACCGGTTGGCAAACCGACCTTTGCCCGGCCGTCCGAGAGCCCATTTAACCAGAGCGATCGCTGCTACTACGGCGTTCCTGTCTGGTGTGCCCCTGCTGGACATCTGTAGGTCTTCTACATGGAGGTTGACGCACACCTTCACGAGATTCTACCGCATCGACCGGGATTCTAGGGAGGAGTCCAGAGTTGGCCAGGCAGTGCTGCGCAACCTGTTCACTTGAAGGTCAGCCTGGTGAGGAGGTAAGAGATGCTTAATGTTGAGTTGTTGAAATGCTTAATGTTGAGCCTTGCCACCTCCCGTGCTTGTGCATGTGTGTACTGCTATGTATTCTTGTATTCATGAGCATGTGAATCCATGCCAAACCCCGTGCTGGAGAAGGAACAAGTTACTTACCTGTAACTGTTGTTCTCCAGCATGGGTCTGGCATGGATTCACATGTGAACCCTCCCTCCAACCCCTCTGCAGCTCTTCTCTTGGTCCTACTGCCACTTTACATGGTACCAAATCTGAAGATGGCTGCCGGAGGAGGGTCTTAGGTAGAGGACAGTCATTGGCTGGGGGCCAGTGATTGGTTACTAGTAGAAAGACAGTGCAGAAACTAAACTGAAACTGATTTTTATTTTTTTTCCTCTTTACGGAGGATTCCCAGCCTGACGGGGAATATTCATGAGCATGTGAATCAATGCCAGACCCATGCTGGAGAACAGTTACAGGTAAGTAACTTCTTCCTTCTTTATACTTAGTATCTCTGCCAAAACCCTATAGTTTGAGAGATTGGCATACACCACCTTCAGTGGAGTGCCAAAGTGATACCCAGTATCCCCCTTCTCTCTGCTCATGTGATGTTTTAGTCACATATACAATCGCCTAGTTTATGGCTGGTGGCAGTGGACGTGTTCAACCATTGTGTATTCTTTATACCTCAGGCTATGGGCATAGCCTGGTAGTGCACAATGGGGGCACCCAAGTACCAACTTGGGTCCTCCCTTCTCCCTCAAACCCCTCTCCCCCCATTACTAGCATGGTTTTGTTGGCCCTTCTACCGTTCTGGGAGGGGGAGGTCTATGTATGTGTTTTTCCTTTGGTGGGAACTAGTGGGTATCCCCGCCTAGGATCCAGCGTGTCTGGGCAGGCAGGAAGTAGGGGACGATTTGTCTGTCAGAGTGCCTCAATAGGTCCTGCTCCCACAGGGACCCGATTGGACAGCCAACCACCCCTTTCTGTAAAATGCTGAGAGAGATTGTAGAGGAGTGTGCTGGAACTGTATAAAACGTGAGGCTTCTGGAGTGTACAGCAAGTCGGCAACAGGAAGCGGAAGTAACCGAAGATGATGACCAGAGATGCCTGCAGACCCTTTGCAAGACCATGAAGCAACCACTGCTTTCCTGACCCCGTTTTCTGTGCGACAGAGGAGCTCCGAAGAGGAAGACTCCTTCCCTTTGGCTGGTGCGAACAACCATTCCCAAGACTAACTTTGAAACGAGCTTCCAGAGATGCGGAACCCCAATACCTGCTCATTTCGAGTGCATCGTCGTGGAAAGGCCGAATCCGTCCAAATATTTGCTGAACCCGTAAGGACACTCAAGAGATCCGATCCAACTCTCCCAGACCCCCTCACCAGAGTTTGGGACTGCAGGAAGTTAAGAATGAACGGGCGATCCGTGTCCTTTGTTGGTGCTGCTGAAAAGGCGCCAAAACCGCAGAGTGAACCATTAAGTTGCTGAAAGTTTCCTCCCTCAATACTGCTGCTGAGACACCGTCCATTGTCCTGCCTTTCATCATCGGACCAAAGAATCCGGAGGTCGGGTCCAGAGCTGCCACATCGCGCAGAAGCCAAGACTAACAGGTTCTTCAAACCAAAGGTACTGTGGGGAAAAAGCTGTTCCTTACCCGATTCCAAGTAGTCGCTCCAGAGAGTTGGAGTGCATCTAGCTGTGTTCAGGGCAACCCCCACTTACCTCGGACCCAGACTGCTGCTTGTGTACCCTTCTCGAGTCTGTTTTTCGTTCTCCTTTGTTAGTTGCTAACTTACGGCTTCAATCACTTTCACACTGGAAGAATATCTGCAGGAACTCTTCATTATTCGCCTGTTAAGACTTCAATCCCTCTCCAAACTGCCTTTTAGCTAGGGTTGCGTTTTTGGACTTCAAGACTTGCCAGGCGAAGAAACAGTCCCTAGAACTTTGAACAAAGTTCACAATGCAATAACCACTTATTTTCCTCCCTATGTGACTTTTCTATGTGTTTGCAGAGTAAATGCATTAGTGTATTACCTGTTGAAAACCGCATGAGTGTGCAATTACTGATAATACAATAACCTTGTCTTTTCCCTTTCTAACGTTGCTACAAATGTAAACGCAAACAAACACAAATGCCCTTTGAAGTGTATTATCTAGTATTCATAAGTGTTCTATTGCAAACGTCTGAAGTATTTAAATTGATTTCGGTGTAAATATAATCATCTTTTACTAAATATGTGTAAGTGCTTCTTTGTTCTGCCCATCTAAGATTTAGTGCACATCTTCCTCTTAAAATAAGCCTGACTGCTCTGCCACACTAAAGGCCCTGAGCTAGTACATCCTGATACTAAGAGTTGGGGATCTTGGGGTTGCCTTTCCGGAGCTCCTCTGTCACATAGAAAAACGGGGTCAGGACAGCAGTGGTCGCTTCATGGTGTTGCAAAATGTCTCCGGGGCATCTCTGCTCGTCGTCTTTTGGTTACTTCAGCTTCAAGTGGTCGACTTGCTTTTCACTCAAGAAACCTCACCTTTTATACAGTTCGAGCACACACTCCTCTGCAGTGTCTCAGCATTTTACAGAAAGGGGCGTAATTGGGACAGCCAGACCCCCCTGTGGGAGATTGTCTCAATGGGAGCTGGTCCTATTCAGGCACTCTGGCAAATAAAGTACAGGGGGCTAGAAAACTCCTCCCCAATGTGGCCATACAGTGATTCTATTGTTCTACAAATACCTCTAAAACAGTGTGGAAGACTTTTACTTAACTGCAAGAAGTGCTTCAGCTCACCTAGACCTTTGCTCAATTAACATTGGCTGGCCTGGCTCCCTGAAACTCTTCTTACATCTGACTTTGTGCTTTACCTTTCCTCCAGGAAAGAGTTAATTTACTTGGCAGTGGGGGTTCAAAACTACTTACCTGCTTCAGAATATTTGTTTAACCTTTGTTTTATTGCCAAACCCTTTTATTTGACACCAACTCAGTATTGCTCTCAATGTACCAGTGATAGATTAATGGCCACAGTGTCCTAGTTATTTGTCTCCTCAGGGTGCAGGAAGAAACTGTGTGCCATCCCATATGGGTACAGATTTAGAGAAACTAAGTGTGTATTTGTGTGGTGCTTGTATCTTGCGCCATTCTGAAGAAGGCTTATTCAACTGACTGTTAAATAAATTAATAATTGTTTAATCAAGAAACCTTGATTGTAAGAGTTTATTTGAATACTTGTCACTGTGATCTCTGTGTAAAACCCCTATTGCTCACATTGACCCCTCTTGTGATAAGCCCGACTGCTCAGCCACACTACCAACCTGTCTAGTACAGGCTTTTGGTTCCTATTGCCAGGTGGTCATGGTTGCTGTAGTCTCCAAAGGGTACTGCACACAATCTTGCCTAACACTCCTTCTGTCCTTCCAATCTGCCATCGGACCCAGGCGCAGCACGACTGGCTACCATCAAGGTGATGGCCCTTACCTCCCGTTTCTCTTTAACCTCTCAACAGCATTTGACACAGACCACTAGACACTCGCCGACAATCTACATTTCTGCGTGGGGATCAGCACGATAGTCCACTGTCCAATCGTACTTTGTTAATCGCCGCCAGTTTGTATAAAATGGATTCCTCCAGATCACCAACTCTACCCATGTTAAAAACTAATTGTACCGCGTACTATCAGGATCGAAGTGGTCCGCAGGCAGATCTGAAAAGGGAAGGGGGTGGTAAGTTAGTGGGAATAAGCTGGAGAAGTGCAAGAGAGCAGTGGTGTGTGCTGTTGGCAGCATCAGCCCGGTTGGTCCGTTGGCTAGACTTGGGGTGTTTACGGTCCGTAGTCGTTGTGTGCTATTTTGCAAGTCTGTGTGGTTTGTTTGGTTGTTGCAGTGTAGTGTAGTTTGTTCGGATTGCTGCATTGTAGGGTTGTGGTTGTGTTTGGTTAGAGTTTGAGAGGTGCATGCAGAGGGGCGACATTGTTAGTGGATTGGTTAATTGGCATTGCTGTCCTTGAAATTATGTCTAGGTGTGATGCTTGCTATCATTCACTATTCCATCTGAGTGTGGCACTTGCTAATCTTCAATATCCTATTTAGCTTGTGGCGGGCATCGAGGTTTAGGCTATACTGTGATTATGGCCTCGCGCATTGTCGAGGGCAGTATTTGCTTCCCCAGGGCTTCTTCCAATACTTCTAGTAGTACAGGGACCACCTCTTCCCGAAATTCTTTATAAAATTCAGCACTCAGTCCGTCTGAGCCTGGTCTTTGCCAGCTGTGAGCCCCTTGATTGCCTCGGTTAGCTCCTCTGCCGTGATAGGCTGCTCCAGTATCAATTTACTTTCCTCTGGGAGCTTAGGGTGGCCTAGTTTGGCAAGGTAATTTTTAATCTGTGGAGGATTTCTTATCCCTATTTGCATAAAGGTTTTTGTAGAATTTTTAACAAATTCATCGTTTATTCCTTGTTCGCTTGTAATTATCTCATTTTGTGACGTTTGGATAGTGATAGGGGTTGATTTTCATGTTCCACTAAATTGGCCAGCATTTTCGCCGCTTTGTTACCCTCTCCATATCTGCGCGCCCGGGTAGGGGCTGCTACTTATTGTATTTCCCTCACTGCTAGACAGTCCATCTCTAAGGAGCTTGTGTATTTTAGCCAGTGTGTCCCCGCTATGCGTGCGACTAAGTTTCTTCTAATTCATTCAATTCCTTCTCCACCCCCTCTAATTCACGGCGTACACCCTTCAGGAGACCAGTGGTTTTTAATATCAGGGCCCCTCTAGCCCAGACTTTAAAGGCTTCACACACTGATGATACGTGATCTACTGGCCCAATGTTATCTGTGAAAAAGTTGGCAATTTCAACATGTAAGGTTTCAACGACATTTGGGTACTTTAGTATATCTCTAGGCATTCTCCATCTCATCGTTGGTGTAGTGCTATCTTTCAGATTGATCTCCAGAACCACCGGGGAGTGATCATATAACTTGCGGGGGAGGATTTTGCAATTTTGTAGTACATGTGCAATGTTTGAAGATGCAAACCAGTAATCTATACGTGACTCACTATTGTACACCAAAGAGTAGAATATGTACCGTCTACTGGTTGGATGGAGTATTCTCCAGGCGTCAAGCAGGGACAATTGCGGGAAGATTTGCCTTAGAGTTAATGCCGCCCTAGAGGGTGTACTGGTCACTTTGGCAGATCTGTCCAGGGCCGGGTCTAGTGCGACATTAAAGTCTCCTCCCCATATAACATTAGGTGCATCGCGTTTAGTAATGATCTCGAACATATTCAAGTAGAAATCGGGGTCGTCCATGTTGGGACCATAAGTGTTCACCAGGGTTATTTGTTTCCCCGCTATTTACCCCCAGACCAGTACATACCTTCCCATCGGGTCCGCCAAGTGGCCCCTGGCAAGAAAGCCCAGCGAGTGATGTATAAGAGTGCAAACCCCTCTGGACTGCGAGGAGTAGTTAATATAGTAACGCTGTTTGCCCCATTTTGCCAATATTTTCTCATTAACCAAGCTCTGTGCATGTGTTTCTTGCAACATTAGAATATGTGGCCCGTGCCTGGTGACAGTTACCAACTTTCCTGGCTTTCATTGGATTATTTAGGACTCGGACATTGCATGACATTAGTCTTATCTTTAACCCCTCACCCATTTTTTATGTATACATATCGTGATGTACTGTAACGGCCATGAGTGTACAAGTTAACTACATTTGAATGGTGCCAGTGTCCGCGAGACCATATTTTCAATTAACCTAAAACTTCCATCAATGCGTACTTTCCCAAGACTCAAACTCGTCTAGGTGGTCGCAGTAATACAGAACATCCCCGTTTTCCCTGTCCCCCCTCCACCCACATCTGCCCCAACTTGACGATGGACCCCCGTAACTGTTAGGAACATTCCTGAGGGTGCTTCGTTGCCATCACGAGGGTACCCAACCGGGCTCACTACCAGCTTAAACATTGCTTGGAGCCCCCATGGGAGCCAAAAACCCCAAAACACAGAAGGGTACTTATATGGACCGAGTCACCCGACATCAACTGCAGGTGGATGTCTCCTCTTCTGGTCTGGTCCACAGCCCCTGGGGGGCAGCGGAATGGTGGCCTCCACATAGGCCAGTGCTGCGGCAGGAGTCTCAAAGAAGTCTGCCCTTCCTCCATACTGGATTCGCAACTTGGCCGGAAATATTAGTGCATATGGGACCTGTCGTGCTCAAAAGTCTTTTAACTGGCACTCGTGTCCTTCGACTTGCCTGAACTCCGGTAGCAAAATCGGGGTAGATATGTATACGGCTTTCTTCGTATTGCAGTGTCCCAAGCTCTTGCCTTCTTAAGGATTGTGTCTCTGGCCCTATAATTGAGCGTTCCTGCGATAATCGTGCGAGGCGGGGCCCCAGGTTTCGGCACCGGAGCCAGAGTGCGGTGCACACGTTTGATTAGGAAGTGTTCTGAGAAGGAGTTTGCTCCGAAAAGGGTTTTAAGGAGTGTTTCCAAATGCATTTCCATTTTATCTTTGCCAAATGACTCTGGTACTCCTACGATTCGCAAAATGTTTCTTCTTGAATGCGATTCAAGATCTTCACACTTGGTTTGTAATTTATTAAAGTTCTCTCTAAGCTGGGCAATATCTTGGTCATGACGTGCAACCGTATCTTCGATTGTTCCAATCCTGTTCTCTGCCTCGGTCAGTCTCAGATCATGCTTGGCAACTCTGGTTTTCAATGTCCCAATGGTCGTTAAGATGTCGTCCAGTTTCATATTTTGGCATAAAAAGACATTTTGGACTATGTTCGTCAGGTATTCACCCCTGTCTCCACTCTCCACACTGGGTTCAGGGCTTGATGCCAGCGGTGGTTCAAGCTTGCTGCTTCTCGCTTGACTGCTTGTGTACGAATCCATCGGGCCCTTCTTCTTAGCACTTGCTCCTTCCGCCATTTTGCCTTGCTTCCTCGTGTTCCCCATGACCCTCGAGTCGTTGGGCGTTCAACCCCAGGCAATCCCAGGAGAAAGTGATAGCCGCCGTTGATTAGCCTGGGCTGGTAGAGGACTAGGTCATGCCAAACACTGGAGCATTGCTTGGCTACTGCACCGGAAACAAGGCGATCTTGTCAAGTTTTGCGTAGGTGATAACTCAGCACAGGGGTTGCCCACCCAGGTTTGTCAATGGATTGTGCTCTCACACGTTTCTGGATGCAGGTTATTAAGGCTTGCCAACGATGAGCAGCCCGTCCAGTGGCCACCTAGGGCACCAGCCTGTCCGTGGCCCCACTCATTGTCTCAATGGTTAATGAGCGCTTATAGTATTAGCAAGTTGGCTCCAACAGTCATGTAATTCATTTACTTGTGGGCTCAGATACTCGGGCAGCGCCCAGCACAGCAGGGATCACATGGATAGCGGTCCGGCAGCGCTCCAGCACATTCAACTTTGGGTACAGCCACGTCTCCGTACGCCCGCACACAACCTGGTATACACTTGTGATGGTTATTGAGCGTTAGGGCCACTCAGTGGGGCCTCAGCGCAGTGCGCAAGGAGACGCCCGCGTCCTGCAGTAGTTAGTGTTCGCTGATGATGCAAAGTGTAGCTCGGCGGCTTCCTACTGCCTTAAAAACATGTCCGCTGAACAGGCCGATGAGTTGCCCAGCGTCAACCCCACAATGGGATCCCTGTATCCCTCACCACATTGCCGCATCTCCACAGGGGTCCGTGTAGTCCAGCTATCTCCCGGTCTCAGAACAGCTTCTTCACTCTAGCGTGGGTTGCAGGGGGTGTCCTCCCTGGAGGCGGACGCAAACAGGGGGGAGGGGCTGCACTGCGCGGGAGGGACCTGCCTTATCCGATCCGCAGGCTCCACGAGCACGGGAACCCCTCTCCGCCAGCGCCTGGGCGCACAGCTCCGGCAGGGTGGCGTCAGTAAGGCAGCCTCCCCCAGCAGTTACAATGCCGATCAGGTCCCTCTTCGTCTGGATACAGTGCGGATATAGAAACGGGGGGGACAGGCTGTCCAGATCGGGTCGCACCGCTGCCCCTCCGGCGTTGTGTTCTTTAGTTTCGTAGGCCCTCCTCTCTATGCTCCTCACGGCCAGAGCATCAGCGGCCCGAGGCTGCAATCCCCTGGTTCCGGTGATCGGCACGTGCCCCAGCTCCGCCACGTAGAAACCGCTGTTCGACGTAGCTCTGCAGCCAAGGCATCCACCGGTCCAGGATTTTCTATGTAGGTGCCCCCACACCTATTACACGTCTGTGTGCTCTGCACCCCACAGCAAGCTCCAAGTTAAGGATTTATTACTTAACGGATGTTTCTCGGGCCAGAGCGCTCTGATCAGGCAGCCATTCCTGTCGTGCGCAGCAGCGCCCCCCTCGAAAGATGAATATTTCTGATGCTTCAATATTTTAGCAAAATCCGTGATTTTTTAATTTATTTTTTAAAGCGGGTTTCCCCTGAGCCAAAAAGTAAACGTGCAGCGTTTTTGGTGAAATTGGCACAAATTACGGATTCCATTTATCGTCAACACACCCTGTTGGAATACCTGATCTGCGAAGGTCCTGTGCAGTGCTTCAACCTCTAGACTGGTGGAACCTACCAGTCTCGACATGTTCTAGAGGATCCAGGCGTCCTGAGCATTTGGAAGTGTTCCTGGACCACCTGGTGAACTGACCAGCTCTCCAGTGGGCTACTTCGCTACAACTATTGTGCAGCATTTGCAGCTGGATATTTAGTGGTTGCCTGCTTGTGATGTAAGTCGCCTTCCTGCCGAATGTCAGCCTCCCAGCTTCAAGGGATCCTGTTCTGGAAGGACATAGCCAACTGCAACTGGGAAGACTGCCGTCTGTGCGGTGGCAGTCGCTGGAACATGCATTTCACCGTCATGTGAAGTCTCCTGAAGGTCTGCATCAGTGCTTTCTGCATTACTCCATTGGCAAGGGTTGCACTCTGCTCCTGGACCCGACCAGAAAAATCCTTGCACCCACAGCTCCTGGGAACCTCTAACTGGAACAAACATAGGAAATCCAACCTCCAGCAACCCACCTCACACCCCCTCCTCCTAAGGACCCCCCCCTGCCCAGTCACCCCATCCAGTCCTTTGAGAAAATCGGAGTCAGTGGGTTAAGTTAGCACAAAGCATTTCTCACCCCATCCATAGGATAACATTGAGAACAAGTCTTTGTATCCTTCCATTCCTTCCATTCCACTGCTTTTGGTCGTCGCAACCGAGCAGTGAAACCTGAAAGATGACACATTTATAGTTAAAAGTAACTTGCAGCTCTTCTCTTGAATAATCACCAACACTGGACCTGCATCAGATACATTCTAGGGAGTAGCATTGTGACTTTTGGGCACAAGACCCCATTCTTCATAGGGATTGTACTTTTGAAGCTGGGGAATATTTCTTTTGTCTTGGTTCCATCTTGCTGCATCACTTGCCTTATTTTATTGATTTAAGTCATTGAGTGCATTTAAGAACCTATGGTGATTATGAGTGTTGTGCAGCAGTGTCACCGGTTAACTTTTTTAGTGTTTGAGGCTAGAATAAATATTTTATTTGTATACTTTCCTGTCTAAATTGAATTATGTGCTTCACTGTGTGGACTCAATGTGTACCTCTGACTCCACTCATTCTCACCTGAGAATAGCCTTGACTGCTCTCCATTGCTACCTTGATTGGGTTTTGGCTAACCCATGTTCACTAGAACTATAGCGGCCTACTAACATCTGTCCACCAGGCCAGATTCTGGAAGTCCATGTCAACACTGTCGCCGAAGGCTTGGTACATAATAGTTTAATCCATTTTATAAAGCTGAGCCTGATCCCCATTCTTTCCTGCATCTCCAACAGAAAGTGCCATTCCATGTGATCAAAAACACTGTCAATGGAAATGACTACCACCTCTGGATTTAGTTTATGGCTCTCAAGTAACGTTAGAAGCACTTTATTCACGTTCACTGTTTCATGTCTGCCCTTCAGAAATCCGAGTTGGTTCGAGTTTGTCAGTTTCAGCTGAACTTCATCCAGGAGTAAGGCCAAGCATTTAGCCAATTTCTCCAGCATTGGATCTTTCATGGATTCACGTGCTTAGAATATTCCCTGTCAGGCTGGGAACCCTTGGTATACTTATTAAGACGTTTTCCATTGGAAAAAAAATTCAACACTTCTTTGTCCTATCTACGTCGTTTTGCGGTGCTTACGCATGACCCAATAGGACGTACAGTATAAATAGCCCCGCCCCCGCGGCTCCCTTCAGATTTCAGCCGTCTCCAAAGTAGCAGGAGTAGAGACTCGACGAAGCATAGGTCTAGCTCAAAAAAGGCGGGATCGCCTAAAGACACTGCGTCACAGCCACCAATATTGTCAACGGGAATTCCGTCGTCGATTGGTTCATTACCACCGGCGCAGGCAATACCTGCAGTGGCTTTGTCGACCCCGGCATTGACGATTCAAGGGGCTCCGTGATCATCGGCGGTGAATCCACCAGAGGTTTGGCAACCAGCAGTGTACAATGCAGTTTTGCCAGATACCCTGTTGCAGCAGGAATCGGCGTTCTCAATATCGTCGATGGAGGAAGACCGTGAACAAATTGTCCAACGGATCTGGGCTTCCAAGGTGTTGGCTCGTCGACAGTCTCGGGAATGCAAAGTGTCCCTGTTACATCGTCTTTGCTAGATCCTCATTATGTGTTATCCTTATAGGTGTTGACCACGCTGCAGTCTCTATTGAGCCAATTGGACGCAAGGTTACCCCTCCATAAGTACACCTCCAGCATTACTGGCAATACCTGCCGACGACGAACCAGGTCCCGCTCCGCACTCAATGTCAACGACCGGGTTGCCGGCCTCCCTTCCAGTTAGCGAGGACCTTCCCCGCTCACACTGGGAAGAATGGGAGTTGCAAGATTCAGTCAGACCAAGGGCCTAGAGACTTTCTCAGACATTTCTAGTCCCCTTCGAGATATCCTACATTGGAATCGGAAGCAGAGGTGGAAGCTCCTAGAAGCCCGGCTCAGCCGTCACTGCCTGTTATCGGCTCCTTTCACGCGCTGATGGGGAAAGCCTGTATTGAAATTGGTCTGACCCCAGAGGAAGAAAAGAAGGAATGCTTCTTATTTGACCATATGGGGAAGAGGAGGAAGTCATTCTTCTCGGTTCCCATTCTGGACCATATCTGGCAGGAAGGCTTGCGAACCATGCATCGTCCATTTTCGGAACCTGCAATCAAGGGCAGATTGGAAAAGAAGTTCAAAGCTCTGGATTCTACTCCTAAATGTTTGACCGCACAGCCCTCCCCGGAATCAGTAGTGTCTGCAGCGGCTGCCCGAAAAGCGAGATCTCACCATAAATGTACAACACCCCCGGACAGTGAGCCTAGAAGGCAGGATGCTTTTGGTAAAAAGTTCTTATCAGTGGGAGCCACGATGGTCAAAGCAGCTAACTCGCTGGCTATCATGGCAAGATACGACCGTGAGATGTGGCATCGTTTGGCCCCCATCCTGGAACACCTGCCTGAGGAGCACAGAAAAACAGCCACGTTACTGGTTTGTGAGGGGTAGGAGGCATCAAACCACTCCATCAATATCGCAGTGGACTTGGCCGAATCTGGTTTCAAGCAAATAAATGACGGGCGTGGTATTGAGAAGACCAGCCTGGCTGAAATGTACGAACTTTAGACCGGAGGTCCAATATAAGGTGCTTGATGTGCCATGTGAGGGTGAGCAGTTGTTCGGGGAGAAAGTGGACAAGGCCCTGGTTAGGCAGAAACCTGTGCAGTTCCCTTAGGGACCACTGCAAAAGGCTTAGGACTACAGGTGTTGGCAGTAAACCCAATTGGTAGCAGTCTGTACCACCCAGATTTACCTGGTAGCTGTGGCTGACCAGCCAGACTTCTCTCAAAAAGAGTTAGACAGTATATAGAGTATACAAAATAGGTACAGAGATACAGTAGCACAAGAAACACTGACCAGAGCTTGGGTATAAAAGTAGATCATTATTTATTTAAAAGCACACTTGTAAAATACACTAACACTAATATGGCAAGCAAGTTCAAACAATGTCACTATCAATATATATGCATCCCTGATTACTTATTGAACAAGTCTTAGTTAAAACACCACTTATTTGCAGACAGAGGTGAGCGCTTAACCTAAGATGGCACTCCAATAAGTTGGTTAAAAAGGGAGGGAAAAGGGCAGAATTAGGAAAGTACACAATACCAACACTTTAAAAAGAACCACAGCAAGTCAGAAAGGCATTGTCTACTGTTAGAGCAAGAAAGTTCATAGGCCAGGCCCACTCTTGGAGAGAGCAAGGAGGAATGTGTCCAAGATCACACAGTTGAATAATACTTTAAAAAGTCTTTGCAGTTGGTTCAAAAGGGTTGGATCAGTTCCGGAAAAGTTAGTTAGCAGGTTCCAAGTCACCCCAGGATAGAGCGTCAAGGATTTACGGGACACCTTGATCAGTCTGTTGCAAGGGAGACCAGGCGGGACACAGTACCTGAAATGGTGAGAAAGCTCCAGCAGGGGCAGTTGTTCCTGGCAGTGGGTGCAAGTCTGTGCTTCGTCCAGGGGAAGAGAAGATCTCGACGTGGAGGAAAGCTGGAGGTCGTTGCCCTGTCAGGGAAGAAACCAGCCACAGAGTTTCCCGGTTAAAAGGTACTACCCTTTTATTTGCGGTAGTGATGAAGCGTGGCTATCTGGCCGCCGGGGTGGTTGGCACGGGCGATTCGACCACGAGACGATCCAGGAAGGCGAAAAAAGGGCGAACTGGTTATCCCCACCAGTTCAGAGGAATAAGACTCTCCAGGATGAAATTCTTCTGTCGTTGGGAAGTGGTGAGACGGTTCAGCAGGGCTCCACCGGTGGTGTCGTCGTTGCAGGTCGTCTCGGCTTCTCCCTCTTCGGATTCTTTGGTCCTGTGGCGACTTCTGAAGTTCCAGTCCCCAAAGCCCTGCTTTTATGCAGAAAGCCCCCATTCATCAGTCCTAGCTGTCACTCAAACATGCAAGTGGTGAGCTGGGACACTCACCACTGGGCCAATCACACAAGAGTGCGACTTGAGTTGCTGAGGCAACTCAGTCCAGGGTGCCTAAACCCCCCCCTTTTCCCCCTCTCCCACACATCCTGTAGACCCAGACAGAGTGGCACCACTTTTGGAGGCTTCTGTGCAGAAGCCCGCCAAAAAGTGGTACAAAGGGCTCGACTTGGGTTGGAGTTAGAGGCGAACACAAACGCCATTTTAAAACCGAGTCCTGGCAAAAAGACCCAACCGGGGAATAAATATTAAATAACCCAGCGGTATCTTTAACATTGCACCAAAAAAGTGGTGCGTTTAAAATGAATGGGAAAATCCCATAGGAAATATTCCGGTGGAATAGTTTGCGTGGTAACCACTGTTACCAGCCAGAAACTCGACGAGGGGGGGAAAAACAGACCCATGGGTAATCTAATTACCCCTACCAGTACTTCCACAATATGATGGTTTGTACTGGTTCTGTTAGCAATTTAAGACCAGTAAAGTCAATGGTGACTTTACATGCCCTGGAAGACAGTAGTCGGTCCCAGGGTATGGAGTCTAGGTTTGGGGGTCACTATGACACCCCTGTTACTGCACTGAGGGTGCTGTGTAACACACTTACCAAAAACACATGAAACCCTATGGAGTAAAAGACCCCATAGCCCATAAAACACATTACAAAGTGAAAGGATATCTCAAATCATGTCTAAGAGTGGGAGAAAGAGTCTCGCTCTTAGCAGGAGAAAAAAATAAACCCCAAAAAATCCAGCAAAGCTGCTGGGGGACTCACTAGGTTTGGGAAATTAGCCTTAACAGAATTCTCCCTAACAGACCTTAAGGGCATGAAGGAAGATTCAGACACGGCAAGATCGCTCAGAGCACTACAAGGTGGTAGAGCATTTCGGTACTCTCGCCCCTTCCGTGGAGCGTCAGGGAATTCCCGATTTGCGGCATCCAGGGATCTGTTTCAACAGGTCATCCTACTCCTCCCAAGGATACAGGCGAGCTGTCCAAGCGACGCGAAGAAGCCGAGACTTGCAGGCCTCTAGTTGAAGAGGATGACAATCTTTGTCCACCAAAGGCAAGCAGTCAAAGTCCCAACAATGACGAGTTTCAGGACGTCCTGGGAGGCAGAGTGTCCCGTTGCGTCGACAAGTAGGAAAGGATAACATCAGACCGTTGGGTATTGGACACGGTAAAACTAGGCCACTCTTTGCAGTTCAAGAAGGTACCATCTCATATTCCACCTGTGTATTCGGCACAGCCCCATCTTCACATATTACAACAGGAAGTGGTGCTTATGTTGCAAAAGGAGGCTATAGAATTTGTTCCGGTGGCCGAGAGGTCTGTGAGTTTACTCCCGTTATTTCATGCTCAAAAAACCCAACGGCAAGTGGCAACCGATTCTGGACCTTCGAGCTCTCAACAAGACTCTGCAACGCCTGAAGTTCAAAATGCTTACACTTCAGGAGGTTATCCAGTCTATACAGCCGGGGGACTTTCTGGCGTCGTTAGACCTGCAAGACACATATTTCCACATACCCATGCGTCAACAACAGAGTTTCTAAGGTTCGTAGTCTGTCAGTCATTACCAATTCAAAGTGCTTCCATTCGGACTAAAATCATCTCCCAGGACGTTCACAAAATGCTTGGCGCCAGTGGCAGCTTGGCTGCGAAAGAAAGGTCATCATGTTTAACCTTATCTGGACGATTGGCTGGTAAGGGGCTCGTCGCCGGGAGTGGCGCAAGCAAGCCTAGAAGCCACCATGCAACTTCTGCAGCGGTTAGGCTCTGCAGTCAACTTCGAAGTCCTGCTTAGCTCCCTCAAGGAGCTTGGTATTTTTGGGCGCGGAATTCCAAACTCATTCAGGGCTAGTGATGCAGTCCTTGGAAAGAGTTCAAAAACTTAAACAAAAAGCGAAGGAGTGGGAAGCTGGCACCAGAGTGTCAGTCAGGAAATGCACATCACTGCTAGGGGCCATGGCGCCGTGTATCCGTTGGTGAACTGTCGTCTCTTCATGAGACCAATACAAGAATTTCTGGCAGACCGATGGTCTCAAAGTCGTGGATTGTGGTCCGACAAGTTGAACATCAATGACCTCCTACAAGCGCTTCAGTGGTGGCAGCTCTCAGACAATCTGGCGAGAGGGATGCCCCTGTAGGAACGGGATTTTCAGTTGACTGTGGTAACTGATGCATCGCAGACAGGATGGGGAGCCCATCTGGGATCCCTGCAGGTTCAGGGCCAATGGTCCCAGAAGAGTCGACGCTTCACATCAACATGCTGGAGTTAAGAGCGGTACGTTGGGCTCTGAAATAATTTTTACCACGCATACGGGGATCAGTCCTAAGAATATTAATGGACAATACAACAACAATGTTCTACCTCAGGAAGCAAGGGGCACTCGTTCCAGAACGCTCTTGAGCAAAGCTCAGGAGATAGGGCGTTGGTCCCTCCAGCAGGAAATGAGCATAATGGCTTACCATCTGCCAGGGGTGAACAATGTTCAAGCAGACTCTCTCAGCAGAGGAATGAATCAACTGCACGAGTGGGAGTTGAATGATCAACAACTGGCAAACACCGTCAAGAAGTGGGGTCATCCTTCTCTGGACCTTTGCGCAACCCGAGAGAACAAGTGCAAACATTACGCCAGCAGATGGCCACAAAAATACCCATGTCATATGATTCTAGTCGTTCCTTACTGGGCGAGACAGTCGTGGGTTTCGGACCTTCTCCAGCTGTCGATAACGGAGCCGGTGAGGTTCCAGAAGATTCCGGACCTTCTATCTCAAGACAAGGGAGCAGTTTGGTATCACGACCCGGGCGCCCTCAGCCTGGCTCCTGACTTCTCTGAGTTTGGGGCCCTGAACATTTCCTCGGATTGCTGCCGAATTTTAGAGGGAGCACGGGCTCCGTCCACAAATACTTCATACGCATGCAAGTGGAAAATATTCTGCCTGTGGTGCAGGGACCAACTGGGGGTGGACCCCCTAAACATCGCGTCGGAGCAAGTTCTTCCATATTTGCTGCACTTAGCGGAAAGAGGGTTATTGTTCTCCTCCATAAAGGTTCATTTGGCAGCCATTTCAAGATTTACTCGTAAAAGACATTCAACTCCGTTGTTCGGGGGGGCGTGGCTAACCGCCATGTAAGCAAGATGCATTTCAGTGTGCTCTGTAAAACGTGTCTAGAATCCTGCTGAATCTCTACATTTCCCGTGCGACCAAGCAGCTGAGAGCCTCCACAGCAGCAGCTGGTCACGACCGGCATCGCCAGCCGAGGTTTCAGACTGCTGCGACCCTTCTCTGCGGCGGGGCACCGCGGAGAGAAAATGTCACCGGCCGCTCGTAATGCCGATGCCGTATAGAAGTCAGAGCCCAGACCCTTCGGGCCGTGATTGCAACACCCCGCAGGATCCGCAAGCATTGGGGCGATTCGTAGGAGGATCCGGAGCACAGGCGAGGGGACCGCGCCGGATCCTGGCAGCCGCGGGAGTGGAGCCCGAAGACATCAGATGTCTGGGTGATTTGTCTCCCCCGATCCCCCGTACGAAGACAGACCCTGGGGGCCAGGCTGAGAGCGTTGACCAGCCCTGCAAGCACGGCCCGCACCGCCAGCAGCGAGGCGTGAATGCAGGGAGAGGCGTCCTGCCACCGGCATACGCAAAATGGCTCTAAGGGGATCAGGCAGGACCACATAAAAGAGCCAGGGCATGGGACCGCCCAGAAGCACAGAAGAAGCAGAAGATGAGGAGTTGGTGGGTGAAGGGGACCCGGCGAGGCCAGATGCGTCCGCCGAGCCCTGGAGGAGTGTGCCCCCCACTCTCCTGGGCCACGCCAGTAAAAAGTAAAGCCGGGCCCCTGTTCGAGGCCCGGAACCACGCACCACGGACCCCGGCTGCTCGCCTCGCCCCACCCCCATTGGCAAAAACAACTTGGCTGAGACTGCTTGCACGAGTGACCCCATCAGACCAGCTGGGGGGCTGTACACCCTGTAGCAGCGGTGCATAGCCTGCATTGACCTGACACCATTGGGCATCCCCCCTGGATCGCCCCCTTACCCTCAGCACCTAAAGGGTGGGCCCCCATATAAACTGCAGAGCAAGCCCTGGTGCTTACTCCATCTGCACCTGGGGGGGGGGGGAGATCGCCTAGGGGCTGCACAACAACCCAGATACCACCAGTACAGTTGGGAGAGACACAAAACAGCGAGCGTGGCCACAGAACAGCCCCTTGCTAACTTACCCCCTTCTCTCTGCTACACGATCTGCCCTGGGAACCGGCAGGCCCTCAGTCCGCAGGGGAATGTCCCCGAAAGGCGCGAGAGGCAAGCAGAGGCAGACCACAATGGACACCTACACAGCCGGAGGAGCGGTGGGACCAGACATCAGCCCCACTGGCCTCACGACAACGCGGACCAAACCCCCTGAAACACCAGCGGAACCAGCTAACTCGCAGCTGTTAGAAGCCATCAAAACTCTTCAGATGACTATGGAAAGTAAAATTGACGCTGTGGCAATCGATTTGAACTTGAGACAAGATGTCCGTTCCATAGCGGGCCGTACAGAGGCACTTGAGACCCAGGTCAGAGAGAACACCGAGACCAAAACCCACCTTCTGAAGGATGTTGACGCATTGGCACAAAAGGTGAAAAACCTAGACAGGGCTGATGAGGCCGAGGGGCGGGCACGACGGAATAACATCAGAATTATTGGTCTGCCGGAGGGCATTTAAGGAAACCATCCCACAAACTATATAGAAAACCTCCTACTGCAGGAAATCGGGGCTGGGAAATTAACACAAGGCTTCACCATCGAAAGAGCGCACCGCTCGCTCACCAAAAGACCGCCCCCTGTGACGCCACCCAGGCCAGTAATTGCAAAGGTGCTCAACTACAGGGACAGGGAGACAATCTTGGCCTTCTCAAGGTTGGGTGGCTGTATACAAAGACGCAGCGAAGATAGCCATATACCCTGACTACACTTTTCTGGTCTAAATAAGAAGTGCCCAATTCATCCACACAAAAGCAAGACTGAAAAAAGCGGGCCTGCGCTATATGCTCCTATATCCAGCTAGACTGAAAGTGCTGCATAACAACAAGGCGCATCTGTTTGACACCCCTGCAGAAGTCACAGAATGGATGGACGGGAAGCAGCTCCCAAACCTCTAAACTAGAGACCGCAAACCACGCCAATCGGCAACCTGAGAGACTATTCAAAAATCAAAATGAACACGCACACTCTGGAAGGAACAAAAAGGAAAACTTGACACACATCCACGAACAGCAAGTCAGATCCTAACAAGAGCCACACTGAACATGGACCGTAACCTACACGACAGCGGCCAACGCAATGTCTTCTGCCCCCAGAAGGAATTAAGGTACACTTAACCCGCCCGTAGGGCACCAAGAGTTCAAATGGAGTAGAAACGGGGTAGTCCGAACAGGGGAAACCCTGCTGGACTTATGTTACAGGGAAGTTTGAGGGGGGAGGGAACCAGGAAGTTGGTATTCAAGTTTCAGAACTTTACACAAGTAAACCAAGACTACCCAGAGCACTGGAAGCCACCAGAATCAAGAGAACACACGGGAGCGCCACCCACATAAGCTTGACCACGCAAAACCCATGGCTGACAAAATCGGAATCTTGACATGGAATGTCGAAGGAATGAATAGCTATGTCAAGCAGCGCCGAATCCATGCATTCATAAAGCATAGCAAGGTCGGAATTCCCCTCCTGCAGGAAACTCGCCTGAATGCACAAAAGCTAGCTGCACTCGCCAAAATTTGGAGAGGGACACTGATAGGATCCAGATATTCCACTTATGCAAGAGGAGTCCTGATCTGGATAGCCCCTTCCATCTCCACAAAACTGATGCACTCAAAAACAGATGACGAAGGCAGAATGGCCCTGATGCACGGCAACATTGAGGGACAGGAACTCTGTCTGGTTAGTACCTATGCACCCAACCACAACGCCACAGTCGTATTCTGCTCCCTATATAAACGACTGAACCCATTCAGGGACTGCACCTTGATATGGGGGAGACCACAACTGCACCCTAAATCCCCTCAGACGGATCAGATTAAAAGCGCGCCCGCCCGGCCCCACCTGCCAAAATTACTGAACGCACTAACACAACAATACGCGCTCATAGATTTGTGGAGAGAACACCACCCAGAGAAACGAGAGTATTCCTACTACTCGGCCCCACACGCTGTCTATACTAGAATAGATTACATCCATGTAAGCAAGGAACTGGCCATATTCGGCGACACACAATACCTTGCTAGAGTGTTGTCTGACCACTCCCCATTGATGACCACGTGGACAGTGTTTGCACCCAGACCTCCAGCGCCCATCTGGAGGTTCAGATCCGAAGCCCTGCTAGACGAGACCTTCTCCGAACAGATTTAAAAAAGCACTCTAGACTACTGGCAAATATGAAAAGTGTGCAACACATTAGTACGTCATGGGAGGCGTATAAAGTGGTCATGAGGGGTGAGATGATCGCAGCTATAGGAGGAGCCCAGAAGTCCATACTCGCCTCACTAACACACAACGAAGATGAGCTAAAGGAACTAGAAGCCAAGGCCTCCGAAGACCCCACCACATTCGAAGAATAATGGAGCTTAAACAAGCCTGCCTGGGGCACTGGGAAAAACTAGGGAAACCTAGTTTCACAAAACACATTGAACGAAGTCATGCCCTTGGGGACAAGCCGGGTAAGCTCCTTGCTTGGCTTTACAAGAGGGAAGCCCCCAGAACGCCCATTTGCCAAGTCCGTAACCCGGACGGCACATTGACACACACGCAGGCTGAAATAAACTTAGCGTTCACCAGGTTTTACCAAGCTCTGTACACCGAACCCCCGTCACCCACAGACACGGACATAGAGGATGTCTTAGACATCATTAAGCTACCCAAACTAGATGCGCAATTAGCTGAGGCCCTAGATGAGCCCATCACCCCAGAGGAGGTTATGGCCACCATTAAATCCCTACCATCCGGCAAGGCCCCAGGAACAGACTGGCTCCCAGGGGAGTTCTATAAAACGTGTGAGGAAATGCTGGCCCCACTCCTGGCCCAAGTGTTCAATGAAGCATATGAAATAGGCACCCTCCCAGACACCATGAGGGAAGCTGTAATTATCCCCTTACTGAAACCGGGCAAGGACAGTGGAGAGTGCGGCTCTTACAGGCCCCTATCTATGCTCAACGCGGATAACAAGATCCTGACAGCACTGTTAGCGAGGAGGCTGCGTAAAGCGGCCCCACTGCTAATCCACTAAGACCAGACAGGGTATGTACCTGGGCAAACCATCACAGAAAACCTATGTAAACTACACCATGTCGTATATAGCACCAATAGCATGCCCGGAAAATGCGCAGTGGCATCCCTAGAGGCCACCAAGGCATTTGATTCAGTCCGATGGAAGTGGCTACATGCCACCATGGCCAAGATGGGAATAGGATCGGCCTTCCTAAAGTGGACCAAACTCGTATACACTGATCCCACGGCCAGGGTGCGCACTAACAATACATATTCGGAAAATGGGGCCTCTATAGGGCCACGCGACAGGGGTGTCCGCTCTCCCCTATGCTATATATTATAGCAATAGAACCTGTAGCAGCATATCTAAGGCAGGAATATGGGGGCGGAGCATCGAGATAGACGGAGTGACCCACTTGGTCTCTATGTACGCAGACGACACACTCCTCTACTTGAACAACCCAGAACATATATTACCAAACATACTGGGGACATTGGATGGGTTTCACAGATACACGGGGATACAAATTAACCACGACAAGTCCTGCCTTTTCCCCCTTGCATCATTAAGCGAAGCCAGCGAAGAAAGTCTCCCAGTCATGGCCTTCAGATGGGAGACCACCTCCTTCAAATATCTAGGGATAACCATTCATCGAGACCCCAAGGCTGAGCACTCCCTCAACACAGTGAGAGCCAAAGACAACCTAGAAAAGTCAATGGACTTCTGGGGTAGACTCCCGCTCAGTCGCAGGAAGAGCTGGGCTTCTTAAGATGGTGGCGTTGCCCCGCCTCCTACACTTCTTCACCAACGTTCCAAGTCATGAAGACAACCAATTCATATTCACCTCAGATACCGATTGCTACAATCATGACCAACAGTCCAGGGGGCCTGAAAGAGATGAGAAACACGTGGGAACCCTGCAGGGTTGCCACCTTTGGTGACCTTGTGAACGATCAGGGCATTCTAGCGTTCACAGAGCTACATGAGACCACAGGATTACCAGTGGGGCAGTTCCTACTCCACGGAGCGGTGACGAGGAAGCTCGCAAACAGATGGCCCGAGGTAGAGAACCTCGACACTGGACATGATGGCATCAAAAACATGTTAAACGCTGCAGAGGGCGGACACAAAACCTCGAGACTCTACGAATCACTGTTAGAAAGCGCAACCAAGCAAGACATCAAGTGCAAAACGAAATGTGAACAGGAGCTGGGCCTGCAATTTGAGGATAAGAAATGGGAATCAATAAGTCACTATCATAAAAGTGTCCAGAAACGCCCGACTGCAGCTTATACAGTTCTATATCAACAGAGCGTACTTCACACCTGAAGTTATTTCCAAATTCAAAGGAGCAAGAACAATAGAATGCCCCAAATGCAACTAACCCCGCGTGGGGATGACCCACATGTTCTGGGAATGCCAGACCATACAATCCTTCTAGTCGCAGATTGCAGTGAAGGTTGCCGACACATATCACTTTGGACGTACAGTCACCTAGATCGTGCATTCTGGGCAGATACAAAAAAGCAAAGAAAAAAACAAACCCTTGAACAGGCTGAAAGACCTGATGTACATTTTAGCAAAGAGACGCATCGCTATGCGGTGGAAATCTCACGAAGCCCCCAGCGTAACATTGTGGTGAGAGGACCTCCGTAAGTGGACAGCAGCAGAAACGGGTGCATGGGAAAACACGCAAAGAGAACAGACTGGGCATCAGTGAGGACCTGCATCAATGGATGGCGCTCACGGTGTCACCATTTCATCCAACAGAATTAGCTTCCGCCTCCGACGATACCGGCAGCCCATGAGGGCCACCCATAACGTGAGGAATTGATGAACAATTGTGGTCTTGGGAAAGTTGGGTGGGGAGGTGGAGGGGGGATACTCAAGATTTTTAAATGGTGCAGTAATGATGATTATTGTATTGTTATAAAACCAATAAAAATATATTTCTTTAAAACTGTTGTTCAGCGATCGACTGGTTAAACATTTCCTGAGAGGCTTGTTTCGGACCTTTCCTCCGGCCAAAAAGTTACCTCCTAGTTGGAGTCTCAATCTGGTTCTGGCAGGACTAATGAAGGCTCCTTTTGAGCCTATGTCGTCGTCATCCTGAAAATATTTGTCGTGGAAAATGGCTTTTTTAGTAGCTATTACTTCAGAAAGAAGACTGTCGGAGCTGCAAGCATTGGTGATTGATCCCCCATACTTGCGTTTTCTCAAGGACAAGGTGGTACTGGCAACCAACCCTCATTTCATACCAAAAGTTCCAACTACATTCCACAAGCATTCTTCAATTGTGCTGCCAACATTCTTCGCAGCGGCCTCTTTCACAGAAAAAGCCCTCCATACGTTAGATGCCAAGAGCTTTGAAGTTGTATCTGTCATACTCCAGTCTTAAGGCGTGGCGTACGAGACAACTGTTTGTGGCTTATGGGCCTTCGTTAAAGGGAAAACCGATGTCCAAACAAGGGCTAGCCTGCTGGGTGTCGTCGACTATTGCCTTCTGCCACTCTAAAGCAGGGAAGCCTCTGGAAAGACGTCTAAAGGCTCACTCAACAAGATCCACCTCGTCCTCGGCAGCATTGTGGTCCGGAATCCCGGTGGTGGACATCTGTCAAGCGGCATCCTGGTTGGTGCCACATACATTTACTCGGCATTATTGCTTATAGCAACAGAATGCAGCGGATGTGCAGATGGGGCGAGCAGTCCCGTGACACATGTTTCAGTAAGGTAAGCCCCACAAAGCGGTGTATCCTCCTGTCAATGTACCATGATTTGGGTTACTGTCAATGTACCATGATTGGGGTTTTGTATTGCTAACTGCATGTGCGGCTCTTGTAATATTGGTTTGCATTTCACACCTCCAGATTAGGAGTACTTCTATATAATCTATTCTAAGCATGTGAATCCATGAAAGATCCAATGCTGGAGAAGGGAGTAGTTTCTTACCTGTAACTCCATTTCTCCAGTGTTGGTATCTTTCATGGATTCACATGCTCAGAATAGTCCCCGTCGTCAGGCTGGGAACCCTCGGTATACGCAAGACATTTTCCATTGGAAAAAATTTGCCACTTCTGTGTCCTATCTGTTGTTTTGGGGCGCTTACGCACGACCCAATAGGACGTACAGTATAAATAGCCCCGCCCCCGTGGCTCCCTTCAGATTTTAATTCCCAAAGTAGTAGGGGCATTTTGCATTCCATGAAAGATACCAACTTGTTGCCTGTGTTGATCAGACTGATGGGTCTATAGCTACCCATTGTGGTTGGTGGTTTATCCTTTTTCAACACTGATATTGATGCATGGCATCCAGAGCTTGGCAAAAGACTTTTGTTTGGTAAGAATTAAACATGTCAGCAAGGAGGTCATTATCTCAATCAGATATTATCCTGTAGAACTCTGCAGGGAGGCCATCGGGGCCTGTGCATTACGCAGTGTTTAATCGAAAAGCTGCTCTCGTTTGTCACCTCTGCCTCCAGTTCGCCCTTCTCAATTTCTGTCAGTGCAGGAATCTGTACATCTCTGAAAAAATCAGAACCTTTTTGTCATATATATTTGCTTAGAAACTGGTATTAAGCAGGTAATTAAAAAAATTTATAATTATAGCAGAGTGTAATAGCTATTACATTCCTGATTAATCAATGACTGGTCATCCTTTAACTTTCCTGAAGCATCTCCTATTGAGCAAATCATCCCTTAAGTTTGTTGCCTGCTCAAATGGTGTGCAAGTAAAATAAATGCATCTCGTTCTGAATAGGGCTTTTCAGCCTTTTCTGATATTAACTGGTTATATTCTTATTTGTGTTGCACAGGCTTACTTTTCTTGTCATTGGGATTATTCATTATTTCTTTTTCCATATTTTTGACAACCACTTGAAGTGTTTTTATTTCCTGTTCCTTGGATTTCCCCTTTACTCCCAAGTCTCCATAGGGCTCTGTTTCTATAAAGAATTCTGCGTCTTTATTACATTTTCTCAACCATCTCCTCATCTAATAAGGATGTGTTATTTTTCCAAATGTTTTCTTGATGACCTAATCAAGTGAAATTCTGAGTGATACAAGAGCGTGATCTGGTATGTGGATGCCCCTTGTTTCTCCCGAGAGGGAAGTCCCGGTCTCTTACCCAGCTATTGGTATCATATATTTGAGAGTACCTAGCATGGGCCCTGGAGTGAAAGCTATATCATTTTACCATTGGATGCTCTAATCTCCTTAAATCAATTTGTTTGAAGTCATCCAATGCTTAATACCTGATGATGGGTTCCCATCAAACACATCAATCTATTCTTGTCCAAATGTGGGTCTAACTTCTCATTGAAGTCACCTGTCCCCCTTCTTAGAATATTATCCTGCCTCATGGTCTAAAGCGCTTGTGCCACCCCCCTAAAAAGGAACCATTTCCCCCTTCTGGGAGTTTATATGTTAAAAACATTAATCTCAGAGTCTTGCATTCTAATCTTAGTAGAGACCATCCAGCCTTCTTTATCCTTGATGTAGAGATTACAGATTATGGTAATATTTTATGGAATAGGGTGTGTACCCCCTTGGAACTAGGTGTATGCACAACCAAAAATCTGGCCCACCTATCTTTTACCCAACATATCTGTCGCCGCCTCTGTTAGGAGTTTCCTGTAAGAATGTCTGCATCTGAACTTTCTAAGTGAGATGGGACTTCCTTTTTCTTTAGTCATTAATGCCATTGACATGCCAAAATAATATTTTTAACGTTTTCATTTGTTTAGACATATTCACGTGAGGCAAATGTCCATTGATATCAAATACGCTATGCAAAGACGGGGGGTGGGTTAAAACAAGCAGGGGCAGATATGACTATTAACAAAAACAAAAGGAAACTTTAAAAAAAGAACTAAAAAACCTCTTGCTATCCTGGCCAAGCGATGCTGTAGCTCAGTATTTGCACCTCCTTACAGCCAGTATCCCCTCTCCCCAATCCATGGTCCTACCTATGGCATAAACCACATACAGTATAAGTACAGCAAGCAACAATTACAATTTGTTTCCCAAGATAATCATGTTGGGTGACTCGCCCAAGTCCACCAATGACCCCCTCTAAGCTCCACCCAGCCTCTTTATGAAAGGGGTCCATGACCAATGATGTAGTTGATGGTGTGCCCTGGTTCCCGCTACAAATTGCATACCTGATGGCATGTGGGACCCCAAACCCTTGATATCAGCTTTGCAAGGGTCCCCGAAGATTCAATTCCAACAGCTAGTATATGTTGAAACCCACTGCATCGAGCAGGCCCCCACTCCAGCCTACGGACCAACTGCTTCAGCACCCTTGCACAATGCACTCCCCACCTGCTTCCTGGCCACTGCAAGTGCTGGGCCACCCCACCAGGGATGAAAAAAGAAATATACGTATAGGCCATCACCAATAAACCTTGACCCATGGATACCAGTAAAAAAAAATAGCTAATTAAAGGTAATGTATACAGATGGAGATCCTCAGCATATCACTGGTGTGTTGGACCCTGGATGCAGATCTCTCAACCATCCAGTGGCCTTTTCTGTGGTTTCTGTAGTATTTGCTCCACCAGGAAAAAAATGTCTTCAAGATTGCTGACTTCGCCCATATAGTTGTAATATTCTTATGAATAGCTTTGGCCTAATTAAATACCTTCTGCTTCTCCACAATTTCCTTGAGGGGCAAGTCTGGTAACACAGAAAAAGGTTTGCAAATGCAGACTTTCCTTTTTCTCTTACCGCTTTCAGCATCTTTTCCTTATTACTAATTTTGGTGAGGGTCTTTATTTGGTGGGGGTTGCCCAATTAGTCTTCCCAGCTCTGAAAGCGAAATCCCGTTGGAAGGGGGCAATGATACCAGCACCCATATACACCTCTGAGAGAACTTTTATTACAAAGGTATCAGTGTTTTTATTAGGCTCCCACTCTTCCAGTGCCACTAGTTGTTGATTGTAACTTCTGCTCTTTAGTTCTAGGTCAACATTTTAATGCCTGGAAAGCTCTGCTTTAATTGTATGCTCTGAAACTTCCAGAAATATCAATTGCTGGGCCACTATTATACTTTTCTACTTTGGTTATTCTATTTTCAAGTAGATTAACTTTCCCTGATAACTCGCAGGGTAGATGATCTCTCCCCCCACATCTTGGGCAACCTTCATCAGCAGGGAATGGATACCTTTAGATCCTGGTGCTTCCTCCTGCATTTCAGGGCCTTGTTCGGGCCTCTTTGGTATGAGATGTTCTGCACTTTCCATTTTCTTTTTGGCGTTGCTCATAGTTGTCTTCATAGGAAGATTGAGGTTATGTTAGTTTTATCCACAGGGCTGCATGAGCTTGAGGCTTAAGCTGTCTGGCCAACTGACATTCCAGAATCATCTGTGGTCATTTTTATGTTCCCAAAATGCACTTTCATTTTAGGCAAGTTTCCCAGAGACCCTCATTAGTGTTTTGTCCTCTTTCCCCATGTGGGTGTTTTGTGGTATAGCAGGATTGGCCGGGCTGTCCATCTTGAAATGATAACTTTCCATTTCTAAAATTTACATATTTACATAGTGATTCCAGGTTTTGACTATTTGCTTTGCTCAGTAAAGAGTGTAGCATTCGTATGACTGCCTTGTATACTGAAAGTGGCCATTGTAAACTAACATCTTCTAATTTTACCATTGTAGTACAATTCAATAATGTCCTTATTTTAATAGCTTCTTTTGCTAATAATACATGCAATTATGTCAAAATTCCAGTCCAAAGGTTTGAGCTCAGATTTGCAAAAAAACATTTTTGTTCTGTGCATCTTTGTCACATTATGCAATTTTAGACTCTGCAAACGTGTCGGAACCGAGAGCCTACCTGAGTCTTCCTCACTCCACCCCCCCCCCCCGTCCCATATGGACAATGCACCTCAGCATTCATGCACGACACACAATAACAATGTGACACTCCAAATGACAGGCTTGTCCCCACCTGGAGGGTGGCGGGGGGTTTGGGGGTAATCGGGCTGGGAGAAATGGCACTGACACTGTTATGGGGCCAGTCTACAGGTCCTGTTGGGATGTGCGTAAACACGGCACAACCTTACAGGGTTTTCCTGGCTTGTGCCCTGTGATGAAGGCAGCAGAGGACACGGCTGCAGAGCCTGCACAGCACAGGCCCAGATTCCCACATGACTTCGGTGGAGCGAGGTAGGAATCCAGCATTGCACCATTGGGTGACACCGACAGGCCCGAAGAGGCGGTGAACAGCTACTACAGGAGCAGCAACTAGGCAGGCGAAAGCAGGGGAGAGGAGCGAGAGAGGCGGTAGCACATGGAGCGTGCCCCTGCTGATCGTTGCAGCAGCAGAGTACGAGGTGCCACAAAGAACCGGAGCTGCATCCCAGAGAGGAAGGAGCGGCGCTCCGGTGACAAACGCCAGTGCATCCACCAAAAAAAAAAAAGGTAACCCACCGAGGATTTTTAGGTTCAATTTAGGCCTACAAGTAGGCAATAGTAATGGAACAACATTCCCCTATGGAGTATTTGGTTGTCTGTGCCCTGAATGTGGCAAGTTGGGTGGCCCAAGAAGGGGGTGGGGGCTTAGTCCTTATGGAGCTTCCTAATCCCTCGGGCAGTGTTTAGCATGGGTTAGTAAGGTCAGATCAGAAAGTGGAAGGACGACCACCAAGAGACCAGAGGAGTTTGGAGGCGGTGGGTGAGAGCCTTTCTGGGGAGTGATTGTGTGAGAGGAGAGTGAGGTAGCAGTAGAGGTGGTAGTTGTGGGGAGGTGGTGGTAGAGGGGAGATATAGTAGATGGGGGTGGTAGGAGATCGTCATGGTAGTGATTGGAGGAGTTGAGAAAAGTGGAAAGTAAGAGAAGGAAGATTGACATCAGTTTAGAGGTAGAATGGCAGAGTGAGATTGGAGGGACAAATACTTAAAAGGAAGGGGCAGCCAAAGGGCAAGGGGAGATTGTGGGTGACTGGCAGGCGATTCCAACAGGCAGAGTGCAATGCACCATATCCGAATTCCCTCCTAGAACACTAGGCAGGGAGAGGAGATGGAGAGCTAGAAGGCCCTAGAGAAGTTAGTTGGCAACGACTTCGCAAATCCACCACAACCTTTAAACTAAGTAACAGACAGGGGTTACTGAGCAGTAGCACTAACCAACACTGGGAACGCTGGGGCTAGGGTTGGTGGTCATCCCCGAGAGACGAGAGAATTAACAAAACCCCATTTGGAAATTGATGCAGAAAGGGCACTTAAAGGGTCAAACATCAGTTTGTCAGGTGACGCCCCGTCACACTGCTGCTCTCATCCTAATTTGAACCATTTAAAAAAACACACCAGCTTCAAGTCTTTTTTCCTATGGACACGCTATTGTCGTCAATGGCTGAGGTGGCACTAGAAAACATGTGCACTTGACAATGTGAGTCTCTCACACACTGAATGAGACTGAGATTGTGACCAAGCATAGAGGGAGGTACAGTTATTATAAATATATTCTGCATAACTGGATTTTAAAATCTGATTTTCTGAACAAAACCATATTATATGAATTTGGATACAAATAACCTGGCTTGTATTTTTCCAGCACATCCATGCTTCCATGTTTGTGATAACAATTGTTCATCTTGCCTTGGTTTTTGTAGAATGAGCATAGCCCCTGTGGGTCAAGCTACTTGTAGACTGATGGCAGCAATACATTGATCGATCTTCCTGTAAACCGGATGTATGCTACCTCCAGTGCTCAATGTTTTCAACTAAGACTGCCATGATCTCTCACCATTGACCATGCTGGCTAGGGCTGATGGGAGTCGTAGTCCAAAACATCTGGAGAGCCAAAGGATTCACCCTTGTCTTGGAAATGGATGTCTGGTATCTCTAATGCATTTGGTTAAAAGCCCCAGCTGGTGCCTGGAAAAACTGCTGAACTTGAAAAAGGCAAGGAGGAACAGATTTAATTCCCTGTGCAGGTTTTACTCCTTGAGCTGCTTGTCCTCGTGATGGCATCCTATCAAGTCCTGGTAGGTGAAAAGATTGGGTCGAGGCGGGTAAGTAATTAAAGCATAAGCTTTATTTTATAGCAGGCCCGCAGGGAGCACACATCAATCCGTGGCTCCGCCAACCGTCACTCGCGTCTCGCCTCGTGCCCGCAATAGAATCTAGGTGAGTCATGATGCGGAACAGCGAGTGACGGCAAGCGCGAGCCCTGTTATTAAACAACATCTCTACATATCTCCCCTCCTTAAAACAAGTAACATAATAACAAAACCATTTGTGAAAAACACTCTAATTAATATTCCCAACAAAAAATATTAAACGGCAAGATCTAAAATATTTAGTTGCAATGCAACTAGAAAACAAAAGTATTTGATACAATGCTAAAAACTCTATAATGATAATACATGGATTAAAATAAATTCCAAGAATATCAAATACAAGATATAGTTCAACCAAGATATTCTCTCATCCAACCTGGTTTTCTAACCATTCTTCCTTTTGAAGTAACACTCTCACTTCCCTCACTCATCAGCTCCAGATCATAACCAACTTTATCTTTTGACTCTTCATACATCCCACTCTGACCCCCGAGTTCTTCATTCATTCTGCTCTGGCAATCTACGTCATTATCCTCAGGTTGATATATCATTAGCTTTTGCTAGTCTTCCCTTTGACCAAACTTCACCTCCTTCTAGAATAACAACACCATTTCTTACAGCAGAAATAATTTTAGGTCCTATAAATTTGCTTTCAGTACATTTTTCCACAACCCTAGGATTTTTAATGTATACCTCTTCACCTACATACCATTCACGCTCCTTTACTTTCTTCCTGTCATCAAAATGTTCTTTGTTCCTTCCTTGACCTTCCCTTATTAACTTCATAATCTCTTCTCTATCAATCACAACCGACCTTGCCAAACCAAGCCAACCTGGACATAACTTAGTCCCTGGTTCTCTCCCTTTGAGAGAAACAAAAGGTGCAACCCCAGTAATAGAGTGTGGAGTGGTTACATAGCTCCACGTCACATGCTTTAACACCTCTCTCCATGGTTGTCCCTTGTTCAAAGCTAATTGAATACCGGCCTTGAGGTACCTATTTACTCTCTCAACCAGTCCATTAGCTCTGGGATGGTATAACGCAGTTCTTGTGTGTGTAATACCATAACTAGATAGAAAACTTTTCATTTTCACTGAAACAAATTGCACACCATTGTCCGTTACCAGTTCAGACGGAACACCTTCTCTCATAAAGATATTTTCCAAAAATGTGATTAACTCATTTGCTGTCACATCTCTCACTGACTCCCATTCTATCCATTTAGAATGGAAATCTACCAATACTAGCAAGTACTTACCACTCTCTCCCAAACCTGCAATGGGGCCCATAATATCAACAGCCAGTTTCACCCAGGGCTGACTAGGAACAGTATTGGGGATCATGGGAGTTTCACGAACCACTTTACTCTTATCACAGGATTGACACATTGCACAATGTTTTACCTTCATTTCTGCCATTTTGTCCAAACCTGGCCACCAATAGCTTTGCCTCAACTTCCTCTTCATTGCTCCCTCTCCCGGATGACCTTGGTGAGCCAAGTCTATCAATAACTTCCTAATACCTTCTGGTGGTATACAATGTTTACCCCTCCACAACTTATCATCCATCCAATACAACTCATCTTTAATGTCCCACCATATGTGGAAGTTTCTGTCTAACTTTTTTTTTTCTGGCCATCCTTCCATAGTCCATGTCTTCACCATTTCCAAGTTTTCATCTTTCTGCCCTTCTCGCAACCAAACATCCCGCGTAACCGCCTGCTCAACCTCAGCTACAACTGCCTCATCCAATATCTCCTCTTTCATACCCTTCTCAATCTCTCTTTCTTCTTTCCCTGGTAACCTAGACAAATAGTCCGCTACGACGTTCTTCTTTCCGGGCAAGAAACTCACTTCAAAATTAAACAATTGCAGTCCCAATCCCCATCTGTTAATCCTGGGCGAGCCCATCGCCCATCTTGCACTCTCAAAAAGCTGGACCATAGGCTTGTGGTCAGACCTCACTACAAACTTTCTACCACACAAGAAAAATTTAAAATGGTGAACCGCCCAGAACATAGCCAGCGTTTCTCTTTCAATAACTGAATATTTTGTTTCAGCCCCTCTCAGTGGCCGTGAGGCAAATGCAATCACTCTCTCCTCATTATCCTTGTTAAACTGTAAAAGGGTTGCACCCAATCCTACACCACTAGCGTCCACAACCAACACACACTTGTCATGGACCACAAACCTCCCAATTGACGGTGCATTCACTATTGCCTCTTTAATGTCTTTAAATGCCTTTTCACACTCTTTGCACCACAAAAATCTTGCCCCCTTGCCCAGGAGTAACCTCAATGGCGTAGATAAGCTTGCGAAGTTCTCAACAAATTTGTGATAATACTCAGCAAGACCAAGGAACGATCTCACCTGCTCCTTATTCTCGGGTCTAGGCGCATTCCTGATTGACTCTACCAAACTTTTTCTAGGTCTCACACCACCACTGTCTACTACATGTCCCAAGAACTCCACACTCTTCACTTTTATCTTACATTTACTCCTCTTTACTGTCAACCCTGCTTCATCCAGTCTCTCCAATACCCTCGCAAAAATCACATCATGTTCATCCTCCGAGCCAGCATAGACAAGAATGTCATCCTGAAAAACCACTACATTTTGTACACCCTCTAACACAGTTTCCATTACTCTCTGGAAAACAGCGGCTGCAGACGCCAGCCCAAAAGGCATTCTGCAATATTTAAATGTACCCAAGGGAGTCACAAATGCCGTTAAAATTTGACTTTCCTTCAGCAAAGGTACCTGATGATACGCTTGTGACAAATCTACCACAGAAAACACCGTTGCACCCTCAAGCGTGGACAGTTTTTCTCCAATATTTGGAAGAGGGTGTTTATCAACCAAAATATACTACTTGAGAAAGCGGCGATTTTACTCTTACACTCATTCCGGATCTACACTCGGCACTGCGAGCCGCTCCTCGACTCTTGCCGACTCCACTGCTGCCCAACGCTTCCTGGAGGAGGCGGGGCCCGCACGACACGTGCCCTGATCACGTGATTCCGGGCCGATAGAAAAGACACAGGCTGCCTCCCGCCCTGTGCGATACTACTTGAGAAAGCGGCGATTTTACTCTTACACTCATTCCGGATCTACACTCGGCACTGCGAGCCGCTCCTCGACTCTTGCCGACTCCACTGCTGCCCAACGCTTCCTGGAGGAGGCGGGGCCCGCACGACACGTGCCCTGATCACGTGATTCCGGGCCGATAGAAAAGACACAGGCTACCACCCTTGCGGCGCTAAGCCCGGCAGGGGCAAAGGCCGACTACTGTTACGTGACTGTTGCGTGCTGAAAGTACGGACCACTCTGGAGCATCGTGTTTGCATATTGAACATTCAGGTGAGAAAACATAATAGTGCTCATTTCCCCTATAGAACCTAATCGTCACCATAAACCCTTAGTGCAGATCAAGGGCACTCACAGCACCATGGGTAAATCAAAGCCTGCTAAACCACGGTACGATTTACGCAAAGGGAAGACGGGGAAAATGGATAACCCAGCACCTGAAAGCCCTAAGAAAGATAAACAAACTGGAACAGATGGTGCAGCGGCTAAAGGCACAATTCCGGCTTTCTTTCTTAAAGATAATTCGAAAGCACGATCCTCCACTGATAACCTGACAGCTGATGATCATCCATCTCTCCTGCCCCCCAAAAACAATAATGAGGCTCTTGATTTAACAAATTATAACGATATTGATAATAATTCACTTCTTGATCTCTGTTTGTCTATCCAAAAATCAATGGCCTCTTTTAATCAGCCTTATACTTCTCAGAAGCCTACCCCAATAGTGGTAGAAGCTCAAATTCTGAATGAGGCTCACAATGACCAACGGAGTATGTCACCCTCAAGTAGCCCTAAACAAACAGGTAATTCTACCTCAAATCTATCTGGAATACACCCTATACATCCCACTCCCACTGCACCTATGGTATCAACTACAGGACGTTTATCGGCTTCTCCAGACCTTTATATTGATATGGAAGACCCGGAACATTCTGACAGAGACTTGAGCAATGCTGTTGAAAGCTTAAATAATGCAGCAATTGCAGAACTTCAAGCCTCTATGGCCTCCGTTCAGTTTGCCTTAAAAATTTTGCTGAAGCTATGTGGGAGAATCCATAGTAATTCTTTAACCCAACTAGGAAACATCAACTGTACTGAAAGTGCGGACCAAATACCACTAAATGCGCCAATATCTAAGGGGGGTCGGGAGATCACGAATCAGCAAGAAGAGGCACACTTGGGGGAACTTCAGGAGATAGCAACTGAAGCACCTCTAACCAAAAAACAACGTCGACAACTAAGACGAGAGGCAGCAAAAAACGAAGCAGTCGAGATAGCCTCCCCCCTGCCAGCCACTATTGCTCCCGCTGCCCGATCCAAAAAAGCAAAAAAAAGGGGGCGAAAAACTAAGAAGCGTATGAATAAAGGAGCAGGAACCTTAACAAGCTGGATTATCCCAGATATACCTCAGGAAGCTACCAGTACGATTCTGGAAGAGCCACACCATGATATGACTGATAACTCAACTGATGATTCCTCTAATTGCTCTTCCTTATCTGGGAACGCAAGAAACGAGGAAGACGAACATCATGATCCCATAGAGACAACAGATAATGATGACTTTAATGCCAGTAAAATCTGTGTTATCAAAAATCTAAACCAGGAGAAAAGGGACAAGTGGCTCACAAGATCCGAACTTTTGATAAAACTACATCTGATCCCCCAATTGCGTGTTATACGCTCGGAAGATTTTTCCTTTGTGGAACCACTTACCGTACGAAATCCTAATGTCACAGCCCTCCATTGCTGTGTTATGGCATCAGCCAAATTAATCCGCTCTCATAAAAAAAGCCTTATGCGAATTGGGATAGAGGTGGATGCCTGCAAAGAGAAGGAGGACCCTTGTCTCCCAAGTGGCGATCCTGCTCCACCTAAGGCTAATGGCTGCAAACCCGCCCAACCTTCGGGGAAGAAAGTTCAGATGGTGGATATTCAAAACACGTTGAAATGGCTGGCCGATTCATTACCAATGGTACTACAACAATCATGAGATTATTCCCTACTGAGCTGGAATACCCATGGCCATCAACATCTCACTGACAAGGGGTCTTTATCACTCATCAATGGCTACCCCATTATATTGCTGCAAGAAACTTGGCTAATACAGCCCACGGCCATGGATGGATACACAACTCATCATACCCTGGCCAAGAAAGGACAAAGGGGGCGCCCCTACGGGGGCTTAGCCATTGGTGTGTCAAACAAAATCAAAAGTAAAAGGATTTCAGTGGAGAGTAATTATATTTGTGCTGCAGTCTTGTCCCTCAGAATAAGAGAGGTCTGGGAAGAAACATTATTAATAAATATCTACAACCCCCCGGGGGCTACACATAGAGAGCATATACAAGATGTTCTAAATGACCTTCTCAGTAATTGGAGGTTATTAAATGATAAATATCTTGTTATTGCTGCAGGGGACTTAAACTGCCGAATAAACCATGGAGGGGGCATCACTAACAACCAGAACCTAGCCAGCAAAAGCTATTGGAAACAGACATACACCGATAACGAGGGAGAATGTTGGAGTAGTTTCTTCGAATGCTGGGATCTTGAAGTAATCAATGGCAGGACAAAGAATGATAGACCCGCAAAATTCACTTGGAAAAATGGAAGGAATGGAAGTACCCTCGACTATATCTTCACGAGTGCGGAAATTGCAAACATCATCGATGATATGGTTGTGAGGGAATGTATCTGGAGCGACCATGACCCTTTGATACTTAACTTAAGATCCCATATACCAACTGAGAGAATGGTAAATCTCGGCGAGCTGGTAGCCAACCACTCTTCAAATCGTATATCCTGGTCAGCACAAAATGTGATGAAGGCATCTATAGCTTCGGGAGATTGGGGACTTGAACAGTTTAAATTATTCTCACAGATGTCGCCCGAACAAATTGAAGGATGGGTTAGCAATTTCTCTGGCTTGCATGGTTCCTATAAAATACGGATGATGGCAGGAAAATTGCCGCAAGAGCTAATCTATGATCGTGCCATCAGAGATCAGAAGCGCAAGCTTAGAAGGGAAATCCGGGCTACAAGAAAGGACCTGTACGCTTTTAATGATAAAGCAGCTACAATAAGAAAGCTGAAAGCTGCTTACCAAAAATGGTTAAAAATACATAAAAGACACAGGAAATTGGAGAGATGGCAATCTACAGTTAAAACCCTATGTAGTAAGAACTCCCGCAAAATATGGTCCATTTTAGGAGATGTAAAAGGCAAGAAGATTACCAACATGGTGAACCCCATATGTAGTGATAAATGGATATCTCATCTGGAAAAACGAAATGCAGGGATTAGTAATAAGCTCGGCTCTCCCACCTCTCCTAATCCTCCCACCCCTCCTTTTAGTGTTACCATTAAAGACCTACAATGTAGAATTAAGGAATTAAATTCCTCACGAGCTCCAGGTCCTAATGGTCTATCGAATGTAGTGATGAGAAACAACTCATTGTTCTGGGCCAATCTGCTAAAAATTCTGTTCGACAAAATTATGTCTGATGGACGCATACCAACATCTTGGCAAGAGGCCATCATTATACCTGTCTTCAAAAAGGGTAGCAGGAATGACCCTGAGAATTACCGATTACTATCTATGCTTGACTGTACCGGGAAGATGTTTGCTGCTCTCATTCTTAATGAACTACAAAAATGGACTGAGGAGGCAGGCATCCTGGATCAATTTCAATGTGGTTTTAGGGCTGGCCACTCCACATCACATAATCTTTTTATCATGAATACCCTAAGTAATAAGGCATTAACACGCACTAATCCTCCACTATACGCACTTTATGTAGATTTTAGGGCCGCCTTTGACTCAGTTAATCGATCCCTCTTATGGGAAAAATTAAAGAATTTTGGCTGCCCCGCATCTTTATTATATTACCTTGAGCTGCTACATACCAATAACACCATACAAGTCAGGCTGGATAATCAGGGGACAGTGACTAAACCTATCTCCCTGAAACGAGGGGTAAAACAGGGATGTGTGACGGCCCCCATTTTATATAATCTATTTGTATCTGATGTGCCTAACTGCTTCTTGGGGATAAACAACTGCCCCCCTAAGATAGGTTCCCATCATTGTCCCATACTGGCTTATGCAGATGACCTGGTGATACTAGATCACACTTTCAGTGGAATACTCAGGTCAACTAATCAGCTATGGAAATACGCAGAATCCAACGAACTCACCATCAACCACAGCAAAACCAAATTAATGCTGTATACAGCAGGAAAGGTTGCTAGGCCTCGTATGATGGTGGGCCCAATCGAAATTGAATACACACTTTCATATAAATATCTAGGGGTAGAGTTCGATCACAAAGGAAACTACCATATGTGTATTCAGGAACGCAGATTAAAGGCTGCGCAACTTTCAGCATTAATCCATAGATTTACATATGAGCAATGTGGTTTCTCTATTTGGGCAGCCCGCCAGCTCTATCTGCAATGCCTGGTCCCTATGGTCATATATGGTTTAGAGTCTCTGATCACCATGGACCTCGGTTGGCTACAACTTGTGGAGGGGAACTTCTGGAGAAAAGTTCTCGGTCTCCCCCAATGCATTCCCATGGCTATGATTAGGCTAGAGCTGGGCATCCTTTCTCTTAAGGCTATGGTTTTGAGGAAAAGGTTGGAATTCTACATTAGGTTCAACAACAGACCTACAACCAACCTCCTCAAGACCATTAAAGAGGAGACTTCTGCGGGTAGACAGATAAAACTTGAAACCCAGATTAATACTCTGATCGAAGAAATCAGTTGGTCCCCGGAGTGGGGTAGGGAAAATGAACACCTGATTGTCAGCATGCGAAACCGCTTAAATCTATGGGACTGGCAGAGTAATTTCACACGTCTGGGACGTTTGAAAAGCTATGGCTTCATCATATTTATACTCTATACTTACATGAAGCCTCAGCTTTATTTAAATCTATGCCCGTCGGACCAACTGAGGCGTTTTATATTACTCTTACGCTTCAATTATTTACCAGTTCTGTCGGCTCGTGGGGCATCAATGGGCCTGACTACTGCAGCTAGGCACTGCAGAATATGTGAGTCTACATCTATGCCGGAGACGGCATGCCACGTACTAACAAAATGTAGTAGGCTAAAAACGAGACATAGGAAATATTTGATGGAATTTGTCCATGATAATGATCAAATCACACATCCAGATTTCTGGAACCAATGTATCAATTCCCTAAATCCTAAACTGCACTTAGCACTTTTCCAGGTGTGGCGCGAGGCCACTATATATCTGAAAGCAAGCACAAGGGTGGCCATCCATATGCATAAGGGGGTCTACCTCTAGCTAAATAGTCCTACAATATTTATCTAAAACTTTATCACGGATCTGATCTGTTTAAATGTTTCTTCTTTGCCTTGAACGAATGATTGATTTGTGATGAATTTTACAGTGTTTATAATTTTTTTTTACTGTATATCTGAATTTATTCTTATAACGTAAATGTTTAATGTAATTTATGTGTAAAGTTTTTTACATTCTGTATAAAACTGTATCACATTAATAAATAATTAAAATATTTCTATTTAGGTCCCTTAAGTCCACACAGAGCCTGATGTCACCATTGGACTTAGCTGCTACCACCACCGGTGAAAGCCACTCAGAGCTCTCCACTCTTTCAATGATACCACCCTGTAGCAGTTTTTGTAATTCTAGCTTTACCTTATCATACAAATTGTGTGGAATGGGTCTAACTTTGTGCACTTTGGGTACTGCACCTTTCTTTAGTACAATACTGTGTTCAAAGTCTTTCAATACCCCCAAATCCTCTGTAAACACCCTAGGATACTTCTTTTCCCAAACATCTTTCACTTCTGCCACCGTCACAGGACACTCTGCATTAGCTTGGATTCTTATACCCAACTTCCTTTGTTCTGCCCACCCTAACAAGGATGAACCTTCATGTGTAACATACACATCTGCATCGCAACTACGCCCTTTGTATTTAATGGACGCACAAAACTTTCCAAGAACCTTGATCTTAATGTTTCCATAAGCATACGGTTCAATATCATGTTCGCTAAGCTGTTCCACTTTCCCTTGTACACATCCTTCATACGTCTTCCTCGATATAAGGGTCCACGGCGAACAACTGTCAACTTTCATTGTTACCACTCTGCCCTGGACCAAAAAAACATCTGTAGGACCTCTCCCCTCAGGGTATAATTCGGCAATTTCCAAAACGTGCCTTCCCTGAAGTGGTGCACCACGACTTTCCTCTTGTTCCGGATTACTCATCTCCACACTGTTAACTTGTCCTGACTCCTTGCAAACCCTTGCAAAATGACCTCTCTTTTTACACTTTAAACAGTTAATGTTCTTGGCCGGACAGAAAACACTTGAGGCTATATGCCGATTACTGCCACATTTAAAACATTTGATTTCCTTGAAAAACGTTGGTTTCCTTGGAGTAGGACTTCTAACTGCAGCAACTTCACTCCCGTACTTGTCCGCCTTCATATTTGACATATATTTGGTAGTTTGTTCCATACTTCGTGCCAACTCTACCGCCGCCTCTAGTGGAAGATCTCTGGATAGCAACCTCTCCTGTATCCTTTCACTATTAGTACAACGTACTAATTGATCTCTTATTAATGAGTCAGCAAGGTTACCAAAATCACATGAATGACTGAGAGTTCTCAACGCAGCTATGAAATTCTCAACTGGTTCTTGCGGTTCCTGACCCCTTTTAAAGAACTTATGTCTCTCAAACGTGACATTTTTCCTGGGTTCAAAATGAGTTTCCAGTTTCTTTACTGCCGTGCCATAAGGGTCAGCCTCTCCTTGGCCCTCTTGAGCTGGTTCCGGTAACCCATCGTACACACTGCGCCCTTCCGCGCCCAAATTGTGTAGAAGGATGGCTTCCTTCCTTGCGGATGAAAATTTGTCTCCACCTATTGCGATGAGATAAGTATCAAATAGCCTTTTCCATTTGTCCCATCTTATATTGGCCGTGCCAGCCTCCGGAAGGAAAGGTGGAGGTGCTGTCATACTTGCCGCAGCCATAATGCTCCTGTTCTTTGAAATTGAACTTGAATCAGAAACAGTGCCCCAGTTTTAAAATGTACTCTTGTCAACAGTGGTCTTTTACCCAATTGTAAAAATAGTGCTCTCCAGCGTTTAATTCCAGTAATCAGATCCTACAGGAGTATCCTTTCTCCAAATACTCAGATCTGTCACACTCAAGCGTTCCTTGGAGCCAAAACACTGCCTTTGCCACAACAGCAAAAGATCACCACTCACTGTGCCCCAATATTAGCAGGATTCCGGTCAAAACGCTTGTTTTTTTTTTTTTTCTTGAGCGCTTACTAGCAGTAATACGGTAACTGAGATGTCCAGGAACAGCATTAAGAAAGGGCCGCACTCTGAGTGCCAAATCCTCCAATTCGATTTGCTCTGCTTCCAAACCCCTCCCTCCTGCCTTCCTCCTCACCTCTGCTCGTAATTGCCTGAAGGGAGGGGCGGGTCTGACACACAGCAGTGTGAAGAAATCCGAGTGGAGCTCCTCGCCAGGGAACTCTGGCCCCGTCAACCCAGACGAACCTCCCCGCAATCCTTATCAGAAGGAGGCAGGGTCGCGACGCGGCCACAGAGCACTACAAAGGAGCCACTAAAAAAACAAGAGCGGTGCCGCTGACATCCTTTCCCCCGCGGGCCTGCTCATCCCATCCTCGTCGCCATTTGAAAAGATTGGGTCGAGGCGGGTAAGTAATTAAAGCATAAGCTTTATTTTATAGCAGGCCCGCAGGGAGCACACATCAATCCGTGGCTCCGCCAACCGTCACTCGCGTCTCGCCTCGTGCCCGCAATAGAATCTAGGTGAGTCATGATGCGGAACAGCGAGTGACGGCAAGCGCGAGCCCTGTTATTAAACAACATCTCTACAGTAGGGCTTACCCGACAGATAGCCGATGGTGAAAATGCATGGGAAGAGCTTCCCTTGATGACCTCCACTCCTAATACATTGAAGGCCTACAGGAAGACTGTGCTGGCAGCCCACCACGCCTTCGCAATACCTCTTTACAATCAAATTTTTTTATTTGAAACTTAATGGTGGATTTGTTGCGCATCCAATTTCCCTCATAGGAGTCATTTACCAAATAAAAGGTCATTTATTGACCTTGGAAAGATGAAGTCTGCCTTGATGTCATTTTATCCTTCCAAACATGACATTTTCCCTTAACCTTCGGGGTTCAGAATAAATCACCACTACCTGTAAGCTTACACACAGATTGTTTTTGACCCATGTGTTATGAAGATGGTTTCATCTGGGTACTATCCACTATCTGGGTAGTGTCCCTAAATTATCCCTGTTTCCCTCTTGTGCAATCACTTCCAGATGACCACATAATCTAGGATGATGGAGATTATCAAAACAAAGTTCTACAGAAGGTGTTCCAATTCAGAATCTTGATTGCTCTTACAATACCACCCCCTTCCACTTGGAATCCTCGTCCAGAATCCTGGTTCTCCCCAACCCAAGGACAGCAGCCAGAATACTCTGCCTCAGCACAAGGGCATCCAGACAGGGCAATATCTTAGCCTGCTAAAAGAACAGCCATAGTGAGGGTGCGTGTATCAATCTCAACATACTTTGACCCTGCATGAAGCCTAAGCACTGCACTGCTGTTCTGCTCATGTGATCATATCCTGCCTTTCGCCTCTAATGAATGCATGCCTAGAGCAGGCTCATCCAGGTAGCTCTGTGGAAGGAGGCGTATGGTGTAAGTACCTTGTTTCTTTTTTTCTCCTTCCCTCTTCTTCCTTTAAACATTCCTGTTGATTTATTCCTCTCCAACTCAGTCACTGAGGCTACCAGTACAAGAAAACTGTAACCCCATTTTTACATCTTTTTTGTGTGGCACTACTACTATGTGTGTGTTTGTGTGTGTAAGATCTTTGTGGGCTCTCTTTGGAGCATAGGGCACTGTGTGGTTGGAGCTGGGTTAGGGTCCCCGTAATACACATCCTCTCATTATCTTATGTTGCAAGTGTCTCTGAGATCACTATGCAGGGTTAAAAATAAAAGGAATTTGAATGGTGCATGGCTCATAATAGGGGGATTGGTGTCGGGCACAGCCCAACTTTCTGTATATTTGTAGAAGTCTTGGAGCCGCTCATGAATCGACCACCGGAGCTTGGAGTACGAAGAACAAAATGTCACAGAAGGACATTTCTGCTGCAACAACCATTTTATTTATTTGGTTTTTATAATGTGCCTATACAGTGTTTTAAGGTACATCAATGTCAACTCCTGCAAGCTGAGCTGAAGCTAGATCCGCTTTCTACCAGGGGGAGGCCTACCACTGTGTCCCTTATTTGAGCTGCCGGGCAAAACGGGTTCCCAGTCCTGCAGCTCGTTGAACGTCCTAAATCTCATGGCTATAGTTGGGGAATCCTGTGTGCGGAATAACGTATAGCCTCTAGTGCTGTGCAGTTTGCTGGTTAACCTCGAGGGCTCTACTACTTCTGCCATGCGCCATGTCAAGGGGCTTTGCTGGAGCTGAAGTCCTTTTCCTTCACCTTGCCTGCAGACCCTTACTGGGTGACCACGACTGCTTCTCTGGGCTGCTCTATTGTCGCTGTCTTTTTGTGGGTGTTGGAAAACAAGGTCCTTGATTGTTGGGAATTTGTAGTCCGGCTCCTGTTGCAATTGGATGACTCACTGGACCCAAGCCTGATCCCCGAAACACGTCTCTGCCCCTGCAAACGAGGACCTACCATCTCAGTGAGAAGTCATCCCCAAGTCCTTCAACTTACCTTGGTGTTTTTTATGCACTTTGGTCTAGTTGTAGTCCTCTTTCATTGGCACCCCCCTGGAACTTATCTCCAATACGTCATAAAGTCCTCTTGTGCAGCCACCCTTGTCTTACCTTTGGTGGTTGAACGTGGATACAGGATTCTCGTGTGAGGTCCTCCTAGACTCAGATAGTTGGCTACCCCATTTTCTCCAAGTACCTGTACGTACCACATGTGTCTTGTTCTTCCTTGTGAGTGATCTGCATCTTATACCTCCTAGGGGATCAATGTCACGCTCACCTGATTCCCACGGAGGCGCAGGTCTGGCTTCGAGTGCTGATGCTGCTTCAGTGCTGAAGCGCAGGACTCTGAAGATGGACTGGAAGGGCCCCTCTACTCTGGTCTTTTCTGGCTCGCAGGAATATTGTTCTGTGCGTGAAAAGGGAGTATTACCTACTGATAGAATAATGCTCAAGCCTCCCACTCCCTTCCAGCCCTCCATGATACCCTTCCACGATTCCCCGTGAAGTCTCACCTTAGGGTCTGGAAGGACGAGTTCTCCATCCTGCTTCTGATGCAGGGGCGCGTTGAAACCCAGTTACTTCACTGGATTGAGGTTTGATGGGAGTTCAAAATAAGCTTGACTATTCAGGTGAGGCGCTGTAAGAGTTCTGTTGCAAGTTCAAAAGTTCAAGCTTAATAATAATGTTCATTGTCTTATTGCAGCAAGCGCTAATGCTTCTGTCTTTTTTCCCCTTAGGGGCCGGGGTTCGGAATGCCGGAGATATGGCGCCGACCCGAAGTGAAACGTGCAGTTCCAGTAAATGACAGTTAAGTTCTGGATGAGCGTTCAGGTAATGTCTTTGCATTCGCTCATTCAATGTCCTTGTCTTTTTTCCCCATAGGGGCCGGGGTCCGGAATGCCAGGAAGCGGCAGGACCCGAAATGAAATGGGAATACAACAGGTAAGTCTTAGAAGGAAACTGGGCCTTTCCTATTCCCTTTCTTCTCTCACCTTGTTTTCTTGTCTTTTTCTCTCTAGGCTCTGAGAAGTGGGTGCGGATCCGGATGATCGCTGCTGAAGATGGAGGCGCCCAGGAAAGGTGAGTGAAATGCAGCGCTGCAGCGATCGAAGCGAAATGCTTTTAAAATGTCTTCCCTTTCAGGATCGTCGGTGTGATGTCTCTGTGATGCAGCTTTAGCTGGTAAGGTCTTCTTTCTATCCAATTCTCTCTTATCTCCCTTTGCAGGCGACCCAGGATGCTGACAGGCGTGGCTGAAGTCCAGATGCAGGAGCTGACACGGTGAGCGTCCAGCTGCGAGGAGCAGAACAACGCGAAGCGTGAGTTGCTGATCGGGCGTGGTTTAAATAGCTTTGGAAGAAGTTCCAGGTATGTATCCTTAACACTTGAACACATGTCTAGCTTTATGAGCCTGGCGCCTAAGGCGCCAGGACAGGGGTCTAACATGAGCCTGGCGCCTAAGGCGCCAGGACTGTGTTCAAAGGGCCCCAGCTTGGGCCCGCTGGCACTTCCGTGGGGGGAATGATGCCTGCCTCTGGGGTTCCTGGGTCGGACCTGGCTCCTTGGAGGTAGGCATCATGACATTGAAGTTTTACTGCTCAGTCACATCTATCAGTGAGAGTCTGGTTAAACCTCCGGATCCACTGTGCATTGATCTTTCCAAGCACCACTTCTTTCATTTTGTCCCTTCTTCCATACTAGACTTTTGTGCCCTTATTCTCTCTCAGCCCCTTAAATATTTTGTCTAGCTCCTTGCCCCACCCATGTTTGCCCTTCAGACCCTCACTGGACACAATACTTTCCCCTGTTAATTTTCACTAGCTGCTCCTCTATTGGGAGTTTGGCTGCCCCTTTTCAGGCCGCCTCCTACCTTCCTCACCCTTTTGTTTTCAATACTTCTTGCTGCTTCTTCTCCCTTCTCTCACATGCTCGCTTTCCTCCTGACTGCCCATCCTCTGCTGTCTCTTCTCCAGTTCAATGGCTCTGTCCCTGTTGTATTCCTCCCTCCGTGGTCCTCCATCCCCCTACCCCAGTGATCTCCTGATGTTGTAGACTACAACTCCCATGACCAAATATAATTGACTATATTGGCTAGGGTTGAAGATGCAGTAGAAAACATCTTGAGAACCGAAGGCTGCAAACCACTGCCATTCCTGCTCTCACTGGTGCTTACCGTGCCCTCACTTTGCCAGGCACTCTTACTTTCTGGCGTGCCTTCAATCGGTCTGATCTCCCACTTTCTTCCTCTCGGCAGAGGACAAGGCCTCCTTCCTTGGACATTTTGTCGTCTTCAACCCCTCACCCCCACTTGGGCTGTCGCACATGTACTTACTAGCCCCCTTTCCCTCCATCCCACACATTGTCTTCGGTTCCTGGCATAAGGCTGCACGCAATTCAATATCCAAGTTTCCAAATGGCGTTCTGATTTTATTGTAGCACATTCTTCCTGGGTATGGTACTGTGATGTGTACATCCCGTGCCTCGAATGCCACTGTTTTCCACTACACTTGCCTATCAGTCTTTTCGTGCACTGTACCTCGAGCTTCTTGAGTCTCACCAAGTGTCTCCCAACCACAACATAGCTAATGCATTTTCCTTCTGGGGTTTATTTTGGCTCGCCACTCTATCTCAATACAGAGCACTATACTGATCTCCTATTGTTACCTATTCACAGAACTCCCCTACCTCCCTTCTTGAGTAAGCCTGACACTTAACTAATCAGATCACGTCTCTACTGCATTCCTTGCTGTACTGTTTACTCTGCTTCACAGTGTATTACTACATGCTTCCTTGTGTGTAAACCATCATTCTGATTGTGTAAGGCACTTGTGTGTCCCGGAGCCTCCTCTCTACTGGCTGTCTTGCATCATTGTATAGTACTTTGGGGAAATGTGCGCTTTCTGCCTTTGGTGTCCAATTTTCATTAGCCTTCATTACAGTGCATTGCTGACTGAACCCTGCGCGCTATATGCTCAGCATGACTGCAGACTAGTTACTACCAGACACCAGTCTCCTCCCTTTCCTTGATTTGTTAACTTCCTCCCACCATGCCCATTACTATAATCCCATATCTTCAATAAAATAATACTTGCACCATTATCCTTCCCTCCAGAGTGTACTTTCAAACCAGCTATGGACAAGTGGAAAACACCTGCCCTGAAAATTATCCCTGGCATATGATATATGGCATTTGTAACACGCCTATACACCAGTGTTTCAAGATGCGACGAGGCACGGGGACAGAGGGAGGGCCGAGACTGACGATCTTACTAGACCAAGTAACATTGAGATCACTCAGGGGAGGGTGAGCGGGGAGAGGGGGAAAGGGGAGGGGGCAGTGCTGTACATGGGATCAAAACAATAACCAGAAGTGCGGCCAACAGGTAGCAGGTGCAAGGGTAAGTGCAGACAACAGGTGTCCAAAAGTGCAGGTAGGGGGACTGTAGGGTTACAGATACAGACCCAAGTGCAAGGCTTGCCGGGAGGCAGTGCGGGTAGGGACCTGGGCCCGAAATCAAAGGGTAGCCAGTGACCAGTATCATACAGGAAATCAGCCCGGTTGAGGAAGAGCAAAGGGGAAGTTCTTGGGGTGCTTGTGGAACCAGAGATGGTTCTCCTCGAGTTTCAGAGGGAGGCCCCAGCTGAAGAAAGAGATCTACCACAAACTTGTTGTTTGGAGAAGCGACTGACCCTGAGGGAGTTGGAGGAGCGAAGAGCTTGTGTGGGAAGGTATTTACGAAGAGCAAGTTGGGGGTATTAAGGACCCAGGCCCCAGAAGGCCTTGTGGACAATGCAAAGGGTCTTCAACTCAATACTGGGAGCCAATGCAGAGATTTCAGTGCTGGAGAGATACGATCCCTGGGCTTGAGGCCAAGGACCAGTCTTGCAGTCCTGTATGAGTTGCAGAGGGCAGAGAGTAGAAGCAGGCAGAATTAGAAAGAGGCTTTTGCAGTAGTACAGCCTTGAGAGAACCAGAGCTCTAGAGACGGTGAGCTTCTGGGAGAAGGAGAGTAAATCAATAATACCCGAGGTGCAGTTGGTAGTTAGACTTCTTAGAGACGTCGGAGATTGAGGAGAAAAGGAGTGTGGAGTCGAAGGTTCTTAGCCTCACGGGTGGGAGCAGGAAAAGGGTCAACGGAGGCCGGCCATAGTGACAGGAAAGGATGGTACAGGTGTGCTGATGAGAATCTCCGTCTTACTGGCATTAAGGTAGAGATCGTTGGCGGCACACCACTCCTGGATAGCAGACCGTCACCGAGGAGAGAAGTGGCAGAAGGGAGCCAGAAAACGAGCTGAGTGTCATCCACATAGCACTGAAAGTTGGAGCAGAGATCGGCAATTCGGTGGGCGAGATGTACCAGCTATAGACAAGTGGAAAATGCCTGCCCTGAAATGTATCCCTGCCATGATATGGCATTTGTAACACGCCTATACACAAGTGTTTCAAGGCCCAATGAGGCAAGGGGAGCAGAGGGAGGACAGACTATCTTACTAGACCAAGTGACATTGAGATTGCGCAAGTGCAGGGGAAGGGAGAGGGGAAAAGTGCCAGGGGAAACGGGAGTGGGCAGTGCTGTACATGGGATCAAAACAATAACAAGTGCGGCCCGCAGGTGGCAGGAGCAAGGAGTGCAGACAGCAGGTGTCCAAAAGTGCAGGTAGGGTGACTGTAGGGTTACAGATCGAGTAAAATGAGAACAGAAGGGAGATGAGAATCCAGGTTAGAGAGCAGGTCTTTGTAGATGTTCAGGAGAGCGGTTTTGGTGCTTCTGCCTGCTCCGAAGCCAGACTGATGGTCCTGGAGACAACCAACAGATTCAGTGTGAAGATTAAGCTGGGAGATGGCCAGCTTTGCCACCAGTTTGCCCAGGAATGGAGTAGTGGAGATCGGGCAATAGTTAGCTGGGCAGGAGGGGTTGGCTGAGGGTTTCTTGAGAAGAGGGTGCACAAGAGTGCTTCCGGGGGAAGGGAAGGCTGCAGGGCGAAGGAGTGGTTGCAGAAGTCAACCAGGGCAGGAGCGAGGATGTCCATGTGGTCCTTGATGCTTTTGGAAGAACATGGAAGAACCTGTTTTGATGAGACTTTCATAGATCGCACTCGTCTAGAAACCTCATCAGGGGAGAACAGAGGAAAGGAAGAGAAAGAGGGAGGAGTGGTTGCCACGGGTGGTCTGGGAGTAGAGGGAGGACGAGAGGGTGGACAGGATGTCCTCTGTTTTAGAGATGAAATGAGAAGCCATGGCCTGGGAGGGGTCAGGAGAGGTAGAGACTGCAGCAGGATTGGCCAGCTCCTTGCAGATTTTAAAGAGTTTAGCTGAGTTGTTATATGCCGAAGGCGGGGGCTTGGATCTGGGCTGAGAGTCGGTATTGCATTCGGAGCAGGCAGCAGGCCAGTTTGTCAGAGGATGCGCAAGAAGCTAGCCATTTTCAGAGTCACCTGCACTTGTGTTTAAGGGTGACAAGGTCAGTCTTGTACCAGGAGTTGCACTTGGCTTTGGGCTTCAAGCGGAACCTCATGACTGGGGCAAGAACATCAAGCGTATCAGATATAGAAGAGTGGAGCATGGAAAGGTCTGTCAGGATGGGAGTCAGCCAGAAGAGGGTGAGGGGGAGTGAAAGTGGCGGCGAAAGCCTCAACTGACACACGCTTCATGGGTCTGATGCCCAAGAAGGTAGGTGGCAGTGCTGGCGTTGGCTTGGCCTGAGGGGTAGAGATGGAAAGATGGGAAGAAAATGAGAAAGTGATCACTCCAGGAGAGAGGAGTGGTGAGGGGGATAGAGGCCTGAGGAGATCAGAACAATCCAGAGTGCCCTGCAGAGTGAGTCGGGCCAGAGGGGAGAATGGAAAGTCTCAGAGGTCGCAGAAGCGTCCAGAGGAGGGACAGAAAACATCCAGGTGGATGTTAAAGTCTCCAAGAAGGAGGAGTTGAGTGGTCGAGGCCAGGAGTGAGGCGGAGAGGTCTGCCCAATCCGAGAGGAAGGAGGTGATCTGACTACTTGGCAGATGGATAGTAGCCACAGTAAGAGTGGCCAGGAGAGAGAGAGAGAGAGCGAGAGAGACTGCAGACAAGGCATTCGAAAGAGTAGGCCTGGATAGGAATAACAGACAGGTATCCCCTCTGGGAAGATCAATGCTACACCCCCTACGGAATGGTTGGATCTGGGCGCGGAGAGGATCTTGTAGCCATCAGGGAGGAGTGTGTTGAAACTCGTAACAGAGCTGGCGGAGAACCATGTCTCGGGGAGACGGAGGACATAAGAGATAAAGTTCTTCCAGGAAGCGGCAGATGTCAGGATTGTTTGACAGCTGAATGAGAGTTGAATGTCAATATGGAGAAGGTTGCCAACCTTGAAAGACTTCTGGGGAAGGGTACAAATCAGATGCATGCCCTGCAGAGGTGTGGAAGGAGCCCGATGGGGGGAGAGGGGTGAGGAAGGAGAGGGGCGAGGAAGGAGAGGGCAAGGTAGACCTGGAGGAGGCAGAGTGGCAAGGCAAGGAAGCTGAAAATGGGAGAGAAGGGACCGCAGGAGAATAAAGGAAATTGAGGCGCGGGAAGAGTATATTAAAGAGAAGGTTGGCCTGAGGGTCTTGGACCAAGCTGGTGCCTTTCAGGTTAACATTCATGATGACCTTAAAGGAGTGGAAGGGGGCCAGGAGGGCCTCACACCGGGTGCCACCATTAATGGGAGAAGAGAAAAGGGAGAGCACAGAGACCATTTGAAGAGTCCCTGGGTCTGGCGAGGGAATGACAAAATGTCCGAAGGTCTGTCTGGAGGAAGCACTGGTATAGGTGTCGGCAATAGGGAGGCCTGGGTTGGGGAGCAGGATATCCTTTTTGTACTTCTTCCTACCAGACTTTGAGGAGAACAGATTAGTCGATAGAGAAGCAGTTTGAAAAGATATGAGAAACAGAGAGCACCATAGAGTAGATGGGGGAGAGGAAAAGGGGTGGAGGGGAAAGGTGAGGGGGATACTAGGGGAGGACAAAAAGGGGTGCAAGCAGACGAGACAAAGGGACAAGACAATAGTGGACGATTGACTAAGAAAAGAACTCTGATGGAAGAGCAGGCAGAAAGCAAGGCAGTCCGGTGAGCAAATCAGGTTACCAGTGCATCAGGAACAAAGCAGTCATTAAAAATATAACCTAGAGGAGGGTGGAGCACAGCAGAACAAAGAATGTACAAAAGAACAAAGCAGTTGACCAATGTAAACCTAGAAGAAGGAAGAATGCAGTAGAGCACACAAAGTAATACAATGCAAAACAGGGCAGTCAATGAGGAAGGGGGGCATGAGGGGGCCGCGAGGCACACACGATGGGGAGTAGTGAGGGACTGCGCAGTTAGGGAGGCGCTGCTGCGTGCTAACCGCGCACATACACGCTACAGCGCGAGAATATAACTTTTACAAATGCACAACTAGCTGTGCCACGGAGCACCTGTCCTCACCCCAGTACCAGAGAAGTTGGTGTTGCCTGAAGGTGGAGATGGCCTGTGGGCACAGAGGGAGTAAACATATGTTGGTGCATGCTTACCTGCTGTCTGGGCAGGGGTTTGGGTCCCACGTCCCAAATGCGGGACCCAAAGTCGGGATGCATATACTTGTTGAAAGTATTCTACCCAGATTGTCTCTTGAATGGGGTTAATTTGCAGCAGTAGTTGGGAATCATTAGTACCTATGTTCAAAAGGGCCCAAATCTGGGCACTGGTTTAGTTGCTATTGGGTGTAGCATTAATTCCCCCATCTTGTTGATCCATATAGGCTCAGTGACTCATCTAGTCATTGATATTCTGTTGTCTAAATTTGACAATGCTCTTAGGTTTTCTCAGTTGGCTGCTCTTTTTTTTCATATCCATATGGAAGGCATGTTTGTGCTTAAAACCGGCTTAGACTCTGTGATTTAGCTCTGTAAACACTCATAGATGCCACATAAGTGTCATCCACCCCCCATTAATTGGTAATCCAGAGGTGTATAATCGCTATTTAAGCAGGCATTCAAATCATACAAGGATGACGGTGGGTGTCCATCTAACCCTGTCTTTCACTCACCCACCCCCCTTTAATTTTGACATTAAAACCATAATGGGCCGCTTGGGGGGAGCAAAGGGCTAGATCCCAGGTCACCAATAGTATGCTGTGATCACTTTGATTTTGGGGATCACTTGAAACTCCTTGACGGTCATAAAGGTCTTTCTACATACATAAAAACAATTATGGAAGCCTATTGCTTCCGTGCACAAGTAGATCTCATTGGAATATCACCCTTAAGTATCCTGTTCAGCATTGCAAAATCTCGATCTTTCATTAATGCGCACCATCAGTTTACAGACCTGGTCATTAAACCCTCAGCTAGTTGAACACATTGGCTCAAGCCTAGATTCTGTTTGCATGCAGTAAGCAAACCCGCTGTGGGCCTACCTTTATTAGCTTTGGCTGCCGGTACCACCACCAGCACAGGATAGCCATTCCAGACTGGTCAGTTTAAAAGCCAAGTCTCCTTTCAAGGTCTCTCAGCAGGGTTTGATGATTAACAAGGAGATGTTCAAATACCCTTGTGTTCCAGGATGCCACTCTCAAGATTAGATGTTTCTTTTTCTCTGGAAGCTAATCCTGGACACATCTGTTACTACTTGAACCATACCCCTGTAGGTCCAATCAATTCTATTTGTTCTTATTTTTTGGCAATACTAGCCACCTTACGTGAGGGATTCGGTTCTCCCTGTGAGCAGGAGATCATTAAAATTGAGATTAAAGGAATATCTTTCCTTGTGGTGATCTGTCTGGGGTAGGATCCCTTCTCCTAGTGTTTAATGATTGCAAATTCATCTCCTTCAGATCAAATCCTTGCTTATATAAGCAATGTCTAGCTTGCCATAGTACTTTAGCAACCTGCTGGGAGAAGAGCAACCTCACCTTATCCCGGTTATGGTCACTTCAAATATCCACCTGAGCAATATGAGCGGATTGAATGCCCTCTAGGGTCGGGGTATCCAGTAGGAGGGTTGTTAGGAAAGATTTCATATTGTATGTAATTTTCCCTCCATGTGGCAACCCCCAAACTTTTTGCTGCTGTTTTACACCCTGATCTAGACTTTGCCAGAGAAGCGCAGCATGCCACCGCACTCCTCTGGGCTTTCGCTCAATTCTTATGGGGAAACCGACATGCCCTTAAGACAGTTAGTACTGGGAGACTTGCTTTCCCTAAATCCTTTCCTCATGTTGCAGTTTTTGTGCAACATGAAACGAGAGTGCACTGTAACCTACTTTACCGCGCTCTTGGGTCTCTAGTCATTCCAAAGGCCCTAGAAACTCTCGCTGGACTTATTATGAACTGTGCAAGTGTGTCACGGACAGGACTGGTGGCAGCTATCGTTTCTCTTATGTTTTGAACCCTTTTTCGCCATGTTATACGCGCTTACAGCCTTTGGCACAAATGAGTGGCCCAGCTCCCAAAATGGCCATGCCACGACGTTCTTTGTCCTGTCCTCTGACCGTCTTGCCCCTTCACCAGGTCGAGCCGACCTAGGTCAGTCCTTATTTGGTCATGCACTTTCCCGCAAAACCCCAAAGCTTTCGCAGGCTTCTGCATGCCTTGTGTGCCTCCAGGATGTGGGCTGGGATGTCTGTTCCCAATAGACATCCTGGGTGCCAGAGAGTCTGGAGTGGCCTGGGACCACCGTGGTCCGTGATAGGTCCACGTATGGTGTGAGTGTTTGTGAGCAGATCTCCCGTTGGGTCCTCTCCGTTTTGGCGCGAAGGGAACCTTGGATAAGAGGAGGCTGAAAACACCACGACCATGTCGATCTCCTGAGTTCACACGGATAAGGAGCCAAGTATCCTGCAACGAGAAGCTGAGTCCAGGAATCGCTGGTGACCTGCTGAAGGTTTGGCACCCTGAATCGCTATCGTCCTATGAGACCCCTCTGCATCTGATCATCCTAGAAGGTCGGCGAAGGCGCTTCGACCCATTGGAATAGTGGGACCAACTATTCCCGGCACCTTCATCAAACCCTGAAAGTAAGCCTCTTCGGAAGTGTCCCTGGGCCAACCAGTGCGCTGACCATCTTACGCAGGACGCTTTGCTCTGTCACCGCCACCGTTTCGGGGAAGCCCTCGAAACTTGGTCTACCGCTTGCTCTGCGTCCACGGCACCCTCACACCGAAATTCGTACACTTGGCATTCCCAGGTCTGAAGTGAGACGAGTGCGCCCGGACCAGAGTAAACGCGGTAATAACCTGTGCATGTCCGCTGCATTTGGGACACCCTTGACCCTGTATCCTGCTACGCAGAATCTACACGGAGTCGAGACGTCCTGATCATCGCAGCTGAACCTGCCAGCAACATGAACTGAACTGGAGAAGGCTGGGTCTGCCTGCGTCTGGGACCGGTGAGTAGTCCATACCCCAACCGTTGGCCCCTTGCACAGGAGCCCGTTTTTTTTCTACCGCTTTTGCGAAATAGCGACTCTATCCCGCACTCTCACCCTGCCGCTGCCCACAAGTGGAGGCCTTGCTTGAGTAGTGGGGACTTGTTCTGCATCGCTTCATTCACCTTCCTGAACTGCCTGAGACCCTTGAAGAGACTCTACTTTATCCACTGGCACCAGTGCGTGCAGGTACTTTTGAGGATAAGGCTCCTCTCTTCGTAGGGCTCGGACTTCCTCCTAGTTGGTTGTATTTCTGATGTCGAACTGGGTCTAATGATTACTTGCACTGCCTGTTTTCCTCCCCATTTAGGTGGTCTACATATTACGTGCTCCTAACTCCTTAGACCCCTCGGTCTTGTATATAATGTATTGATTGTGATGCGTTGGTTTACTTTAGTATTATTGTGATTCTTTGCTATGGTCGATGTTACAAAGGCCTTGTAATATGTCTATATTTTTAATATAACACCTGTCTGGAGTAATTGTGTCCTTGCTTTGTGTGCTCATTGATCTTTCCGTCACCCCTCTTGAGACTTAGTCTTGACCGCCGCCATCGCTACCCTGATTGGTCAGGCTTGTCCATAGGTTACCCTGTTCCAAGAAACTAGGCTGGCCTTCTGAACCTCTGCCCCTCCAGGTCTGAGTGCAGAAATCCATCTTAACAAGGGTCAGAACACTTGTCCTGTTCTTATGAATCCCTATCTTACTGAGGGTCGGATCCTTTCCTGCATTCTAATGTAAAAGTATGTTGCTTGTTAATATCAGTCTCGGAATATGGATAAGAATGATGGGCATCCCCCCCGCCTACCAGCAGTTCCTAATTTGTGTCTTAATTTCTTACGGCCACTATCATTTGCCCTCTCGTTGACACTGGAGTTTCCCCTGAGCATGAATGGTTCTCTGTATGTTGGGTGTATTGTTGGATGTATAAATTTTGGCCGTGGCACAATTGTTTTCTGCCAATTCGGCCGCACAGCCAATTGTTCCACAGTCGAAACAGCCCTAACTAAACGCCCCCAAACCCCCCCCTCCCCCCCCCCCCCCCCAAACACTTGTGTATGAGTGCGATGGAAATAAAATTTCGAGGGGATTGGTTCCTCCAACTTATTCGATTTCTGACAGGTAATCACCACAGCTGTGCTGCTTCAGAACATTTTCGGCTCCTGCGTTGATGACATTGATACGCTGTCCTCGAGGGCCTCCGTCGAGCTGACGTCACTGGATGTTACAAGTAGGATGCACGACGCCCATAGCCTCATTTCCGTTTTTTTCCGCGAACGTGTTTGCTTCAGAGATCTTAGCGCGCCTTGGTTCTTCTGAGTTGTTCTATCGGTTCTTCAAACCCATTTGTGAAGATTTCCGTGATGTCTTCGTCGTCTTCTACCCCGCAGCTGGGTTTCAAGAAGTGTTGGGACTGCGGTTCCAAGATGTCGCTGATGGACCCGCACAATGCCTGCCTCTGGTGTCTCGGTGAGGACCTCGCACCGGACGATTGTGACGATTGCCAGTCGTTGACATTGAAGGCCTTGCGGGAGCGTAAGAAGAAGCTTTCTGTAGGTAGGGTGTCTAAGCCCCGAAAGTCGAAATCCACTGGGATTTTGACTGATGATTCGAGGGGCGACTATCCGCATCGTCGGCGTAGGTCCAGGGGGTCTCGGGCCCGGAGTGGGTCCTGCCATTCCTCTGCCTCTTCGAGGCACTCATGGAAGCACCGTCACCGGTCACCTTCCTCGTCCAAGGACTCCGCCCGTCGGCGGGTTGCTTTTCCCGACCAGCAGTCCTCGCCTGCGGAATGTGATTAATTTCATAAGGAGATGATGGCGATTTTTCTGTCGCATTGTTCCGTTCCGTCTGCGCCGTCGGAAGACGCCAGCAGGGAACGTGCTAGAGCCACCGTTCCCACACCTTCGGGCTCAAGCGGTCGGCGCGATCACCGGGAACCTTAGAGGTCCCGGTCAGACAAGGTGGATTGCTCTAGCCATCCCCGCTCCCGGTCCAGGTCCTCGACGCCATCGAGAACGTCGGAGCCTGTGAGGTCTTCGAAGAAGACGTTGACGCCTTTGCAGCCGAGACCGTCTCAGGACTCTCTCGAGGCTCTGCCTCCGAGAAAGCCATTCGGGCTGAGGCTGTCGAAGGACACGCTCGGGGCTCCGCCCTCGTGGCCTGTGTCGAAGCCATCGGCGCCCCGCTCTACGTTGACGTCGGTGCCTTTCGAGGAGGATTTCTCGGAGGTTCCCCGGAGATCAGTGGAAACCCAGAGGAAGGTTCTGGCCGAATCAAAGAAACGTGGTTGTGCCTTTTTCTGTGCCCTCATCCAGGGATTTATTCCAGCCTCTTGATTATATTTCTGAGGTGGATGAAGGGTCTGAGGAAGGGTTGGTTCCTGATGAGGTTCCTGACAACCTCTTATCTGGTCATAGCCAGTTAGAAGACCTGCATCAGTCTCTGCACGACGCCAGTGGTCTGGACACCTCTCCAGAGGTGGAGTTCGGTAGGCCTGAGCCTGGCGCACACACAGACTACCGGCGGCTTATGTCGAGGGTGGCAGAGTATTTGGGGTGGTCTGCGCCACCAGTAGATTTTCTGCAGGATGACCTGACCGATATCTTGGACCAAGGGACCCCAACTGACCTGGTTCTGCCATTCCATATGGCCTCGCAAAGAAGGGTGGCAGAGGCTTGGACTGTTCTGGAGTCTCCAGGCAGTGAGCAAGTCTTGACTACGCACCCCACACCAGAGAGTTTGGTGGTGCAGGCGGCTACGGCCCCAGCAAAACAGGCGTCGTACCCTACCATCCCTCCTGATGGGGAAGACAAGCGTTTTGATGGCTGGGCGAAGAAAGTGTTTTCTTCAGGGGTATGGCTTTACAGGCAGCCAACTCCGTGTGTGCTTTAGCACGTTTCACTCCCACTCTGTGGAATTGTCTCTTTGGCAGCTGAACATATTCCCGAAGGGGAGGAACGGGATGGTTTTCTTGCTCTCGTTCAGGATGGCAAGGATGCCATGTTTGAATCTGTTCAGTCGGGTCGGACATGGCCGATTGTGTCAGCCGGTCCATGGTGGCGAGCACCGTAATGTGCAGATTTGCGTGGTTGCGGAAGTCGTGGTTTTCTCCTGATGTACAAGCCCGGCTTATCAACACGACCTTTGATGGTGAACATCTTTTTGGCAGCAAGGCTGACGAGAGCCTTGATAGGTTGCAGACCTCCAAAGCTGCAACAAAGTCGTTGAGCGCTGCAGTTCGCCAACCTCTGCCTTTTCGTCCTTGTGGACAGCAGTGGAGGGGAGGTTCCTTTCGATATTACTCGTCCTTTAGTAAATAGAGAGGAGCTGCTAGTGAAAGGGGCAACCATAGGAGTGCCAGAGGTGGGAAATAAGGTACTCAAGGCCGCGCGAGCAGTTGCCTCTTTGCCCTCAGGCACTGCCGCAGCGGCTTCAGCTCAGTCATGAGGCCCTTGCTTCTCCAGTTTGGGGGGAAGGCTGGTGCAGCATCTTGTAGAATGGCGTGCCATTACTTCAGATGCGTGGGTTCTGGAGATCATAAACCACGGCTACTGTCTTCCTTTCCGGCAGAGGCCTCGCGACAATCCACCAGGGAACCTCTTTGAAGAGTCTGGATCCGCTCCTTGCGCAGGAAATCCAATCCCTGCTGGAGAAAGGCGCTATAGAACTGGTGCATGTAGCGGAGAGGAACAAGGGATGGTATTACCCTTATTTTTTGATTTCGAAGAAAGACGGAGGATTGAGACCCATCATGGACTTGCACGGTTTGAACAAGCTCCTTCAGGAAGGACACGTTCAAGATGGTTACTCTCTCTCAAGTCCTCCAGACCCTTCAACTTCAGGACTGGTTGGTGTCTCTCGACCTCAAGGGCGCTTATTTTCATGTGCCGATTCATCCCAAGCACAAGAAGTTCCTGAGGTTCGCGGTTGGCGACTCGCATTTTCAGTTTCGGGTCCTGCCGTTCGGATTGACCTCCGCTCAGAGGCTCTTCACCAAGCTCATGTTGGTGGTGGCGGCGTATCTTAGGAAAGGGGATTCATGTCTACCCCTACCTGGACGATTGCTTGATTAGGGCGCGCTCTCCCGAGCAAGTCCTGGATCAGCTGTCCGTCACCTGCCACTTCCTTCACAAGCTGGGCTTCTCCCTCTACTTAAAGAAGTCCCACTTGTCACCTACCCTGCGGCTCCAGTATATCGGAGCAGTGCTAGACACATCCCTGGGGCAGTGTTCCCCTCCCCAGATGAGGGCTCATCACTTTCTGCAGCTTCAACATGCCCAAAGTCTCCCGGCGTTCGAGTTCTTGAGGTTGCTCGGCCTTATGGCATCCTGCATTCTTCGGAGTCCAGACTCCATATCAATCTGTTGGAGCTGAGGGCCATCGGGCTAGCCCTGAAGACTTTTCTGCCTTCTGTGCGAGGGAAGACTGTCCTGATCCTGACGGACAACACAGTGGCCATGCACTACCTCAACAAAAAGGGGGGGTGAGGGGGCAGGGTCTCTCCCTCTGTGCAGAGAGGCGATGCAGCTCTGGTTCTGGGCCATCCAGCAGGAAATTTCGCTCTCGGCAGTTCATCTAGCCGGAGATGAAAATGCGGCGGCGGTCTCTCTGAGCAGACAGAGCACGGTCTCTCACGAGTGGGAGCTGGCTCAGGAGATTCTCCTGGAGATCTGCGCCCTTTGGGGGAACCCACAAGTGGATCTCTTCGCCACCAGTGTCAACCGGAAGTGCGAAAGATTCTGCCTGCAGGAATTTCCTCCAAGAGGGGCCTTAGGGGATGCGTTCGTAGTGGAGTGGTCCTTCCCACTGCTGTACGCGTGTCCTCCAGTCCCCTTCATTCTGCAAGTGCTACGGAGGTTACGGGGGTTTGGATCCCGGATGATGCTCATTGCTCTGGCATGGGCCAGGAGAACGTGGTACCCGGACCTTCTAGACATGTCCATCTGCCCTCCACGCCGTCTTCCCTACCGAGACGATCTGCTCTCACGGGAGGGGGGGGGTCAGGTTCTCCATCCAGAGGTCAAGTCCCTCAACCTTCATGCTTGGCTTCTGAAAGGTTGAGGTATAAGGATTGGAACCTCCCTGAAGACGTGATGGAGGTGTTGCTTTTGGCCAGAAGGCCCGCAACAAAGTCCCTTTGCCGTTGGAGAAAGTTCTGCGACTGGTGCAGAATGTGGATCCTTTTTCATGTACCTTTCCTGTGGTTCTGTCCTTTTTGCTTTCGTTAGCCCACAAGGGCCTGCAAGTGGGTACCATTAAAGGTTACCTGGCGGTGCCGTCCATATTTAAGCGCTCGTCTGAGGAGTGTTCGGATTTTAAGATTTTTTAATTTCTCAGTTTCTTAAAGGGCTCACTAATGTGTTTCCACCGTCACCTTTCCAGGTGCCCGGTTGGGATTTGAACCTGGTTCTAAAATTCCTCATGGGTGCTCCATTTGAGCCTTTACGTTCTTGTCCTTTAAGACTGTTGACCCTTAAAACTCTATTTTTAGTGGCGGTTACTTCAGCTCGCAGAGTGATTTGCAGGCACTTTGTTAAGCCACCCTTCACTGTGTTTCATAAGGACAGGGTTGTCCTTGGGGTTCGTCCTTCCCTTCTTCCGAAAGTTGTGTCGGAATTTCTTCCGGCGTTCTATCATCCTCCGCATCCTGGTATGGAAGAGGAGAGGCTCCATATGTTGGATCCTAGGAGAGCGTTAAGTTTCTACATTTCACGCATGTCCCGGGTCAGAGTGGATGAGCAGCTCTTTATAGGATACGCTGGAAGGCGTTTGGGACAAGCTGTTACTAAGCAGACTTTGTCTAGATGGATTATATTGGCAATTTCTGAATGTTACCGCTTGGCGGTTAAGGACCCTCTGGTTGGTTTACGGGCCCATTCCACTAGGGGTGTGGCTGCCTCTACTGCTCTGCAGAGGGGTGTTAACATTCATAACATTTGTGAAGCAGCCACATGGGCTTCGGTCCATACTTTTGTAAGACACTACTCCCTAGATTCTATCCATTGGCAGGATCTGGCCTTTGGCAAGGCGATCCTTTATTCTGCAATTTAATTGGGCATTCTAAAATTCTTTCCCACCTCGTTACGTTGGTACTGCTTTGGGAGTCTGTCATAGATATGGAATACGTCGGGGGAACCATTCCCCTCGAAGAACAAGTTACTTTCTTACCTGGTAACGTTCTTTCGATGGGTTGTTCCGACGACGTATTCCATATCGCTCCCTCCCAGTCTGCCCCGCTACAGAATTTCTTATGCGATTGCAGTTTGTTTCCGCAAGGCTTTCTGTGGTCATACTGGCAGATTGGTGCCACACGTTCTGGGGGAAATCCCTACCACTGAGGCTATGGCCGTCGTGCGTCCTACTTATAACATCCGGTGACGTCTGCTCGACGGAGGCCCTCGGACAGCATATCTACGTCATCGACGCAGATGCTGAACATTTTCCGAAGCAGCACAGCTGTGGTGATTACTTGTCGTAGATATGGAATACGTCGTGGGAACATCCCATCGAAAGAACGTTTTCAGGTAAGAAAGTAACTTGTTCATCAATATCAATACTTACCTTTTGGCCGTCCGTGCATGATTTTACCCTGCAGTGTCGAATCCGTCCCTCCTACGCGGGTCGAATCTGACACCGCACTGTGCTTTTCGTATTTTCTTTTTTTTGGTCCCCTGCCTTCAGAGATCTGGAAGCGGGGGACACCCTTGCAACCACCAAAGGTAATCCCTACCCAACATGGCTAGTGCGAGCACCCCGTTAGGCAAAGTTTGAATGCAGTACCCTCTGGGAACACTACAAACTGACTACAGGTATGGGCAACCCAACCTTTGGTATAAGCTGGTACTGCACAGTTTTGGTAGTGTGTTGAGCAGCCTGGCTTATCCCAAGAGGGGAAATGTGAGCAGTAGTGGAGTTAAACAAAGATTCACAATTACAGGTATTAAAATAAACTTACACTCAAGGTTTCTTGCATATTAATTTATCAGTGAGTTATAAAGCCTATTTTAGAAGGGAGCAATATAATATCACACAAATACACTTCAATACTGTACACTTAGTTTCTGAATCAGACAAAACCCTTTTGGGATGGCCCACAGACACAACCTACACCCACAGCTGACTCCAAAAACAAGGGTGCTGGGGACATTAATCTCTTACTGTTGGCATTCATAACATTCTTAAAAGTTGGTAAAAGGCACAAGAGATCACCAATATTCTTAAGCAAAGCAAATACTTTCAGATCCTCTTAGAAGAGTCATACAATTCAATAGGCTAAGTCAAAGTCAATAGGGAAAAAGTATTTGTATAGGATGAAGCACTTCTGGAAAGTAAATGGAAAAGTCTTTGCACAAGTTCTTAGTCTTTGATAAAAAGAAGAATCAAATTTAGGGCCACAAGTTGATTAGACTTGTGAGTTGCAAATGATACAAGCACTTCCACAGTAAGAGCTAAGTTCTTAGACTTTACCTTAGAAATGAATAAAAGATGCAGCAGATGAATTCTATTCCTGTGCAGCTCTGCAGATCTCGCTGTTCCTGGGCCTCAGTCGTGGGGACAAGAGGGAGGACGTCAGGGGGGAGGAAGGGTTCTCCTGCACTGGGAGGGTCAATACTTGCAACCGACAAACGTCACTTTCAGTGGCTGTTTAGCGTTTCGGCTTCTCGCGGCTACTGCAAATAGCCACAATGCGGTTCCTGGCTGTTGAGGTGGGCTTTCCTTGCTTCTGGGGTCCCACACTCTGTTAAGGTGTCTCGGGTTTAGTCAGTCCTGCTTCTTGGGAGTCCGGAGGATTTTCCAAAAGCTCTAGGCCAGCTTAAAAGAAACGCACACAATCTGGTCTTCCTCTCCCTGGCTATACGGCTTCCAGCAGCAACTCTGTGGAAATTCAACCAGCTCTGCGATGGATGTCCAGGTGGCTTACGTTGGAGTTGATTGGTCCCACCAACTCAAAGAGAGAAGTCGTCCTTGCAGAGGCTTCTCTGTCGATGCGAACTTGGTTTGCCCGGTGAAGCACTGCTGCAGGGCGAAAAGCCAACGGTCCAAGAGTTGCAGCAGGCGTCTTCTTCAAGCTCTTCTTCGGTTCCATGATCCAGTGGTCGACTGTCTTCCAAGCCAAAAGACCCGCCTTTTATTCAGTTATCTCCCGTTCGTTCTAGCCTAGCTGTCACTAGCTGCAGGGTGGCTGTCCTTGCCGGACAGTCGGCCAGGAGTGCATATGGTCTCCTATGAGACTAAGCACAGGGAGTTTCGGGCACCTCCCTCTCTTTCTGCCTACCCCAGACACTCTGGAGCCAGAGGCGGGCTTCACTCCTGAATCCCACCAAAGGTGAAATGAACAAGGAGACCAATTTCTAGAAGGACATTTCCACAAAGACATGGCGAAAAAGACCGGGGACCATATTGACAAAGATGGCTTCCGCGGTTGCTTTACCGGAGCTGCGAACAGCCGCAGTAAATGCAAACCATGGTAGTTCCGAATGAAACCACTGCCACCAGCCATCCAGTGAGGAAAGGGTAACAAACATGTTAAATGAGGATCTAGACACAGGGAATACTAAGTAACCCCTCCAGCACTCTATTGTAAGATAGTGTGTGCTGGGTCTAGAAAGTTACAATGGTAAGTAAAGTCAATTTCACTTTACTGCTTGTTAGGGAGAATTGTCTGTTAAGGCTAATTTCCCAAACCTAGTGAGTCCCCCAGCAGCTTTGCTGGATTTTTGGGGTTTATTTTTTTCCTCTGCTAAGAGTGAGACTGTTTTTCTCCCACTCTTGGTCATGATTTGAGAATGGTCTTTGACTATGTAATGTGTTTAATGTGTTTAATGGGCTATGGGGTCTTTTACTCCATAGGGCTTCATGTGTTTTTGGTATGTGTGTTACACAGCACCCTCAGTGCAGTAACAGGGGTGTCATAGTGACCCCCAAACATAGACTCCATGCCCTGGGACTGACTGTCTCCCAGGCATGTAAAGTCACCATTGGCTTTACTAGTCTCAAATTGTGAACAGAACCAGTACAAACCATCATATTGTGGAAGTACTGGTAGGGGTAATTCGATTGCCCCGGGGTCTTTTTTCCAAGGGGGCACTGTCCAGTCCCCCCTTGTCGAGTTTCTGGCTGGTGGCAGTCGATACCACGTGAGATATTCCACCAGAATATTTCCTATGGGATTTTCCCATTCATTTTAAACGCACCTCTTTTTGGTGCAATGTTAAAGATACCGCCGGGTTATTTATTTAATATTTATTCCCCGGTTGGGTCTTTTTGCCAGGACTCGTTTTTAAAATAGCGTTTGTGTTCGCCTCTGAAACTCTAACCCAAGTCGAGCCCTTTGTTCCACTTTTTGGTGGGCTTTTCCACAGAAGCCCTCCAAATGGTGCCTCTGTCTGGGGTCAACAGGATGTGTGTGACGGGGATTAGGCACCCTGGACTGAGTTGCCTTGGCAACTTAAGTCACACTCTTGTGTGATCGGCCCAGTGGTGAGCCGCCCGGCTCACCACTTAGCATATTTGAGTGACAGCTAGGCTTATGAATGGGGGTTTTGCTGCATAAAAGCAGGGCTTTGGGGACTGGAACTTCAGAAGTCGCCACAGGACCTAAAGAATCCAAAGAGGAGAGAAGCTGAGCCATCTACAACGACGACACCACGGGTGGAGCCCTGCTGTACGAAACTCACCACTTTCCCGACGACAAAGGAGATCTTCTTCCAGGAGAGTCTTCTTCCCTTTGATCTGGTGGGACCAACCAGTTTGCCTTTTTCGCCTTCCTGGATCGTGTCGTGGTCGAATCGCCCGTGCCAAGCACCCCGGCGGCCGGATAACCACGCTTCACCACTACCGCGAATAAAAGGGTTGTACCTTTTAACCGGGAAACTCCGCGGCTGGTTTCTTCCCTGGCAGTGCAACGACCTCCAGCTTTCCTCCACGTCGAGATCATCTCTTCCCCTGGACGAAGCCTCGACTTGCACCCGCTGCCAGGAACAACTGCCCCTGCTGGAGCTTTCTCACCATTTCAGGTACTGAGTTCTGCCTGGACTCCCTTGCAACATATTGTCCAAGGTGTCCCGTAAATCCTTGACTCTCTATCCTGGGGTGACCTCGGACCTGCTAACATTACCTTTCTGACTTAATCCAACCTCTTTTGACTTTTCTGCAAAGACTTGCATTTCCACTGTGTCATCTTGGGCACATTCCGCCTTGCTCTCTCCAAGAGTGGGCCTGGCCTATGAATTTTTTGCTCTACAGTAGACCCTGACTTTCTTGACTTGCTGTGGTTTCTTAAGTGTTGGTACTGTGTTAGTTTCCTACTCTGCCTTTTCTCTCCCTTTTTAAACAAATTATTGGAGTGCCATCTACTGTTACGCGCTCACCTCTGTTGAATAATTAACTAGGGAGGTGTATATACTTATAGTGACTGTGTTTGAACTTGCTCGACATATTAGTGCCAGTGTATTTTTATAAGTGTGTTTAATAAGTAAATAATTATTCGAGGGGATTGGGTCCTCCGACGTATTCCATATCTATGACATGTAATCACCACAGCTGTGCTGCTTCGGAAACTTTTCGGCGTCTGCGTCCTGCGTCGATGACGTCGATGCGCCGTCGTCGAGGACCTCCTCTGACGTCATCCGATGTGATAAGTAGGACGCACGACGCCCATAGCCTCAGTTCTGTTTTTTCCGCGAACGTGTTGCTTCGTGTTTCTCGGTTTAAACGCCTCGACTCGGAGTTCTGTTCTTCTCGGTTCTTCGAACCTGTTAAATCCTTCTGAAGATGTCTACTTAGTCTTCGACCCCGCGTCCGGGTTTCAAGAAGTGCGGGGAGTGTGGGTCCAAGATGTCGGTGACGGACTCGCACGACGCCTGCCTCTGGTGCCTCGGGGAGGCCCACGACACGGATGACTGTATCGACTGCCAGTCGCTCACGTCCAAAGCCTTACGCGAACGTAAGAAGAAGTTGTCGGTAGGTCGGGTGTCCAAGCCCCGGAAGTCGAAGTCTGCGGGGCTTTCGACGGATGATTCGAGGGGTGACTCTCCGTGTCATCGTCGGAAGTCTCGTGGGTCTTCTTCTAGGAGTCGGTCTCGCCACTCCTCAGCCTCTTCGAGGCATTCTCGGAAGCGCCGACACCGGTCGTCTTCCAGGTCCTCTTCGGAGGGCTCTGCCCGGCACGTCGCTTACCCCTCCAGCCGTGCGACGCCGGAGGAATGGGCTTCCTTCGGGAAGAAGATGCTGGCGATTCTTGAGTCGCAGGGTACTCAGCCGCGCCCCCGAGTGGGGTCGGTCGTGTGAGGTTGAGAGACACCGCTCGCAAGAGTGGTCGGCACGAGTCACGGGAGAGGTCCCGTTCGGACAAGGGGACTCGTTCTCGACGTACCCGTTCCAGGTCCCGGCCCTCGACGCGTTCGAGACCGTGTGCACCTGTGAGGTCTTCGAAGAAGGCATCGACGTCTGTGGCGTTGAGGGCGTCGACAGGCTTTCTCGAGGCTCTGGCTCCGAGGAAGTCGTCGATGCCGTCGACGCTCAGGTCGTCGAGGGACACGCTCGGGGCTCCGGCCTCGAGGGCTGTGTCGACACAGCCGATTCTGGAGGCGCTGCATCTGACATCGACGCCGATCCTCTCGCCGCCGATGCCGGTTCTCTCGACGCTGGCGCCGATTCGCTAGACACCATCGACGCCTTTCGTGTCAGAGGTACCCCAGGGCACGGGTGGACCCCCTAGGAAGGCTCTGGTTAAGAGCAAGCACTCTCGAGTGCATTCTTTTCGCCACCTAGACTATATTTCAGAGGCGGATGAGGATTCTGATGGCCTGGTTCCTAGTCCGGTTCCGGATGAAATTGTCTCGGGCCATAGTCAGTTTGACGAGTTGAGACAGTCACTGCATGATGCCAGTGGACTGGACACCTCTCCGGAGGTGGAGTTTTGTAGGCCTGAGCCTGGCTCTCATGCTGATTCCTCGTACCGGCGCCTTATAGCTAGGGTTTCTGAGTACTTGGGATGGTCTGCTCCCCCAGGGGAATTTGTGCAGGATGATCTGACTGACATCCTTTATGTTGGTCCCCCAACTGACCCGGTTCTGCCGTTCCATATGGCTTTACAGAGAAGGGTGGCGGCGGCTTGGACTGCTCCGGAGAGTCTCCCGGCGGTGGGCAGATCCTTGTCGCGAAAATACCGTCCAGCCAGTGGCGACCCCTGCTACTTGACCAGGCACCCCACTCCGGAGAGTTTGGTGGTGCAGGCGGCCACGGCCCCGGCGAAGCAGGCGTCGTACCCTACCATCCCTCCTGATAGGGACGACAAACGTTTTGATGGCTGGGCGAAGAAAGTGTTTTCTTCTGGTGGTATGGCGCTTCAGGCGGCCAACTCCATTTGTGCCTTGTCGCGTTTCACGCACACTCTGTGGAACTGTGTTGCGTTAGCGGCTGAACATATTCCCGAAGGGGACGAACGGGATGGTTTCCTTTCTATGGTCCAGGATGGTAAGGATGCCATGTGTGAGTCCGTTGAGTCGGGTTTGGACTTAGCTGAATGCGTCAGTAGGTCCATGGCGGCGAGCACCGTGATACGCAGGTTTGCGTGGTTGCGGAAGTCGGGGTTTGAGCCTGATGTGCAGTGCCGGCTCCTCAACATGCCCTTTGATGGTGAACACCTTTTTGGCAGCAAGGCTGACGAGAGCCTTGAGAGGTTGCAGACCTCAAAAGCTGCAGCGAAGTCGTTGGGCGCTGCAGTTCACCAACCTCTGCCTTTTCGTCCTAGGGGACAGCAGTGGAGGGGTGGTTCCTTTCGCTATTACTCATCTTTCAGTAAAGCGAGAGGAGCTGGCAGTCAAAGAGGCCAACGCAGGGGTACCAGAGGTGGACGACAGGGTACCCGTGGTGCCAAGGCCGCTCGGGCAGTTGCCTCTTTGCCCTCAGGTAACGCCGCAGCCGCTCCCACTCAGTCGTGAGGCCATGTCCCATGGTTCGCCGGTTGGGGGAAGGCTGGCGCAGCATCTTGTAGAGTGGCAAGCCATTACTTCAGATGTGTGGGTTCTGGAGATCATAACCCACGGCTACTGTCTTCCCTTTCGGCACAGGCCTCGCGACAATCCACCGGGGAACCTCTTTGCAGAGTCCGGATCCACTCCTTGCGCAGGAAATTTAAGCCCTGCTGGAGAAAGGCGCCATAGAACTGGTGCCTGTAGCGGAGAGGAACAAGGGATGGTATTCCCCTTATTTTTTGGTTTCGAGGAAAGACGGGGGATTGAGACCCATCATGGACTTGCGCGGTTTGAACAAACTCCTCAGGAAGGACAAGTTCAAGATGGTTACTCTCTCTCAAGTCCTCCAGGCCCTTCAGCTTCAGGACTGGTTGGTGTCACTCGACCTCAAGGATGCTTACTTCCATGTGCCGATCCATCCCAAGCACAAGAAGTACCTGAGGTTCGCGGTTGGCGACTCGCACTTTCAGTTTCGGGTCCTGCCGTTCGGATTGACCTCCGCCCCGAGGGTTTTCACCAAGCTCATGGTGGTGGTGGCAGCGCATCTCAGGCAAGGGGGGATTCACGTCTACCCCTACCTGGACGATTGGTTGATCAGGGGGAGCTCTCCCGAGCAAGTCCTGGATCATCTGTCGGTCACCTGTCGCTCCCTTCACAGGCTGGGCTTCTCCCTCAATTTAAAGAAGTCCCATTTGACGCCAACACAGCGGCTCCAGTACATCGGAGCAGTGCTCGACACTTCCCTGGGGCTGTGTTTTCCTCCCCAGGTGAGGGCTCTTCACATTCAGCAGATGGTGCACAAGTTTCAGCATGCCCAGACGCTCCCAGCGTTCGAGTTCTTGAGGTTGCTCGGCCTCATGGCATCCTGCATTCTTCTGGTGCCAGAGGCTCGCCTGCGGATGAGATCTTTGCAGTGGGCACTCAAGACGCAATGGTCGCAGTCCTCCGGCAGGATGTCGGACTCGATTCAGGTGCCGTCCTCGGTCGCCCGGGACCTTCTGTGGTGGGCCGTCGAAGGCAACTTGATGAGGGGGCTCTATTTTGGCTTCCCTGGCCGGAGGTGACGATCGTGACGGATGCATCCCTCACTGGATGGGGAGCTCATGCCAACGGGCTGACAGTCAGCGGTCGTTGGTCTCCGTCGGAGTCCAGACTCCATATCAATCTGTTGGAGCTGAGGGCCGTCAGGCTAGCCCTGAAGGCTTTTCTGCCGTCTGTGCGAGGGAAGAATGTCCTGATCCTGACGGACAACACAGTGGCCATGCACTACCTCAACAAAAAGGGTGGGGGGGGCAGGGTCACTTACTCTGTGCAGGGAGGCGATGCAGCTCGAGTTCTGGGCCATCCAGCAGGAAGTTTCGATCTCGGCAGTTCATCTGGCCGGAGCCGAAAACGTGACTGCGGACGCTCTGAGCAGGCAGAGCGCGATCTCTCACGAGTGGGAGTTGGCTCAGGAGATTCTCCTGGAGATCTTCGCCCTTTGGGGGACCCCTCAAGTGGATCTCTTCGCCTCCAGTGTCAACCGGAAGTGCGAAAGGTTTTGCTCGTGGGAATTTCCTCCAAAAGGAGCCTTAGGAGACGCGTTTTTGGTGGAGTGGTCCTTCCCGCTGCTGTACGCGTTTCCTCCAGTCCCCGTCATCCCGCAAGTGCTGCGGAGGTTACGGAAGTTCGGTTTCCGGATGATCCTCATTGCCCCGGCGTGGGCTCGGAGGACATGGTACCCGGACCTTCTCGACTTATCCATCTGCCCTCCACGTCGTCTTCCCTACCGAGACGATCTGCTCTCACAGGAGGGGGTCAGGTTCTCCATCCAGAGGTCAGATCCCTCAACCTTCACGCTTGGCTTCTGAAAGGTTGAGGTATAAGGATTGGGTCCTCCCTGAGGACGTGATGGAGGTGTTGCTTTCGGCCCGAAGGCCAGCAACAAAGTCTCTGTACCGTTGCCGTAAGTTCTGCGACTGGTGCAGAGTTCAGAATGTGGATCCTTTTGCATGTGACATCCCCATGGTTCTGTCCTTTTTACTTTCTTTGGCCCACAGGGGCTTGCAAGTGGGTACCGTTAAGGGTTACCTGGCGGCGCTGTCCATCTTTAAGCGCTCGTCTGAAGAGTGTTCTTACTTTAAAATCCCTTTGATTTCACAGTTCCTGAAAGGGCTCACTAATGTGTTCCCTCCGTCACCTTTCCTGGTGCCCGGTTGGGATTTAAACCTTGTTCTTAAGTTTCTTATGGGTGCTCCGTTTGAGCCTTTACATTCTTGCCCTTTGAGGGTGTTAACTCTGAAAACTGTGTTTTTAGTTGCGGTTACTTCCGCTCGCAGAGTGAGTGAGTTACAGGCACTTTCAGTTAAGCCTCCCTTCACTGTATTTCACAAGGACAGGGTTGTCCTTAGAGTTCGTCCTTCTTTTCTTCCGAAGGTAGTGACGGAATTTCATTTGGCCCATAAGGTTGTTCTTCCGGCATTCTATCCTCCTCCGCATCCTGGTAAGGAAGAGGAGAGGCTCCATAGGCTTGATCCTAGGAGAGCTTTAAGCTTTTATGTTTCACGCATGTCCCGGGTCAGAGTGGATGATCAACTCTTTATTGGTTACGCTGGAGAGCGTTTGGGGCAAGCTGTGACGAAACAGACTTTGTCTCGCTGGATTATTTTGGCCATCTCGGAGTGCTACCTCTTGGCGGGTAAGGACCCACCGGCTGGCTTGCGGGCCCATTCTACCAGGGGTATGGCTGCGTCTACTGCCCTGCAGAGGGGTGTTCCTATTCGCAACATCTGTGATGCAGCCACCTGGGCTTAAGTACATACATTTGTACGTCACTATTCCCTCGATTCCATCCGAGCACAGGATGTGGCCTTTGGCAAGGCGGTCCTTTGCTCTGCTATTTGATTGGCTATTCTAAATTTTGATTCTAAATTCTTTCCCTCCTCCTTGCTTTGGTACTGCTTTGGGAGTCTGTCATAGATATGGAATACGTCGGAGGACCCAATCCCCTCGAAGAACAAGTTACTTTCTTACCTGGTAACGTTCTTTCGATGGGATGGTCCGACGACGTATTCCATATCGCTCCCGCCCTGCCTTCCCCGCTGCAGAATTTCTTTTGCGATTGCAGCTTATGTTCCGCAAGGCTTTGTGTCTGACTGGCAGTCGACTTATGTCACACGTTCTGGGGGAAAAAACTACAACTGAGGCTATGGGCGTCGTGCGTCCTACTTATCACATCGGATGACGTCGGAGGAGGTCCTCGACATAGATATGGAATACGTCGTCGGACCATCCCATGGAAAGAACGTTAACAGGTAAGAAAGTAACTTGTTCTATACTTTTATACCAAAGCTCTGGTCAGAGTTTGCTTGTGCTACTGTATTTTTAGCCCTATTGTGTATACTCTATATACTGCCTAACTCTTCTTGAGAGAAGTCTGACTGCTCAGCCACAGCTACCAGGTAAATCTGGGTGGGCGGACTGTTACCAATTTGGTTTACTGCTTACTCCTGTGGTCTTAAACTTTTTGCAGTGGTCCCTAAGGGAACTGCACAAGTTTCTGCCTAACACTGCTCTGGGAAACAGTAGTTTATCCCAGAGAAGGTATTTCCCAATGAAGACTTCCCTGTGCCACTGCACTGAAGGTGCTATGTGACGCAATGTAAAAGATGCCTATGGGGTTTGTCAGATTCCACAACCAAAAGAAACAAACACAGAAAACGCATAGAATTGTAAAAGTTCAAAGTCCCAAAGTTCAGCAAAAGAGCTGGAGGTCTCTAAGGTGGGAGGAATTTAGCACTAAACTGAAAATTCTCCCTAACGCAGACAGGAAGATTTGGTTCTGCAGGCGGTGTATTAGCCAATATAATCACCCTCGACTTTTATTTGTTCTGGTGGGATTTTGTTTTTCTCCTCAGGGAATGTACTCTATTCTCATTTTGATGGAGTCAATGGTGAACGCTAAAAGCATGTAGAGCGGAATGCTACCGATTTAGTTGGGGGGGGGGGGATTTTTAGACTCTTTGCCCACCTGTATAGATTTTTTTGTCCCTTTTTTTTTCCCCTGTTAAATATTTTGAAAGTTGGTTCTGTTGGAGTCACTACCGCCTGATTATGAACTTAATCTATGGGTGCTTGGTCTTTGCCACTTTCATTACTCCAGGGCCCCCTGACGGACCACAATAACTGTTAACCTCAACATCTTGAACATGTATGGGCTTTGTATCCAGATCTATTACCCTGGGGGCCACTTCCCCCGATGAAACTTCCAATCCAACCATGTCTGTTCTCATCTGAATTCCCACCTCCCTTTGGTAAATATTCTTTTCCATCGGGCTTATTTTAGCCATGAAATTGATAAGTAGGCTTAGATGTTATTTGGCCTTTCTGTCTAGACCTTCATATAGTTTGGCTAGAGTCAATAGAGCCCTTGGAAAAGCCGTGTGAAAACCATACACCAGCTCACTCCAAAAAGTGACAGAGGTAGGTCAAAGACCAGACAGGCGAGATCCGGCAGCAAGCTGCCAAGGGTGCCGTCGGAGGAAAATTCCCTGACACTTAGTAAAATATAATCAAACCTACCGGTGCATAAATCGGAGGTGAAGGCTAACAAAATGGCATCGGGAATACACCGGTCGTCGAAGCAGACATCGACTCATCTATCGAAGGCCTCCTGGATGCCAACCTCTGAGATGGCGTCAGTACCTTCCTCTGCGGTTTCAAAGCGTCCTTCGACGCTTTTGAAGCCAACGTCGATTACATCGACACTTTTGATTCTGGGGCCAAAATCGACACCTTTGTCTAAGCTGAGATCAGAACCTGTTGTTTCACCCAGAAAGGTATACCAACCACAACATAGACAAGATTTGTTCAGGTCTGTCCTCTATTTTCGAGGTGCAATCCTTTGCATAGGAAATTACTCCTGCTGGAGTAAAGTTTGGGACTAGAGATGTCCCTGATGAATTGGTTGATCCTAGCTCCAAATTAAGTAATCTGTATGAATGTCTTCAGACAGCCAGCGGCCTGGATACTTCCCCTGAGGTAGACTTTGACAGACCCGACCCTACAGATCATACAGACTCTGGTTACAGAATGTTATTGAAGAAAGTTATTGAGTTTATGGGATGGAAGTAAAATTACCCTAATTTTGACCAAGATGATTTGACGGATATCCTTAATGAAGGCCCTCAAAAGGACCCTGTCCTCCCTTTTCACAAAGCATTACAAAGAGTCTCAGCCACATGGGAAACCCCAGATTCTGGCTGAGCTACAAATAAGAAATATGTGGGGAAATGCAGGCCTTCCTCATCTGTCCCAGAATACCTTTCAAAGCATCCCCTGCCTGAAAACTTAGTAGTGCAGGCAGCAATTTCTACTAGGCATTCTGCTTACCCTTCCAGTCCCTTTGATAGGGATGACAAAAGAATTGACACATGGGCCCGAAAAGTCTCTTCCTCGGGCAGCATGGCCCTAAAGTCCACAAATGGGACTTGCACCCTGGCAAGGTTCAAACACACCCTGTGGGACTGTATGACAACAGCGGCTGAACACATCGGAGGGTGAGGAATGGGATGGTTTCCTGGCAATAGTCTGAGATGGTAAAGAAGCTATGGAGGAAAGCCTCCAGTTAGGACTGGGCACTGCTGATCGCATTAGCAGGTCCATAAGTCTAGCACGGTCCTACGCAGATTTGCATGGCTGAGGAAATCTGACTTTGCACCGGATGTGCAATCCAGATTACTCAATATGCCATTTGACGGCTCTGGGTTGTTTGCCAGCAAGGCGGACGAGAGTTTGGAGAAGCTGCAGACTTCAAAAGCGGCGGCTAAATCACTTAGCGGCTCTATGAAACAACCTCAAAACACTCCTACTCAGGATCATCTTCCTGTAGGAACCGTCCCTTTCGATTCTACTCATTTGGGAGAGGGAAGGGACAGGGCAGTCAAAAAGGGCAACAAAGAAAATGTCCTGGTGGTGGAAGAGGAAAAGGTGCTAGATCAGCCCCAGCAGCGGCAACTGTCCCCTCTGCTGCAGCCGCTGCAAAGCCACTCTGAGGTCTTGACCCACAAGACCCTGGTGGGAGGCAGGATCACTCTGTATCTGGACAAATGGTGAGGCATTACTTCAGATGCCTGGGCGCTAGAAATAGTGACCCATGACTACTGCCTTGCTTTTCGACAAAGGCCTCAAGACATCCACTGGGAGCCAACTCTACCAAAACTCCAGACCCGCTCCTCGAGCAGGAGATTTTAACCCTGCTAGAGAAAGGTGCAGTAGAACAAGTACCTGTAGCGGAGAAGAACAAGGGTTGATACTCCCCTTCTTTTCTCATCCCGAAGAAGGACGGAGGATTGAGACCCATCTTGCACTTAAGAAACTTAAACAAGTTCCTCAGGAAGGACAAATTCAAGATGGTAACCCTTTTCCAGAGCCTTCAGGCTCTCCAACTCAGACTGGTTGCTATCATTGGACCTTCAGGATTCTTACTTTCATGTGCTGATCCATCTCCAGCACGGGAAGTACCTGAGGTTCGCAATTGGCGGGTCTCGCTATCAATTTAGAGTTCTGCCTTTCCGGCTGACCTCCGCCGAAGCGTTTTCACCAAGCTAATGTCTGTGGTGGCAACGATCTCGGGAGTGGGGGGATTCACGTCTAACCCTACCTGGACGACTAGTTAATCAGGGCGAGTTCACCCAAACAAGCTCCGCAACATCTGACCATGACCTGCCACTTCTTACACACACTGCGCTTCCCCCTCAATTACAAGAAGTCTCAAATGATCCCACGCCAAAAGCCCCAATTCATCGGAGCAATACTGGATACGTCCTCTGGCAAAGCCTCGCCTCCCGAGGAGAGCGCTCACCACATCCTGCAGATGGTAACGAAGTTTCAGAATGCCCAGCATCTGCCGGCCTTCGGTTTCCTCAGGTTGCTTGTGATTATGGCATCCTGCATTTTTCTGGTGCCAGAGCCAGATTGAGAATGAGATCCCTTCAATAGGCCCTCAGAACTCAATGGTCCTAATTTGCAGGGTTCCATGTGATAATTCTGCCGCAAAAATATTGCGATACCAAAATATTGCCATATTTTTGCGGCAAAATTCACAATGGACCCTGCGGGGGGGACCCCGCAACACCTGCATCATTTTTTTAATGTGCGGGGGACACCCCCGCTCCCATATAATATCCCCAATAAAAATATCGCCTATGCCGAACCAAACGGACATATTTACGGTGATATTTTTGTTGGGGATATTAATACCTGATACCATTTGCGGGAGATATGTCTGATCTTTTGCGGGTTCCAATCAGAGTGGCTCTAGATCTGCTATGGTAGGCTTGCAGGGACACTATCCTCAAGGGGGAACCTTCTTGGCAACCATGGCTGGAGAGAAACAGTAGTGACAGACGCCTCACTCACGGGGTGGGGAACTCACACCAGCGATCTGTCAATCAACGGTCGTTGGTCTCCATCGGAGTCTAAACTACACATTAACCTTTTGGAGCGGAGGGCAATCAGTCTATCGCTGAAGGCCTTTCTGCCCTCTGTACGAGGAAAGAATGTCCTGATATGACGGACAACACAGTGGCCATGTACTACCTCAACAAGAGAGGTGGTGTAGGGTCACTACCACTGTGCAGAGAGGCAATGCAGCTCTGGTTCTGAGCAATACAAGAAGGAATATCTCGATCAGCTATTCACCTAGCCGGAGAGAAGAACATGGCGAAGTCCTTAAAGAGATCTTCACACTTTGGGGAACCCCTCAAGTGGAACTGTTTGCTCAATGGAATTTCCCCCAAGAAGAGCTCTAGGTGGACTGGGAATTTCCTCTACTGTATGCGTTTCCTCCAGTCCAGAAGTTCAGGAAAACCATGATCCTAATTGCCCCGGATTGGGCCAGGAGACATGTCCATCTGCCCTCCAATACATCTTCCACAAAGAGAGGATCTTCTCTCGCAAGAGGAAGGTCTGGTTTTCCATCCAGAGGTCAAAACTCTCAGCCTTCACGCATGGCTTCTGAGAGGCTGAGATATAAGGATTGGGACCTACTGGATGACGTAATGGAGATTTTGCTTTCAGCTAGAAAAAATCATTGTACCGGTGTCGTAATAAGTTCATTAACTGGTGCAAGAACAAGGATGTGGATCCATTCCAATGTAATACACCTATGGTTCTCTTTTCTTCTACATTTGGCTAATTTGGAGCTCCAAGTTGGCACCATAAAAGGCTACTTGGCAGCGCTATCTATTTTCAAGCGCTCATCTGAAGAGGTCCCTTATTTTAAGATGCCCTTAGTTATCCAATTTCTAAAGGGACTGACAAATGTGTAACCTCCAACTCCCTTCCGAGTACCTATTTGGGATTTAAATTTAGTTCTAAAATTTTGCTAGTGGCAATTACATCAGCCCGCAGGGTGAGTGAGTTGCAGGGACTCTCTTGTAAGCCTCCTCAGTCTTCCATAGAGACAAAGTAACTCTTAGGGTCAGACCCTCATTTTTACCAAAAATAGTCTGATTTCCATCTGTCACAAAAAATTACTATACCTTCTTTCGAGGGGATTGAGTCCTCCGACGTATTCCATATCTGACAGTAATCACCGCAGCTGTGCTGCTTGGGAAAATCTTTCTGCGTCGATGACGTCGATACGCTGTCCTCGAGGGCCTCCGAAGAGCTGACGTCACCGGATGTTATAAGTAGGACGCACGATGCCCGTAGCCTCAGTTCCGTTTTTTCTGCGAATGTGTTCACTTCGGAGATCTCGGCGCGCCTCGATTCTACTGAATCCTGTTCTTTCAGTTCTTCGGACCTGTTTCTTCATTGCTATCGGTATGTCGTCTTCGGCTTCTTCCACCCCGCGGTCAAGGTTTAAGAAGTGGCCGGTGTGAGGGTCCAAGATGTCGCTGACGGATACGCACGACGCTTGCCTCTGGTGCCTCGGGGAGGACCATGATACGGACGACCGTGTCGACTGCCAATCACTCACATCGAAGACCTTTCGGGAGCGTAAGAAGAAGCTGTCGGTTGGTAAGGTGGCCAAGCCCCAGAAGTCGCGTTCCACTGGTCTTTCGACGGACGATTCGAGGGGCGACTCTCCATAGTCGTCGGGAGTTCTCGGTCTGGGAGTCGGTCCCGCCGTTCCTCTGCCTCTTCGATGCACTCCAGAAAGCGCCGTCACTGGTCACCTTCCCCGTCCTCTTCCGAGGGCTCCGCCCGTTGGCAGGTTGCTTGTCCCAACAAGCATTCCACTCCTGAGGAATGGGATTTCTTCCGAAAGGAGATGTTGGCGATTTTTCAATTGCAGGGCTCCGGTCCGTCCGCACCGTCTAAGGACGCCTGTCGTGGCCGTGCTAGAGATACCGCTCGTCCGCCTTCGGGCTCGAGCAGTCATCGCGACCGTCGGACAAGGATGGTCACTCTAGACATGCCCATTCCAGGTCCCGGCCCTCGACGCCATCGAGACCGCGTGAACCTGTGAAGTCTTCAAGGAAGTCATCGGCGCCCAGGCTGTCGAGACACGCTCGGGACTCTGCCCTCGAGGCCTGTGTCGATGCTGTTGACGCCGTGCTCGACGTAGACGCCGATTCCATCGACGCCTTTCAAGGCGGCTTTGTCGGGGATGCCTCGTGGTGCGGGGGCACCCCCTAGAAAACCTCTGGCTGAGGCAAAACATGTCTTTGTTCCTTTTTCGGTTCCCTCTTTCCAGCCTCTGGATTATATTTCTGAGGTGGATGAGGGGTCTGAGGAGGGTGTGGTTTCTACAGAGGTCCCTGATGACATTGTTTCTGGTCATAGTCGGCTTGAGGACCTGCGCCAGTCATTGCATGATGCCAGTCGGCTCGACACCTCTCCGGAGGTGGAATTTGGTAGGCCTGAGCATGGCACGCATGCCGACTCCTCTTATCGGCGCCTGATGTCGAGGGTCACGGATTACCTCGGGTGGTCTGCCCCCTTGGGGATTTTCAGCAGGATGACCTGACTGATATCCTGGACCATGGTCCACCAATTGACCCGGTGCTGCCATTCCATATGGCCTTGCAGAGAAGGGTGGCTGCGGCTTGGACTTCTCCGGAGAGTCTCTCGGCAGTGAGCAAGTCCTTGCCGAAGAAATATCGTCCAGCCAGTGGCGACCCCTGCTACTTGACCACACACCCCACTCTGGAAAGTTTGGTGGTGCAGGCAGCTATGGCCCCCGCAAAGCAGGCGTCGTACCCTACCATCCCTCCTGATGGGGACGACCAACGTTTTGATGGCTGGCCGAAGAAGGTATTTTCTTCTGGGGTTATGGCGCTTCAGGCTGCCAACTCCGTTTGTGCCTTGTCTCGTTTCACGCACACTATGTGGAACTGTATTTCACAAGCGGCTGATCATATTCCCGAAGGGGAGGAATGTGATGGTTTCCTTGCTATCGTGCAGGATGGCATGTGTGAATCCGTTCAGTCGGGTCTGGACATGGTTGATTGCGTCAGCCGGTCCATGGCGGCGAGCACAGTCATACGCAGGTTTGCGTGGTTGCGGAAGTCGGGTTTTGCTCCTGATGTGCAGGCCCGCCTCCTCAACATGCCCTTTGATGGTGAACATCTTTTTGGCAGTAAGGCTGGTGAGAGTCTTGAGAGGTGGCAGTGAAGTCGTTGGGCGCTGCAGTCCGCCAACCTCCGCCTTTTCGTCCTAGGGGACAGCAATGGAGGGGAGGTTCCTTTCGATATTCCTCGTCCTTTAGTAAATCGAGAGGAGCTGCTAGTCAAAGGGGCAACCGTAGGAGTGCCAGAGGTGGAAAACAAGGTACTCGAGGTGTCAAGGCCGCGCAAGCAGTTGCCTCTTTGCCCTCAGGCACTGCCGCAGCCGTTTCAGCTCAGTCATGAGGCCCTTGCTTCTCCAGTTGGGGGAAGGCTGGTGCAGTATCTTGTAGAATGGCGTGCCATTACTTCAGATGCGTGGGTTCTGGAGATCATAGCCCACGGCTACTGTCTTCCTTTCCGGCAGAGGCCTCACGACAATCCACCAGGGAACCTCTTTGCAGAGTCCGGATCCGCTCCTTGCACAAGAAATTCAATCCATCCTGGAGAAAGGTGCTATAGAACTGGTGCCTGTAGCGGAGAGGAACAAGGGATGGTATTCCCCTTATTTTTTGATTTCAAAGAAAGACGGAGGATTGAGACCCATCATGGACTTGCACGGTTTGAACAAGCTCCTCAGGAAGGACAAGTTCAAGATGGTTACTCTTTCTCAAGTCCTCAAGGCCCTTCAACTTCAGGACTGGTTGGTGTCTCTCGACCTCAAGGACGCTTATTTTCATGTGCCGATCCATCCCAAGCACAAGAAGTACCTGCGGTTCGCGGTTGGCGACTTGCACTTTCAGTTTCGGGTCCTGCCGTTCGGATTGACCTCCGCCCGAGGGTTTTCACCAACCTCATTGTGGTGGTGGTGGCAGCGTATCGCAGGAAAAGGGAGATTCACGTCTACCCCTACCTGGACGATTGGTTGATCAGAACGCGCTCTCCTGAGCAAGTCCTGGATCATCTGTCCGTCACCTGCCACTCCTTTCACAAGCTGGGCTTCTCCCTCAACTTAAAGAAGTCCCATTTGACGCCAACACAACGGCTCCAGTACATCGGAGCGGTGCTCGACACATCCCTGGGGCAGTGTTTCCCTCCCCAGTTGAGGGCTCACTACATTCAGCAGATGGTGCACAAGTTTCAACATGCCCAGAGTCTCCCAGCGTTCGAGTTCTTGAGGTTGCTCAGCCTCATGGCATCCTGCATTCTTCTGGTGCCAGAGGCCAGATTGCGGATGAGATCTCTGCAATGGGCTCCCAAGATGCAGTGGTCACAGTCCTCCGGCGGGATGTCGGACCCAGTACAGGTGCCGCCCTCGGTTGGCCAGGATCTTATATGGTGGGCCGTCGAAGGCAATCTGATGAGGGGAGCACCATTTTGGCTACCCTGGCCGGAGGGGACGATCATGACGGACGCATCCCTCACGGGATGGGGAGCTCATGCCAACGAGTTGACAGTCAGCGGTCGTTGGTCTCAGTCGGAGTCCAGACTCCATATCAATCTGTTGGTGCTAAGGGCCGTCTCCTCCTCCGGCTTGCCCTGAAGGCTTTTCTGCCGACTGTGCGAGGAAAGAATGTCCTGACTCTGACAGACAACACAGTGGCCATGCACTACCTCAACAAAAAGGGTGGGGCAGGGTCACCTCCTCTGAGCAGGGAGGCGATGCAGCTCTGGTTCTGGGCCATCCAGCAGGGAATTTCAATCTCGGCAGTTGATCTGGTCGGAGATGAAAACGAGACGGCTGGCACTCTGAGCAGGCAGAGCGCGATCTCTCGAGTGGGAGTTGGCTCAGGAGATTCTCCTGGAGATCTTCACCCTTTGGGGGACCCCTCAAGTGGATCTCTTCACCTCCAGTGTCAACCGGAAGTGCGAAAGGTTCTGCTCGCGGGAATTTCCTCCAAGAGGAGCCTTAGGAGACGCGTTTGTGGTGGAGTGGTCATTCCCACTGCTGTACGCGTTTCCTTCAGTCCCTGTCATCCCGCAAGTGCTGCGGAGGTTCGGTTCCCGGATGATCCTCATTGCTCCGGCATGGGCCAGGAGGACGTGGTACCCGGACCTTCTGGACTTGTCCGTCTGCCCTCCAGGTCGTCTTCCCTACCGAGACAATCTGCTCTCACGGGAGGTGGGTCAGGTTCTCCATCCAGAGGTCAGATCCCTCAACCTTCACGCTTGGCTTCTGAAAGGTTAAGGTATAAGGATTGGGACCTCCCTGAAGATGTGATGGAGGTGTTGCTTTCGGCCAGACCACTGGCAACTTAGTCCCTGTACCCTTGCCGTTCAAGAAAGTTCTGCGACTGGTGCAGGGTTCTGAATGAGGATTCTTTTTCATTTCATATTTCTGTAGTTCTGTCTTTTTTGCTTTCTTTAGCCCACAGGGGCTTGCAAGTGGGTACCATTAAAGGTTACCTAGCGGTGCTGTCCATATTTAAGTGCTCGTCTGAGGAGTGTTCTTATTTTAAAATTTCTTTTAATTTCTCAGTTTCTGAAAGGGCTCACTAATGTGTTCCCTCCCAGGTGCCCGGTTGAGATTTGAACCTTGTTCTCAAGTTTCTAATGGGTGTTCCATTTGAGTCTTTACATTCTTGTCCTTTGAGACTGTTAACCCTTAAAACTGTATTTTTAGTTGTGGTCACTTCCGCTCGCAGAGTGAGTGAGTTAAAGGCACTTTCAGTTCAGCCACCCTTCACTGTGTTTCATAAGGACAGGGTTGTCCTTCGAGTTCGTCCTTCCTTTCTCCCGAAGGTGGTGTCGGAATTTCATTTAAGCCAGAAGGTTGTTCTTCCGGCATTTTATCCTCCTCCGCATCCTGGTAAGGACGAGGAGAGGCTCCATAGGTTAGATCCTAGAAGAGCTTTAAGTTTCTACATTTCACGCATGTCCCGGGTCAGAGTGGACGATCAGCTCTTTATTGGTTACACTGGAAGGCGTTTGGGACAAGCTGTGACTAAGCAGACTTTGTCTAGATGGATTATCTTGGCAATTTCTGAATGTTACCGCCTGGACCCTCCTGTAGTCTTACGGGCCCATTCGACTAGGGGTATGGCCGCCTCTACTGCCCTGCAGAGGGGTGTTCGTATTCGTAACATCTGTGATGCAGCCACTTGGGCTTCGGTCAATACTTTTGTACGTCACTACTCCCTAGATTCTATCCATGGGCAGGATCTGGCCTTTGGCAAGGCGGTCCTTTACTCTGCAATTTGATTGGGCATTCTAAATTTGTATATTCTAAATTATTTTCCCACCTCCTTACGTTGGTACTGCTTTGGGAGTCTGTCATAGATATGGAATACGTCAGAGGACCCAATCCCCTCGAAGAACAAGCTACTCTCTTACCTGGTAACGTTCTTTCGATGGGATGGTCCGACGTGTTCCATATCGCTCCCTCCCTGCCTTCCCTGCTACAGAATTTCTTATGCGAGTGCAGCTTACGTTTCCGCAAGGCTTTCTGTGGTCCTACTGGCAGAAGATTGGTGCCACACGTTCTGGGGAAAACAACTACGACTGGGGCTACAGGCGTCGTGCGTCCTACTTATTACATTCAGTGTCGTCGGCTCAATGTAGGCCCCCTAGGACAGCGTCTCAAATTGATCGACGGAGATGCTGAAAGATTTTCCAAAGCAGCACAGCTGTGGTGATTACTGTCATAGATATGGAATACGTAGTCGGACCATCCCATCGAAAGAACGTTGCCAGGTAAGAGAGTAACTTGTTCTTCTATCCTCCCCCCGCATGCGAGTAAAGAGGAAGAAAGACTACACAGACTGGACCCAAAGAGGGCTCTCAGCTTCTACATCTCCAGATTAGCTAAATTCCATCAAAGTCGACAACTGTTTGTCGAATATACTGGGCACAGATTGGGCTTAGGTGTATCAAAACAAGCACTATCCAGATGGATAGTTTTAGCAATTACTGAGTGCTATAAATTGGCAGGAAAAGAGCCTCTGGATGGATTAAGAGTCCACTCAACCAGGGGTATGGCACTTCAGCGGCTCTTCAGAGGGGTGTTCCAGTGCATGGTATTTATGCAGCGGCCACCTGGCCATTGATGCACACATTTGTGAAACATTATTCCTAGGATTCAATATCTTATCAATGCGGCCTCTTTGCAAAAGCTTTCCTTCACAGATAATTTCTCTGGTGCTCCCTCCTCCAAATTCTTACTGCTTTGGGAGAATATCTAAGATGAGGAATACGTGGGAGGACACAATCCATTGAAAGAACAAGTTACTTAACAACTGTACTATTCTTTCGATTGGTTGTTCCTCCCACATATTCCTAATCGACCCTCCCAAACTGCCCCACCATACAGTTTACACCAGTTGCACTTCAAGTTCCTTGCGAGCCAAAGGTCAATAAAGCCTGGTCAACTGATGCGGCTACTCCTATTGTAAAAACAGAACTGAGGATAACAGGCGCGGCTTGAGCCCTTTATACTGCGGATGATGTTGACACTCGACGGCGGCCCTCGTAACACATAGCTACTGCGGCCTCGAGCGCAGCACCCTCTTGTGAAGAAAAATATCCAAAGCAGCAAGCTGGAAGATACGAATATCTAAGATGAGGAATATGTGGGAGGAACATCCAATCGAAAGAACGTTACAGTTGGTAAGAAACTTGTTCTTCTCAATGATATTACCTTTGTATACTGTGAGTGCATGGACCTTTTTGTGGGATTGAGTCTAGCTTTTTTCCTTTTTTACCGAAGGTATTTGCAGATTTTTCACTGTTCCTAAAAAAGTTATCTTCCAGTGATGTTTCCTTCACCACGTCCATTTAAAGTGGAACAGATTTTTGTTTGCCTTTGCAGTTATGGCTCCAGGTCCAGGAAACACAGGGTTGATGACCAACTCTGTTTGGCAAGTCCTTGTAAAGGAAATGCCATCTCTAGGTGGATCATAACCGGTTTTAAAACTGGTTATCAACTGGCAGACCGTGTTCTCTGAGTGAATCGGTGCACGCTTGACCAAGGTGTAGGCTGCGGCTGCTTCTACTTTGTGATGGGGCTGCTTCTACCTTGTGTTGGGGCTGCTTCTTTGGCCACTGGCAGGTTTCCACTTGGGCGTATTTACTGGTTTTAACAAATCCTATTGTCTAAGCCTGCCGCAGAAGCCTCGTCTTTTGATCTGTTGCTAGTGCAAAATAATCTCACTAAATAAATCTGATCCTAATGATCTTTTGCTAACTCTGCTTGACTATACTCCGATTTAGGTGTTTTTTAAACCTGAGGGATCTGTTAGAGAAATTCAATAGAAGAACAAAATAACTAAATTCACCAGTGTTCTTTCTGGGTGATAATTGTAAGGGAGCATTCTCATTTCTTTGCTCATTCGCTTCAACCTTGAAGACCCCCAGCTCTTTTGCTGGACTTTGCGACTTTTTAATTTTAACCCTGGAGTGAGTGAGACTTTTATCTCACTCATGTGTTGGATTATGCGTTTCCTTTGTTTTTGGAGTCTTGACGAACTCCATAGGCATCTACTTGTCATGATTCCTGCCCCTCATGTCCCCAGCCCTCCAAGATGTCAGGCTGGAGCCAGGCCACGATCACCTACATGGCCTTCAAGGGCCTCTCCATCCCTCCAAAGACTCACTTGGAGTCAAACTTGGCGCTTGTGGCAACAGACTCACTCACTCCCATAGAATAACATTGGGGATTGGACTTGTAGTGCATTGATGGGGACAAGATGGATGCCCCCACATATTTTGGTTCCCAGAACTGGATGTGCAGTCTAGTCTTTTGGGTGTGGTTCAGCCCAGAGACACCTGGGATACCCAGACTATTTAAGCCACGCCCAGGCTGAGAAACATGCTTTGTTTTCTGCACCTGCAGCGTGACACTCACCGTGTTCGGATCGGTCTCCAGTAGGCCTGCATTTTTCTTCTCCGCTCAGCTCCTGCAAGAACACCGTTAGGAACAGCCTTACCTTGCGGCGCTTCTACCCATCATTCATCGCTTCTTCTGTTCTGCGGGCATCTTCGGCGGTGTCATTCCCATCCCGGCACGCCGCTTCCTAAGGAAAAGGGAAAAGAACAGAAAAAAGGCATTAGTAAGCATTCAGCAAATCTTTGTTATTTTTAAAGACTGTACGAGCTTCAAACTCTTACCTGAATCCCAGCCGCTCTGAGGGAACTCTGTCTCCGGAACTTCTCATCTATCTGCAAGAGGGAAAAGACACTCCAGGTTAGCGTGGAAACATCTAGAGGCACTGCACACCGTGCTTACTCGCCGCATTTCTTCTTCATAACCGGCATCCACACTGAAAACGTTGCGGCACCTAAAAGACACAGAAAAATAACTCAGTTCAATACAAATACGAAAGGGTTGCATCGCGCTTTCACTCACCTTCAGCGCTACTCATCTCAGCAGCACGTCGCCATCCCCGGACGCCGGCCATCATCTAAGGAAGGAAAGGAACGAAGTTAGAGAACTGTTCAAAAGACTCATTATACTTACATGTCGGACTCTTGCCAGTGAAGTAACTAGGCAGCAACGAGCCCTCATCAATCAACGTGCCCCTGCACTGAAAGCAGGACGGAGAGCACACTTTACAAGAAAACAAGGCCCAGGCTCCAGTCGAGTAGACTCCAGGGAAGGGTTCGAGGTTGTGAGACGTCAGAACAGGCTGAGTGACGTCCCCGTGGATACCAGGTGAGCGTTAGTTGTATGGTGACACAGCACCTTCAGTGCAGTGCCACAGAGATCCTTTAGATTTCTCATAAGGTTTAAATATCTTTTCTTGTGTGAACTACTGTTCCCAAGAATAGTAAAGTGGAATTGACTTTATCTTTTCTCTTTGTAGGGCCTGCACACACTCTTATGTGGAGTGCTGGGGGGTTACTTAGTAGCCCCTTTTCCTACTTACTCATGTAAAACATTTTGTTAACTACTTGAAATGCCTGTTGGCAGTGGTTTAATGTTCCTACCATGGTGCTTTTCTACCGCAGGCTGAACCTTCAGCTGCAATATAGCACCCATGGGTGACCATTATTTCGAAATGGCCCCAGCCGTCTTTTTTCGCCATTTACTATTTGTAAGGTCTTTCTTGGCATTTACTCTGTGCGCCAAGCCAGGTTTGAGCCCTTTGTTCGTTTTGCCTTTGGCGGGCTTCAGTCCCGTGTGTCTGCAAGGGCAGAAAGTGAGAGAGGGTCCCGTAACTCCCCTGTCCTTTCTCTTTAGGAATGCCTGAATGCATGACAGCCTAGGCTGTGGATGAATGTGAGAAACCTGCTTAAAACGCGAGGGTTTTGGGACTAGAGGCAGAGTCTACCACTGGGAAGAACAACCTGACAGAGAAACCATAAACGAAGCTTGCTGCATCCTCCTGGACCTTTGAATTGCCCATTGAAGCCTTGCTGCTGTGTGGAAATTCCTTTTTCTAATCGACACGAGAAGCACCAGAAGGGATGACTTCTTCCCTTGGGTTAGTGGGACCAACTAACCCTGAGACTAACTCCACTGGACCATCTTCCCAGACTAGCTGTACTTCTTTGCTGCTGCAGGAACAGAGTGCAGGACTCAAGGAGTGAAGGAAGACCAACCGGTATCCAAGATCTGCGGTGGTGCTGTTTACCAAGCGCTGCAACTGCGAAGTGCTGCTGATGTGAAAAGCGCCCGTAGCTGCCTCCGAATTGCTGCTACAGACGTCCTCCCTCTTGTCCCCATGACTGAGGCCCAGGAACCCAGGATCTGCATCGCTGCAACCAGACATAAGCCTGCTGGACCACTCTTCTAACCAGAGGTACTGTTCTGACTTGGGGTACTTACCTCAGTGTCTTTAGCTTTGCTCTTCTCAATTGAGACTTGCAGTAGCAACTTGGCTAGAGTTGATCCCACCTCTACCCTTAACAAGTGTAACAGCTTGTGACCCTACAGTGATTTTTCTTCAACAAACTCTCTAACTTTGTGCAAGACTTTATCTAAGGTGCTTCAGCTCTGTAGACTGTGCTCCAATTGACTTTGGCTGTCCTTGCTCCCTGCAGACTCTTCTAGTCCATTTGACTTTGATACTTACTGTCCCTCATAGGTGATAATAGTTCAAAACCAAGTTATCTGCCAGCGATCTCTGCCTTAATGCCAGTAAGACTGAGATTCTCCTCATCGGCACTCCTTTCCTGTTGCTCTCTGGCCGGCCTCTCTTGGTCCTCTTCCTTCCACCTGTGAGGCTTAAAACCTAGGGGTCCTCTTCGACTCCACTCTCCTTCTCTCCTCACATCTCTGTCTCTAAGAAGTTGCACTATCAGCTGCACCTCCACGGAGGTATTCTTCCTTTCCTCTTCTTTCCCCAGAAGCTCACGGTCTCCAGAGCTCTGGTTCTCTCTAGGCTGGACTACTGCAACAGCCTCTTTCTAAATCTCAAAACAATCTTTGCTACTTAAGCTATTGCCATGCGCCCTTATCAAGGACGAGAGAAAGAAAGACAAAGACTGCCTCTTTTTCTCCAGTCGGTAAGCTTGGAGCTTTTAATTGTGCATTTGTTCAAAACAAAAAAAAAGGAAAATATATAAAAATGTATGCCCTTTAATGACACGTGTTTCGGCATAAACGTCTTTTTCAAATCAGGGCTAATTGCATTTCATTAGCAAAAATAGCATATTCATTACAAAAGTCAAAGAGAACAAAAGAAGAAAATGATCATTGTGTACATGTTATAATTCAAACACAAGCAATTTTATGCATATCGGTTGGAGGGTGGCCATTGGGGGAGGAGGGCGGGGGAAGGGTGGGATTGTTAGGGATGGTTGAAAAAATGCAAAGATCGTTGTCCATATCTAATTTCACTTAGTCTTAAGAATGGCAATTCGCAAAATCTTTCTTACCTAGTGAGTTCGAATGACAATTCATAAGTTGAATGCTTAATGTAAATTGTCATGGGTTAAATCCCTACAACAAAAACAGCATGTGACCCATTAGTATGTTTAAACACTTTTAGTTAATGAAGTACCTTTAAGAGATAATTGTTGTGCATTGTCTATATTTTTATTTTTAATGTTGCCATTGTAAGAATGTAACAGAAGGTTACGTTAGGGTTAATCTGTTAAATGATGTTGATGGGTGAAAGGACAAGTAAGCCGGTTTCCGGTTAAAGGCAACATAAACGTTTTAACCGTGTTTATACTCCTGGTAGAGCCAGTATGATAATTCTCTTAATGTTAACATTCGTGATTGCGCGATCTGGGCGATCGTATCTCCACGTGAAATCACGTGCAGTTTCAAAATGCTAGTAAGACCCCCTGCAGAAGCCCCTACTCCACGCTTACCTGTTCGTCCGCGTGTGTCGTTCAAAAGAGTCCCCGTTCGTTCTGCGTCAGATTGGTGTTATTATTGTAACCGTGGTACCCGAACAATTTGGTCCTACTACAGTGTTTACCCGGAACTTCTACTTTATTGTGCAACGTTATGACGGGATTCTAGTGTCCATTCACTTTATTTGTTAGTTATTACTTTGCTCTCATATTGATTGAGTTCATGGCGTTATTTAGCAATAAAATTGTGTATTTTAAATCAAACCTAAAAATGTGCTGAGGTGTTACACGTAAATGCCAATCGCGTGTTATATTCATACCGTAAATTGTGTGACTTGTGTTATTATTGAAAACATTAAATAAGAACTTCCAAAATTAAAAAAGCGGATGGTACACCATCTCTAGTAGTCCTTTGTTGATTACTATTGTCGCGGCCATATTTTGGGCGAACATTGGTTAACTAATATGAGAATCGCGTTTTCTTAATATTAGTATGTCAATGGGAAAGACATTACAAAGGGCATGCGTTTGTAGTGGATTAAGCGCAGGGCGGGTTGTGTAACCTAAGTGTAAAAATGAGGTTTCCCTTGAGTATTTTATTTTAAATGTTCCAAATGGTTACCGAAATTGAGCGAATTAAAGCAATCGCTATATTTGTTGTAGAATTAGTTCAAACCGTTTTGTTGAGGGTATTACCCTAATGTGTGCTGTTAAGTATAATATGTATGAAAAAAGCATATTTACCTTTTTGATACACTTGATAACGTTCAAAATCTGCTGTATGAAAACATACTTGTATAGTTTGAGCCTAAGATAAGCAAAACTATTTTAAACTAAAATTGGTAAGTACATATGGTGTACATACAACACTTCCTTGTGTAATAGAGGCCTAATATAAGCATAATCATTTTTGACTAATCGAAATGATAAGTACATGCAAGAGAACATTGAAAACTGATATGTATGTGAAAAATGTTCTTCATTTATCTTTAAAGGAATGAGGCCATCTCCTGATCAGAGTTCAAGCCTCTTTCTACTACACGAAATTTGCAAATCAATTTTGCTTCTTCTTGCCTCAGTTTGGCTTCAAGATCTCCTCCTCTCGGTCCCAAAGACACTTTTTTGAGTCCAATGAATTTCAATTCCTTTTTATGAACTCGTTGGTGTTTACTTTGCCAGTGTTGTACTAAGGGTAAATTAGTATCTTGACTCCCAATGTTTGATATATGTCCCCTTATTCTTGTCCCAAGTTCCCGAATGGTACTGCCTATGTAGATTTTTTCACAATGGCAGACAATTGCATATACCACAAACTTCTACAGTTGATTTGATCCACTATCTTGTGTGATATCTTATATTTGTCTTTAAAGATCACTGTATTGTTCAAAGCATGTTTGCACATTGTGCATGTTCCACATTATCGAAATCCAGTGGGTGACGGCGGAAGCCATGTGACTGTAGTTTCTTTTTTCTCCTCTGGAAGGAATGAGGGGCTCAGAATGTTTTTAATAGTGTTGGCTCGTCGGTAAGTTAAAGTGGGATTGTCTCTAATGTACTTTCTCACATTTTCATCAAGTTGTAACGGATGCCAATTTTTTCTCAAAACTTTGTTGTCTGCACAGTAGTTTGTAATGAAACTAATTTCTTGTTTTACCTCTTGTTTGGATTTTGTTGGCTTCAGGGTGCTTTCCCTATCCACCTGGGAGGCCTTATTCTTAGCTTGCGTGATTATTTTATTTCCATAGCCTCTTGTTTTGAATCGCCTTGTTAGTAGTTTACATTCATCTTCAAAACTGCTTTTTTCAGAGCAGTTTCTTCAAGCTCCTTTTGGTATATTCCTAATCACCGAATTAACATGGCAACTTGTTGAGAATAGAGTTGAATTTGCTTCCGTACTTTTCCTGAAAGTTTTGGTTTTGAGATGATTGTCTTCTACGTAAATGGTCAGATCTAAGAAATTTATTTCGTGAGCGCTGGCAGTGCCAGTAAATTCTATCCCCATCGTGTTCTTATTTGCTCTGTTCCTAAAATCTTCCAACGGTCCCTCTTCCCCTTTCCAAATTATCAGTACATTATCTATGTACCGTGTCCATAATATTACCTTCGCGTCATATTCATTGTCTGTGAAAATGTTTGTCTTCGTACATCGCCATCGTCAAATTGGCAAGCGCTGGGGCATATTTAATCCCCATTGCCACTCCTTGTGTCTGCTTAAAGAATTGATCATTGAAGATAAATACATTATTTTGTAATTTGAATAGAAGCATTTCCTTCAACATGCTTACAAATTGGTAATTAGACGCTGATTCCTTTGAAAATGTGATCCATAGCTTCTATAGCAACATCATGTCTAATTGATGTGTATAGGGAACGTACGTCCCAGGTAGCCATGAGGTAGCCCTGTTGCCATTCAATCATCGCTAGTTTGTTAATTGTCTCAGTTGTATCTCTCAAATAGGATTTGGTTTTAATCGCCATTGGTCTTAAGATATTATCAATGTACTGTGCCAGGTTCATGGTTGCCCAACCAATTCCACTTAGAATTGGTCTACCTTCTCGGATCTTTGTATACTCTTTGTATTTTAGTTAAAAAATATATTGTCGGTAATATAGGTTGTTTTATTTCCAAAAAGTCTTTTTCCTCATCAGTAATTAGTACTTGTCTGTGCCATGAAGTAATTGCTTCTTTCAATTATGTTAGTATTTCCAATTTAGGGTTCTTTTTCAGTATGGCGTAGCAATTCGGCGTATTCAGATGGGTCATTGCCATCTCTATATAATCTGCTCTGTCCATTATTACTATTTTATATGTAATAGTAAAATGGCAATTTTACTCCCCCCTCCAGTTACACACCACTGCTATGGGAGTCTATCAAGATAAGGAATATGTCGGAGGACACAGTCCCTTCGAAGAACAAGTTACTTCTTACCTGGTAACGTTCTTTCGATGGTATGTTCCTCCGACTTATTCCTTATCGCCCCTCCCATCCATCCCCTCAGTAAAACTTCCCTTGTGGTTACAGCTTACGCTCCTTCAGGGTCAATAACCAATTCATGTAAAACAACGGTTAACGTCAAAACGGAACTGAGCAACGGACGCTGTGCAAGTCTATTTATACGCATGATGACGACGGCGCAGATACGGAGGCTGTCGAGGGGCATTGTCGCGCAGCGCCCTCTACTGGAAAAAAAAAAAATTCTGAGGCCAGCAAGCTGGAGATGATCTATCAAGATAAGGAATACGTCGGAGGAACATCCCATCGAAAGAAAATTACCAGGTAAGAAGTAACTGGTTCTTCTTGACTGTTGCATTTATTTGTGGTTCTACGGTTAGGGTGTTGACCATCAGGACTCCCAGATTATTTACTACCTTAGATGGTGATGGTGCGGTTCCCATTTCCGTTGGCCACGGGATGGCGTTTTCATTCTCTTGGTCTTTGGATATGGTCATGATTTCTGTTTTTCCTGGCTTGATTTTCAGGTCCTTGGCATTCATCCAGTTGAAGACTTCTTTTAGACAGTGTTACGTTTGAATGATCGGCTTGGGTGTCTTTGATTTTGTAGATGATTGGAGTATCATCTGCGTAGTTGTAGCATGTAATGTTGTATTTCTTGAAGATTCTGAGGTGTGGTAGATGTTGAAGTACAGTGGTGATAGTGAGGATCCTTGTGGCACTTCAGTCGTTAACTCGTGGGGTTGATTTGAAGGGTTTAATCCATACAGTTTCTGTTCTGTCTGCTAGGAATGATTTAGTCCAGCGTAGTGTTGTCTGTTATGCCTGTCTTCTAGTCTTTTGGTTAGGTCGAGCAGAATAAGGGCTGAGGTGTTTGAGTCTGCGTTAGCTTTTAGGTCATCCCAGATGGATAGTAGTGCTGTTTCCGTTCCTCTTGTGGGTCTGAAGCAGACTTGAGCTTGGTCTAGCAGGAGGTGGTTTTAAACATGTTCTTGGGTTAGTTTGTATACATAGGTTTCCAGGAGTTTTGCCGGGTAGAGGATGTTTGGGATCGGTCTGTAGTTGGAGAGGTCATCTCCGTCGCCACTTGTGTTTTTCAGAAGTGGTTTGATATGTTGATTTGAAGGTATTCAGTACAGTTCCTGCTGCTAGTGATAGATTTAGAAGGTTTCTGTAATATTCTGCTGGTGTTCCTTGTGTGAGGATTGATTTGTTGATGTCTGGGGGACAGGGATCCATGGGTGAACCAGCTTTCTTGCTGTGTTTTACCAGCATTGCGAATGTGTCTGCTGATATTTCAGGAAAGTTTTTGAGTTTGCTGCGGTTCTGAGTTGGGTTCGTTCGTTTGGTTGTATGTTGTGGTTGGTTGGCCTCTGTTAAATGGTTTGTCGCATGTCATGGATTTCTTTTTCTTGAAGTGGTCTGCCAGGTCGTTGCATAGTTTCTCCGAGGGGATTGGGGTGTTATCACAGCCTGGTAGGTTTCTCATTTCTTTAATTTTAAACATTTCTTTTTGTGTATTGGTGGCATTGGTGATTCTGTCCTCATAATGCCATCTCTTTGCCTTTTGAATTTCCTGCTTGTATACGCGGATTTGTTTCTGGAACGGTGTTTTTTTTTGTCTGGGATGTATTCTTTCCTCCATTCCAGTTCCATCTTTTTGTTTTCCTTTTTCATGGTGCTTAATAGTGGGGTGAACCATTTTGTCATTGCTCTCATTTTTGATGGTGTGAACGGTTTTTCTGGGGCAATCTTGTCAATTGTATCTGCAATCCATTTGTGTAATGGCTCTGCTTTCCCGTCTAGGTCAGCTAGTTCTGTAGTTGAGGGTTTGGTTAACTCCAGTTGTTTGAATAGGTTGCTTTCTTTGACGTGTTTCCAGTTTCTTTTTGTGGTGGTTGTGAGTTTAGGAGGTTGGATGCAGACTTGAGTAGGCAGTGATCGCGAATGGGATGAGATGGTCACTCTACAGTATTTGTATCGGCGGTGCCGTGGTGATGAGTTTTTCCTTGGTGAAAATTGTGTCTAGGGTGTGTCCTGCTGAGTGTGTTGCCCCTTTTATTAGTTGTAGTTTCATGGTAGTGAGTTGTTCAATCAGTGAGTTTTGGGAGTTGGCGTGACTGTCTCCGAACCAGATGTTGAAGTCCCCCAGGATAATTAGGTGTTCGTGGTTGATGATGGCTTCTATGAAGTTGTCGACGAAGGATGCATCATAAGTTGGTGGTCTGTACACCAAGATGAATGTGATGTTGGATTTTGGGCTCGCTCTTAGGTGTATTACCATGGTTTCTCAGTTGAGGATGTTGAGTGGTTCTTCTGTTTTTATTTTTAGCTGTTCTTTGAATGCTATTGTGATGCCTCCTCTTTTTTCGTTTTTCCTGTTTATTTGAAGGCATTTTAAGTTTCCTGGAAGGCAGCTTTGGAGTGTGATTTTGAAGTTGTCGTCCAGCCATGTTTTTGTGATGAATAGGATGTCAATGCCTTTGTCATCAAGTAGATCGAAGATCTCTGTAGAGTGTTTTGACATGGATCTTGCGTTTTATTAGTTTGCAGTGGATTTTGGAGGTGTAGTTCGGTTTGTCTTTTCTTGTTAGGGTCGTCTCCTGATCTTTTTGAGGCGTAGGTTTCGGGGTGTCGGCGTCCTCGAATAGTTCTTCTAGATTTTGTCTTGGGTTTTTGTTTTCATCGGGTTCGTCTACAGGAGTTGTGGTTGTCTATTGAAAGTTCTTAGAGCTTTGGTGATGTAAGATGTTATCGCTTCGGTCGTGCGTTTGTTTCTGGTGGTGTCCATCCTTCTTCTGCGTGCTTTTGTTAGGTTGTTTAGTGTTGCAGCTTCTAGCGTTGGGTTGGTTTGGTCTGGCGAACAGTTGTCAGCGAGGTATGGAGTTAAGTAGAGGGATTTGTCTCGTCTGTGTTGGTTCGATTTTTTTTGTTCCTGTCTTTGGGGGGGTGTTCTGTAGTTGTGGTTCTTCTTTTTCTTTCCCTCGGGATGGGTCGTTTGCGTGGCATTATAAGACTCAGTTGTTTAGTCTTTTGTTTGCTGATGTCCAGTTGGTTCTGATTTGGTTTGGTTGTCTTGTGGTGTAGTACTGGGTGTGGAGGCTGTCCGCTACCAGTTTTAGCCTTTGTCTGTAGGTGGTATTCCAGCTGATGTTGCCTATTCGTTCAGTCGCTGTCTTGGTGGGGGTATGGGTGGTGGTTAAGGGTTATATTGGTGGCTCTTTAGTCTCCGTCTCCCTGAACGCGGTTCACTGCAGTAAGTTAGATATGTATGTCGAAGAAGAATATGTACTAGTTCAGGAGTGACTTTGAGGGGCGCAGCTAGGATTTACGCCTTATGAGGCGTGAGCCCCTAATCGGAATGTCACTCCACAGTAGTTCAGTGGTGGGTTCTGTCTCACTTTAGAGTGAGTTGGTAAGTACATTTGAGAGACCTGTATCGTGGGGAGAGGCCTATCAATGCAATTTGAATATCACTTATAAGGTAATCTGGACACAGAAGCCCTGTTAGATTTGAGAGACCTGTATAGTGGGAGAGAGCCCTATTAATGCAATCTAAAGATCATACAATGCAATCTGGACACACAAACCCTACTAGATTTGAGACCTGTATAGTGGGAGAGAGGCCTATAAATGCATTCTAAATATCATACAATGCAATGTGGAGACAGAACCCCTGCTATGCTTGGGAGACCTTTATAGTGGGAGAGAGTCCTATCAATGCAATCTAAATATCATACAATGCAAGCTGGACACAAAAACCCTACTAGATTTGAGAGACCTGTATAGGTCTATACATAGGTGGGGAGGTCTGTGCCTAGCCAGTCAGATTGGTACAGTAATAAATAATTATTCAATTTCCTCTGTTGAGAGAGATGCAGTGGGGAGCAATCACCTTGTTTACTATAGGTTTGGTAATTGGCTTGGAATCTAGGGTAGAGTAATTGCTCTGGGAGGAGCAGTGATGAGGACGGAGGACCAATGGGGGGGGAGGGGTGAGGCGGGAGGGAAGGAGAAGCACGAAGAGGGCGCGGGGCGGGAGCGGGTTTTACAAGGGGTCTCGGGGCCTTCACTAAATACACAAAAAAACAGCAGCAGACGGGGGCAACACTCGCCTTGCTCCGATGGAAATGGAGCCGGTGAGTTTTGCTCCGCTGCTACACTGCCAGCAAGACGGTCCATGGACCAATGGGAGCAGGGGGGGTGGGACGGGAGGCGGAAGGGAAGGAGAATCGGGAAGATGGAAATCAGTGCAAGTGTGTAAGAAGCATCTCTAAAGAGTATCTACTAGTTTTGTGTTGATTCTGGGCATGTATATTAAAGTATATTTGATTGTTAGATATATTGTCCTTTTTAAAGAATGCTTATTTAAAAACTAATGTTAAATATTTATAACGAAAACCCTGAGTGCAAGTGTCCTTGACTACTTGTTTTTGTGGATTTCCTTGCGACAGCTCTGCAGCTCACATTTACCTCTCTTGAGATAGGCCTGGCTGCTCAGTCACACTACTAACGTGTGTCGTACAGGCCTATACCAAAAGGTGGGTTACCGAATACCCAGAGGACACGGGTTGTGTAGTCTCCCACATGGTTACGACCATCAATTCTTGCCTAACAATGATTGCCTCCACAAACAAGAAATAGTGAGAGAGCTCAGGCCTTCTTTTTTAGCTATACCAGTTCAGTGCCTGTTGAATCAAGCGTATTTGTAGCACCTTAACTCTACACGTTTCTACTAGCATTTTTCTATCCTGAAAATGTTTACCATGAACTGTAATTTCGCAAAACACTTCTGTTTAAAATGCCAATGAAGAACTCTCAAGCACCACATGGTGATTAGTTGCCAACCTATGTCTTCAATCATGACTTTGGAATCCAAAGGTGATGCTGGTTACTGGGCAACCCATTCTCCTCTGGCGTTTACTCAACTGCGTAACAGCTTTAAGGTGTATTCCAGGTACAGCTTGTTTTGCGTGCTATAGTTGTCCAAAACCTTGTGAGTTGTCCTAGCTTGCGTCAAAGTAGTCTTGGTGTGCATAAATGAGTAGGCATATGCTTACTCACTGCTCTGTTCTCCTATTTCCTTATTAACTAAATTAGATTAGAATGTTGTAAAGAAACCGCTCGGCTGTCTCAATATTAATGCAAGGGTTAATTCCTGTGGACTATTGCAGTCCTGTCATTGAATACTCCTGGTACAGAACTTTGGAAAATGTATGCATTTTCTTCATTGGTCTTAAAAATAAAAAGGCCTTGGTGACTGGGGCAGATTCCACAGTACAATAAAAGTAATGTTCAGATCTATCCAATTTGTTACTTGGGTTCAATGTTGCAATAAGTGTCAATTTCAATACTTGCAAACAAGATATGAGCTTATTTTTCATTCATCTGTGTAGTTGTATTATCTTCATGCATGATGTAAGTCTCTGCTTCCTTAACCTTTATCCTTACAGCTGGGAGAAGCCACATATGCTATATGGACAACTATTGGACTGGCTGCGGTACTTGGTAGCCTGGCAGCCTGTTATCATAGGACTTGTACAAGCAATCAACTACATCCTGGGACTGGAATAAGAACCCAACCAGGAGAGGCTATTCAAGGAAGCACCAGAGGACACGTTGGGGAGTTGGACTTTCCATGGAACCTCGGATTTCCTCCACTTTGCCTCTCGGGATGTCTGCCATAAGAGAGGAGTCTTCTGATAAACTGAAGGATACTTTATGCTAGGAAATGTCCCGCAGTGTGGGTCTGTGGGTTTTGTTTTAATTTATTGCTAGGGATATACATGAATAAGATTTTTAGACCAATTCAAATTCTTCTGGAAATAGTTTGATTACTCTTCCCCCGTGCCTCCTTGCAGCTGACCAAAATGCTGCCATCAAAATCCCAAGCCATCTGGTATGGCTCAGTGTTAGTGTCAACAGACTAATCAATTTCTGACATTTTCTTTGCTTCATGCTACGTGGTGTTATTCTATGCCAGCCATTAGTTTGCCAACCACAGTGGAGTGGAAGATTTAACCTTTTAATTTGGGCGTTACATTGGTTGGTCTTGTGTTCTTGGGAATGACCTTTGAGGGTGGCTGGCCTGGAGTGAAGGGAGTCCCATCGTTGTTAAAGACTGCCGCAAATGGCCAACCTCGACTCCTGAACTGAATTATGGTCTACTGTAAGTGCACCTCACAAGTCACATACTGTTCAAGAGCATAGGAAATGAATACCGCCCGTTTATCAGCACAACAGCACAGGCACATTGAGGACTTGGTCCTGGGGTTGAAAGCCATAGCTGCAAGGAACGTAAATTTAGGAGGGTCCGGTCACATCAACACAGCCTATACACTCAGAAGTGGTTCCCCACAAAATGCTTCTAAAAGGAATGCGCTTAACACTAGCCCTCCCTTTTGAAGGAAAGCTCAGTTGTGAGCATTGTGTAGATTTAAATCATGCCCATGTTGACAATGTCGTCTTCTCCCTTTTCGTTTTAATACAATTTCCTCGGTGCCCAAACGTTTCCTTTTCAGGTTACACAAATGTTATTGATTTTTGTTGCTGATTTTACTTGAAAGAGCCCAGTGTATAGTATATGGGCACGCTAGCATTCCTGTATTTTCTGCACCTCATCAAATATCGGGAATTCAGTAGTGTATGTAATTTGTCCTTTGTAGGTTAACAATTGGTATTACTTTATATCTATGGGGACATCATTGACAAAGGCAGCGGGCCTATGAGATGCCTTTGAGCATTTTTCCCAACGTAGGAAGTATTTTCATTTTATTTTTTAAAGTGGATTATTTTTTTTAGTGGAAACAGCCACTGACAACCTTCTAAGTATCCCACATTTTTATTTTGTTTGTCTGAAGAAAAGCTTCTGCTCCCTTGTGTATGGGCAACATCTCAACTTCCCTAGGGAGGGTTTTGCAAAAAAAAGCCCTTAACACATTTGGTACTAAAACTATTGACTGAGCATGCTCGGATGAGGTGTGCCACTCCACAGGGTTGAACGATGCAGTGGTTTGGCTGTGCTGGCAGCTACGTTGTGCTACTCCAGTAGCTTGGTAATTTGGTCACCTGCTATGTTTGGTGACTGGATTTGCCTAGTGATGATCTACTGTGTCAGGATAGTTTAATGTTAATGACAGGTTTGGGCCCCGTTATCTGGGTTCATACCACAACAAGGGGATGTGAGTGTTTGACACTTCTTGGGTGCTTTTAATGTGGTCTATGGAGAAGGGAACTTGGAATAAATTGTGCAATATGATGCACTTATACCTCTACCTGCCTGTTTGTACTAATGTAGGTGTTTATTATTGTATTTTACCACTTGTAACAAATCAGAGGTTGTATCAAATTATATTTTTAAGCACCAACCTGGCTATTATTGGTACTGTGTAGAACGACCACCCTCTAACCTGCAAGACTGTGGAAATCTGTAGAGAAGTCGAAACTGCATCTTCTGTAATAAACTTTCTAGAAACTGATTATCTCATGCACTACACACAACTCATCCAGTTCACTTGACACTGAAAGAATAGCCTGTATGGCGAAAGAGTTACAGCAGGATCACCACTTCCCGCAAAGACTATTCACAATTGTCCAGCATCTGTAGGCTGTTTGGTTTCCTTTTGTGATACTAGACTATACATGAAAATGGGTCACCAAAGTGCCCTTTGGTCATTTTGAAGATTCACGTTCCGTGACACTGATGAGAAAAAGTGATGAACATTCAGAGTATTTGACCAGTTAGTACTGTAATACGCATAGGTTTATAAGTGCACGGAAGAGAACAGCTAGGTTTCATCTCCCATTATCTTTAGTGTTTGAAAATAGAAAAACTAAATTGGACTATGTGAAAAACAAGATCTATTTTTCTTCTGCGCAATTATTGCAGCCATGATCATTTCCAGGTGGGGTTATAGGTCAAGATAGACTTCCATTGGAGAGCATACAAGAACTTTCCTCAAACCTGCCTCAATTCACTCATTGCACAATTTCAGTATGGACAATGTTATTGCTTAAAGGGTGACACATCTTTCTGGCTTGTGCTCACCATGTTTGTCTCAGCAGTTGCATAGATTTTTGTTGCTGGCTATATACAGTTCCAGCTGTCCCTTCCTTGTGAGGCCTCAATGGAGTCTCCACCATGTGCACTTCACAGGTCCCCTTTGAGGAACAAAGAGCACCTGTGTGGATGGCACTTGCCGACTAGCGTGTGTGAGACACAGCTTCTAGCATGGATGTGCAAGCAACCACAGCCAAATGCAGTTTGTGTAATGTAATGCTTCTGGATCTTGTATTGTGCAACTTCTGCCAGTTATTTTGGCATCTTGCTTCTAGGTTCTGCAAGAGCTGAACCAGTGGTTAGAGGAAGCAGTGATGTGTGAATCCTGGTGTTGAGGGGTGTACATTTGGAGGTACTAACTCTTTGTTCTCATAAGATTGTGAGTGAGTTAGACCTGTTTTTTTGTGTTGTCCTGGGTGTGATGCTCCTTTGCCAACTAACCGGTATCCTACAAACATGGGTAGTTGTTGGAATGTAACATTGTAGGATGATAAAATAGTTGAGTGGTAGATGCCGTGCAAGTGGCTGATCCATTGGTGGTTGTTTTAGTTGGATGATGTATCTAGTGCAAGGTAGAAGAGTGTGAAGGCAGGGTTAGGTATCGAAGTTCGTGTCTTGGGTGGTAGCTTCCCAAGAACCTTTTAAGGTTGTGGGTGCTGGGTTGGGTTGTTTCCTTTTTTCGAGGTTTGGAGGTTTGGCAAATGGAAGTGCTGGTTAGGTTATAGAGTTACTCTGCAACCTGTTGCTAGGGATGTACACTGGTGTCTTGTTTCTCCACTTGACGCAGTCCCCGTTCTTTTATGTTTATTTGTTCTTGTTTCCTGGATGTTTGAGGTTTGGGGTGTCATCAGGAGAGGAGTGGATGTCCTAGGGATTTTGTTGGAGTTGAGGGATGTTGTTGTTCTAGGCGTGTAGTGCTTTATATTGACCATAGAATAATTGGTGCCAAATGTGTTCATGCTTATTTTCTTGGTATCCAAGGTTATTCTCACATAGTCAATCAGTGTGGTGGTGTAAGTGATCAAATTAAAGACTGTCCGAGAGGGTGAGGAAGCCTCCAATCATGCAATAAACATCGCGGTTGACCTCGCTGAGTCAGGCTTCAAGCAAGTCAATAATGGGGTCGTATTACGACGACAGTCATGGCTTAAGTTTACCTACTTCAGACCAGAGGTACAATACAAAGTATTAGATATGCCCTTTGAGGGAGACCTTCTATTCGGAGAGAAGGTAGACGAGTTCCTAAAGGGAATGAAAGAGGACTCGGACACGGCACGTTCATTGGGTGCCCTCCAGAGTGGCCGAAGCTACAAGTCTTTTTGTCCCTTTAGAGGGGCTTCAGGTAATTCCAGATTCTCTGCGTCGGGAGACAGATCCTTTGGTAGGTCGGCTTACTCCTCCCAGGGATACAGACGTGCTTCCCAAACTGCAAACCGATGCCGGAACTTCCAGACGTCCAGGAAGAGACCATCCTATTCGTCGCCGAGAGACAAGCAAAATAAAGATCAGCAATGACGAACAACACACCGTTCTGGGGGGAAGAGTATCAGCCTGTGTCGACGAATGGGAACGAAAAACGACGGATCAATGGGTGCTGGACACTATAAGGAACGGGCACTCTCTACAATTCAAGCACAGCCCTCGGCACATTCCACCTGCGTTCACCGCTCATTCCCATCTGAGGATACTGCAACAAGCGGTAACACTCATGTTAGCAAACGGCGTGATAGAATTAGTTCCAACGTCACAGAAAGGTCAAGGAGTCTACTCAAGATACTTCGTCGTAAAAAAGCCGACCGGCAAATGGCGTCCCATTTTAGACTTACGCGATCTCAACAAGTCTTTAAAGAGCCTGAAATTCAAAATGCTCACGCTGCAAGAAGTGATCTGAGCCGTTCAAGAAGGGGATTTTCTAGCATCCCTGGATTTACAGGACGCGTACTTCCATATTCCAATGTGTCGGAAACACAGGAAATTCCTGAGGTTTGTAATAGGGCGGACTCGCTACCAGTTCACAGTTCTTCCCTTTGGGCTCAAGACCTCCCCCAGAACGTTCACGAAATGCCTGGCCCCAGTAGCGGCCTGGCTAAGGAAGCAAGGCCACCACGTATACCCATATCTCGACGACTGGCTGGTAAGGGGATCCTCCCCAGCGTCGACCAACACAAGTTTGCAAGCCACCATGCAGCTTCTACAACAGCTGGGATTTGCCATAAACTTCGAAAAATCCTCGCTGCGGCCATCGAGAACGTTGGTGTTCCTGGGGGCACAGTTCGAGACCCAGTCGGGGCTAGTGAAGCCTTCTCTCGACAGAACCTCAAAACTCAATCAGCTGGCAAGCCGACTACGACAAACCACCAGGCTCTCAGTGAGGAAATATGTTTCGGTCCTAGGAGCCATGGCATCCTGCATCCATCTGGTGGCAAACTGTCGCCTATTCATGAGGCCAGTCCAGGAATTCCTCACGGACCGATGGACACAGGCCCAAGGATCGTGGTCAGACAAGATAACCATCAACGACGACAAGCTGCTTTGGATCCTTCAGTGGTGGCAGAGTTTCCACAATCTGAACGGTGTACCCCTACAGGAACCGGAGTTTCAGCGAACCATAGTCACGGATGCGTCCCTAACCGGATGGGGAGCTCACATGGGTACTCTTCAAACGCAAGGTCGCTGGTCTCAAACGGATTCACTCCTACACATAAACGTGTTAGAGCTCAGAGCAGTACGATGGGCCTTGAAGGCATTCCTACCACACATCAAGGGATCACGAGTACGAGTGCTGACGGACAATACGACGGCCATGTTTTATTTGAGAAAACAAGGAGGGACGCGATCAAGAACTCTTTCCATCGAGGCCCAGAAAACATGGCATTGGGCATTAAAGCACGGGATTTCCATCGTGGCTCACCATTTCCCGGGAGTGAGGAATTCGCAAGCAGATTCCCGCAGCAGAAGGATGGCCCAGATACACGAATGGGAAATGGACACAGTTCAGCTGATGAAAGTGTTCGAGAGATGGGGTCACTCCCCTCTGGACGTTTTCGCAACCAAGGAAAACAAGAAATGCAAGCAATTCGCAAGCAGATGGCCCCAGGAGGGTTCCATGGGGGAGGCATTCTCCTTCCCATGGACGGACATGTTCCTTTATGCTTTTCCTCCGTTTCCCCTCATACGGAGGACAGTACAGTGGATACGCAGATACAGTTGCCAGGTAATTCTAGTGGCACCGTACTGGCCGCGGCAACCGTGGTTTTCCGACCTGCTGGAACATCCAATAGCGTTTCCGAGAGTCCCGAACCTACTGTCCCGGGACAAAGGCACAGTGTGGCATCACGACCCGGACAGTCTCAACCTTGCAGCCTGGCTCCTGACTTTTCGGAGTTCTGTGCTTTAGACGTTTTGGAGGATTGTCAGAAAATTCTGCAGGTGGCTCGAGCCCCTTCTACCAACAAATCTTACACCTATAAATGGCAGAGGTTCTGTGAATGGTGTCGAGGACAACAAGGCCTACAACAGTTGAAGGTGCCGCCGGAGCAAGTTCTACCTTACCTGCTTCTCTTGGCGGAGAGGGGTTTATCTTTCACATCGATAAAGGTGCACCTGTCGGCCATCTCGAGGTTCACGAGGAAGAGACAGTCGTCTCCTCTATTCAGCGACAGACTTGTGAAACACTTCATGAGGGGTTTATTTCGAACTTTTCCACCGGTAAAACGTTTCCCACCAACTTGGAGTCAACATAGTGTTGGCAGGCTTAATGAAACCACCCTTTGAGCCTATGGCCACGTCGGACATGAAATTCATATCGTGGAAGTTGGCATTCTTAATTGCTATCACATCAGCTAGGAGAATCTCGGAACTGCAAGCGTTGGTTGTAGACCCGCCATACTTAAGATTCTTTAAAGACAAGGTGGTCCTGGCAACTAACCCTACGTTCGTCCCAAAAGTTCCGACAGTGTATCACAAACACTCGTCCATTGTTCTCCCTACTTTCTTCGCGACCCCATCATCTGCAGCAGAAAAAGCTCTTCATACCTTGGACGTTAAGAGGGCCCTGAAATGTTACCTACATCGTACACAGGAACTCAGGTCTACTCGACAACTGTTCATCGCATATGGTCCGTCGACGAGGGGAAAAGCAATCTCTAAGCAAGGATTGGCTCGATGGGTCTCATCGACGATTGCGTTTTGCCACTCTAAGGCCGCTGCAAGGGCATCCTAAAGCCCATTCTACAAGATCAACGTCCTCCTCAGCAGCATTATGGGCAGGAATTCCGCAAACGGACATATGCCAGACTGCGGCATGGTCAGTGCCCCACACGTTTACCCGCCCCTTGCCTTGCCAGGCAGCATGCGGACGAGGTGCAGATGGGAAGAGCAGTCCTGCGCCATGTGTTTCAGTAAGGTAAGCTCCACACTATGGAGAGTTTTGTTTTTCTACCTTTTGATGACAGTATGCTTTATGATGGTGTGGTTATATGAGTAAACTTATTTCTGGCGTACATATGCATTGTGTATTATGGTGAGGGTATATTACATTACATTCTCCCCGCCGCTTTCAAGTGTTACTGCTATACAATCTATTCTAAGCATGTGAATCCATGAAAGATCCAATGCTGGAGAAGGGAATAGTTTCTTACCTGTAACTCCATTTCTCCAGCATTGGTATCTTTCATGGATTCACATGCGCCCGCCAGCCTCCCCGGAATGCAATGTATTTGCTTGATAAGTTTAACCCTTCCTACTTTGGAGGGGCCGAAATCTGAAGGGGAGCCGCGGGGGCGGGCCTCTTATACTGGGACGGCCTACGGAGCATGCGTAGGCGGGTCCTAAAAGGACGTAGATAGGACACAAGTGTCGGACGTTTTCCTATAGAAAAAGGCTATATATGTGTACGGACGGGTCCCAGTCTGACGACGGGGAATATTCTAAGCATGTGAATCCATGAAAGATACCAATCCTGGAGAAATGGAGTTACAGGTAAGAAACTATTCCCTTCCTAGAAGAGCTCCCATCAACGCCCAACTGTACACAGACATATAAAGCCAGTCTTCAAACCACCATTCACCAGAGTGTGCAATTCCCGTTTTGACTTGTTCAGCTCCTAAATACACATCGGACAGGTCGTGCCCTCTACAGTCCCTCTTGCACCTCCAATTTTAAACCTTCAAGCACATAGTACTCATTACGATCCTTCAACCAAGACACTCATCCTTGCATCCAAAACAAAATGAGCACATTTCTTGGATGACGCATGCCCAGCTCTAACTGCATTGCCACCCTGGCTTCACGCTGAGTCGACTTCATCAGTTCTGGTCTCATGGCACCGGTCCCTCTGCACTCCAAACAGGACAAATTTCCCTCCCCCTTCCCTCACCCCTTTTCCTCCACCTTCCCCTCTCTCAAGAAATCATCCCTCTACTCCACACTCCCTGAAAACTACTGTCCCGCAATCCTGTCATTCCTTGTCATACTCTTGGAACGCTTTCACATGTCAACTGAAAATGCACATAACCACAACCTCCCGTTACATCTGATTTCTGCCTGGCCTCAGCACAGAGACTGCGACTCTTCACCATGATCTCCAAAACATTAATGAAAAAGGGGGCACAGCCCATCTAGTCCTCCCTGATCTGCATGTTTTGATCTTTTCGGCCACACCATTGTCCTAAACATCCAAGCACCATTCTCAACTGGGTTACTGCTTTCCTAACTGACGGGTCAAACTTTGTCTCATTGCCCTTGTACCAATTAAGTCCCACTGCAGTCGAATGTGGAGTATCGCAAGGATCCACCATATTAGTCTCCTGTTCAACCAATTGGTTGAATCCCTCAGACTCTTAGCAACTGCAACATACACTTTTACTCATATGCAGATGATGCACAAATATCCTCCAAATTGCCTCCTCTGAGAACACCACATTCTTAGACACTCTCTACTATCGCAACATGAATGGCCATCACTTCCTAAAGGTCGACCCATTAATACTGCCTCATCTGATCGCCCCAACCCCCAGCACAGATCGGACCTCAACCCCTCGATCAAAGAACTCACCACAGACAACAAGTATCCCTCTCCACACCAGTCAAGTCCCTAGGCTTTGCCATTTGAACCCCTTGTGTTCTACACACAGCACATGGCTGCCATCACCAAAACATGCAACCTACAGCTACAACTATGCAAAAAGTTGTCCTGAGGATTTCCATTCTGAAGTTCAGGCACTAGTTCTCTCCAAACTGTTAAGTTCAGAATTAGTCTTGTCTAGTGAGGATGGCGTTTCTGTAGTCCAAAGCACTCCCACATACCCTCATGACAAACTGAAACCCATCATCCACACAAACGCCACCTATGCCACCCAAAATATCCTAAACATTCCACTCTGTAAACTAACCTGCACACAAAAACAAGCTTTCACACAATAAGCACCCAGAGCCGCCTGAAACTCCCTTCCATCCCACATCTGTACAGCACCTTCCGTTATCACCCTTTGCAAAAGCCTTGCAACAATACCTTTTTCACTTCACCTAAATCGGCCAGACCAAACCCTGTTAACATTTCTTTGATAATCGTTCTATCCTACTCTGAAAGCACTAGCTTTTTTTCACCTCTGCCCATTTGAACTTTTCCAGGTGCGCCAAGCCATGCTGGGTGGGGCAACACTAGAAAAGTTAAATAAAATGCATGAAAGTTAAATAATTTGAGGGTCAAGAAATCTTGATCTCTGCTTCTTCCTCCAAAAGTTACTTCTCTTCTTTGAAGAAACGACACCATCACTCTCCTTCGTGAGTCTGCCTCCGACTGCGAGGAACCACCACCTACAATGGCTTCAGTACCCTTCCCCACTATTGGATCCTCTGTCTTCACTAAAGCCCTGGCATGTTCGACTTTGATGCTGGTAGAGGTTCCTCTTGATCCCACCTCTGTATGCATGGAGCTTGGTCTGCTGCTTGGAGTGAGTTGTTACTGGTCTGCCTCTGTGCCACATGGCTCCATTATAATAGTGCTCTGTTTTTCACAGCTAGATTTGTGCTTTATAAATCACATGCTCACAGTATAACTGGCGGTGACTGACGCCATGCTGATCATTCTCAGGAGCAGCCCAGGAGTCTGAGGTTTATCCCTGCCACTAAGAGTGAATATCTCACTAGGTTTGGTAAGATCTTATTTCTTCACCCCAGTTTCCCTCTACCGACTCTACTACAACATGGGTGGTTGTTCAGTTATCTACTGCAGCAACCAAGACAGCCACTTTCCCCAACCTGCTCCAGAGAGAGTAAGCAAGTAAGGAGCTTGATGCTACCAGGTGAAAACGTTTTGGCTCCAGCAGTTCAGCCCTGAAGACGGTACATATTTCCTGCACACACCCATGTTGTACCCACACTCTGAGAGGTGGTTAAGGTGGCAGCTTGCAACATTCCTTCTGAGATGCAGAGCATTTACTTGGTTGCTGATGACAAGCAGTCTCTCGTGGATTCTTCTGCCGGGTTTGGACTTCTCAGACTATGTAGCACACTCGATGGGGCAGATGCCGTTATCAGAAGTGTAAGGAAGGTATGCTATCACAGTAAAACCGACACAAGTGACCACAGTTCAAGGGTGTTCATTGAACTTCAAAAAGGGTTTGAAAAAAGCCCATTTAATCCTAAATCTATGGATGGGAGCAAGCTACGGCCATCAAATAATGATGCAGTCCTAGTAGTGTCTTGTCATAATAAAAGGACCTATACTAATAAACATATTGTCACTCCTTACCTCCGAATACAAATAGTGTGGGAACAGTTGCGTAAAAGAAAGAAGTGTTCAGGAAATGATATAGCAGGATGTTCAGGCTGTTGGCCTCCCTTCTCCATGTTTTCAGCACGGCACAAGGCTGCCTACTCAAGCTTAGCACAGTCTCTGGCTTCTCTAGCACGAGGATCTAGTTCAATCACTAAGATCGGGGCCTTCCGTGTCCAAGTCCCTTTGCCTTTCAAAGTCTATTCTTTCAGAGGGCTTGATGCAACAAACAAGTTATTTACCTCTTTGGATTTCACAAGTACTCAATTTTTCAGGTGATTTCATTATTCACCTTGGATCCCCCTCAGCCAGGCTCAGATCCTCTTTAACACAATGTTCAATTAGCCTCCCTCAGCTGGGGTCGGACCAATTGTTTATTTTCTCATCAACTTTCTTTACAGTATTAACATCAAAGACTTTCGATGGTGCATGGGATTTTGCTTGACCCGCTGCAGGACCACTTTGATTTACAATTCTTTGTCACTCTTGCTTTTGCCACCTTTCAGTTAGATCCTTACATAGACTTTCGAATGAGCACGCACATGGTGCTGGACCACTCTAGTGATTTAACTTGGAAGTCAAAATAGAATACGTTAATTTGTTCAATTTTACTCACGTTGATTATCACATAAGCTTCATACACTATTCGCTTCAGCGTTCACTATACAATGTTGCCACTTGCAACCTTGACTTCAACACAGACTGGTCTGGTATCGGTCTCCCCAACTCACCGGCTGTGCTGACTTCACTGGTCCTGCTTTGTTGTAGGAGCCAAGGACAGTACCACGGCGGCAAGCGATTCTCTCCACCTTGAATATCGATGCAGAGAACCCTGGGTGCTTCCAACACAAATGCAGGATTATTCAGCTTTGTTTCCTGGTCTTACGCTTTCTATTCTTGAGGGTTCTTGAAAGTAACGGTTCCTTGTCGAAAAGGTAATGTGCGATTCCCGCTTTACGATCCCCTTATGTGTTGCTGTCTTTCGCCTTGTATTAAACTACCATCTTGTAACTTCTGTTTCCTTGCTCAGAGTGTGCTCTCATGCGCCGCCTTTTATCCATGTGGGGAAGCATAATTGAAGTCAGCTGTGTGTGTAATGGTCAGTAAGTGCCTGACCACTGTATTGGGAAATGTCAGGTATACGGCTTGGGTGTTAGTCTGTTTTCTCTTATAGTGAGCTGTCTGTGAGAAAGTGTTCATGTTGAGAAAAGGGGGTGGGATATGGAGTTTCTAAGTATCCTATCTGATAGGATGGGGGTAAACATGTTACAGTATCCCCTTCCCTGTGTCTCGCCATCTGGTGTCCCACTCCCCGAAGACCCCTCACCAAGGTTTTACTCCTGCCCTGGTCCACCCTCAGGAACTGGACCCAAAAGCGATGACTGTGTCCTGCCACCTGGATGACAGAACCCTGGGGACTAGCGGGTGAGACACCTGGTTTCTCACAGAAGGCCTTCTTGGATTTGCACTTATGGTTTGCACCCGATGTCTAGACCAAACCTTGTACGTGCATTTCTACGGGGCCAAATAATTTGGCCTAACACTCCAACAGCCCTTCTATCTGTGCCCTTTTTCAATGGACCTTCCATGTAGCTCTTTTCCCTAGTTTTTTTCAGCGGTCTGGTACCCCAAGGCATTCAGCATCAGAGGGGTTGCCCACAACCAGGGTGAGGGAGATATTCTCCAAGAAGCAACGTTTCTGCCTCTGTGTTCGCTACCCAAGCCTCAAAACACCTTTAATTTGTCCTTCTACCATTCTGCACTGGTTTGGGAGAGGTTGTCCCCGTTTGTCCTGGTGTGGATGAACACCTGTGCTATATAGCGATACTGAATGCCTTTTTTTTCCCCTGCTGCCAAACCACTCTTCTTGCCCTGCCCCAGATGCCCTCCTGCTCAAGGAAATTTCACAGCGAAGGCAACGCGAGACTGTGTGCCTGCTTCAAAGAGGGGGGAGGTCATGGTATACTTCTCATCAGTGGCTATTGAACTTGTACATGGTCATGGTCAAGTTCTCAAGATGGGAAATCCTGCCCTCTCCTTTCAGTCCTTGGACCTTCAGAACTGGCTGGTGTCCTTGGACATCTACTTTCATGTACCAATCCATCTGAAGCACTTGAGGTTTCTGGGTGCAATGCCCACTATCAGTTTGCAGTCCTGCCCGTTAGCCTGTCTTCAACTCTTGGGTTTGCCCCAAGCTGTTGGCTGTGTTAGCTGCTTGTCTGAGGAGAGACAGGATTTGCTTTTGGGCCACCGCTACCTCACATGTCATCGGGTGTACAGCTTTTGTCTTTTCCTTTAACTTCAGAGAATCCCACATCGCCCCCTCACAATCCATCTGGTTCATATGGGCAGCGGCAAGCTTTTTCTGTCCAAGGACTGTGCCATTGACCAGATTGTACAGCAGTCCCAGCCCCAGATCCAAGCCTCTGCCTTTCTACTCCATCTGGTTCTCGGGGCCATTAGCTGTTTTTGGTGGTCTTTTCAAGGGCAATGTGACTGACGTATCACAAAGTGTCACAGGACCTCCTGTGGTGGACACTCAGGCATTTTGCTACAGGGAGGGGCCTATTCGGTAGTGGGAATGATGCACAGCCAGCTCTGCATACCCCACCCATGACATTGCATACAAAACTATGCCAATGGGCAATGCAGAGCATAGCAGATACAGGGCCCTCTGGTGCTTCAATGTTTCAGAATGCAGACTTGTTCCTGAAGGTCACTCTTAAGATGAGGGGTCTGCGGGAGGAAAGACTAATACTAATCCACCAGAAAGAACATTACCAAAGGTCATTTGCTTATCTAGCCCGCTCAGTTTTCTGGCTTGACTGTCAATAGAGAAAGAGAGGTGCAAGATTCAGATGGGCTTTGCTTTTAACCAAACATGCTCATGTTATCTGTACGTGGATTGTTGGTTTATTGCTCGAATGTGCCTGGTTTTGTTTGCCATCAGCTTGGAACCTATATTAGTTTCTGTCAGAGGCTGCCATCTACAGTAGGCAAGGTTAGGAAGCAAGCTGCGCACGTATCCCCACATCCTCATCCAAACGTCTCAAAAGTGTACTCTGGAGTAGTTATTCAGGGCTCAATTACCCTGCTGGAATTACTGGGTCTCATCAGGCAGTGCACCACTAGGTGTGCATAAATACCTTGGACACTTATGTGGTATACAAATCCTTTGTGGGTACTGTAAATACTGCTAATACCATTTATTGCACAGGAAGTGGTGGCTCTGGAGGCATAGTTGGTGCTGTGCTACTTTGGCTAACATTGAATTACAGAATTCTCTCTTGAATAAACGGTTTTATACAAGGTTCCGGAAGGTAACCGTGAGGGCATTTCATGGCACCCCCAGTTTGCCACAGCAACACTTGTGATCCATCAATCTACAATGGAAAAACACTGTACCGCGTAACTACAAATGTTCATGCTGCTGGGCGCCGAGGCTGTAGTAACTCTTTTCTTCGCCAGCCCTTTCTTGCGATTTGGACCACAGTGGATTGAATTAAAGGTATTGTATTGAAACAGTAGCTTTTTCTTGCATGTAGATACAAGAAGGGCTTCTGCTTTCTTTTAGAAGATATACAGATGTGATATCCTAAAAATAGGCGTTGTGCTACTGATAGGACATGAAAGTGCATCTCAACATTCAGGTGTTCTTTTGTTATCTTATGCGTGTGGATGCTTCTTTTCAAGAGCACAAAGTGAAAATTCAGGCATTCCAATGTTTTCTCGTGGATATGGATCCAGTTGAAGGCTTTCTGGATACAATACAATTTTCTCTGCAGTTTTGAAAATGACCTTGTTTATGCCTTAGAATCCTCGTGGCAGCTTTATCAACTAGTTGGGTGTTTGCCCCGAACTGTAGAAATAAGTTGCTTGTAGCAGTGTCTATCTAAGAGGGAAGTCTTAATTGTTTTAGAGGATGGTGCCTTTTAGTCCATCTACAAAACGGTTTGTAGATTGAGAAGTTCTTTCGATTTTGGAACCCTTCATCCAAATGTGATAGTTTATAAATTAGAAAACATTTAGTAAAGCTTAAATGCAAAAGTGAATATTTGTGTGGTTTAGTACAACCCAGATCACACCCATCAACTGTTTTGTTGCAAACAGGGGGTTTGCAACCTATGACTCTATGAGCCCTCGACATTGACTATCCAGGGTAAGGTTAATTGTAGCCAATTCATGGTCGAAATAATCTGTTTAGCCAAAGACTACAGTTCCCTGACATGAGGTCTGAGATGTAAATTGCCATAAGCTTCTGGTTATCATCTTGTGGATGCTTGTGTGCAAGATCATCATTTAATGTGCCTAGGTCACTCCTTTTCAGAACTCATTGTAATGTGTTCTAGTTACATAGGTTTTGTTGGGATGTGGCAACTGCCACAAAGACAAGTCGCTGTAGTCCATCAGTCATGTATCATTCCCGCACAAGCATTGCAAGACTGCTGGGGGAAGCCCAGTGGGTGATGCAGCATGAGTCTTTGGCTGTAAAGGAAGGGAATGGGTGTGACATCAAAACAATGCTGCTTGCTGCACCTACTAAATCTTAGAAATTGCAATTCTTGGAAAATCATTGGGTTGTGCTTTTCCTGCCTGAGCTGTAAGCCTGCTGAATCTCCATTTACCACAGCCCTGCCCATGCACTCCCACAACTGATTAATTCACTGGTGGCATTTTAGTATGTTCTTCTGTGGTATAAATATGATTGATGAGGTTAAGACGATTGAAACGTGATGGTTACATTTTATTTCTGGTGCCAAGTTAAGATGAGCTTGTGTTGGTAATTTTGTAATGGTTTCCTTTGTCCGAGGATGGGATGATGAGACTGAACTTCTAAGCGTTATGGTTGTGGTCTGCAATAGCTGCACACCATTAAAATAACCACAGGTTTACACATACCGGATTAATAACACTAGGGTCATGAATACTGAACACAGACTAATAAAACTAGTCGACCTTCCAATGCAAACATAAAATATTTCCTCAGGAGCACAACTGGAGATGCGCTAATTGGATCCAGCAACTCCTGTGGATTTCTAGGTTCCCATAGTTTCTGAATTGTCTTCAAAGCATTACAATATTTGTTACCCTGTAGTATTTGACAGTGCCCTTAATTCATGGAAGCGTTTTATGTTGTGGAGACTTTTTTATTGATAAACTTGGAAGCACTTTTTTTTTGTACCTGTCAATATGTGCATACTTTAAGTCCTAGTTGAAGCTGCCGTTGCCGCTATAACTTATTTGGCCTTTCATGGTGAAAATATAGTAGCCTAAAGGGCATTGTAAGTGGTATAGATGTGTTTAATCCTTTCTCCCTGCTATCCTTTAGGCTGTCTTGGAAGTAAGCTGGGGAACAAGCTACAGTACATATTCAGGAGGTGCCCTGTGTCAAACTCAATTTTCAGAGTCTGCCGGCTAGCTCTGGGCCACTTAAAAGCCCCAGGTAGCGGTAACGAGTTCTGGATCTGGGATACCTGTATAGAGAAGGATCAACCACCTTCCGTTCAGATGGGAGGGGACGTTTAACAAATTGAACTGATTGGATAGTGATTTTCTTGTTTCCTTGGAGAAAGGGGTCATACTGGGCCAGTGCAGGCCTTTGAAATGTGTACACATTCTCTTGAAAATGTTTCTTAATTGGTTGCCAATGCAAGGTTCTTCAAGCTGGTGTAATGTGACATGCCATCGCAACTTTCAGAGTTCTGGCTGCTGCTTTCTGGACCTTTTGAAGGCACGGTGTTAAAACTGCTGGGATACCGAGGTAGAGAGATTACTAGTACGTTCATTAGTTACTTGTTGTGAGAAGGAAAGAAATGGAAGTATGGTTATTATTGTTTTATGAGAAAGCAGCAGGATATCGTCTCTGTACTGATTTGGCTCTTTAAGGAAAGAGTATTGTCGATGATGCCCACATTCCTGACTTCGTGTTTGGGTTTAGGGCATTTCCCAAAGCTTTCCCACCAAAAGGAAAGATTCAGTTGGTTTGGATTCTGATTTATGAACAATATTTCACTTTTGTCCAGAATAATTTTGGAGATGTTGATGTCCTTCCAATCTTTGATTGTCACTAGACATTAGTTGACTGAATGGAGTTGAGGATTCTCCTCTTGAACCAAATCGATCAGGAGTTCGGGATCATCAGCATATTTGAAACATTTTTTTTTTAAGTCGGACCATACTGACACATATTCTTCAGTAGGGGACATATGTGTATGTAACTTTGTGGGTGACAAGCCTGATACCTGTGGCACTCCACATGTGACAAGCCCATGAGTCTAGATAACAGGAGTTTATGGTTGACTGTGTCAAATGCTGCCAAAGGGTCTAAGAGAATGAGAATGCCCAAATACATTTTGATTACTTTTTCTCTGGAGAGGTCTAAAATTGAGTTATTTATGTACTCAGTAGTTTGGAAATATCGATAACCAAATTGGTTTGGGTCTAAAAAAATCTGCATCTTCTACATAAGTCTGTATTTGAGAGACCAACACTTACCAACTGTTTTGGTGGGAGTTTCCTGGTTCATTCTGGATCTAAAGTTTACTGATCTTTGCCAACTAGATGGGATAATTCCTGAATGTAGGGAGGTATTTAGTAAATTAACAATATCCTTGTAGAAAAGGATATACTGTCCAGGGACCCAAGACCCTTCACGCAGATTGTTTTTCCCCCCACCATCAAGTGACTGCAACGTTGTGAAGCATAGAAAATATCATCATTCGATGCCGCTACATTCGTATACTGTGGATTTTGGTCCATCAGTGCTTGAAGAAAGCGCAGCAGCTCAAACATCTCACTACAGATGTACAGTAGGGAGAGTGTGGTTGGGGGCTAGAGAATGCCTCTTCCCTGCCTCATACTCTGTCAAGCTCGATTCTTTTTGACCCCTAAATGGAGTACATCTAAAGAAAGCACTCGCACAGATTCAACAGGAACAGAGATTTATTTCAGATGGACGCGACAGCAGGCACTGCTTGTAGTGGCAGGCTCAAACTGTTGATACACTCCAGAACATCACACAAGGGTAAACATTCTATGAAAGAATCAGGTGAAATCACAATATTGCTTGTTTCTTCCGTATAGAGAAAATATGCATATAGAACTATGAATGTTTAAACATGTTTAAATATCTATCCAGTAACTAAGTTGCTACATAATAATAACATATTATTGAAATATAACCAAAACCCAACACATTTCCACCCTTACAGTTTGAACAGGTTTTTTCCAAGTAGTAGTCCTTCAACCAAGACGGTTTGTTCCTTGCCCCCTCTGGATTTGATTCCAGTTTACTATCTACTTGGAGATCATTACTGAATTATTCTCTGCGCAATTGTTCATCTGCCTTAACACAACCATTAGGATTATTGTCAGCATGATTGTCACTTGTTCCATGGTAATCTGCCCCATCACTATGAGGACACTTAACTAATTTAGACATGGACCAGCACTCTCCCCCTCCCATAATAACCACAATGCCTCTCACCACAGCAATCCTCTTCGGACCAATAAACTTACTCTCAGGACATTTAGGGGTCAACCTGGGATTTCTGACAAAGACCAAATAACCTTCTTTCCAGTTTATTTCCTTGGTTTTATTTTCTACATCAAATTTCTCATTATATTCATCTTGTGCCTCCTAGATGAGTGCCATGATCCTCTCACGATCTATGTTGACACATCATTGCCATGTCTAACCAGCCTGGGCAAAGTTTTGTACCTGGTGGTCTACCCTAAAGAGACATGAACAGAGAAATGTTTGTAACAGAGTGCGGTGTAGTGCAATAGTTCCATATAATTTCCCTTAAGACCTTTGCCCAGTTCAAACCCGAAGCCATGGCCAGTTGCAATCCACCTTTCACAAACCTATTGGCCCTTTCTACCAAGCCATTAACCCTGGGGTGATCTAAAGCTGTCCTAGAATGTTTGATACAAAATTTCTTCAGAAAGGCTAACATTTTATCGGAACAGAACTGAACTCCGTTACCAGTGACGACTTCCATAGGAAAACCCTCTCTATGAAACACCTCTTCAAAAAACAAAATCATCTCTGAGGTAGTAGCCTCAAAAAGTGCCTTCCACTCAATCCATTTAGAGTGATAATCAACTAACACCACTAGATATCTGTAACCATCGCCCAAATTCTGCAGTGGTCCTACCAAATCAACAGCAATTGTTTTCCAAGGTTCATTGGGTAAAGTAACAGGAATTATTGGTACTTTCCTGACAGTTTTGTTCTTGTCGCTTCTCTCACATTCTTTGCAGTTCCTCACACACTTCTCAACATCACGATCAACACCAGGCCACCAAAATGATTGTCGTGTGTATCTCTTTGTACCACCCATGCCTAGGTGTCCCTGATGGGCGATGCTGACCCAATGAGATCTGATACAACTGGGAGGAATTACTTTGCTGCCCTTCCTGAGTTTTAGTCCATCCTCCGACAGATTTAACTCATCTTTTATTCCATAGTACCTGTCACATTTTCTCTCAATTCCATTCCTGTGGGGCCACCCTACTTTAGTCCATATTTTGATTTGTTTCAACACATCGTCTTCATCAGCACTCTCCCATTCATTCTTTCTGGCATTATACTCAATTTCTGAAATACTGAATCCTTGACTCACAGGCACTTCATCTTCATCATCGCCACTTGTAGGTAACCTGAACAGGCAATCCGCCACAACAGTACACACCTTTTAAATTTTGTCTGATTTCCTTACAAAGATGTGCACTAAGTGTTTAACAGCTGAATTCCAAGGGTGCCACGTTGAGTCTCGCTGCTGGGTGTGTCCGAAATGTAAACCAAAGACCCAGAAGGAGCCCCAACAAAAGCCCTGGACAAATTGTGCCATGCCGACAGAATTGGCCAAGGACTAAACCAGAAACGCAGTGCAGGCTCCTGACGCAGAGGAATCTGGCATGTGTTGCACTAGCAGACGAGGCCCAGCAGCCTGCTGCAAGCTCGAAGGGCTTGTCATCAGATGAATTAAGAAGTCACCTGGCAACAGAGAGGCTGCTGGGACAGGGACAGGGTCAGGGTCACGGACTTAACCTTAGTAGTGGGGCGGGAGGGGTCAGGGACCCATTCCAAACCCACATGTGCCAATGTGTTATGCCAACAGCAAGAGAAAAGTGAAGAGGACAGACCCCAAACTGGGTGTCTTGAACCTCCAGCGACAAGGGCCATGCCCCCCCACCCCCCAGGTGGAGAGAGAATAACCTTCACCCACGCATGTGAGGGGGAATCCCATCAAACAAGTGGTTTGCATCGAGCTGGTGGCCAAACCATGCAATCTGCCACTACACGAGCGAGGTATGCCTCCCACTCCTCTAAGGCTCATACAAGAATAAGTAGAGTCACTACTGATGAAAAATGCCATCGAATCAGTTCCATACCATCAGGTAAACATTGGTGTTTGCTTTCTATATTTCCTGGTGCTCATAAGACTAGTCCAATGATGGTACTAGCTCTATGGCTACTAAAGCCACAGTCAGTCAGTATGACCACCCTTCCTGAGGTAATTTCTCTCTTAATGGACAATTCTATGTCAATACTAAACATGAAAGATGCATACTTTCATATTTCAATGTCCCCAAGTCACAGGAAATGACTACGATAGAAGATATGTGCATGTCACTCGCAATTCAAAGTACTTCTTTTTGGAATTGCATGGGCACCTCATGTGTTCACTAAGGTGCACGCTGTGGTGGCGGCATACCTTTGTCGCCGGAATATTCCTGTTTACCCTTATCTAGTCCACTGGCTAGTAACAGGAGGTACAGATGCTATTTTTCCAGTCTCATACCACCTCGGACAGTTCTTAATTTGTAAGAAAATAAGTGCCAGGGCCCACATATTTTCTAGCACTCCTGTGACACTGTGGGCGGGAAGTTTCCCACCATCCACAGCTGCTCCCCACAGTGTTGACACATTTGGGGTTAAACGACGGCTTGCACCTGCTCATTGAGGTTGATGGATGCTCTGGCTGTCATTACTTAATAATCAATCTGAGTCTGAGACGATGAGTGCCGGGGCTCTGGCAAACACCCCCACAAATTAAGCATGGATCTCAGACCAAGCAATTCCTCTGCCCAATTTTAAACATGGAACAAGCAGTAGCCTATCCCTCACAAGAAAGAATGCAAGCAGAGTTACTCCACGTATCCGGTTATCAAGCCGTAGCTCAGATAAGTGAGGAAAGTCCTGAAGCTGTTAGGAAGGAGCGCTTAATCTATTTACATTGCGCCTCACATCTCCTACAACAGTGGCTCCAGGAACAGTGGACTGAAGTGTCAGGCGGTTTGGACAATCTAGTGGTACTATCGCAAACGGTGGTAGACGTTACACAGTGGTGGACAAAAGCATACATACTAAATGAAAGATCTTTCAACAGCTTGCCAGTTCAGATAACCATCACTACAGATGTCTTTCAGGTCAACTGGGGAGCCCATTGCCAAGAAATGACTGGCCAAGGTGCATGGACACAGCAACAGGTGACACCACAAATAAATGTATTCGAACTCTTAGCAATAAAGATTGCACTATACTCCTTCCAATGCTTAGCCTCAGGGCAAGCGTGTGCTCATCAATACAGAAAATACCATTGGCAATTTTTATATAAAGGAGATGGGTGGCACACATGCAAGAGCCCTTAGAAGCCTTAGGTGGTATTTGTGAATGATAAGGGGTGTGTTGCTGACTGCGTGGATGCCAAGGAATCAATTGGGATGAGGGGTGCATGCTTTGTCAACACTGAGGCTGTTCAAAACACAGGCTTGTATTTGTACCTGAAAGTATAGCCTGTGCCCTGAGTAAAAGCAATAACGGAAGAAGAGTTGAATGTCCAGTAAGGGCCTACTCTGCCTCTACCCTTACTTCAGGGGGAATGGCTATTTTGCATCTAATAGTATCAAGCTGGAACTCTAGATGTATAATCTTAGTGATGCCACACCAGGACAGGTGGAAACTGCAGTACGGTTGTGTGATTCAGACACAACATATGGTCAAGAAACCTGTGTAGTAATAATATAGCATTTATTCATATTTCAAAACAGAAAACCTATTTTAAAAAATCCATTCACATATGGGAATTATATGCGAAACACAACACACATATATTGTAATGGGCATGGTAACCAATATGGGAGTGTAGTCCAACAAGGGTGTAGATTCCTAGCGTGACTGTGGGGTTAGTATCGGTGTCAACACAATCACACTCGATCCAGATGGATGTCCAATCATTTCCCTAAGGGTTCTCAATACGACTAAATATCAAATCATTTCCCTAAACAGGTCGACACAGTGGTGTTTTGACAAAATCTCACCGGACAGAGGTAGGATGAAGGTAAGTACTTTATTGCAAGACCCCGCAGCCTGCTGCTTCAGCCTCCTCAACCTAACGGCCACTGTGGAATGTTGACTGCTGAAAATGCATCAACATTCCGCAAGTCCCCGTGCATATTACAACATGTTTCCAGTTCAAAAACCGTGTTTCCTGTTATTTGTATCCTCCTAGATGTGCTTGTTTCTACTTTTTACACTCTGTTTCCATTGATGGCAAAGAATGCTGCCAGGTACATGCACCAAAATGATTCCAGAGCCAGCATGTTATTGTGTTCTGGGCCTGAGGCAAGTGCCTTCTACAGCAAGATGATGTCAGATGTATGTTCCAAGTGTTCTGACACTCGACGGTCTTCAATCTATAGGAAAACAGCAGAGGGGAGAGATGTTTAGTGTCGCTATTTCAACTCCAATATACAGTGTTTTTGTTTGTCAACGTAATATTAAAGTAGTGTTGGGTTTTTATATCGACACAGAGTACGGGCCACTCGTAGCTATATATAAGCCTACTCATCTTCCATTATTTATGCAATACCGGATGGCTATGCGGCGGTGTATTCAGTGCGTGGCTGCCTATTACAGAGACAGCGATAGAAACTGTTAAACGTGGCTTATTTGGCAGTGCCGAGTCAAGGGATTTAGACATTTGTATAGGTGGTGATGGTGGACAACTGGTAGCCACCGTTGAGGCCGTGGAAGTGGACGGAACAGGAGAAGGATCAGATGTTAAATCAATCTTTGCAGATTTGTCCATAGCTTTGAGATGTTTTATTCTGGAAATTATGGGAGCTAATTTGACAGGTTTTGCTGAAGGAAGTACTTGTAGAGGTGTATCAGTTTGTGACACCATCGTGGATTTGGTTCTAGCATTGTTTTGTTCCAAAGCATTAGGAGAGTTCATGGCCAAGTCAGGCAAAACAGGACTCTGTACTTCGATTGCAAAAAAAAAAAACCCCTCTTAAAGGCAGTGGACGGTTTCACTCCCTTCGACTTTTTGTTGACTTTATTGTTCTCTTGTGTGATGTTATCAAGAGCTTTAAAGACATTTTTTTTCCCGGCTTTCTTTTGTTTGGCACTTTTGTATTTTGATGATCCACATGATTTGTATGAGGTGCTTGGTTGAGATTTTTCGTTTTCTTTTTCCTTTTTTTCGGGATGTCGTTATTAGGAGAGGGCTGATCATCAGCAGATGCCGGAACGTGGTTTGGTCTGGGAGACGAATTCGAGGTGTCTGTGCTAGAGTGACCTGTTATTTATTTTGGATGAAGAGAGGCATTTAAGGTGTCAAGTGGGTTGAGGGAAGGATTAGTTGAAGCCCTGTCAGATAGAGCTTGCTCATCAACCATCTGTGCGGTAGTTGATCTGGTTCTAATCGATAGCAGAGGTGTTATTGCTGTAATTTGGGGAGAAAGAGCATTGCCTTGTTGATCAAAGTTCCCTCTATAAGCTTGATCTTTATTATGGTCAGAGGACGTTTGTGGTTCACCGGATAGATTGAGACGTCTGTGAAATACATTGGAGTCGGAATCCAGCAATGGATTTTGCTGAATGGGACTGACTGCCATGAAATATTTGCCAATTCATTCAGGCTAGGAGATCTTCATTGTATTTTTGGCGACCATGTGGTTGGTGTGTCGCTTCATTGAAGAAGTTGAAATGGTATCCAATGCCTGTGGTAGAGTATCCCTAACTAAGTGGTTAGTTGTTTGGAGCATTTGAGGGGGCAACTCTAATACCCTTAATCCAAGAGCAGGAGCAATATGTGTCAATCTCTGTGTCCGCACCAAGGGCATCAGTTTGCATATGCGCTGTGACTGTGGAAACGGCAGCAGTGATAGCTACTGGCGTGCCTCGGCCAATATTCACAATCAAAAGGTCATCCATTTCAGGGGCGTGAAGCTAGTCTTTGAGGATGGTGCTCCTCAAATTATACATGGATGTTTTGTATGTTCAGACTTGAGAGATCGACAAGAGATAAATTAAACTTCCAACAATAATGCGATAAGAATAGCAAGAGAGGATTATAATGGCCAGTCAGCAAAGAAAACCAAAGAATCCATGCACCCCCAAAGCCTAATCGGCTCGTTGTACACAGAATATAATTGGCAACTGTGTCTCTCCATGTGGGGCTCAAAGGTACGATCTACGGCCCGCAGTCACCCCACTGAGGCTCAAATGTTTAGTCCGGTGAAAGGTAAATTGCTCAGCAGTGAGAGAGCATAAATTGCCGAGGAGGAGTTCAGCGTCTAAGATGGGGTGACTGCCATGCACAATTCTTATTAGCAGAAATTTCTTGAACAGACGAGGTTCAAAGGAAAGATATGCCCGCAGTCACCAGTCTTTTCTTTTTTAATAAAATAAATGGAACTCTGTGTGTGTGAGTCGCGTTAAAGATGATCAAATCAAAAGCACGATGCAAAATGTTAAAATGACATCATTTCGTTCTGAAGCTTACTTGTGGCGAGGACCACCCCAGCCGAAGACAGCCAAACACTTCCACACACTTCGCTACGTAGGGCTTTAAGCTGTGAGAGGCCAGCCCTGTTAAAGGAACAGCTTTGTAAATTCAAACTCTTCCACACGTTTTGCCCCTGACATAGCAGCTCAGCCCCCTGCACACAATCTCCAGGAGGCTTCCCAAATTCAAGCCGAAAATGGCTTTAGGCACTGGGAGACTGTTGAAGGCAGCGACTCCCACATTTAAGTTCCTTTCTCTCCGCTCATTTTTTGATTCTCTTCTCCTCTGCCCAGCCCATTCTTGGGCAGGGGAATTCTTTTCTATTCCTTTTATTTTCTTTTAACATTCCATCCAGCACCATGGTGGGCTGGATGGGTTCTCCCAATTCACCCAAACACACAGGACACATAAAGGAATAAACCCACTAAACATGTATTAAACCTTTGCCCTGATATCTGCATCTTTCTTTCTAGGGATTCCCTTGGAGGACAAACCTGTAGCTGCACTATCCGGGCCCTATGGGGCTACAGGCTGCACATGATTGGAATAGCCACTACCAGTTTGGGTACGATCCTTACCATTGGTGGACCTGGGTGAACTTCCAGTCCACATCTTGAATTAAACTAGGACTCCAGCAGCCATTCACCAGCTCATTGCTGGAGCCAAGACCCCTTCAATGAAGTACAGCCACTGACTACCTAAGGACGGCTCCTGCAGCTGACCAACGCCAGTGAAGTCCCGGTGATGCCCTACTCCTCTTTCCTGAAGGCTGTCATCCATACTTAGATCCCTGGATCTGTGAGAACAACCGGTCTCAACCCCTGCTAGAGGATCTGGACCTTTGGAGGTGTCCCTGGACCAACAGTTGGATTGACCGGGTTTCTCATGGGCTACTTCACTGCAGCTGTCGCCGTTCTGAGTGCCTCCTTGGGACTTTGGGGAGGGAAGGGTGTGACTCCTGATCCTGTGTTTTCATCCTTCTCGCATCAATGGAAGCTGTGCAATACCTGCTCTTTTGGTGTCCTTTGAAGATCACCTATTGCCGCCTGACCGCCGTAACACCTGCAATCTGTCTTTTATTCTCTGAAGGTGTCTAGAGGTCGCCTTCTCTGCAGAGTCGTCTTTTCTTCACAAGGGCATTCAGCTGGAACGTGTCTGGAGCAGAGATTCAAGCAATGTGACCAACTCAAACTAAATCCTGATGCCGAAAGCGACCTCTGCACCCACAACACTTGGGCCTCCCTTGAACAGTCCAAGCACTGAACGGTTCCCCATGGAATTCAGAGTCTGGGGGCGGGGGTAACTTAACATGCCTGTTCCTCCCCCCTTTTCTCCATATGGTAATGTGAGTGCAAAGTCCTGTTCCTATCTCTCTTTCCTGACTCAGGTTGGTGGTGATTGGGTCAATTATCCCTTCCTAGGCCTATCCTAGCCTACCCTAGTGTAGTGGAATTTATAGAGTTACTTACCTGAACATTCCTTACTTTTTTGAACTTTGAATCACAACCACTGGCATCGTCCAGTCCCATAGTAAAGCTTGGACGTGTAACGTTGGAAGTGATAACTCTAGGGCACAACCATCTTGCGGATGGACTTCCTAAGTGTTAGGAAGCTGTTTTATGGTTGCTCTCAAGTGTTTTCTACTGAATGTTATGCATCCAAGTGCTTACTACTTAGCATTTGATTCAATAACCAGTGTAAAATAGCTTTCTATCTTCACCGAAAGTTAGATGTATATATATCTGTTTCATAGTAAACTAGTGGAAAAGCCTTTGTACACGAGCCAAAGTTGTGTTAGATGGAGGTTTCACATTATTGTTTTTGTTAAATTTCTGTTGAGCAGCGTGGTCTTCATCAGTGATGTTGGCTCAAAAATGTTTGTTGCGTTCACAATTGTTTTCCCTTTCAATGGCTCTTTCTGAGTCTGTCATATTCATTATACGGCCTGCAGGACGCGATCGTTGCATGTCCTGTTGGAGAGCTGTTTCCCAAGCTGTCATATTGGCCCTATTTTTTTTCGTTCGCTTGCAGTATTCCTTTCATGTTGACTTGCCCTTTGTTGCTCAGTCATATTTGTCTGACAAATACGTTGAGCCTCATTTCTTCGGTGTTTGGTGTTTTCTGCCTCTTCATTTGTTAAAATGCTCTTAGCAGGCATTGTGGAGTAGCAATGTACTGAAAATAATTGTATTTAGAGAAAGCCCTCTGTATGGGCAGAAAAAGTAATTTATTTTATGTTAGAGAAATAGTGCAACAGCTCCATATCTTGTTGACAACAGGCAAAGCAGGCAGGCCCTACTGCGCATGACTGCATGGGACAAACATACATCTGGCCTTTTATTATTATTGAGATGTGTGACAAGATTTACCTAGCAGTTTCATTGTTTAGTGTGTATTTTAATGTTTGTACTTACTGGTCTAACTGGATTTATTGGTATTGTTCTGTGCAACCTCCTTGTAGCCCTAGTCCACTCGCACACTCATCCTGAGTCTAATTCTTGCCCCTCAACTACCTACCTTGAATGGTTTGGCTAGACCTCCTTGTCATCTCTGTTCACCATAATAGGGTGACCTCCACGCTGTAGACCATGTGGTGCACGAGAACTAGTGGAGTTAAAACAAAAATGGAAAATAAATCTTGAACTAGATGGGAACAGAATCCTTTGGGTTTGGTTCTTTTCGTGTGCTCTTCTGCAAGTGTTGCAGACGAGGGGTTAATCTTTCTTTATTCACTGTACCGGGTCTATGGTACCCCTTGCCTGTCTTTGTAAATTCCAGATTTAGACAGTTTTTCTCTGAAATAAGATTTTCAAATCAAATGTACTTTTTCTTCCTTAGAAATGGGGCTCTCACAGAAGAGTATGCATATTTTACCTTCAGGTTTCTTAAGATCCTAACATCAAATCTACCACTGGATCCGATGAGGAGATGAAAGGGGGGAACTTCACCAACAAGCTTTATTTTTATTAGGTGGACTTCACTCATTACCTTTCCAAGAGTTGGAGTTGTTCTAAATAACCTTAATGTGGCATGCTTCAAATAAGGAGAGGCTTAATTTCCAGAATGAACCATTACCTTTTGCACAGCTGGCTTTGCAGGTGGAAATGGCTATTATAACCCTTGGAATGTTCATTAAGCCTTCTCGTTGGACAATCCGGTGATTATATGAACTAGTCCAGCTCACAGATTGTTCGCAATGCCACATCCCGAGCTTACTGATATTGTGGAGTGTACCCACGACTGCCAATTACCCACGACTGCCTGGGATGATTTAAATTTAATTAACAGGACCCAGCCTACCTATGTTTAATTTATTATTTATTTATAGATTTATAACGCGCCAGAGCCTGCAGGCATCAGGGTGCACAAATACACAGGGTGGACAACAAAGTCACGAGACAATTATCTGGTGTTAATATGAACACCAGAAATGGAATGGGGATTAACCCCAAGGAGTAGAGTGCTATCCCGCCTGTTATATAGGCATATGTAAGCATAACCTACATCCACAGTGTATGCCCCTTTTAAACTTTTTTTTAATCTCGCTCCTCTTTCACATGAAAGTGTGATGCAGGTTGTAATAGTGTTATAGAGCCCACTCTCAGACCGTACCAGGCATTATGAGCCTGTAAACCGGGTTAAATGCCCTTCAGGCATTCTGGCCTTGAACTCGGTCTTCAGGGCCTCGTAACTCCTGGTACGACCCTTGGACAGGGTCTATAAAGCTTAATTATTTCAGCACTGGGTGTAATTCCGGCAAGAAGCACCGTTGGAAAGCAGGCCATTATTTTTAAATGAGTTACGAGTACTGCATTGAACATAATTAATACAAGTTGAAAACACATAAAAAGGGCCTTTCATATGGTCTGAGCTCTCCTTATTATACATGTTTTAATTTCTACAAATCAAGGCTGCAGGAAGAGGGATTGGCAGGAACGCCAGCCAAGGCTTTGTTGCAAAGGAGACAAACCCATCCAACCCCTCTATGTGCTTTAGAGTAAACCCAATCCCATAAATACACCTCTGATGTGCCAGGGGGACGTGCTAAGAGGCCCTGCACGGACACCCTAATATGCAAAATATAGATGCTTAGACTTAGCTACAAAATGGAACTGTTCAAACACGCGCACTATGGTAGAAACATTCGGCCCTGCATGACTGCGCAGTAGACACAGACCACAAACCTAACAAACAAAACCTGAATAGGCCAAAGCGCTGATGATAGAGAGACCCACGCTGTTAGCTCCAACAGAAACTCTCCTTTGTTCTACAACTGTTGCCAATATGTGTTATCCCGAGAAGGAATGTGCCCTGCAAGGCCACGAGACGGTACCAGGCACCTTGCAGTGCACGTTCATCACAGCCAGGCCAAAGCAGGCCTCCGATCCCCACCCAGCCAACCAAGAGTTATGGCACCCACAACGGCCCCAGTCCCGAGACCCCTGAATTGCACAATAGCAGGTGACCCCAGACCACCAAACATAAAAGATTCTGCCTTATTTCATAATGAAAAGATTTTTAATGCAAGGTACAGGGTGGAATAAATTATAGTCCAAAGCAAAGGTGGAAGCCTTGGGTGCGGATAGTGCAATACAGAATGAGTGAATACTGTGTGGGTCCGCCTGATCTCAAGACTCTCCCTGTGCCAGTCCCCGGGCCTCTCAGGTGCACACCATAATGATACAGTAGCATTGTCTTGCATAGTAACTAATTGCGAACTCGTCCTTGGTTCCCTGGAGATGATGAGCCCAGCAGATCCCACGTGATGGAAGACGGATGGTGCTGGGGCCAATGGTTTGGCATCTCCTGCACAGAAGGCTGACCATGTATAAGGTCTCACCAACCAGACACGCAGGTTTTTACTGTATATGTTTACGTCACTGATGATGATTTTTTTCCTTACAACTTTCTGCTTGTACCATTTTTCAGAAGAAAGTTCTTGAGCAGCAGAGTTATTTACTGACATACCTATTTTTGGGTGATTAAACTTTTTATCCTTGCAAGAATCTCTTGGCCTTTTTTCCCATAGCTGCTTGTATTTTTTTCTGGCATGAGGGTTTGTGGGCGTGCCTTCATTTGGTGACCCTCGACATGATCCCCCGCACCCCTCTACCTGTGTAGGTGTGCAGACAGCCTCTTGGAAGGGGCCGCGCCCACCTACAACGACCAGTCCCAAAAACACGTACTTCCAAGTTGCAGCACAGGAGTTGTCTTTGCAGAATTCCTGTCGCCTCTTTGGAATGGGGTTGTGGCTTCGAGGAGGAGTGCAGGCCAGTGTTGTTGGAACCCTGTGACAGAGGAGTTTGGCTGAACACGCGTACGTGTGAACATGCGGATAGTGAAATTGTGGGTTTGCCATGTATGTGGTTAATTTTGTTTTATGGTATTATTAATTTTTCAAGGAGAATATTAAGGTAAGGAATATGGAACGGTAGGGAGTCTCCCCGAGTGAGGGGAGAATGTGGCGCCACTCAGACTGTGTAACGGAGAAAAAGGAAATACAAAGGAGCCACGTATAATTGGAGGGCTCGGGAATAGTAGTTGTTATTTTTGCTTGTTTTATTTGTGCCCAGGTATGTACACTAGAGGGGCAGCCCATAATGGCGGAACCAAAGGCTAAAGTAAGCGGTGTGTCACATAAGGGGGTAGCCGCCTAACTAAATTACACCATACTCTAACTTATGTATGTGGTGGGTATTATAAAGAAAAAGGGTGGTCTATGCAGAAGTAAACCTATGATTCATCCTAGTGATGTAATCTAACATCCCCTGGGGGTTGAAAACAAGACAATGTACTTTGTATTGTATAGGCAAATTCTATTACAAACAACCAGTTATATACGGTGCAGTTTATTTTTAATGCACTCAGTATTCTTTAACAAAACAACAAAAACGGAAATGCAGTGTTCTGATATAAAAACAAAAGAATTTTTCAAGGTAATATTAGAGCATCAGTCTCAAACAAAAAAGAAAAATTACTTATAACATCATCATTTGCATGGTAAGGTTCTTTTACCAGCAACAACAGGGTAACACTTGTTTTAGTTACAAATACGGTTTGACAGATTATTTAACAGATTGTTTTCCCAATTGGGGAGCTCTGTAGCACCAAATTAAGCAGGACAGAGTGGTGAGTGTTGGTAAGGTTGTGTACATTTACATATAGGGGGGCAACAGTTTGCCTCACAGTATTAATGGTGAAACCTCTATAGTTGTACACTATTATGCAGATCTATAAGTGACCAATCCTCAGTCGGTCTACATCAGGAAAAGAAAACATTCCCAAAGATGTAGGTTGGGTCTACAGTGATGTTTCTGGACCCTTGGACGTTTCGGCTTCCAGTGTGGGTGCCTTCATCTGGGCCAAAAGAGGATTGTATCTCCCTATAGGTGATAAACAAGAACAAGAGGAGGGGAGGTGTTAGAGACTCACAGAGAAAAACTGTACCGTAAATTGATAACAGTCTGCTACATACAGAAGAATAACCTGTATGGCTAAAAGAGAGGGGAGCTCTCATTAAAAACAAGGAGAAAGGTTGCCAACCTGAAGCATGGGTCCAGACGGAGAGAAAGTGAGAAGATATGGACGGGGGGAGGAACGTGCAGCAGTCCCGTCTCGAAAGGCCGTGGTGATTCAACGGCTGCAAGGCGGCAGGGTCCGAAGATCCTAAGTAGGGTCCCCACCTAGTAACAGAAAAGTACCAGTGTGTAAATCAAGACTGGTGAGAACCATGAAAACTATGAAAAAGGAAAGGGAAAAGGAAAGAAGAAATGGTGGGAAAATGAATTTCCTACCTGAAACAGTGTGGACTGGACACCTTCCAGTAAGGGCCAGGACAATTGGAGGCCCAACTGAAACCCTGGGCAGGCAGGGGGCTGCAAAACTAGGGCCCAGCACAGATAAGTTGGGGGGCCGCAGTTTCAGAGGAGTGCCCTTGTAACAGTGGGCAGTTGGAATTTCTAAAAGGGAGGGCAAAACAGGGGAGACACAAACAAAGAAAAATGCCATTAGCAATGGACGAGCCTATGTGCTAGGCTAGTGTAAACTAAGGGAAAATACCCTAAAAAGTAGCGTAAAGGTGGGGATAGCAGGTGCCCTTTGCTGCTTACCTGAAGCGTTCAGGACAGCAATCCGAAGTAAGGCTGTGGGGCTGTCGGACGGCAGAAAGCTGCCTATGAGGGCTGCGGGTGCACGTAGCAGCCGTGTACCGAGACGCTTCCCAAGTGCGCATGCGCGGTGGAGAGCAAGGGGGGGGGCACTGCTCCCCCGCGTGTGCGCGTTGGCATTGCTGCGGGAGATGCCACTAATCCCGCGCACATGCGTGGTGCAAAGGAGAAGGAGCCATGAGTAACGCTGCTCCCATGCGCATGTGTGGGTGGCAGCTTAATGTAAAGAAACCAGGAGAAAGCTGCTGGCTTTCCCCGGGCGCGGCAAAGGGGAAAAGAGGGGCCCAGCTGTCCGGAGACTGTCGGTGCCCTCATGGAGGCTCCTCGCAACGATGAAGGAGCCTATGGGAGGCAAGAACTGTCTGCCAAGAGAACGGGTGGGAGTGTACGGGGGGGAGGGGGTTTTGAGAAAAAGGGAGGGGAGGGAGGGAAAGAGTGAGGCCAAACTATGGAAGGTGCAAATGTTAAAACCAGAAAGTGGTGCACCTATAAATAAACCATGAATAATCAATAGTATATAATACAAAAGCAATTGGAGCACAGTTTGAATAAATTAAATACACTTCTGGCCAAATGAAGCATGAACTGTTTGGATAAATGAAATACACTTCTGACCAAATACAGCATAAACAGACAAATAATTCCAGCTGGAGAATCAAAGGAACATATTTTTCAACCTGGGACCTCACTAACTTTAGTAAAGGAAGAAAAGAGAGCTAGTCGGATGTAAGGTGTGGCATGTATGGAATTGCCGGAATGGGCATGTTACCAGGAGGTTGGAAGTCTAAGAAGTAAAAGGCAGCCCCCTAATAGTGCCGATTATCCAGTGGTGCTGCCTCATTGAGGCCTGTTTCAATGGAATGCAGCTTGAACACCCACCATGCTTCTTTGTAGTTCAGGGCACTGGTCACATTTCCCGAATTTTGTATCTTTTCAAGTACCCACCACTTTAGCTGGTCCTTGTTATGCTGTTGTTCCAGGAAGTGTGGGACCAGTGGTGCTGTAAGCGTCCGGCATCTGATCCTGGATCGATGTTCCACAATAAGTTTGTGTATTGGTCTGCTGGTCTGGCCTACATAGCGGAGGCCACAGGGGCATTCGATCACATAGATTACATTGGGAGTTTTACAATTAGTATGCTGGCGTAACGTCCAGTCTTTGCGTTGAATTTTAAAGGTCTTTATCTTGTCAGTGAAGCGGCAGACCGTACAGTTCCCACATGGGTAGTGGCCCATCATTTCTCTAAGATTCCAAAGTCCTGTTCTCTGGGTCTTTTTTTGGAAGTCTGGCATGCGTAAGCCATTCGCGGATGTTCTTGGAGCGTTTGAGGGCCATTCGGGGTGGAGGTTCTCCGGGTAGGACTTGATGAATTAGGGGCCAGAATTGCTTAATGATGCTCTTAATCTTGTTGGTGTTTGGTCCAAAAGTCGTAACACAAGTAATTCTGGTGTTCTCTATGTCTCTGTTTTTTGGCTCAGGTAGTGTTTCACGTGGGATACAGCGCACCCTTTTTCTGGTGTTTCTGAGGAGTTTTTTGGGGTACCCTCGCGCTGTGAGTTTAGACTCCAGAATGTCTGCGTGGTGTTGGTATTGGCGGATGTCTGAGCAGTTACGTCTCAGCCTGAGAAACTGTCCGAATGGGAGATTAGTCTTGAGGCTTTGTGGGTGATTGCTCCGATAGTGAACAAGGGTAGTCCTGTCAGTCTCCTTTCTGAAGAGGGTACATGTGAGTTTGCCCTCCTCCACGGTGATAGTAAGATCCAGAAAGTTGATGGTTGAGGCACTACTGGTAATAGTAAATTGGATGTCGGTGGATCTGGCATTGAGCCATGTAAAAAAAGCCATAAGTGTATCCGTTGTGCCTCTCCAGACAAAAATGATGTCATCAATGTATCTATACCATCTATTGATGTTGTTAAAGAAAGGATTCTGCTGGGTGAGCACATGTGTTGCTTCGAATTCTGCCATAAAGATAATGGCGAGACTGGGAGCAAAAGCTGCCCCCATAGCTGTCCCGGCAACTTGAAGGTAGAACGTGTCATCAAAGGTGAAGAAGTTCTTGGTAAGTGCTATTTCCAATAGTTACAAGATGAAGTTGACTGGGACACGTTCTTGTTCCATATGTTGAGTTAGATAATCCCGTATGCAATTAAGGGCTGCCGTTTGTGGAATACTGGTATACAGGGCTTTTATATCCAAGGTCACCAAAAGATCAGTCTCACTATCAAAGGTAAGGTGCTCAAACAGGTTGATAGTGGTTGTAGTGTCCTTAAGATAGGTGGGAGTCAGTTGGCACAGTGGTTTTAGAAAGAAGTCTATGAATTTGCAAAGTGGCTCAAGGATAGAATCGCAACCTGATACAATTGGTCTTCCAGGTGGGGAGGTAGCATCTTTGTGGAGCTTGGGAAGTGCATAGAAAGCTGGTATGCTCTCTTCCGAGGTATTAAGAAAAAGTTCCTCCTTATCTGAAATCCAATCACATTCACAAGCGTATTTGGAACACGCAGAGATTTATTGTTTGATGGTCATTGACGGATCTTTGCTCAGTACTTTGTAGTTCGTTCTCTCATCAAGCAGAATCAGCACCATTTCTTTATATTGTGCAATACTTTGCACCACTATCCCTCCTCCTTTATCTGCAGCCTTAATCACGATGTTGTTTTTCATGGATAAGTTTTTAAGGGCCTGGCGTTCACCATTGGTAAGGTTATGTGGTATGTTGGTCTGTTTGTGATTAATTTTGGCAACTTCTTGTCTGACACATCTTTCAAAGTTGATAAGGGCTGGTTCTGTGTTGTTGTCGTTAGGGCAGAAGTTAGACTTTGATCTAAGTCCTGTGTCTTCCTCCCCTGATCTTTGGTCAGCATCATGAAAGTATGCTTTGAGTCGAATGGATCTAAAAAAGTGTTGGAGTTCATTTTCTAGTCCGAACCAGTTGGTGTTATTGGTTGGGACATATGAAAGACCTTTAGAGAGCACTGCTAATTCTTCTTCAGTGAGATTTTCCCCAGACAGATTGAAAACTGGTAGTTTGTCAGGGGTGGCTAGCGGCGTCAGTTGCGGCGTTGTCCTCTGGGTCTGTGCCATGGTGGGTATCCAAATGTTGGCATGGGGGGGACCCAAAAGTTGTTGTTGAGGCCCCCTTGCCCTAAAAAAGGCAGAGGTTGTTGGAAAAACGGTGGTCTAGGCTGCATGTTCCTGCCGAATTGGGGGTTCGGGTCTCCCGATCCTGAGCCCGAACTAGAAGTGTCCGAAAATGTGACCCAGCATTTTCTTTGTCTGGCAGCGCCTGCTGTGTTTTTTGCTCTTTCTTTCTCTTTGTTTTCTTTATAATCTGGCGATAGATAAGGATATACTTTTTCTATCTTGAAAATCGACATATCTTTGTCCAGTATTTTATGCTTTTTCTCCAGGGTATTTGCCATGAATTGATCCATAACCTTATTTATTTCTTTAAGTTTTTTTTATTTATTTGTGCCCAGGAGCAGCACTGTGTGATTTGTAGCATATTTTGAATGGGTGGATTGTGTGAGTGTGGCAGCGTCGAAGGAGAGAAGGGGGGTGGGGAAAGAAAAAAGGATTTTCTTAATTCTTTTTGACAGAAGGGACGGGTGAAAATTGATTGTGTCTTTTGAAAACGTGCATGTGGAAAAGGAGGGAGAAGGAACTGAACGGGCAGACAGCCTAGGATATGACAATGCTTATGGGTGGAGTACATTCTATGAGTTTGAGAATGACTAGGATGAGGAGGCAGAACAGGCACCTGAAGAAACTCCTAGGGTGGAAAGTTTATGAGATGGGAGGTTAAGGAGCAGGTTTGGCCAGATGGCAGTAGCAAGGCAAAAAAGGAAAGTGGGAAGAAGACAGAGGGGAACAAAGTGCAAATGCCTCTCATACATAAGGGGACCAGCAGGCCTCATGTGCCATGGGCACAGATGGAGGGAAACAATCTAATAAAAGCACTCCTGGCCCTTACTAGGGGAACAGGGAACTGGATCTATGTGTTTGAAAAACAGACAGCAGGAGTGCCCCTAGCAGTCAGGGACATCAAAAGCCTATTAGGAGCTACTATCGGAGATCCGGCTGCCGATGTGTGGATAAAAGCAGGGTACCCTGGAGTAACTCTGGGACATGATGCACAGGATGAAGCATCCTTTAATAAGATTCGAAAATATGGGTTGCGCTGCGGCGAGCATTCCCTGATACACCCCAATTACAGTCTATCATGCAATGTACTATGGGCGATAATGAAGACGCAGCTCAATATATTCTTAAAGTTCAGGAGATGTGGAGAGCAGTAACAGGTAACGCATGGGATCAATCAATACCCTTTTTCTACTTCATTTTTAAATGGGCCTGCCCAAAGAGGTGCAGAAGGCACCGGACAAAATTGTGGGGGTTGAGGTGGCCTGAAATACAAAGCATAATAGTAGACCATTGCAGAAGAATAAATGAGCGTGACTAGGAAATGACTCTGAGGTGACAAGCAGAGGAAGCAAAAATAGTACAAAATAAGTTGGCTAAGGTCACTGGAGGCGTCAGTATCGACAACAGCCCAGACAGAACTGGCAGGATACACCCCTAATTTTGCAATTGCCAGAATAGCTGCGGTGTGGTTAGGCAGAGAGGACAATGGGGCAGGAACACACAGTACCCCGGCCCGTAGTGACAAGGAGGAAAACGGCAAGGAAGAGGTGGGTTGTGAGGATCACGGGGAGGGGGATTTGGATGTATGGGACACATGGGAGGAGGAATGGGGCCATCATAATGTTGGAACAGTGGAAAATGGGGGCATTTTTCAAGAGGGTAGAAGCAGAGGGGATGGGGTACTGTTACGGTCAACAGAATTATGGTACAACACTTCAAGGGGCACCTCAAAGGCCAACTCCCAGAATGACGTCCATATCCCACGAAATACACCAAGCCTACACGCAGATACCAGACCGTCCTTCACAGCAGCAACCACAGCAAATAATGAAAAAATATATGCCCCACAACACTGTCCAACTGACAGGTAACATGCCAACCGACGGGTAACAGGAACCCTTTTAACAGAGCACCCAATGGCATGGTTGTCCTGTTCCAAGATGCATTCGTGGTGGGGGGAATCCCCTTCTCATTTCTGGGGACAAATACATACCCTGATTAGGACAGCCCACAGAGAGCGCTTGCGTGTCGGGTCCTGCCGATTGCTGTTAAACCTGAGAGGAACCTTTGGTGGGGGCAGAGATAGGAAACAAGCAATTAATTTTTATTTTTGATTCGGGTGCTGAGAAATAATGCATCAGTGAAGGGGACTTCCCATTATCTGGCAAAACTCTCGACACACAGGTATTCTCTGTGGCTATTTCTACGGTTCCATAAATTAAAGATTTGGATGTAAAGGTGGGAGAGAAGGTGGTGCACGCTTCCCTATTGTACTCTGAGCGTTCTCCTGTCAACCTGCTTGACAGGGATCTGGTCAGAAGGTTGAACATGGCAATCTCATTTACTGATCACAGCATTGTCTGTGCCACACCAGGGATATGTGCAATGAGAGCGATGGCCATAATACACGTCATGGCAAATGATGTGGTCCAAGGCATAACTGTGGACCCAGACATGTTTATGTATGGCATAACAGTACTAGCGGAGGCAGTGCCACATATTGCCACAGCCTGCTGGAGAATGCCAACCAATTTCATTTTTTGCCCTGTTGTGTCCCGAGAATTGGTGCCAGGTACAATCCTGTCTCTAGATTTACAAGGGTTGGTGGTATCTGCAAAAAGGGTGGTTGTTCTCGGAACAGGCAGGCAAGGGTGCGAATGACATACAGTACTCTGCATCGATCCCACCGTACCCCTTTGGAGATGTTACAGAAGCAGGACTTTTCAAAAACAATGACGACGACTGAGAAATAATACTAGAGATCTGCATTCCCTGTGATATCGTGCAGTACAGGAGGGTGCCCTGCCCCCTAATGGCCGTTGTTGCACCACCTCCCTTCATTGAGACAGATTTGGAGTATGTGCCCGCACAATTGTGGACGACCAACCCACATGATTTAGGGCATCTAAAAGAATTGACCACAGTACACATTACATTGAAGGTTGGAGCAGTCGTACCCTGAGTGAAACAATACTCGCTATCAAGGGAGGCAGAACAGGGAATAAAAGACATTATACAGGCCCTACTTAATCAAGGGATAATAGTGTCCTCTACCTCACTGTGCAATACATGCCATCTACCCTGTCAAGAATGCCATAGGGGCAATTAGACAATGATCCAGGATTTATGTCCTCTAAATTATGTAGTACAGAAAGAATTTCCTGTAGTTCCAAACCCAGCCACCATTTTGTGCAGTATCCCCAAGGAAGCAACCCACTTCACAGTGGTTGATTTAAAGAATGCCTTCTTTTCAATACATTTGCATCCTGACTCGCAATACCTCACTGCTTTTACCCATGGCGGGTGGTGCTACGAACATACTGGTTTGCCCCAAGGGTCCTGTCAGAGCCCAAGCATTTTTAACAAAATGCTACATGCTGATTTAGGTAACATCCCAGTGCCAAGCACACGGATCCAGTAAATGGATGACTTGCTTGTGTGTAGTAACAGTGTACAGGACTGCCAAAGGGATTCCATTACTCTCCTACAACATTTGGCCCGCAAGGGGGTACAAGGTTGACAGGGCCAAACTCCAGTATTGGAGTACTTGGGTCATTTGGTATCGGCAAACTGCAAGAGAATAATACCAGACAGAGCAGCATCCATGCATGCAACGCCCAGACCTGTGACTCTGAAGGAGATGCAAAAATTCCTAGGGTTGTACAATTATTGCAGAGCATGGATCCTACACTATACAGCATACACTAGGCCACTCCTACAAGGTCTCAAAGAAGCACAAAAAGGTCATCACAAACTCGGATTTGAAAGAGGTTATATCCACAGCCCCAGTTCTCGCCAACCCAAACTATACACAAGAATTCTACATATTTTTGCATTCCAATGGCGCACTTATGACCACTGTACTGACCCAAAAAAGTACAATGGGCCACAAGCCACTGACCTACTACAGCGGTACGCTTGACTCAGTTATGCAAGGGCAGTTTGCATGCGAACACGCACTTGCTGCAGTTGCCTTCGCAATTGAAAAAAGCTCCACAATTGTGATGGGATGCTCAGTAACTCTGTATGTGGAGTATTCAGTATTCGCCTTCTTAGAAAGATCGAAGTCTACCCTGACCACGCAGAGAACATCGGCACATGAGATTATCATCTCAAACCCAAACATTCATATTGTGCGATGCAAAATAGTAAATCCTGCCATGTTCCTAATAGTAGTGTGTACAGACAGACTTTCAACGACACAACTGTGCCACATATGAGGAGGAAGAAGATGACATCACCAAAGTAAAAGATAGCCCATTAGAAGAGGGGGTAGTACTCTTTGTAGACCAGTCAGCGACAATTGACCAGGACAAAGGCATACGGGCGCGGCAGTTGTGCGCCTCCAAGGAGTAGATTATAAGATGTGAGTGAAGAAGAGATTACCCATGCACTATTCAGCACAAGCATCAGAGCTTGTGGTGCTTATCGAGGCGCTACATGTATCTCAAGGATGCCACGGGACCATTTGTTCTGACTCTGCATACGTCACTACAACAGTACATGCCGGGTTGTCACGGTGGAAGAGAAGAGAAGAGGTTTCCGGAGAAAAGACTGTTCCCCAGTACAACACGCTGCACTACTAGATACACTGATTTCCACACTGTCACACCCCTCTGTGGTGGCGGTCATTGAATGTGCCGCCCACACCAATAGCACTGACGAAATTTGATTAGGGAATGCTGCAGTGGACACTGCAGCTACAATGGTGACCTCGCTCACTTTCCCATTAATTTTAGAGTACGACATAATGACACCAAAAAATGCACCATGCACAGCGTTGACTATTGGGCAGCTCATCGAGCTGCAAGGAAAGGCACCGAATGAAGAGAAAGAACTGTGGTCAAAGAGGTGGTGTACACAATCCCCTACTGATCTACTTTGGAGCCAAGAATGCAGTGGCAAAGCAGTTATGGCAGTAGCATTCGATCAGCTACATCACTCATCCCACAGCTCTAAAAAGCAAATTGCAGTAGACATACAAGAAGTTTGGTTTATACCAAACCTTAAAGAGCATCTCACAAACATGATTGTACACTGCACCACCTGCCAAACTTTGAGCACTGGCATGACGCTCCAGACATTCTGAGGCACTATGCACTGCCCCATTGGGCAGTTCCGGGAGCTACATATAGACTATGTGGACACAGGGGAGAGCTGCAATCGTTCCCGATATTTGATCATTGTAGTATGCCCTTTCTCACGATGGGTTGAGGCTGGACCTTGTGCGCAAATGCCAAATGCACTACAAACAGTTTCCCTCGATAGTGTGTGTGTGATGTATTGAAATCTGACAACGGCACCCATTTCTTCAAATAGCTCTTCAAAGAGATTACAGTACTACTTGGATTAAACACCAGGTGTGCTCAATTTACCACCCCAAGCCAACAGCGTTGTTGAGAGAATCTACAGCCTCCTTAAAAGCAAACTATCCAAGCTCTGCACCACATTAAAGATAAACTGGTGCACTGCTTGTCCTTGGCCCTCTTCAGCTTATGCACACATCCAAGTAATGACCACCCATCTCCCCAGTTAGAAGGGCATCAGGTGCCCATAGAGCTGCAGTGGATTTAGGGGAAGAATTCAAGGATTATTTGACTAACCTAACATGTGCAATTAAACATGTCTCCCGACAGATTGCACCACCCGGCTAGAAGACACACCAAACAATGCAGAGCCACCTACCACAGATCCCACACTTACCCAACCGCTGCTGCCAGGGGAACTAATATATGTCAAAAGCTTTGTGCGTAAGTGGAACAACCCCAGGTTCCATGGCCCCTATGAAGTTATGTTTTCCACTCCTCTCGCTGTAAAAGTAAAGGGGCTTTGGTAGTGGATTCACCTCTCGGATGTTCGTAGAGCGCCCCCAAATACCTCACAATTACCCTAGACATACTGCACATCTACCTCAAAGTTAATAATCTGACTACCCCAGAATTAATAACCTGATTATATGTCCCAGATAATAAACATGTATAGCTGCTAAAAGCATCAGCACTTTAGAAAAAGAAACATCTCTCTCTCTTCCACTCACCCCAACCCCTGTTTTTTGTTTCCTGTACAGGAGTGAAGAAAATTTAACCGTCAATGTCATATGATTCATTGTATAATTAAAACGATCTAAGCATAATGTTAATTCTAGCTGGTTAGTTTCATACACATATGGATTACACTTTAGTGTCTTACTATTTACTATCTTGATATTTGTTAGGCATTTATTAGGGTACATCTTTTATCTGGGCAAGCCATCTAAAAGAGGGGTGGACGGGGAACATAAAGGGAATTGTACTCTTAAACAGGACCAACAATGCCACTGTAAATATTTATAACATTTCCCATGGGAGCAATAACAGTGTTGATACACAAGTAAATGTATTTTGGCAGATGAGTGTGAGTAAAATATTGGAACATTTATTTCCTACTATTTTGAGAAACATTTTTTGCAACACAAATACTAGTAGCAATGTTAGCAGTAGTACACTAACAAATAAAATATATATCAAGGCATGATAGAATGAGAAGGCAAGCGCGTAGGCCCAAATATGATGCATACCATTGCCTAGGCCTGGATGCGATTGAAAATATTAGACACCCTGATACAGCTGGTACACTGACATAAGTGTGGTAGGAAGACAAACCACCAATGGCAGCTGCTATGTATGTTCATTAATACCGCATGCATCGGGGCACCCAAGGTTTTAGTACCACAGGAAGTTCCAATTATAGAGGCACAATGCCTGGTTCATCTTGCGCTATGTAGAATAAAGGGCACCTTCCAGGCACACAGCGTGCAACCCAAGAAACCTCATTTGCCTACACCCATCATATTTAGTAATTGACAGACTGAAATATGTAAACTACAAATGGCAAGAAACAACGCTCAGCTACCTAGCGGATGACCTTCTGGGGTAGGAGGAAGAAGTACTGGCATTAGTGGAAAATATGGACAGACCACATTACAAAATTGACAGGGATTGCAGCAATGGAAAAGCCATTTTCCATCGAGAAGTGCATCGAGAAGAGATGCATGAAATCGGCTTCCACAGGGAAGGAACTCTCTTCATCGGCTCTAAAGAACAATGTAGCAGACATCGTTGATTACAGACATGATGGACTATTATTGGGTCTGTCGTCAACAAGCATACTTGCACCTCCCACCATCATGGAGGGGCTACTGTTAGCTGGCCACGCTGCTCTCTGCACTATTAGTAGTCCCAGAAGAACACCTGAAAGGGGGGCCGATCCCAGATACCACCGCAACCGCACCTCCAACATTCGAAGAACAAAACCCACTACCATCGCCTGAGTTCTGCATCTTACCAGGAAAGGGGCAGTACGAGAAACTAAAAAGGAGAAACGGGTCAAACTACTTATCTAAAGACTAATCTGAACGGCTTGCCACGATCCTAAGTGAATACCAACTTTTCAGTTCAGCCGAAACTTTCTTTGCTTCACTACTGCTACCCGGCCTACAAGCAGCAACCAACACCAAGTGGCTGCAAATTGTGCACTGGGAACTGGTCCAGCTGGCAAATGACACAGAACACGGATTCAAGGTCATAAAGGTCGAACTAAGTGCACTAAGACTGATGATGATGCAGAATAGTTATGTGCTCGACATGCTGACTGCAATGGAAGGAAGTGTTTCCTGCAAAATTGGCAATTCTTGCTGCGCATTTCTGCACCCTGAAGACACAGAGAATGGGTCACTATCTCATATAATTACAGCAGTATATCTATTGGGAGCTCACATGAAGAAAGAAGGTGGAATACAGTGTGGAGATTGGTTTGACCTGGCCTTCGATTTGGCCCCTTCTTGGTTAGGAGCCATCGTAAAGATGCTGGTACCTGTTATTGTGTTTGTCCTGGTCATTTTCTGCACCTGTCAAGTGGGACTCCGCTGTTGTGCCAAAGCCGTGCCTAGTAGCGCAATGATGATGGTATCCATTGGTGTTTCAAAAGTACCTCACACTACAAAAGAGATTTAAATACAAACCAACCACCCCATCCCTCGAATGGTCCCTAACCCCTATGGAGATGAAGTAGACTGCCTGTACCACACCATCATTGTAACACCCCCTGACCCTGAAAATGATGAGGAAGTATGGGTAGACCTAGCAGGATATGCCCACCTGAAGAATATGCACAAGCAGGAGAAAGTTTGCGGCCAGTATATAGAACTTGGATGCCAATAAAGGGGACCCTCGCTAAAAGAAGTTGGATGGACTCATCCAACTAAGCCTGGCGCTCTTCATAGGAGCTCTTGTGGAGCTTGTCCGTTAATCTATATATGTTTTAGTACAAAATAAATTTAAAGTTTCCATCCAACTAGATGTATATATATATAGATGAACAGTAGATGTCCAAAGTAGTATTCACAAAATAGTCCAAAAATTGGTTTCCAAAGAAGCAGTACAGGTTCTCTGGTTTGTCAACAGCTAGGTTCTTTATCAAACAAGAAGCAGACTTGTTTAGTTTTGTGTATGGTTATTTTAATGCCATTGCATTTCGGAGCGGATTTCCTTCTTCAGGGCGTTAACCACACATTTTAGATTTAGCTCTTTAAATCACTGTAGTTCATAAAAATCAAAAGTTTAAACAACAAGTATATGTACAGAAAATCACAATCCAAATAAATTCCAGAAAGTAGATTATGAAAATTGGCACAGTCCACCATTATGAACATCATTAATCAAACAATATTTTAAGTAAATGAAAATTGTACATACCCGACGGAGGTAATTCATAATAGTAAGAGGATGAGGTTATGGGGAAGAAAACAACAACAACATGGAGCCTTGGTTAGATAAACATTGGTACATGATTGTGTAAGCTAACTGACAAATTCAAAAGTGCTCAATATCTCCAAATTTATATTTATATAACCTTCGTAAACTTCTGGGGTGCCTAACACCATCCTGGAGTAAAAAACTCTCTGCGTGCGATGTAAAACCGCCGCCTGTTCGCTAAACCAAAGAAGAAACATCTATTCAAGAAATGACTAACGAGCGGGTTAGTGGACACTCCTGTATTCTTTTGTGTTCCTGTATAAATGGGAATGAGGCTCACCCGTTGGAGTTTAACTTTCGTGTGCCTTTACACTGCGCTGCCGTTTCTGTTGTGCTGTACTCATACAGCATGGAAACTCTCACAGTGAACCAGTGTCCCGTGGGAAAACAGTAGTGAAGCTTCTGTGCGGGTTGCTAAGGCAACCCCGTTCAGCGTGCACTGTCACGTGACTCTTGGTCTGTGTATCGCATTGTCGCGTCCCGCGTTCCCATGGAAACGGGGAGGGCGGACCGTATGTGTGTTCAGTAGGGTAAGTACTGCTACTATCATCAGTAATAGTTGAGCTCTTATAAAGGGGACCCCACCATATGAGGCCGCTGTGAAAAGGGAAAATGAACACATGCATGCAGAGGAATTTGTTGCTGTAGAAGTAACGAAAGGGGGGAATGTTGGGAAGGAATTTAACCTATCCCACCCCGAGGCGCTTTAGAGTATGGTGAATCCCATAAATACACCTGTGATGTGCCAGGGAAGAGGGGGAGAGTGCTAAGAGACCCTGCACATATGCGGACGGACGGGGCTGGGGCCAATGGCCTGGGGCCAATGGCCTGGCATCTCCTATAGAGCAGGCTGACCATGTATAAGGTCTCACCAACCAGCCACGCAGGTTTTATTTGTATATGTTTACGTCACTGATGACTATTTGTTTCCTTTTAACATTCTGCTTGTACCATTTTTCGGCACAATGTTCTTGAGCAGCAGAGCTCTTTTCTGGCATACCTATTTATTGTGTGATTAAAACTTAATATCCTTGAAAGAATCTCTTGGCCTTTTTTCCCTAGCGGGTTGTATTTTTTTCTGGCGTGAGCGTTTGTGGGCTTGCCTTCAGGTTCCAGAGAAAATGTTGAGGTGAGTGTGTGCTTCTCACACTCAACCTGTGCGCAAGTTTCTTTATCGCCTTAGAATGAAGACTTCATCAGAAGTAATTGAAAATATTTATTCTTAATGTGTCAACCGACACGTGTTTTGACCACTGATGGTTTTCCTCAGGGCTGATCCACAATTGCAAATTACAATGATGTCCACAATGCAAATGCTATGCAATAAAAACAATGGTTTTCAAAACAATAAGAAAGATACCAAAAATTTCCTTTTTTGATTATTTTTTTTTTTTTTACCAATCATTTATTTTTGTCATTTATCCATTGTTATTTCTTTCCTTGTTCATCTTTTGCTTTGGGACATATTTACCTTCATTTGTTTGACGGATGATGATGACGACTTCTATGTCGGATGAGTGATGAATGGCACATGCACACCTTTGTTTAATTTTGGGCATCTTTCTTGTTGTTTTGTAAACCATTGTTTTAATTGCATAACACTTGCATTTTGGACATCATTTTAATTTGTAGTTGTGGATCAGCCCTGAGGAAGACCATCACTGGTCGAAACACATGTTGGCTGACAAATTAAAATAAATATTTGAAATTGCTTCTGATCAAGTCTTTATTCTAAGGTGATAAAGAAACCTGTGTGCAGGTTGGGAGTGAGAAGCACACACATCACAATTAATAGGAATTCCCGCCATGCAAGCAGTATTCACAGAAAAAGGAAGCGTCCTCCCCATTAATCTTGGTGCATCAGAACACTTCCTGTGGCTTGGTGGTGAAACAAAACATGCTGAGATTTGCTTGGTCATTCAACAGTATTGTACAGTATGACGCAGCAACATTTTAGCTTAAACATTAAAACAAAACGCATAGTTATCGAGGGAGAGCTGCCACGCAAGTGCTTGAAACAGGTATCAATGCTGCCCCCTCCCCACAGTGACTAGGAGTGTGATATGGGGCGGTGGGTGCCAGGCATGGGCTTGGGAGGGCTAAAGCCCCCCCGCCCCACACTTTGATGCAGCAGGCACAACTCTGCTGTTAAGCCCAGCCCGGGGCTCAGACAGCTAGAACCAGACACATTTCTCACCTCGGAGCAAATACTTAAGCAAATACATAGGTGAGAAAACAGGCTTGCCAGCCCTCGCACTGGAGTCTACGCATGACTCCCACGCCTTCCACTTCTGATTGGGGGAATTCTGCAGACATTTTAATTATTTGTGAGTTTCGACCGCACGACGGACACGGTGGCGATTTGTGGCATTTTTGCATAAAAGAAGCTGGTTTAATCAGCTGTGCTAACCTCGCATAGAAGAGGAATTGTGGGTTTTTTTTCAGCCTGCGCTTCCGAATACATAGTTGTGTATATGATCTCACACAAAGAATGCATGGAGAAAAGGTGGCTTGTCACTGAGGACTTCTTCACAACTAATTCTCTACTCCTCAGGAGAAGTGATGATTAGTTCTAGCGTGCATCATCATCATTTTCCTTATATGTCATCATCAGAATCCTAGATATCCAAGTCTGAAGTAAAGCCCACCTGCTCCAGAAATGGGCAGTATCTCAGAGATATAGGGACCGGAGCAGTTTCTGGGTGGCCTTAGCAAAAAGTCACTTGTTTTTGCTGCAGTTCATTCACAGCAGGGCGTGAAACAAATCTGTGGCACGCACCTAAGACTGGCTCTGTTTTCAGTGTCCGTGAGTTGCCAACCTTCCCACAGCTATCAGACTAGTTAGACAAGAGGTTTGGGCAGCCTGTTCTGGATCTATGCACTCTCAAATGAATACAGACTACTCGGGTCCTATTCACAATTCTCAGAGATAGTGGCATGGATATCTTGACCATTTCAAGGCCTCCAGAGTCTGTTTATGTTATGTTGATTTATACCTCGCACGGCTGCCATTTGCATAGTCTCCAGGCACTTGCGTGGCTCTGTAAGAAAAGTGGGTAGGGTTTGTTATTGAGGGAGAGAGGGATATTTATTATTTTATTTATTTCTAACGTGCCGAAAAACCTCAGGCATCAGGGCGCGGCTTCACACACAAACACATCATAGACAGCCATCATGCTAAATCAAAGAACAGAGAAAAGGCCCTAGCAAAATAGCAGAGTTTTCAGTCTCCTTCCTCTAGACGCAATCCCCTTGGTAGCTTGTTCCAGACAAGAGCTGCTTTCAATTGGAAAGAATGGTCCTTGCCCCTCCTATGTTTGCTTTTTGGACAAGTTAGTACCATTGAATCCATGGATCTAGTAACCTTGGACAAGTGCTGGATCACAATTCGATCTCTCAGATCCTTAAGTGCCTGTCCATACAGACACTTGTGTGTCATGGTGTTGATTTTAAAATGTATTCTGGCTTCTATCTGGATAGGATAGAGATTGTGCTCTTCTGTCTATGTGTGCAGAACTAGGAGAAACTGGCGTCTGCATGTGAGCTTTCAAGGTTTGCTTTGTTATATGCACTGGGTGTGTTGTGTCTGTAAGGGTGGCATCCAGAGTCTGAGTTGTTTGTTGCCTGCAGATATTGGGTTTGCAGCATGATTAGAGAGGGGTGTGCAGTTTGCGTGTTTTTGGTGGCTTGTTTCACTAGCCCTCTGGGTGTGTGCAGAACGTGAGAAGTGTGAGGGTCTGGAAAAGAAAAAGGGGGTGGTTAGTTGGTTTTGGGTGTTCTCTGGATGTTGAGTAGTTTTATTGTCGGTTCTTCATTATGTATTGTCCTGTGTTTGCTTTGGTCCAGGTGTATAGTTTGTAGAGGAACGCGTCTAAACTAAATCTAACCAACTAAATCAGTACAATTCTAGTATAGCTAAAAGCAGTAGACGTCAAATCAGTACAGTTCTAGTGTGGCTAAATTCAAAGGCAGCAGACATCAAATCACTATAATTCTAGTGTGGCTAAATTGAAAAACAGGGTCAACTAAATCAGTACAATGTTAGTGTGGCTACACTGAAAAGCAGCAGAAACCAAGATAGTACAGTTCTAGTGAGTGTGGCTAAATTGAAAAGCTGCAGGAACTAAGTTGGTACAATTGTAGTGTGGATAAATTCAAAAGCAGCATTACATCAAATCTGTTCTAGTGTGGATAAATAGATGTATGTATTTCCCCATGAGTACATTTATGCACAAGCTGTTTCAGAAAAGACAGGAGTGGGACTACTTCCCTCTTAACACCGTAAGGATTGATTTTTGCTTCTACAGATTACCATCTTCCTGGGTTCCATACTCTTTGGTAGGGAGGACCCCCTTTCCCCTCTTCAATTGGTGTTGGTCCTGGTTGAGCGGCAGGCCATCATTTGTGTCTGGCCAGGGACCAACCTTTAGTCATACAGCAGGCAAATAGGTCCTCAACTCTTTGTTTGCTAATGGTCCTATTAGACACATGCAGGGCCTGTTAGTGACATTTGAGGTACCTTACTTGAAGCGTATTGCAGATAAGGGGAAGCCACCCAGTTACTTGCATTCCAACCCCTCGGGTCTAGATGCTTCACCTGGGTTACACAGAGAGTCAATGGGCATGCAGGCATTTCATGGGCGTAGGTTTTCGGGTTTATTAGTAGACCTGCCCCCCATGTTGCAGCTAAATGCTGAACTTCTGGCTCAGCTTTTGCATGGCCCATGCTTTCAATAATTATCATTAACTAAAAAAAAGTGTATTTGTGTGCATGCAGTGATTGTATGCATGCATGTATCAATGTATGTGTGCATGCATGCAAGGGAATGTGTAAGTGGGTGTATGTTTGTTTGCTAGGAGGTGTCTGTCTGCAAGTGCACACCTATGAATGAATGCAGTGTGAATGGTGTACACTGCGCATGTTGATGAGTGCACAGTCTAAATGTTGTGGGTGCACCTGTGAATGACAGATCAGCTGTGTGGGTGCGTGACTGGTGGGTAAATTTGTCTGAATGTGTCTATATCCCTGTGTGTATCTGTGTGTTTGCATGTTGGGACCTGAGGAGGGGCATTGGAGCATGAATTTATTTGACAAGAGCATGACATGTTTTACTGCCGTTTTTGGGCAAAGGAAAGCCAACTTGACTGTTTTTATCTGGTGGTGCGGTTGGAGGCGGGCTTGGGGGAAATACTACAGTGGGGCTGTCCTGACTGGGTCTTACTGTGGCATGGAATGTTGTACTCTCATTAAGGACAAAGCCAACATGAGTGTTCTTACATGGGGAGGGCATGTTCCTTATTTTGATTTGGCTTTTTATTTTACTGGTGTTAAGGTCAAAGTCAACATAAATATTCTTACATGGGGGAATATAACATGAATGCAACATAAGTGTTATTATATGGGGGGGATTTTGTGTAATGATATGTCATCTATATAGAGCTTTCGCCAAAGCGCTGTACAGAGAACATATTTACATAACATGTATCGCCCAACCGAAGTATGCTTTCATTTAATGAGCCTTATTTATTTATTGGCCACGCCCAAACCCGTAAGTATCACGGCGGTGGTACAACTTGCTGAGCAGGGAAAACACACTACCGTACAGAGTAAGAGAGAAGTAACAAGGTGCAAAAGCAACATAATAGTACAAGGTGTGTAGAGGAGGGTAGATATCAGGGAGGTCACTTAGCAGTATGAAAGGCTGAGTTGGTCTTGCCAGGATTTGAACCTGCGAATCGCACCCGAATTACAACAGCATCCGCTCAGCCAGCTGAGCTATTTTACCGGCTAGCCAGCAAGAGCATGTTTTCTTACTGTGGCATTGTAATTTATTACTGGTGTTAAGGCCAAAGGCAACACAAGTATTCTTACAATGGGGTGGGGGCATTCGTGCAGCCTGCAAGGCAATGTTTTTTTACTGTGGCATGGCATTTTTTTACTGCCTTTGGGCAGAAAATACAACTTGATGAGAGTTCTTATACGGGGAGTGGGGGATTTATGTAGCCAGCAACGATATGTTTTCTTACTGTGGCATGGCTTTTTTTTCCCTGGCATTAAGGCAAAGCCGACAGGAGTATGTTCTTACATGGGTATACCGGCATGTATTGGCAGAGCCAGCAAAAACATGCTTTGTTATAATATTCTTACTGGCATTATGGACAAAGCAAACATTTTCCTTTGTGGGAATAGTGGCATATATAGGTGCACCAGAATGTACATGTGTTAGCACAATCGATATGAAAATGCTTTTTTACACTTGCAGAGTACTGGAATATAGTGGGCAAAGGCATTATGAAAATGTGTTTGAAAATGCTCCTGTGAATTGTTCGTGGCCTGGTATCTAATGGACCTTTTTATGTCTTACCCGGCAAAGCCTATTGTAAACTGTCTGGCTTTTTACCTAATTTATCACAGAAAGTGTACTGGAAAATTCACTATTTTAACACTCTATTTAAAAACCTTTGTCAAGGGGACAAAACATCCACCCCTTGATCGGTTCGTCCTCCCTCACTACTCTCCGTCCCTCCTGTGCATTTGGCTCGGGACAGAACAAGTGCCCTTCCTTCTGCCGGCTCTTCTTAGTGTGGGCACAACTACATTAGCTCCTGGCCCCACTTGTTTCAGAATCATGGCTACGCCTCTGGTGAGTTGGGGTGAAAGATGGATCTAATGGGCCAAGGGAAGGCCTAATATCTATGCAGCCTTCTGGGTTTGGGGAGGGGGTAGTAGGACAGGTTGGAGTTGGAAGGGGTACTCAGTAGCACAATAGGTTTAATGTCCTGTCTCACTAACAGTTTTCATATCTGCCATCCAGCCCCCCAAAATGTTGAGGCTGGCTCCGCCCCTGAGTGTGATATGTGCACAGTGAGCAAGACCCAGAAGCAGAACCTGTGGATTTCATGTTTTCTAAAGGTTGTGGTCATGTGAGCGCCTTTCAGCCAATCACAAGGTTAAGGCGTGAAAGCCTGCGTGCAAGCATTTCACATGCCTTCTGTCCAACGTACTGTTCCACTCTGACTTAAAATGGACCTGCAGGCCTCTACCTCCTAGTTGCAGGAAGTTGTGATGTTGCCGTCACAACGGTTTTTGTTGTTGTGGTTTTTAAACACTGATGTTGAAACTACACATATGTTATATTTGTCTTAATTTTATCCAGCTCAGACCCAGCTTTTTGAAGCAGCAGAGCACTCTACGAGTAGGGTCAGAGTAGGGAGGGCCATTGCAGAGGGTAAAAGGTAGAGTCAGGTGGTAGCCAGGATTAAGGTGGGTGGGGAAGGGATTGTTGATATGAAGTGGGAGGAGAAGGGTGCGCTTCCTCTGGATCAGGCATTAGAGGGAGGGAGATGCCAGGGTTTGAAAGCACACGTGAAAGTCCTTGCAGTGGATAGTCTTGAGGTTCTTTCCAAATGAACTGAACGTGTCATCAAATATGATGATGGAGGCAGTGGTGATGATTCAACATGATTGGAGGTTGAACAGAGAATGCCGATCCTCTTCCTCTTTTATTTCAGTTGATCCAGGTAGCTTGTCCATGTTTCTTTTTCACAGCTCACTGCAACTATCTCCTTAGTGGAAGCTAACTAGTGCCAATCAAAAAACGGAAGCACTATCCTGAGGAGCATGAGCGGCACCGAACAATTGGAAATATTCTGGATGCAGGGATATTGCTAGGGGTTTATAGTCATAATGTCGACAGTCAAAATGTCGACAGTCAAAATGTCGAAAAATAAAATGTCGACTTTTTTTTTTCAATGCATTTTTTTTTTATATGGGGGGTTCCCCCCAATCCCCCTTTTTTAATTTTTTTTAAAATTTTTCCCTTTTTTTTAGCTCCCAAACCCCTAAAATAAATATATAATTAAAAAAAGAGAAAGTCGACATTTTTTTTTCGACATTTTTTTGTCGACATTTTTGTCTGTCGACATTTTTTTTTCGACATTATGACTGCACACCATTGCTAGGTGGTTTGCAGGAAGCCTTTCTTGCTCTCAATGCAAGGGTGTGCGTCCTCCGAACCGTATGATGGATAACAGGAAGTGTTGAAAGCCTGCACAGTTAATGCAGAAAATAGAATAGGCAAGTATGAAGGTTTATTTTATTTTTTTTACACAGGTTTGCTGATGCAGCTGAGGACTTTGCGCAATTGTCACAGGTGTTCCGCTAGTTGATATGTGGGAGGCAGGCTTGTAAGAAGAAAGCACAACAATGCAGACCACATACAGAGGTTGCCATATAGGATTTGTGCATGGTGGAACTGGCATGGCGCTCCGGACATAACGAGGCACTATGCACTGCCCCATTGGGCCGTTCCGGGAGCTACATATAGACTATACGGACATGGGGGAGAGATGCGATGGTTCCCAATATTTGACCGTGGTAGTTTGCCCTTTCTCACAATGGGTTGAGGCTGTACCTCGTGCACACCCGTATGCCAAATGCACTGCTAAATTTTTGGTGCACAGTTTTCCCTCGATGGGGTGTGTGTGATGTATTGAAATCCGACAACGGCACCTATTTCTTCAATGAGCTCTTCATAAAGAACACAGTACTAATTGGCATTAAACACTGGATGTGCTCAATCTCGATGGCAATCTCAGTTACTTTTACAACGCCAAAAAACAAACATAGGAGCTACTCCCAACCCGTCTGAAAAACTAGAGTCTCCTACTGTAATCCTAGCGCCTTTGGGCGCTACAGGCCTCCCCTTTTTTCCGCAAATAATTCAGGAAATCTGCTCCCCCGTTAAGAACGATGTTCCTGAATGCCCGTTATCGACTTCTGGTCCAGCAAACAACATTGGAGCCAGCCTTCAGCCTCTTAGAGAACCATTTACAATTTTTTCGGGACCATTCCAACCCAAATCCAACGGGGCTTTGGATATGAAGCCCTTGGGGAAAAAAACTAAAAACCGGCCCAAACAACACATCCCCTCATCTATTGCAAAATCCTTTTTTAAGGGGCTGAAGTTACCTACAAAACAAAATACAAAACAAAATAATAAAATCATTATGGCGGCTAAAGCAGTTCAAAATAAATATGCCAAACTTACTGCTGAAAATAAATCAAAAGAGCTCTCTGCTGAGAAAGAACTGGCAGAATATTCTCCCTTAAATAATATCGTGGCTTTGATAGAGAATAAACCCAAGATTCTAACTAACTCACAGAGTCAAATTAATACTGTACAAACAAAAGTATTAGAGGCTACTGAATTGTGTATAAAACGAGCTGAGCTACTCAAAGAGATAGATCTTTATTTGAATGCTAAATCCATTAACCCGCCGCCCATCGAAACGAACACTACTGCTGTTAATAACTTGAAAGATGGTTCTATTACGTTACCACAAAAAGCTACGCTACCCCAACTGTTCCACCCATTCATTATGAAGACAGTACCTCAAGATTTGCCCCCTGTACTCATGATGTCTGAGAATAAATCAGGCCCCTGTAATCTTCCATCGAAGACAGTACCTCAAGATTTGCCCCCTCCACTTATGTCGTCTGAGAATAAATCTGGCCCCTGTAATCTTCCATCGAAGACAGTACCTCAAGATTTGTCCCCTCCACTTATGATGTCTGAGAATAAACCAGGCCCCTGTAATTTCACAACGATGCCCCCCCACTTTGGATTATATTATATCCTCAGCTATAGAGCAATATATGCTGAAACACCTACCAGCTGAGAATAGAAGTGGTGCCCTGTGTAATGAAAGACCAATAAAGCAGCATTTATCTACCACTATTCTCAATGAAAAGCAAATTCAGACTTCTGTGATGGAACGGGCTCTGCCCTTAACCGTGCCCGCTATTAATACTGATAAAAATCAGTCTGGCCAGAAAAAATCAGATATAAAAAGTAATCTTCACTCACTAGTAATTAAATGTAGATCTACACCGTTCCCAGCCTATGATTTAAATCGCTCTTGTGTATTGGCTATCTTTAGTGATATTTATGCTCTTGAGGATATCAATTCAAGTGATATCGAACAAGTGGAATTCCCATCAAGTCATGATCTTTCTACAGCACGAATCTGGATGCGCTCAAGAGTAGTGCTAAACTCCCTATGGGCCACCCGATCCGTGCTGTGGGACATGGGTTTTGAACTCTTGATTGATAATATAAGAGACACGTCAAAGATCGTCCCGTATGCTAATGAACAACTAATTAGTGAATCTTCTAAAATGAATTTTAATGCTTCACAGATTAAGCAGCCGTGCAAATGCCAATGTTCCACTTCTCAAAGATAAACCAACTTCCTGCAAACAGATCTCGTTTCTGGGTTGGAATACTAGAGGTTTTTGCCATCTTTTTTCTACATCCTCTACTAAACTTAGAAAATATGATATTATCCTGCTACAGGAAACATGGCTTCTGCATTGTCCGTCTTGGGATGTTTATCATTCTATTTTAAATCCTGCAATTTCCGCTGTGAAAGGTCGACCCATGTCAGGGTTGTTGTTTCTGATGAAAACCTCTCTGACTATGTCAATCATATCATATGAAGCTCCCACTCCATATATTCAATTTGTGCAATTAACCATCGCAGAAGTTCATTATTTCATAATTAATACATACTGGAATCCTGCAGCCTTTTCAATGGATTCATATTTGAGAGCTTTGGAAAATATATGGGAGAAAATATATTGACATCCCAAGCAGTGCTATGTTATCTTAGCAGGAGATTTGAATTTGCATTGTCTAAACAAACCCAAAACATCTTTGGATGATCGTTTGCGGTGTTGGAATATGTTTATTCAATCGAAAGATATGCTTATGGTGAATGGGTCCTTTCCAGAAGATTGTCCCCCCACCCTACTTGGAAAAGAGGTAATTCTACGGCAATCATTGATTTTATATATGTTAGCCATGACTTATTCAACCTATTAAAAGGGTTCGAGGTCCTGGTAACCTCTGACAGTGTCCACAACATGCTGAACCTAAACTGGCTATATTGTGATGAGATTATCTATTCCCCTAAATATACCATTATGAAGGGTACATTTGAGGCTAACTCTGCTCAGAATCGATTACGGTGGTCTAGACCTAAGCTACTGCATTTTACGGAGATATTTAAAACCTCTTGTATGATCTCCCGAAATCAAAATAATGGTGATTGTAACTATTCAAAACTAATACACCAGTTTTCTACAACACAAAGGTTACTGAGATATTCAACTGCTCTACATTGTTTTGATATAAATATGCAGAAGGGAAAAACTTTATTTAGGAAACAAAAAAAACTGGCTATGTCCTTACCCGTTGACCAGCGGTGGGCTGTGTGCAAAACTATTAAGACTCAATATAGGAACTGGAGAAGATCTTACCGATCGACTCTGTTCCAGAAAGATGGTGAATCAATGTTGGCTAAAGTTCTAACAAAAAACTCTGCAGAGTGTTGGTCCCTAATAACTGGAACCTATAAAACTTCACAGTGTCAAATGCAGATTAATGATGTTGCTCCTGCAGCTTGGCAAGCCCACTTTTCCCGTCTTTACGCGCCACCACCGTCTGGCAATCATATACCACCTGTTAACCTAGAGGGCCTCTTTTCAATTGCTTTTACTATTGATGACATCCTTTATTACATCCATAAGGCCAGTAGATCGCGTGCCCCTGGCCCGGACGGGCTCTCTAATGCTATGTTGAAACAGTTTCCGGACCTATGGGCCCTAATCCTATTTGAAATCTTCTCGCAAATTATAACCACTCAAAAGATCCCTAGCTCGTGGTGTACGTCACTGATTGTCCCTATTTACAAAAAGGGCGATGGACATGATCCTGCCAATTATAGGCCTATCGCCCTGCTGGACGTCCCGGGCAAAATATTTGCCTCCTTAATTCTAAGAGATCTTAATCAATGGATCAAATCATCAAATATGTGAGATAGGTTCCAAACAGGCTTTGTTGCAGGTAAGGGAACGGCCATTAATATTGTTACCTTAACATCAATCAAAGCCCTCTGCAATCAACAAAAGCAGCCCCTTTATACATCCTTTGTGGATTTTAAGGAGGCATTTGATTCTATAGATCGCCATTTGATGCTACAGAAATTGTCATCAATGGGTTGCCCGCAATCATTGGTCAAACTCATTGCTCTTCTGCATGAAAATACGTCACTTTGTATTCGCTTAACCCTTGATGGTTTATTGAAACCACCCCCCCAAACATTCCGAGGACTGAAGCAAGGGTGCATTCTGGCAGCTACAATATTCAATCTATTTATCCTAGGTATGGGTGATAAATTTAAGAACATTAATTCTGATGCACCCAAACTAGGCTCTGAGCAGATACCCTGGATTTTTTATGCAGATGACCTCATCTTGCTTTCAAAAACTCCAGCTGGATTGCAAAGGTTGATCAATGGGTTGACCGAGTATACTGTAGAAAATGCCATGACCATCAATCTAACTAAAACCCAAATGATGATGTGTCATAATCTCAAAATGACCAAACATTCTCAATTTAATTGGTCTATTAACTGTGACCCAATTTTGATTAGATCACCATATCGATATTTGGGCACGATGATTGGTTGCAATGAAAATGATAAAGTATTCCAATTAGATCTTGAATCAAAACTAAATGCTCTGATTTCTCAATCTAAGGTTATACTATATAAATTTGGAAAATTTACATGTAATCATATATTAGCATTTTATACTATGAAGGTCAAACCTATCATGACATATAGATCTGAATCTGCCCCAATGCTATCACAATCTTTTTGGGAAAAAATGGAAGGCAGGTATTGGCGCTCACGTTTTAATCTTCCTACATGTGTCTGTATTGCCATTCTCAGATTCGAACTAGGGTTATTGTCTTTATTTAGTGCTGTTGCGTGGAAACTGATAGCATTTTTGAGAAAGTGCATAATATTTTTGCAACATACAGACATCTCTTATATTCTGGGACAATATCTAACTTCCTCTGATCATCGGTACCCAAAGAAATGGATTAATACCGCATTAAATATTCTCATTGATGCTGATATTTCCCTTGATACTTTGATCCATAATCCAAACCGGGGTAAAATAAAACTGTACCAAAGAGATTGGATATATACTCTGGACAAATGCTATCACCACAAAGATTGGAATATAGCTCAGTTTGGCCAAAAGAGGTTCAGAGCCACTGAATTATATATTATTAAATATCCAATCGCCTAAATTTAGAGACGATTATATGCGCTTCCGCCTTAATCTTTGGCATACCAAAGATATATTAGTCAGACAGAAATTATTAGATATCAATGAGAATGTTTGCCGATTTTGTAAAGACTGTACCTCTATTGAAACTCTGAAGCATGTCATCGCTTTTTGTCCAGCATTGTCTACTATGCGCTGTAAATACTTCTTGCATTGTTTTAAAGAGCAGACCATTATTGACCCTGAGGAATTATGGCTAAAATCTTTTGGTGCAAGACGAATGGCAATCAGACTAGCAACAACTGGCTTCTTAAATGAATTGTTCTAAAAGGCAATGTACTAGATAGTTATTAGTGCACAATCGTTCCTTTTATTATTGCCTATGAAGAATTTTTGAAATTTTGTAAAAATGTGTAATTCAAATGTATTTCTAAAAATGTATTATTTGTTTATTGAAAGGTTGTTTTAATACAGCCATAAAATAAAAAAAAAATAAGATGTGCTCAATTTACCACCCCAAGCCAGCGCATTGTTGAGAGAATCAACAGCCTCCTTAAAAGCAAGCTATCCAAGCGCTGCACCACATTGAAGAAAAACTGGGTGCACTGCTTGCCCTTGGCCCTCGTCAGCTTACGTACACATCTAAGTAAAGACCACCACTTGTGACCCCATGAAATAGTAACTGGCAGACGCATGCTTACGCCCATCTCCCCCAGTTAGAAGTGCATCAGATGCCCATCGGGCTGCAGCGGATTTAGGGGAAGAATTCAAGGATTATTTGACTAACCTAACATGTGCAATTAAACATGTCTCCCGACAGACTGCACCACCCCGGCTAGAAGACACACTGAACACTGCAGAGCCACCTACCGCAGATCCCACGCTCACCCAAACGCTGCTGCCAGGGAAACCAATATACATCAAAAGCTTTGTGTGTAAGTGGCCCCTATGAAGTTGTGTTTTCCACCCCTCTCACTGTAAAAATAAAGGGGGTTCCGTATTTGATTCACCTCTCTGATGTTCGTAGAGCACCCCCAAATACCTCACAATTGCCCTAGACATACTACACATCTACCTCAAAGTTAATAACCTGATTACCTCAGAATTAATAACCTGACTATATGTCCCAGATAATAAACATGTATAGCTGCTAAAAGCATGAGCACTTTAGAAAAAGAAAACATCTCTTGCTCTCTCACCCCCCACCCCAGTTTTTGTTTCCTTTATAGGAGTGAAGAAAATGGAACCCTCAACGTCAAATGATTCGTTGTTTAATATTAATTCTAGCTGGTTATATTCATACACATATGGATTACACTTTAGGCCTTACTATTTTGATATTTATGTTAGGCATTTATTGGTGCACATCTTTTATCTGGGCAAGCCATCTAAAAGAGGGGTGGACGGGGAACATAAAGGGAATTGTACTGTTAAACAGAACCAGCAATGCCACTGTAAATATTTATAACATTTCCCACGGGAGCAATCACAGTGTTGACACACAAGCAAATGTATTTGGGCGGATGAGTGTAAATATTAGGACATTTATTTCCTACTATTTTGCGAAAAAACAATTGCAACACAAATACTAGTAGCAATGTTAGCAGAAGTACACTAACCAAAAAATATATATCAAGGCATGATAAAATGAGAAGGCAAGCGCGTAGGCCCAAATATGATGCATACCATTGCCTAGGCCTGGATGCGATTGAAAATATTAGACACCCTGATACAGCTGGTACACTGACATAAGTGTGGTGGGAAGACAAACCACCAATGGCAGCTGCTATGTATGTTCATTAATACCGCATGCATAGGGGCACCCAAGGTTTTAGTACCACAGGAAGTTCCAATTATAGAGGCACAATGCCTGGTTCATCTTGCGCTATGTAGTATAAAGGGCACCTTCCAGGCACACAGCATGCAACTAGAGCGTGTGGATTCAGACCCCTTGCAATGCAATGACAACCCAAGAAACCTCAATTGCATACACCAATCATATTTAGTAATTGGGCGGACTGAAATATGTAAACTACAAATGGCAAGAAACAATGCTCGGCTGCCTAGCGAAAGGCCTTCTGGGGTAGGAGGAAGAGGTACTGACATTAGTGGAAAGTACATGTGCACAAATATGGACAGAACCCATTACAAAATTGACATGGATTGCAGCAAAGGAAAAGCCAGTGAAAGTGCACCGAGAAGAGACGTATGAACTCTGCTTCCACAGTGAAGGAACTCTCTTCATCAGCTCTAACTAACGATATAACAGAGCATTGTTGATTCCAGACTTGAAAAGGGGCACAGCGGCAGTGATGAACTGTTATTGGGTCTATGGCCAACAAGCATACTTGCACCTCCCACCATGATGGAGGGGCTATTGCTTGCTGGCCACACTGTACTCTGCACTATTAGTAATCCCAGAAGAACACCTGAAAGGGGGGGCGATCCCAGATACCACCCCAACCGTTCCTCCAATATTCGAAGAACAAAACCCACTACCATTGCCCGAGTTCTGCATCTTACCAGGAAAGGGGCAGTATGAGAAACTAAAAAGGAGAAAGAGGTCAAACTACTTATCTAAAGACTCATCTGAACTGCTCGGCGAGATCCCAGATGAATACCGACTTTTCAGTTCAACCGGAACTTTCCTTGCTTCACTACTGCTACCCAGTGTACAAGCAGCAACCAACGCCAAGTGGCTGCAATTTTGCGCTGGGAACTGGTCCAGCTGGAAAATGACATTAAACACGGATTCAATGTCATAAAGGTCGAACTAAGAGCACTAAGACTGATGATGATGCAGAATAGGTATGTGCTCGACATGCTGACAGCAATGGAAGGAGGTGTTTGCTGCAAAATTAACGATTCTTGCTGCACATTTGTGCCCCCTGAAGACGCAGAGAATGGGTCACTATCTCATATAATCATAGAAGTACGTGTATTAGGAGTACACATGAAGAAAAAAGGAGGAATACAGGGGGGGGTTTGGTTTAACCTGGCCTTCGATTGGGCCCATTCTTGGTTAGGAGCCATTGTAAAGATGCTAGTACTTGTTATGGTGTTCGTCCTGGTCATTTTCTACACCTGCCAAATGGGACTCTGCTGTTGTGCCAAAGCTGTGCATAGTAGTGGAATGATGATGGTATCAATTGGTGTTTCAAAAGTACCTCGCACTACAAAAGCGATTGAAATACAAACCGACCACCCCATTTCTCGAATGGTCCCTATCCCCTGTGGAGATGAAGTAGACCGCCTGTACTACACCATCATTGTCCCACTCCCTAACCCAGAAAATTATGAGGAAGTATGGGTAGACCTAGCAGGAGATGGGGGATGTATTTATATGACCTGCACACCCAAAGAATATGCACAAGGAGGAGAAAGTTTGCGGTCTGTATGTTGAGCTTGAATGCCAATAAAGGGTACCCCACACATAAGGCTGCTGTGAGAAGGGAAAATGAACGCATGTATGCAGAGGAGTTTGTTGCTGTCGAAGTAACAAAAGGGGGGAATGTTGTGTAGGAGATTAACCTATCCCAATCCTCCAGGTGCTTTAGAGTAAGGTGAATTCCATAAATACACCTGTGATGTGCCAGGGAAGAGGGAGAGTGCTAAGAGACCCTGCACGGACACAATACTATGCAAAATATAGATGCTTAGACTTTGCACTCCTAGAAACAGGTGCCATTTTGTAGCTATGGTAGAAACATTCGGCCCTGCATGGCTGCGCGGTAGACACAGACCACAAACCTAACGAACAAAACCTGAATAGGCTCAACCACTGATGATCGAGAGACCCATGCTGTTAGTTCCCACAGAAACTCACCTTGGTTCCACAACTGTTGCCAATATGTGTTATCCTGAGAAGTAATGTGCCCTGCAAGGCCACAAGACAGTACCAGGCACCTCACAGTGCACGTTCATCACAGCCAAGCCAAAGCAGGCCTCCGACACCCACCCAGCCAACCATGAGTCATGCCACTCACAACTGCCTCAGTCCCGAGACCCCTGAATTCCATGATAGTAGGTGACTCCAGGCCACCTACCATAAACCCACTGGCCATGAAAGATCTACAGGAACACAACCATTCCGACTTATTTAATAATGACAAGATCTGTAATACAAGGTACAGGGTGGAATCAATTATCATCCAAAGCGAAGGTGGAAGCCTTGGATGCAGATAGTGCAATACAGAATGAGTGAAGAATGTGTGGGTCAGCCTGATCTCAAGACTCCTCCTGTGCCAGTCCCCGAGCCTGCCAGGTGTCCGCCATAATAATAGAGTAGTATTGACTTACATAGTAACTAATTGCAAACTCGACCTTGGTTCCCTGGAGATGATGAGCCCAGCAGACCCCACGTGATGGAAGACAGACGGACGGGGCTGGAGCCAATGGCCTGGCATCTCCTATAGAGCAGACTGACCATGTATAAGGTCTTATAACCAGCCACGCAGGTTTTTACTGTATATGTTTACGTCACTGATGATGATTTGTTTCCTTATAACATTCTTCTTGTACCATTTTCCGGCAGAACGTTCTTGAGCAGCAGAGCTCTTTGCTGGCATACCTATTTTTTGTGTGATTAAAACTTGTTATCTTTGCAAGAATCTCTTGGCCTTTTTTCCCTAGCCGGTTGTATTCTTTCTGGTGTGAGTGTTTGTGGGCTTGCCTTCAGGTTCCAGAGAAAATGTTGAGGTGAGTGTGTGCTTTTCACTCTCAACCTGCGCACAAGTTTATCGCCTTATAATAAAGAGTTCATCAGAAGTAACTGAAAATATTTATTCTTAATGTGTCAGCCGACACGTATTTCGACCAGTGATGTTTTTCCTTAGGGCAGATCCACAATTGCAAATTACAATGATGTCCAAAATGCAAATGTTATGCAATAAAAACAATGGTTTTCAAAACAACAAGAAAGATACCCAATATTTCCTGTTTTGATTTTTTTTACTAATCATTTTGTCATTTATCCATTGTTATTTCTTTCCTTGTTAATCTTTTGCTTTGGGACATTCTTACCTTTATTTGTTTGACGGAGGATGATGACGACTTCTATGTCGGATGAGTGATTATTGGCACATACACATCTTTGTTTAATTTTGGGTATCTTTTTTGTTGTTTTGTAAACCATTGTTTTTATTGCATAACATTGGCATTTTCGACATCATTTTAATTTATAATTGTGGATCAGCCCTGAGGGAGACCTTCACTGGTCGAAACATGTGTTGGCTGACACATTAAGAATAAATATTTTCAATTCACAATTACTTCTGATCAAGTCTTTATTCTAAGGCGATAAAGAAACTTGTGGGTAGGTTGGAGTGAGAAGCACACACTCATCACAATTAATAGGAATTCCCCACTGCAAGCATTATTAACAAAAAGAGGAAGCGTCATCCGTGTTAATCTTGGTGCATCAGAACACTTCCTGTGGCTTGGCGGTGAAACAAAACATGCTGTGAGTTGCTCAGTCATTCAGCAGTGTTGTACAGTATGACGCAGCAACATTTTAGCTTAAACATTAGAACAAAAAGCCTAGTTATCGAGGGAGAGCTGCAACGCAACTGTTTGAAACGGGTACCGATGCCACCCGCTAGTGACTAGGGGTGTGATCAGGGGCGGAGCCAGGCATGGGATTGGGAGGGCTAAAGCCCCCCACTTTGACACAGCAAGCATCACTCTGCTGTTTCGCCCAGCCCGGCTCTCAGACATATAGAATCTGTCACATTTCCTACCTCGGAGAGCAGTGTATTTACTTAAAGGAATGGTTCGGTCAAACATTTTTATTGTCCCTACGGGTCGGCCATGTGTTTTGAAGCCTAAGTCGCTCGATTTTTGAAAAATGTCCTATGGAACTTACCCCATTTCGTCCATTAAACGCACGCGAAAACAGGCATCAGGGAGCTGCCATTTTGTGATAATCCTATGATAGGTCGCCCTGGCTGACCTGCTTTTGCGGCACTAAATCATATCCCCCGCCCCTGAGCCTGTCATCAGCAGATGCGTACTGTCTCGTGTCAACAATCGCTGCGCTTCAGCTAATGACGTGTCGCCATGGAAATGGCAAGACGCCTCTTTCCTCAATAAGTATAAACAGACCGTTTCACAACACACAGCAGCAGATTTTCGATTCCATTCCTCTCACTGTATTTCTTTGAGTATTCTGTGACTCGTTTCTGTGCTCTGGTCAGCTACCTTCGCCGCTTGTAGCCCGTGTGAACACCTGTACCATTGCTATAAATTATTTTAGTTTGTTTACCACACAATGGCTACAATAATGCCCTACATGTACGAGCCCGAGTATACCGAGGAGGAACTACTGGAAAGGGAAACATGCAAAAACGATGGTGCTTCGGACGGCAGTTGGCAGGACGAATCAACAGATGAAGACACTGGACCTAGTCGCATGGACGGTGTTTCCACCTGGTGCACATGCAAACCGTGCGAGCTAATGCCAACCGAGGAGGAGAACTGCTGCTGCTGTGAAAACTCGGGATGCGTGGCCTACATTTCGGAAGGCGAGCCACGGCCGCAATGCATCACCGAGCTGCCAGACTTCAGGGCAGCCTGCCTCACATGGTCCGTGTTGAGGATAATGATGGTGCTTATGCACGAACTTCGCACAACTGTTCGTCCTCGTAATCCGAGTAGCGAGTAAGTATACTCTGCTTGTGAGGCCACTCCTATTTCATGGTCGTCTCCTGTATCCAAAATGACATCTACATATCATTGTAACGCATGAAAGTCGTTCAATAGTGTGCAGTGTCTAGATAGAATTTGTCCGAGCAGAATGCCATTAGTTACAAGAGTTGTCATTGACAACAAACATTTAATAAACTTATCTTGGTCATTTAAAAACAGTTTGTATCATTCTTTTTCACAGGTGGTACAGGCTGGTGGCCTATCGTTCCTTTACATGGTGGCTACACGGGAGGCTTGGACACCGCGTTCGAAGAGTAATACCCGCCTGTGCCGTTCGTGCCATAAGACAAACTTTCCGCAGTGACAGCGGTCAGTACAGGGGATTTTCCCTCGCTGTGCTGCAACCTGACCTGTACAATGTGTAAAGTTTTGTATTTTTGTGCCATCAAAATAAGATACAAAATAAAACACCACATATATTTTAACAACGGTTGTTTCGATTTTTTAAATGAATTCAAGAGTCTTCCTGTGCCGTGTCTGCACGGCCACCGGACCATCCATCCACCCCCTCACCTATCAAAGGCAGTTCGCACCAGGGGATGAGCGCTGCCATGGTGTGCTGTCAGGGGCGAGGACGGCCAAGGTGCCAAACACCATGTACACTTCAAAAGGTATCCCACGCCCAGGGGCCATCGCTCACATGGCCTCCTCAGACCCTGTGTCTGCAAGCAGGCCTCGCCTGGCGCTGGCCGCCCCCTTGCAATCCACATAAGTGTGTCTCCATTCAGCAGTCTTCCTGTGCCTTGTCTGCACGGCCACCGGACCATCCATCCACCCCCCTCCCCTATCAAAGGCAGTTCGCACCCGTGGATGAGCGCTGCCATGGTGTGCTGTCAGGGGCGATAATGGCCAAGGTGCCAAAGCCCATGTACACGTCAAAAGGTATCCTACGCCCAGGGGCCATCGCTCACATGGCCTCCTCAGACCAGGTGTCTCCATGCAGGCCTCGCCTGATGCTGGCTGCCCCCCTGCAATCCACATAAGTGTGTCTCCATTCAGCAGTCTTCCTGTGCCTTGTCTGCAGGGCCACCGGACCATCCATCCACCCCCTTCCCTATCAAAGGCAGTTCGCACCCGGGGATGAGCGCTTCCATGGTGTGCTGTCAGGGGCGATAACGGCCAAGGTGCCAAACAGCATGTACACTTCAAAAGGTATCCCACGCCCAGGGGCCATCGCTCACATGGCCTCCTCAGACCCCGTGTGTCCGGCTAGGACCCCCCCCTCACGCTGGCCGTCCCCCGGCAAACCACATGATACCACGACATACACACGTCATTCATTCACAAACACCCCCCGTTTCTAATACTTTATAAACCACTTGATATGTCTCAGGAGAACATCTTTGTGCTTTGCAAGTCAACTCCTGAACGTGCTACCTAAGAACCACTAAGATCTATGCTAATCTGCTCATCGTCGTGCTATCCGTGAACTTCTGTGACCGCTTCGAGCAAACTCGTCAGTGTGCTACCTGTGGCCATCTACCTGTTCTCCTACAAACATACTGCGCGGCTTGCTGAATCCAACTGTTTGTTGGTGAAGGTAAGGCCATGTATCCTAGTCATATTTGGTTGATTTTTAAATGTGTATCTATTTGCGAGTAGAGTACTCAATAGTGCGATGTGCATTGGTCTCATTGCTATTGACTTGAGTTTCAATTGTTATGCTATCAATAGATCTATTTATTTTCATCTGTGTCAATTGTCATCGAATTGCATCCTTCGGGGGTCCAGTCTATAATGTAAGCATGTTTCCTTCTCGTGCAAGACAGAACATCCAAGGGACGAGTCACATGTTCAGAGTTTAGTCACATCATTTATATATTTCTGCAATTTATGCAAATACTAAGCCGCACATGATGAACTGCTATAGTTCCGGTGACCAAAACAAACCTTGCATTGAACATTGTATGGTTCATTTACTTTTGTATCACATTTTTATTCATCAAGATTGTATAATAATGTCGATATTTACTTTTCAGAATTTTCAACAATGCCTGCCTGTTCGATTAGCGGTTGCCCGTTCGAAGACCCATGCTAAATCTGAAGGCACTACAATGCATGTATTCCCGAAAACTGTTGATCGAATAAGAGAATGGGTCAGACATTGCGGATATCCACTGCATGAGCTTGAAAGTAGAGTCCAACAAGTCTTTGAGGACAAGAGGGGCGATTGATACCGCATCTGCAGCCGGCACTTTCCCTCGAACATGTACGCCACATCTTGGGTAACAAAGAAGAATAAACGGCGAACGACACGAAAATTGCTCGCAAACGCTATTCCCACTCTATTCATCCACATTCCGCCACTGGTGAGTCAAGTGTCCGGATTTAGCTTTAGGCCTTGCGGTAGTGTGTAGGTAGCCGAATGTATTAATTGATATTTTAGGTGTTGTGTCCCTTGTAATACTTTCGACATTGATATGAGTGTATAGCTTTTTGAATAATGGCAATTTTTAATATTGGCATTTCATTATCAAACAATAATTTACCTTTACAACTGCTTGACTATCCCTTGAATCTGAAGCAAGAACATTCTACATCCGTGACATGCTCGCAGTTATCAACCACTTCTAGCACGTATCAGGTAATCTTACTTGGCTATTCCGCTACAGACTTGTTTTATGCATGTCAAGTAATAGTTTTTATGTATCGTGTAATTAATTTACCATTTGGTTAGTGCTTTCCAATTGATATACACCTTTGTTATCGTCCACTGGAGTTTGTTTTCAGTTATAATTAGTGTAATCCATACTAATTCAAGTACTGTCTTTCAGGGAGATGCAGAAGCGTCCACCACATTGACAACATCCCTAAATGTTCTTCAGCAGCACGAGGTATGGATACTGACAGCTCCATCGAACTAGATCATCAGAGCTGGAATACTTGTCGTTTGATTGTTCTACACAATGTTTCATTCGTGGTTAGCCATTGATATGTACCTGTGCGGTCGACCCCAAGTGTGTGTTATGTTTTCAATATTGTAATCCCTACTAATGCAAGTACTATGTTTCAGGCAGTTGATGGAGCGTCAACCCCTGCACTTGATGCGGACCCTGACATTCAAGTAATTCCAGGGGAAGTAGAAGCGGGACCTTGCGTATACGAATCGGTGCAACAGCTTTCGGAAGTGCGCACTACATTTACAGCATCCTTAGATATTCTTCGGCAGCACGAGGTATGGATACTGACAGCTCCATCGAGCGTGATCATATAACGTGATTCCATTTGCTATACTTTCTTCCCTATTAACGCAAGTACTGTGTTTCAGGGAGACGACGGAGCTTCCACTACAATCACAACATCCCATTTAGATGATGCAGATCTAAATAAATTAGAGAAATAAGTCGATTAAATCTGAAAATATTGAGATATTCCTTGATTCTTTTAGACAATGCATCATTTGTGGTTATCTCTTTATATGTACCTGTGCCGTCGACCCCAAGTGTGTGTTATGTTTACAATATTGAAAACCATACTAATGCAAGTACTGTGTTTCAGGGAGACGACGGAGCTTCCTCTACAATCACAACATCCCTTGTTGGTGATGCAGATGTAAAGAAATTGGCGAAATAAGTCGATTAAATCGGTTCATATTTAGATATCCATTGATTCTTTTAGACAATGCATCATTTGTGGTTATCTCTTTATATGTACCTGTGCCGTCGACCCCAAGTGTGTGTTATGTTTACAATATTGAAAACCATACTAATGCAAGTACTGTGTTTCAGGGAGTTGCTGATGCCTCCTCTCCAATACAATCATTCATGGCAGTCCATGTGGAGCCAGAGGTATGGATACTGACAGTTCCATCAAACTAGATCATCAGTGCTCGAATACTTGTCGTTTGATTGTTCCACACAATGTTTAATTCGTGTTTAGCTATTGAGATGTACCTGTGTGTTCGTCCTCACGTGTGTTTTATGTTTTCAATATTGTGATACATAGTAATGAAAGTACTATGTTTCAGGGAGTCAATGGAGCGTCATTCCGTGATGTCTATGCGGATACAGAAAATATAGTCGTTGCAGCGCAAGAGGAAGGGAAGACATGCAGAAACTAATCGGAGCAACAGCATGCAGATGTTGAAGTTCGAGTCAAGAAAGTTGCAAAGAAAAGAAACAAAAATAAGGCTAGTTACAAACAGTTCATAATTTTAGAAATTGTTTTGTGCTGGGGACTATATTATGTTTTTTCCTGTCAATTGTACTATACTTTATCTTGTGTTTAAATTGAACATCCCTTTTCCAATCTGTCCTCTAGTTACCCGTGGGTGTACAAATTATACATACACAGACAGTGAAGCAAATGAGAGATGTTGCTTGCCAGACCATTTACACTATGGAGAAACTATTAATTCAACCGCGGTGTGTTGAGACTCAAGATGCTTATGTCCAATGGCCAGAACATGAATTGAATGTGTCCGGAGAATCCAGTAAAGTTTTATTGGACCATTGCTACAGTGCGATCGCACCGCCACAAAAAGATGATACTGAATGTATTGAAGATAGCTCTGAAGTAGTCGCAGATCAATTCACACAATCTACACCCGCCAAAAAAATGCCACCCAAAAAGCTGTCGACATTGTTGTGTTCTCCCATCAATGTTGAAGTAACAGATGTTGAAATGACAGAGAATGAACCAGCAGCAGCATTCACTGATGCATCAGAACTTGATATCAGCGATATTTCTTTCAATTGTGGTGATATGTCCTCAACGATACAGTCCGAAACAACTTTGACGCCGGATGACAGTCTAATGAAAGAGGGCAAATACATAGTATTCGACAGTTGTTTGATGGATATTATAAGTATGCTGAAATGTGGGCATTCAGTTAGAGGGGAAGTATGTGGGAAGCCATTGATTCCTGTGACTCGTCAAAAACAAGGCAGTAACGTCAAAATACATGCCTGTAGATTAAATCATACGTTCTCATGGTCTGCACAACCGATGCTGGGGAAACTGCCAGCAGGCAATCTACTGTGTGCAGCTGCCTCACTTTTTATTGTGTCGAGTTTTTGAAAATTAGAGTCTTTCTTTCGGTTTGTGGGACTCAATTTCAATTCTAAAATGCAGTACTACAAATTCCAACATGATTATCTATTTCCGGCCATTAGTGATGCTTGGAAAATTGAACAATTGTCTCTAGCAAGTACATTCGAAGGCAAACGATTCAGGCTAGCCAGCGATGGACAGTGCGACAGCCCTGGATTTTCTGCCAAGTACTGCACCTGCCACTTTCAGGACATGGATACTAAGGAAATTGTGAGTTCGGTGGTCGTGCAGGTGTCCCAATGTAAATCCTCAGTGGCCATGAAAAAACTAGGATTTATAAAATCATTGGAATATCTACAATCAAGGGGAATGCACATCGACCTCATAGCCACGGACATACACGTTTCAATAGCCAAGACAATGAGAGAGCAGTTCCCACATATTAAACATCAATTTTACGTATGGCATCTTGCTAAATCAATCAATAAGAAAATCTCGGCTGCAGGGGAAAAAAAAGGTTTGGAAAGTATTTCACAGTGATCCCAGTCTATCAGCAACCATCTTTGGTGGAGCTCCAAAACTTGTGAAGGGTCAGTGGAAATCCTACTTGAAAAATGGCGGTCACTGATGCACCACTGTACCAACGTTCACCACTGGACAGAAAACCAACATTTCCAATATGAACATGGCCCTTTGTCCACAGAGGAGGCCCGGAAGAAGAAGTGGTTGATTCCATCTTCCCCTACACACAAAGCCATTGAGAAAATTGTTTTCAATAAAACTCTATCAAGGGATTTGAGGAGACTGACAGAATTCTGTCACACAGGAGGTTTGGAGGTGTTCCACAATATGTGCCTAAAGTACAGGCCAAAGCGATTGCATTTCGGCATACAGGGCATGAAACATAGGACTCTACTAGCGGTCTTGGCCCATAACGAGAATGTGTGCCGTGAACAATCTAGGACTATGGGAAATGTAGGGATGTCTCACTACACTACGGCCTTTGCAAAAAGAAGTAAGAAATGGGTGGTGAAACCAGTATATGAGGAAATGGAGTTCGACTTTGCTAAAGGCCTTATTGTTACTGTACTAGAGAAGCACAGATATGGAATTTTATGCGTTTCTGTGCACAGCACTGATGCATTGCCACCGAACATTGCCACTGTGCCATGTCCACCCAAAGCAGAGCTCGTTGAGAAGTACAAATCCCGGTTTAAATGATTGTAATCTGATTGTCTTTTTGAAAATAATGTTATTGTACAGTGTGCATAAAAAGTATGCTAACCCTAACCCCTGCCTTCACCATCCTGGGTGGCAAACAACATGGGTGTCATCTTTGACTTCTCTCTCTATTCACCTCATATCGCTGACCTTGTGAATATGTGTATGTATATATTTTTGTTGCTCTAACTAAGTTTCGCAATCTCATGTAAATGCTGCGCACTGTTAACCAAGGGGAGGCTTGCGTATGGCAAATAATAAAACAAATAAACAATAAATCTCACTTTCAACTCAACTCCTCGGGGGGGTACTTTATACTTTCCCTGACCTTTCCCCAAAAAAGTCAATGTCTCCATAGTTATGGTTCTCAAGGGCTGCAAAGCTCGCAGACAACGAGGACAAAATTGGGGGCCTTAGAACGCGTCAAGCGAGGCGTTGCAGATGGGAGAGAAGCCAGTTCGCATTTGCACATTGAGGCCTAGTACATAGATGGAGTTGAAAATTCAAGTTCTCACAGATGGCTTTACACGGGATGTTGCAAAATAAGAATGTATGCTCATGCAGATTGAAGGTCAGCGGCTTCGATTATTTGCTCACGGGCTGAAGAGGCCCGCGACTCGCACTGGCAGTATAAAGTTCTATTGTTTTTTGACCTTGAGAGACAGGGGCCACAGTGGGATTTACGGACTGCATTATGCATAGACACAATGGAAATGGCAAATATAATGTAAGTAACTCTTTCAACGCTTTTATACCGGAATGAAGAATTAATGAATTAATGAATGAATGAAGAGCAAGTAAAACGTTTGTGGGATCGTCTTTCTACCGGGCACATGGGCATGCATGTGCCCATTCGACACGCATGTAGACAAACAGTCGTTTCTCAGTGGTTCAACGCTAAAAAATCATTGCATTGTGTGTTTACCTTGATTTATTGAGTTAGTTTTCACATTGCTTTTAGAGCCGAACATATTCCATTGTACTATCCTCGCAAACAAATAGTTTCAGCTCGGCCGTAATAAATAAAATGAATTATAGTAATAAAGATCGGCTGGTGAGACTAATTTCAATTTTTATGTTTTCTAAACAGGTACATCCTACCATACTGCTACTGCCACCTATTCCAGACCCCGGCCGACGTATTTATTAATCGCCATCTGCAGCTTCTTGTAAACAACTGCAAAACTTTAACCATTTTATGGGACGATCGCCAAGGGCCCATATGCCCTCACGCAGAATTAGCGGCTAGAAGCAACATATCAACCTTTACGGTGGCCTAGTGCCTAGTTGATTGGACGCACAGTGAAACGCAAGGCTGTTCCAAGTGCTTCTTTTAACAAAAACCAACACCCTGTGCACCATAAAGGAACAGCGCGTGACTCACGATAAACTTTAGAGGATTTGCGGATCGAAAGAAAAGAAAAAAAATTCCATTCCGATTTAATATGCCAATTGCTGAATGTTCTCTAAACATTTAATGTCAAATAAATGTACTTTACCAAATGTACCGTATTGCTGTTTGATTTTAAAGTACAGTTTCATATTCTGAATTGTGGCACGCTGTGTTGTGAGTTGATCTGTGTTGGTTTCCGGGTTCTGTGTGAAGTCGCGTAGAAGACGACTGGGCGCTTTTGCCTATGCAGCACAGTAACGTCACGGAGAGAGGCGGGTAATATGAATGTTTTGATAATGTCAGGCACAGGGGCGGGGGATATGATTTAGTGCCACAAAAGCAGGTCAGCCAAGGCGATGGGGCAAGTGATAGGATTATCACAAAATGGCAGCTCCCTGATGCCTGTTTTCGCGTGCGTTTAATGGACGAAAACTCAGGTAAGGTCCATAGGAAATTTTTCAAAAATTAGCGATTTAGGCCTAAAAACACATGGCCGACCCGTAGGGACAATAAAATGTTTTGACCGAACCATTCCTTTAAGCAAATACACTGCTCTCCGAGGTGAGAAAACAGGCTTGCCAGCCCTCGCACTGGAGTCTACGCATGACACCCACCGCCTTCCTCTTCTGATTGGGGGAATTCTGCAGACATTTTAATTACTTGTGAGTTTCGGCTGCACGGCAGTCACGTTGACCATTTGTGGCATTTTTGCATGAAAGAAGCTGGTTTAATCAGCTGTGCTAACCTCGCATAGAAGAGGAAGTGTGGGGTCTTTTCAGCCTGTGCTTCCGAATACATAGTTCTGTATACAAGCTCACACAAATATTGCAAGGAGAAAAGGTGGCTTGTCACTGAGGACTCCTTCATAACTAATTCTCTACTCCTCAGGAGAAGTGATGATTAGTTCTAGCGTGCATCGTCATCATTTTCCTTATATGTCATCATCATCAGAATCCTGAATATCTAAATCTGAAGTAAAGCCCACCTGCTCCAGAAATGGGCAGTATCTCAGAGATATAGGGACCGCAGCAGTTTCTGGGTGGCCTAAGCATAAAGTCACTTGTTTTTGCTGCAGTTCATTCACAGCAGGGCGTGAATAAATCAGTGGCAGGTCAGCTAAAACTGGTTCTATTTTCAGTGTCCCATGAGTAGCCAACCTTTCCACAGCTATCTGACTAGTTAGAAAAGAGGTATGGGCCCCCTGTTCTGGATCTGTTCACTCTCAAATGAATACAGACTACCCCAGGTCCTATTCACAATTCTCAGAGATGGGGGCAGAGTGGGGCATGGATGTCTTGACCATGTCATGGCCTCCAGAGTCGGTTAATGTTATATTGATTTATACCTTGCACGGCTGCCATTTGCATGGTCTCCAGGCACCCACGTGGCTCTGTAAAAAAAGTGGGTAGGGTTTGTTAGTGAGGGAGAGAGGGATATTTATCATTTTATTTATAACGCGCCAAAATCCTGCTGGCATCAGGGTGCGGGTGGACACACAAACAAATCATAGACAGCCAACAGGCTAAATCAAAGAACGGAGAAAAGGCCCTAGCAAAATAGCAGAGTTTTCAGTCTCCTCCTAAAGATGGTCAAGTTTTCCCCTAGATGCAATTCCCTTGCTAGCTTGTTCCAAACAAGACCTGCTTTGAATTGGAAAGAACAGTCCTTGCCCCTCCTATGTTTGCTTTTTGGACAAGTTAGTGCCATTGAATCCATGGATCTAGTAACCTTGGCCAAGTGCTGGATCACAATTCAATCTCTCAGATACTTAAGTGCCTGTCCATACAGGCACTTGTGTGTCATGGTGTTGATTTTAAAATGTATTCTGGCTTCTATCTGGATAGGATAGAGGTTGTGCTCCTCTGTTTATGTGTGCAGAACTAGGAGAAACTGCCATCTGCATGTGAGCTTTCAAGGTTTGCTTTGTTATATGCACTGGATTTGTTGTGTCCGAAAGAGTGGCATCCAGAGTCTGAGTTGTTTGTTGTCTGCAGGTATTGGATTTGCAGCAGGATTAGAGAGGGGTGTGCAGTTTGCGTGTTTTTGGTGGCTTGTTTCACTAGCCCTCTGAGTATGTGTAGTAGGTCAGAGGTGTGAGGGTCTGGAAAAGAGAAAGGGGTTGGTTAGTTGGTTTTGGGTGTTCTCTGGATGTTGAGTAGTTTTGTCGGTTCTTCATTCTGTATTGTCCTGTGTTTGTTTTGGTCCAGGTGTATAGTTTGTAGAGGCACACCTCTAAACTAAATCTAAACAACTAAATCAGTACGATTCTAGTATAGCTAAAAGCAGTGGACGTCAAATCAATACAGTTCTACTGTGGCTAAATTCAAAAGCAGCATTAGCTAACTCAGTACAATTCTACTGTGGTAAATTCAAAGGCAGCAGATGCCAAATCACTATAGTTCTAGTGTGGATAAATTCAAAAACAGTGTTAACTAAATCAGTACAATGTCAGTGTGGCTACATTGAAAAGCAGCAGAAACCAAGATAGTACAGTTCTAGTGAGTGTGGCTAAATTCAAAAGCTGCAGGAACCAAGTTGGTTCAATTCTAGTGTGGCTACATTCTAAAGCAGCGTTCACTAAATCAGTACAATTTTAGTGTGGCTAAATTCAAAAGCAACGGGAACCAAGTTAGTACAGTTTTAGTGTGGCTATATTCAAAAGCAGCATTAAACTGAATCCGTTCTAGTGTGGATAAATAGATTTATGTATTTCCCCATGAGTAAAATTATGCTCAAGCTGTTTCAGAAAATACAGGAGTGGGACTACTTCCCTCTTGACACCGTAAGAATTGATTTTCGCTTCTGCAGATGAACTTCTCCCTGGGTTTCATACTCTTTGGTAGAGAGGACCCCCTTTCCCCTCTTCAATTGGTGTTGGTCCTGGTGGTGGTTGAGCAGCAGGGGATCATTTGTGTCTGGCCAGGGACCTACCTTTAGTCATACAGCAGGCAAGTAGGTCCTCAACTCTTGATGTTTGCTAATGGTCCTATTAGACACATGCAGGGCCTGTTAGTGACATTTGAGGTACCTTACTGGACTAGTATAACATATCAGAAGGGAAGCCACCCAGTTACTTTCATTCCAACCCCTCTGGTCTAGATGCTTCACCTGGGTTACACAGAGAGTCAATGGGCATTCAGCCATTTTATGGGTGTAGAATTTTGGGTTTATTAGTAGGACCCCCCGCCCCCCATGTTGCTAGCTAAAGGCTTAACTGCTGGCTTAGCTTTTGCATGGCCCATCCTTTCAATAAATACCATTAACAAAAAAAAGTTTATTTGTGTGCATGCAGGGATTGTATGCATGCATGCATGTATGAATGTATGCATGCATGTATGCGTGCATGCATGCAAGGGAGTGTGTAAATTTGTTTGCTAGGAGGTGTGTGTCAGCAAGTGCACACCTATGAATGAATGCAGTGTGAATGGTGTACACTGCGCATGTTGATGAGTGCACAGTCTAAATGTTGTGGGTGCTCCTGTGAATGATATATCAGCTGTGTGGGTGCATGACTAGTGGGTGAATGTGTCTATATCTCTGTGTGTATCTGTGTGTATGCATGTTAGGACCTGGGGAGGGGCATTGGAGCATGAAAGTTTTTTTCCAAGAGCATGGCATGTTTTACTGCCGTTTTTGGGCAAAGGAAAGCCAACTTGACTGTTTGTATCTGGATGGTGCTGTAGGAGGTGTTCTAGGGGGAAATACTACAGTGTGGCTGGCCTGGCTGGGTCTTACTGTGGCATGGAATGTTGTACTCTCATTAAGGACAAAGCCAACATGAGTGTTCTTACGTGGGTAGGGCATGTTCCTTATTTTGATTTGGCTTTTTATTTTACTGGTGTTAAGGTCAAAGTCAACATAAATATTCTTACGTGGGGGAATATAACATAAATGTTCTTATATGGGGGATTTGTGTGATATGTCATTTATATAGAGCTTTCGCCAAAGCGCTATACAGAGAACATTTTTACATAACATGTATCACCCAACCGTAGTATGCACTCATTTAATGAGCTTTATTTATTGCATTCATTGACCACGCCAAACCCAAGTATCACAGCGCTGGTACAACTTGGTGAGCAGGGAAAACACAGTAACGTACAGAGTAAAAGTGAGGTAACAAGGTGCAAAAGCATCATAATAGTACAAGGTGTGTAGAGGAGGGTAGAGATCAGGGCGGTCACTTTGAAGTATGAAAGGCTGAGTTGGCCTTGCCAGGATTTGAACCTGCGAATCACACTCGGTTTACAATAGCATCCGCTCAGCCCGCTGAGCTATATTACCGGCTAGCCAACAAGAGCATGTTTTCTTACTGTGGCATTGTAGTTTATTACTGGTTAAGGCCAAAGGCAACATAAGTATTCTTACATTGGGGTGGGGGCATTCGTGCAGCCTGCAAGGCAATGTTTTCGTACTGTGGCATGGCATTTTTTACTGCCTTTGTGTCAGTCTGAAAAAACAAAACCCCTAACCGTCGTCTTGCCCCCCGCCCTGGGCATGCTCGCTCCGGTCTCAGACAATCCTTGATAATCTCCTATTGGGGTGTGGATCACTTTACCCACTCCCTTGCTGCATTCGTATCTCACGCCCTATGTGCACTGTGTTACTCCTATCTTACTACCATGGACACAAATAACATATAACATAAGACACAAAGAAAATACAAAGAATCGATTCAATTATAACAATGGGATACATTTATTTATATACACACAGCTAAGCATAACAATGCAGGCAATCCTAATGCTATGTCTAATTTGCACCTTTTATACTTCTGGTGCAAAGCTATCATGCTATGACTATAAGCCTTTCAGGTTTCTAATGCAAGCCTGTGCTGCAAGTGTGTGGTTCTAATGCAGTCTAATGCAACTGCTAGCATCCATCACCTCCATGGGCAAATCCACCCCAATCCACACCATCTTCACACTCTAAACAATCCCCTGTCTGGTTTTCCCCTTCACCCAAAGTTCTTTGTGTGTGTGTGTGTGTGTGTGTGTGTGTGTGTGTGTGTGTGTGTGTCTGTTCTAATCAAGTCTCGAATGTTATGAGATTCCCCATACCTCTCCGGAAGGCTGTGAGAGTTTATGGGTGAAAATAAAAACCTCCTCTCACACCACTCTAAATACACTAACAATCTATCGCCCACCTAAAACCATGCCCCTTTTTGAAGAACAGTTAAGTGATCTACTGGCCCAGATCTGTACCACTAAAGGCCCAATTATCATTATGGGCGACTTTAATCACTGGGTTAACAACCAACAGGACAAAGCAGGCACCAAGCTGATGGACGCTATCACCTCTTTCGGCCTTACTCAGTGGATGAAGCCTCCCACGCAAAATAAGGGTCACACCCTAGACTGGCTTCTGTCTCAAAATGTCAATATTTCCAATATCTCGGCCACACCATGTATCTGGTCTGACCATTTTCTTATTCAAGCTAAGATTTCACTACTATCCCCTCCTCCAAAACTTAACTCCCATCCACGCATACAGAAAATGTCTCGTAACCTGAAGAATCTAACAGCCCCTAATTTTACCACATTGCTGTCTTCTAAACTTCAACCTCTTGACATCTTCACGGAATCCTCTAAACTTATCAACCACTTTTCAAATAACATTAGAGAAACAGTTAACAATCTTGCCCCACTAAAAATGAAGACAATAAAGACTGAAACCACAAAGAACACCTGGTTCACCAATGAAATTCTTGTGGCCAGGCAAGAAAAAAGAGCTCTCGAAAGGGCCTAGAGGAAAAATCCTAACAACAGTACACAAACTAACTATAAAAAATCCGTCATTAATTATAAAAAACTCATCACAGAAGCAAAGGCTACACATAACAATGCAAGAATAGTGAATGCTCAATCAAATACAGGGGAGCTTTTCAAAATCTTAGCAGAATTCCAAAGTCAGCCCCCAACCTCTAATAACATCGTCAAGGACGATAAATGGTGCCAGAGCATTCATGATGCTTTTTCACTCAAGATTGATTCTCACAAGGAAGAAATAAAAAAAAGCCCTAGGCAATGTAACATCTATGCAAAACCTCACAGACACCACTTCGCCCAGCAACTGCGAAAACGATATTCCTCAATTCTCCTTTACACACTATACTGAAGATGAAATATTTAAAGTCATAAAAGACCTCAAAGACACGTCCTGTCCTGCCGACGACTGTCCTACAAGTACTCTTAAAGAGTCTTTAGTAACTCTGGTTCCATGGATCACTAAATTGGTAAACCTCTCTTTTGATGAGGGTCCGGTGCCGGAACTGTTAAAGTCGGCATGGATAACACCCTTACTGAAAAAGGAGAACCTCGATCTAGCGAACAATGACAACTACAGGCCTATTATAACGTGCCTTATGTTCTCAAAATAATTGATAAATTGGCCTATTTACAGCTACAGGCCCATGTCGAAAAATACAATATCCTGGTCACCCGTCAGTCGGGCTATAGGGCACGTCATGGGACTGAGACAGCTATGCTAGATCTCAAATCTACCTTAGCTAGCATAGCTGATAATAATCAAGCTGCCCTGCTCATGTTACTTGACCTCTCCGCAGCCTTCGACCTAGTTGATCACAACTTACTGGTGTCAAGGCTCGGAGAGGTCGCCAAGTGCTCTGCAAATGCATCCAGATGGATTGCCTCCTTTCTGGGTCCCAGAATGGTAAGGGTTTGCGTGGGCGATAGCCAATCTGCTCCAATTTCTCAGACATGTGGAGTTCCGCATGGCTCCTGTCTATCGCCCTTGCTTTTCAATCTATACATTCATCCTCTTCTTGACCTCTTAAACAAACTAGGCGTGCAATTTACAAACTACGCCAATGATACTCAAGTGGTTATACAGCTGAGTGGCCTTTATAGCAGTGATTCTGCAACCATCAACAAAATATACAAAGCTATACAAGACTGGATGGCCTGCAATTCTCTTGCCCTCAATGATAAAAAAACTGAAATTCTCATTGTGGCATCTAAAAACACTAGGATGAAACTAGATCCCGACTATGCTAGCTTCCATATTGCTGATAACACCATTCTCGTTCAGAAGAAGGTTAAGACATTGGGAGTTGTTCTTGACGAAGATCTCTCAATGAAATTTCATGTCTCCAGCATCAAATCAAGTTGTGGTCTCATAAATAAGAGAATAGGGTATATTCGCCCATTCATATCACAAGAGAACTGCACTCTTATTTCTACCGCACTAATTAATTCTAGATTGGATTACTGTAACAGCCTCCTAGCGGGCACCACAGCTCTCAACATCCAATCATTACAAGTGGCTCAGAATAATGCTGTGCGCAATATCTTCATTCAGTCCCGTCGCACACACATTTCCACCTTCAGGAAAAAACTTCATTGGCTCTCCATTAAACACCGGATAACCCACAAGATACTAACCACGACTCATAAATGCCTCAGTCTGAGCAGTCCCACCTACCTGTCAGACCGTATAAGCATTAAGCCAAACATGAGGAACCTTCGGTCATCCTTGGCCATCATTCTCAAACAGCCCAAAATTAGGACAGCTAAATTTGGTGGCACAACTCTTGATGCACAGGGACCCCTGCTCTGGAACAAACTTCCAGCCCAGATGCGGCAGGTTCAGAACTACTCCGTATTCAAACGCGCCGTAAAAACCCACTTGTTCAACATGGAATAACTCCTTGACCTTGCTCCTTCTCTGCTCTATACAGGCTTCTCTATATGTTTGTCTGTCCTGTTAAGTTGCTATGTGCGCCCTGAGGCCTACGGGCATGTTGGTGCTTTATAAGAATTAAAATAAATAAAATAAATAAATAAATAAACAATTAGTTTAGCCTAGGCCAAAACCATACTTCCCATTCTGCATGTGTTTCCAGCTCTGTCTTTGCCAGGTCAGTGTCTGCCTCCAAAGACCTGGTCACTCGAACTCCCAAGCTCTCAATCTCATCAGAGCCTCATTAGGTTCTGCTGCACCAAGACACCTCTCTCTCTCTCATCTCGTCTTGCACCATCTCCAGCCAACTCTCTGCAACTCTCCCGAACTCCCTCGAACTAGCTCTCTCCAACTCTCCAGCCCTTCTGGTTATAGTCTCCAATGACGCACATATCTCTCCATGGTTACATACATTCCCTAAGCTAAGAATGTCTCTCCCTTTGTGTCAGCATTTAACAATGCCTGCCAGACTGTGTTTGCGTGTTCCTTGCACGGCATGTCCTGTCACTTCGTGTGCTGTCAGCGTGACATTTGAACATCATATCTTTCTTTCATGGCCATTGTGTGTGCAGTGAAAAATACCATCTAATTCCATCTATTTCTCCGTTCACTCCCACTGTTGGCATCACTCTGCATTATGAAATGCTCTTTTAGGCCCCGTCTCTCTCATGCAAAATAAATAAAATAAACAATCATATCACCTTCTCCCCATCATGCTCATGGCGCAGCCCCCACCCTCGTGTTGTCTCCGCAAAGCACACCAGCCAAGCTGATTAGGCTTCCTTCTCGGACAAGGGTTCATATTATCTATGTCTCTCTGCCAATGTTTACAAATACTTTCTATCACAGTGTTAACCATAACATTTTCGCACTGAGCGCAGTGCAAAACAACTCTGTCTTTCTCCATCAGCAAATGGCTCAGGCCTCATGTTTAATGCTTCCTAGCGTTTACGCAAATCCAAGCACTATAATGCAAACTCATTCTAAGTGACTCAACATACATACATACATACATACATACATAACATATCTCTAAATGTGTCTCTACAAAGCATACGTGTGTTCTAAATGGCTCTATGTGCATTTCAAATATGCCTGTGTGTGTCATTCCAGGCCTAATTCGTTCTACTCTCCTGCAAACAATAGGTTTCTCTCAGCCTAAGCGCTATTTCTAATGCAAACATAGATGCATAGCAAATCATGGTGCAAATATACCGTGTCTCTAAAACACTGCCATGGCACTTCAAATATGTGCAAGTGTCATTCTATTGCAAATGGCAAAAGTGGCAGTCTATTAATGTGCATAGTGTCTACTTCAATGTACTACTAGGCAGGCTGCAATAATGGATAACTAAACATGATGCTACTTCTGCATGTACAATGGATTATGATTCCTCTAATGATAACAATCCAGGCTCCTCATTTTATCCAATTCCACAATTCTACCCTTTTATCATTAAATAAATCATAACATAACATAACAAATGTCATCCATAACATAGCAATAGTGGCAGTCTAATACCAAGCACAGTTACAGAAAAAAGGAAAAAGCATATATCATTCATGATGCGGAAAAAACCTTTTTTCAAAATGCAAGCATTTCACTCTATCAGTGGCAAGCTAAAATATCAAATGCAAATGTGTCAGAAATCAGAACAGCATAGCCAAATGTCAAAGGTCAAAAGTCAAGCCAAAATCAAGTCAAGAAGTCAAGAGTGTCTACAAGCCAAAGGTGTGAAAGTGTCTCTACAAGCAGAAAACGAAAATGCAATGCATAGAATCAATGCACAAGTACTGTGTATACAGGTGTTTCCAATTCAATGCGTCAAGCACAAAATATGACAATCACTTTCACAGGTGCCAAAGGTCAGTGCAGATGTCAGTAGCCAAACAGGCCAAACTTTCCATTGATCAATGCATACATACCAGTGCATACATCCAGTGTATTGGTCATATAGGCCAATTCAGTTATATTCCAGTCCAAGGTATTTCCAAGTCACTCATGAGGTATGTGTGTCCTCACAACCGTGCACATTTCCAGTCTCTAATGCAAAAAGGTTCAGCCAAGGAATGTCAACAAAGCAAGTGTTCACTAAGAGCATATCAGTGTTCAGCAAAAGGTCAAAGTTCAGTTTGCAAAGTGTTCTCCACAGAAACAAAGTGTGAAAACAGCAAAGTGTTCAAGCCAATCAATTTTCAGAGCAGAAACGTGTACAAGCCAATTCAGGCTGGCCTACTTGATAAATGCCAGCAAGCTAAATGAGATTTTTGCACAGGGCTTCAAAAAGACAGGAGCAAGCAAGTATCTGTACCATATGTGCCCCATTTGTCCCCATGGCGTGATCAACATATGCCCTTTCACTTCACAGGTAGCACCGGGAAAAACTGCGTGTCGGGACTTTCAATTGATGCCAATTGATGCATACGCTTCCTTTTTCGCTAGGCCTTAAGCACAGGTGCACTCATTCATAGTGTTTGCAAGACATGTAGATGGTGACTCTCCAGTGCAAATCAATGCACATTGCAATTTCATGCACATTGGCCCTTCTCCGTAGGCCCATCTCCAGCTTCAAATCTCTCCTTCCTCTCGCCAGGTCATGCTGTTGCCATACCATTGCCATGCCAGCCAGTCCCATGCTCTTCAAATGAGGGACAGCCAGCGTTGAATACAAGTGCAAATTTCAAAAGCTTCACTGCTTTCAAACATGGATCAGGCAAGACTTTAGAAAACGCCTACTACAAAAACCACGAAGTCTCAAAGAAATCTTACGCCTAGCCCGCTCAGACACAGCCTTAGCAACGCAAGTAGGTCTCGACGACATCAAAATCACTCATGGGAAACAGGAGAGTCTAAACTAGCTTGAAGGAACCTCAAAAAGCAATGCTGACCCTTTCTGCTACAGGTGCGGTCATGAATACCCACATGAAGGACAGTGCCCTGCCATGGACCAACAGTGTTCCGCTTGCGGGGGAGAAAATCACTATAAGGTGGTCTTTCTCATATTCTGCAGCAAAATACGTGGCGCTGGGCGAAGTGGACGACCAACAATAGACAGAGATCAAAGGCAACAAAGTCCACCCTGCGCAGCAAGCTACTTGCATGACACTGCTCACCGCAAATACCGAGATGACCAGCCAGACAGAAGGAAGGAGAGAACCTCGAGTGACTGGAGAGACAGCAAACCTGCAACATCCAAACCCAGGTGGAGACCCCGAAGATACGTTGGGTATCTAATCGAACAATCACAGTCTGACAGCACTTCAGACGCATCCTCAGAGGACAACGCCAGAAAAAGCGGAAGACCCAAGGAAGAACCACAGACGAAGGGATACATGTACGTGCTAGGCAACCCGACAGCAAAAGAGTACAGCCCGACTCTGGTCATTCAAGTCAACAAAATGGCGGCAGAATTTCTGGTGGACACTGGAGCCACCGTTAATGTGATCAGTGAAGAGGTATACAACAACATACCCAATGTACCCGCCTACAACCTGCAAAAGCACTCATATTTCCCTATGGCTCAAAGATACCCCTAGCCTGCAAGGGTTTCTTCACAGCATCATGGAGCTACAAAGGGCAGGCCAAAGACATACCCATGCACGTCCTGGAGGCTGCCACTGACAGTGGATGCATCTTGAGCTATAAGGCGGCCATTGAGATGGGCCTCATCCAAGTCCATAGACTCATGGTGCACAAATACCTAGATCCAGGGCTTTAAGTGGGCTGGGGCCTGCCGGGGCTGGGCCCCGGCAGGCTCCGAAATTTCGTTTTGAGGCGGGGCCCTGCCGGGGCCCACTAATCTCCCCTTGCAGCCCCAGCCCCTACACGAAAAGGCTTTTTTCTACAGCCTGAAGCTCTCGCTCGTGTGCGAGAGCTTCAGGCTTCAGAAAAAAATGCCTTTCAGCCATAATGGTGGCGCCGCACCTGCGAGGCATCCCTTTAATCAAGGGATGCCTGTGGGCCGGCGCCACCATTATAGAGAAAACGTGAGGCCGCTGGAAGCAGAGGCCTTGCTTTCTAAATAATGAAGCTGCCGCGGATTCGCGGGAGTTCCAGTATTTAGGAAAAAGGCCTCTGCTTCCAGCGGCCTCACCCTTTCAACCTCAATGGTGACGCTGCCCCTCCCCAGCTGGCGAAGGGCAGCGCCACCATTAAGGCTGAATAGGCGAGGCGCTGTCACCTGCCAGGCAAGCCTATAGAAAACAAATGCAGAGATCAGCACCCTCTCCCCCATGGGGAGAGGGTGCTGATCTGGCTGCCTGGCAGGGGTGCCAGTAGCCCATTGAGCCAAGGCTTGTCAAGGGGGCGTGGCCTCACGGGCCAGCAGGACCCCCGCTGTTAGGCCACGCCCCCTCGATGAGCCCCGGCTCGATTTGTAGTGCCACTTAAGGCACTGCCTAGATCCCACCGCGAACATCAAACAGGTGTTTCCGGCACTGTTCAAGGGCCTAGGCAAACTCAAGGGCCGACAAATCGAACTACACATCGACACCAACAGCACTCCAGTGGCGCATCACTACAGGGGGATTCCCATAAACATACAGAAGCAGGTGGAAAATGAATTGATCAAACTATTAGAGGCCGACATAATTGAGCCAGCAGAAGGTCCCATGCCATGGGTGTCCCTCATAGTGCCCGTACCCAAAAAAGACTTGTCCGACATTTGCATATGCGTGGACATGCGACGGCCAAATGAAGCCATCATGAGAGAACGTCACCAAGCCCCACGCATCAATGACATGGTGCACCTCCTAAATGGGGCCACAATCTTATCGAAGCTGGACCTCAATAAAGGGTACCATCAACTGGAGCTCAGCAAAAAGTCCAGATACATCACCACTTTCGCCACGCATTTGGGTTTATATAGGTACAAATAGCTTCATTTTGGAGTCTCGTCTGCTGCAGAATTTTTTCAATTAGAGATCCACTATGTGATCAAGCATGTACCCAACTGTCTGAACTACAGTGACGATATGTTAGTATTTGGTCAGACACAAGAACAGCACGACAACACACTCATACGGGTGTGCATGGCGCTCAAGGAAGCTCAACTTATCTTCAATGAAGACAAATGTGAATTCAGGAAAAAGACACTTCGGTTCTTCGGACACATTTTCTCTGAAAGAGGAATGACGCCTGACCCCAAGAAAGTCAGTGCTCTCACAGACACGGAACCACTCAGCTCCATGTCCGACCTCAGGTCCTTCTTAGGACTAGCGAGCTATTGCACACGATACATAAAGGACTTTGCATCCGTAAGTGAACCCCTCAGGGCTCTCACCAAGCTCAACTCAGAGTTCAGATGGTCCGAAAAATGCCAAGAAGCGTTCCAACTCATAAAAGATTGCATTGCTGATGCCAAAAACATGGCATAGTTCGACCCCAGGAAGCCCACGGAACTGATTGTGGATGCAAGTCCAATTGACCTCGGAGCCATCCTGACCCAACTGGATGAGAGAGACGGGCAACCCAAACACATCGTATCACGCAAGCAGGAGCTTATCAAGGACTGAACAAGCATACTCGCAAGTTGAGAAGGAAGGACTGGCTGTAGTCTGGGCTTGCAAGCATTTTCATTTATTCCTATACGGGAAGCCTTTTACAATCGTCACAGACCACCAGGCGTTATTGTTCATCTATGGCAACCCACGGGCCAGGAAGCACCCAAGAATAGCAAGGTGGGTGATAAGGCTGCATGACTATCATTTCAACATAATTCATAGGCCAGGGAAAGAGCAAAACCCTGCAGACTTGCTCTTGCGACACCCAAACAAGGAGTGTGAGGCGAACCCATCCATAGCGGATCAGTACATCCGATACGTAATTCAAGGAAACACACCCCAAGGCCTCGACACACACCAGATAGCTCGAGAGTCTAATGCAGATCAAGGGCTACAGATCATCCTTAGGTGCCTGGAGACCGGCCACTGGAAACAAGCGAGGCAACTTCGAGAAAATGTGGGGGAAAACGCAAAACAAGACATCACGTGCCTGCTGGCTGTCAAGGAAGTGCTTTACAAGTCCGATGAAGGGTTATTTCTAAAGGGCACAAAACTGGTAATTCCCCACAGGCTAAGACAGAAGGTCCTGGAACGGGCTCATGAGGGACACAGGGACAGAGTGTCCACAAAAAGGATGCTGGGACAGAAACTGTGGTTCCCTCACTTAGATACCCACGTGGAGGAATCTCTCAAAAACTGCCCCACCTGTGTGGTTATAAACCTGCACACAGACCAGAGCCCCTATGCATGACCACGCTACCAGAGGGAGTGTGGGAGGAAATCGCGGTAGACTACTTCGAGCCACTTGAGAGTGGTGAACACATCTTAGTAGTGGTCGATGAACACTCGCGATTTCCGGACACTCAAATCATGCCATCCACACCTGTGTACCATGAAATTCCCGCATTGGACTGAATGTTTGCCACCTATGGCATCCCCAAAATTGTGAAAACAGACAATGGACCCCCATTCACGGGACAGGACTTCAAAGCATTCTCAGAGTACATGGGTTTCCACCATCGAAAGATAACACCTGTGTGGCCTCAGGCAAATGGCACCGTAGGACGCTTCATGAGCAACATCAAACGCACAACCCAAATTACTCACCTCACCGGATAGCTAGTGGAAAAGCTGCTGTGATGCGAGACTACAGAAACATACCACATTGCACCACTGGAAAGATTCCCTCAGAAGTGATGTTCGGAAGGAACATAAGAACCCGACTCCCGCAGATCACATCAGAAGAGGAGAGATACAGAGGTGATCACGAAATGCGAGAGCAAGATGAAAGACGGAAAGCTGACATGAAGAGGGAAGCGGACGGGAAAAGGCGAGCCAAAGAAAATGACTTGGAGCCAGGGGACGTGGTCATCGTGAGACAACCCCAAGGTCGCTAAAACATGGCCGCATTCAATGAAGAACCCCTCACTGTGGTCCAAGTGAAGGGATCCCTCATCACTGCTGAGGGTGATAGAAAGACCACAACAAGAACTCCTCACATTTGAGGCACATGCCCGGGACCGTGCCCGTCGCCGACCCCATCTCGCCAGGCCCGCTCCACGAGTGCGACGCACCCTATGAAGGGGACACTGAAGACTCCAGTGCCAAGGTGCCGCCCTGGCCATCACAAGGGCGGTTCGAGCAGACCGACCAGCGAACCAAAAGACCTCGGAAAAGGCATCACCGGCTCATTGAAGAAATGAACTAAAGCAGGACTTCATGTTTAGTATCAGGGGGTGTGGTGTTGCCATTTGACTCATGTCACGTGGGGAAGAGGAGGGGTGAACAACGGAAAGTAAAGTTAGTTCCAGTTTGAGTTTGTACGCATAAAGACATGTTGTACCCCACCTCCCGCCTCTTTGTGCATGAAAGAGAAGCTTAGCAGATCCCTGGGGGGGTTCAGGTGGTCCACAAGTATACCACATGTTCCTCTTTTATTTCGGCTGATCCAGGCAGCTTGTCCGTCCTTTGTTTTCACAGCTTGCTACAAATGTATCCTCAGTGGAAACTAACTGGTGCCATCAGAAAACCGAGGCACTGTCCTGAGGAGCAACCAGCGCCCACCAAGCAAATGGAGACATTCTGAGTGCAGGCATATTGCTAGGTGGTTGACAGGAAGCATTTCTTGCTCTCGATGCAAGGGTGTGCGGCAGAACCTTATGATGGGTAACAGGAAGTGTTGCAAGCCTTCACCGTTAATGCAAAAAAATAGAATAGGCAAGTATGAAGGGCACATGATAAACAGTTCAATTCCGTTTTTTTTTTTACACCAGTTTGCTGATGAAGCTCAGGACTTTAGCGCAAGTCTCACAGGCGTTCAGCTAGTTGATATGCAGGATACAGGCTTGCAAGCAGATAGAACAGCAATGCTGACCACATTCAGAGGTTGCCATCAGGATGTGTGCATGGTGGAACAGGAATCGCAGTTCTGTTTTGCATTGTTTAAAGCTGACCGTACTTGCCCACCAACATTAGAATACCAAAAGGTATTATATATTTTATAGTGTAAACCTGTCTCTGGAAGAATGATGAGCTGTACATGTCATAGAGCGAAACATTGGTAGCAAGCGTCTAACAAGTCGTAAACATTAGTAGTAATTACCACAAGACAATATATGGATGGGGTGTCCACAAGGTAGCCGGAATGTAGGTTACAACAAAGGTGTTGTTGGAAGAACCAGGTCTCTAGTTCTTTCCTAAAATGAAGAAGGTTTGCAGCAGGTCAGATTGCCACCACGTTGGAGTTGCAGAGGACCGGAGCATAGCAGGAAATGGTCAGTTTCCTTGTTTTGTCCTTGTGTGCCAGTCTAAACAGTGACTTTAAAGTCCTTCATCGCATTGTAGAAAGGTAGAACGGAATATCTCTGGCAGTTCTTTGCAGCTTTGCCTTCTGTCTCTCACGCTCTGCCACTTCAACAGCGATCATTTCATCAGGCTGGGGTTTTACCCCAATCTTTGGTGCTTTCAACGATTTTGTAGTTGAGAAATAAGAGACAAATTCTGACCATCCTCTTAAACACCACCCATGCAATCACTGTGAAGCCCACTTCATTTATTTTCTTCCAACTAATTTTGCATATTTCAACAAAAATTGGGGATTGGGGAATTAATTAAGGTGGGGGGGGGTTGCCGTGGTTCTCCCCCTGCATCTATTTTCAAAGAAATGTGTTAGAATTCGGGCTGCACAGTGATTTGTTCGATGTATTCACGTAGATCCCCTCTGTAAGGGCGAAGATACTTGCAGCAGAAAGTAGATTCGTAACCTTGCAGAAGCGATGCCTGTCGGTGTTCAATCTCATCGTCTGGATTTAATGGCAGTGACACTGCATCACTGACTGCAGCTGGAGAGGAAGTTTGTGCTGAAAGGCATCATTATCCGCAACATCAGATGAAGTTGTGGCATGCGGTGCAGCAGAATCAGATACTGGAGCAGATTTGAGTGAGGATGATCCTGATGATGCAATCACTCCATGAGTACGCGGAACAGAGGTGTCTGGAGACTACATAGTTGCTTATGATGCTTCAACAGGAGGATGCACCTACCTCCAAAGGTGACATGAACCCACGCCGGATGGCATTTGAACTTGGCAGTTGTCTGGATGTGAGGAATCTGGAAGGGTCCCTGCCAATGTGGTGCAAGCGCTGATTTTCACTCATACACACCAGGTAAACCCAGACCCCTGGCTTGAGGGAAGTACAGGGTCGGTCACCAGGCTCCAACAAGCCTTCTTTTACCCATGTATAGAGAAGTCTGGTTGCCTTTACAAAGGGCTTAGAATAATTGAAAACAGTCTCCTCTTGCAGATGAATGTTCAAACTGCCTGAAGCCAAAAGAGGGGGTAGTAGTTATTCACATAGGGCACCATAATAACATCTTGTGGAGGCTGATAGTCTGTGCTTCCAGTTGGGATTGTTATGACCTCGGGGCACTTAAGACGAGTCTCTTGAAAGAGATGATTCTTAATATCAACATTTCTGCATTCTGAAATGACCTTCCACCCAGGGCTCTTTCCACACAGTCTTCTCCCTTTCCCTGCTCCCCACACCTGCTTTCTGATTGCCTTCACTCCCGCCTCCTCCCTCTGATTGGGCCGCATGGCCAACCAGAAAGAAAAAAGAAAAAATGCAGCAAGGCTCTAGGCCCTTGTGCACTTGCCCCAAGCCAGTCTGCACCAGTGTGCTCCTGGCGTGAGTTGGGCAGCCTCTAGGCAGGTGACCCCATTTCTGTTTTGCTTTCTTTTATTTTGTTTATTTTGCACGCTTTCCACGCAGTCCTCTCCCTTTCCCTGTCCCCCATCTGCTTCCTAATTGCCTTCCCTCCCGCCTCCCATACCACCCACTGCCCCCTGATTGGGCATTTTAAAACATTCTCCCATGGCAGCCTATGCCCAGCCAGCCCTCGGCTAAGGGCCCCAAGGCAAAGGGCAGCACACAGCTAAGCAAATCCACTCATGTTTGCCTTTGTCTGCATGGGACGTCTGATGGAGTCAATCTACAGCGACTGATAAGGTAAGTGTGGTCAGGGCAGGGAGTACAACCAGTAAAATCCCACTACTCTTTCTACCTTTTGTCATATACCTTCTGTGAGGGAGGAATGGTATCACAAGTAGACACTGATATAAGAGCTGCAATTTTCAAAACCTTTATTGATGTTTAAAATGGGTTGGAAAACTCCTATTTTGCCCTATAATTGGGATGGGAGTATTCTCGACCATCAAACAAAAAAGAAAATCCAGTCCTAGTCAATCCTTATTCAAAGTAAAATGGCCATATTAATACAGTTAATGCCTGCCCTCTTTCTAATACAATACATGTGTATAGGGAATGTGTAATGCAAAAAGGAAAACCAGTGTTCAAAACAAATGTCAGTATTTCTGAGCAAACTCCCTTCTCCATGTTTTGTAGCACGCAGTAAGGTGGTACACTTGGACCTTGCAGCACACTTTGGCTTCGGACACAAGGATGCAGTTTGTTTCGTAGACCAGGGCCCACTTGGCTTCCATGAAAATTCACTAGTTTATGGGCTGGACCTCTCGGCTTTCTCTCACTCCAACCCAGGTCTCCTTTTAGCTTGTAATACAGTTCAACAAAGCTTTGTTTCCTTCTGGTTACCACAATTCAGTACAGGTTTCCCTCCACTGGGCTTATACCTTTCAATCACAATTTGTGAGGTTTCCCTTCCCCAAGCTTCAATCACACCTTCATAGGGTTCGCTCCATCAGGGTCAAGCCTCCTTTCACTTTCCTTCTGCTGTCGAATACTTTCGAAATTGGAAGGCTTTGGCTCTTACCACGGCATGACCCCTTTGACCTTCTTTCCTCAAAAGTCACTTTTTCTCTCCTACAACAAGGCCTCTAAATAAATGTAGCTTTGTTCACAGTACTTATTTCAAAGTTCGAAGATATCGCTCACATCCAGGTTTACCTCTACCGGGATCAAACCTAACAGTTCAAAGACATCTCTCACATCCAGGTTTCCCTCTGCCAGGATCAATCCTAACAGTTCAAATCGTGCATCTCGGTTTCTTTCTCTTCACACCGTTTCTATGGCAACAGACATTTCACAGAGACTTTCAGTTGGCAATCTTCTTTCACTGGACCATTCTGTTATTTGTATCTTTAGTTTACAGTTTTTTTTTTTAAATTTATTGTGATATTAGTCAAAATTTTTGACTTTTTACACACATAGAAGAAAGAGATACACTGACAGTAGCACATAAGAAAAAAGAGAAAAGAAAAAACATCAACACCAAATTACAAAAACCAACCAATATTAATAACATCGTAGATAGAAAAAGATTTCAGTTATGCTAAATAAACAAATAGAATTTACAGATAAAAAAGGAAATTAGAAACATGTCTAAAGCGTCCTCAACCTTACAGAGGCTGTTCAGTTTCATTTACTAATAAATTCATGTCAACCAAGAGTTGTGTTACTTCATAAGTAAGAAATATTTCATGACCTTGTGACAATCTTTCCCAGAAAAGAGTAGAATTCAAGGTTTTCTGATTAGGCACACATCGTTGGAATCTTTTCTGCCTCATGGGCCACGTATCCTTACATTCAGATAACAGATGGAGGAGTGGTTTGTCTCACTCCTTCTTCACATTTATCACAGATGTTACAGGGGTAAGTTATTGGGTCTAGAATATGCTGTAATTCTAGAGTCAGTACCAAATTTAGCCTAAATCTTAAGAAATGTGATGTTATTTGTTTGCTAGGCGCTCTCTTAAAATATGCTGGAAGGAAACCAAGTGGTCTGCCAGCTTTTGTCCACAAAGCCGATAATTTGGCCTCTCTCATTTTGGAGATAGTTCTAATCCAGTCATTTCTCCTTAGATATTTCTTTACCATGAGAGGGTTCTGGATTAGAATATCCACTTTAGAGTCCACCGCTGTCAAAATGACTGTACAGAAAGCATTCAATTTCTTTAGGAAGCTGTTATCATTACTTTTCATTTGATCTGCTATTGCCTTATACAGAGAAGCTTTCTGGGGACACAGAATTAGTCTATATAGACTTGGCCATTTCCATTCCATTTGAAATAGCAAAGACCCAAGGCCCAACTCATATCATAGACTTGCAATTGGTATACAGTTTGGAAGAGATAGGACCTTTTTCCATAGCTGACTCTCTATTTTGTCCCAATTTACATCAAAATATTGTGGGTAGCATTCTATCCCGTAGCTGATAGATGGAAGTACCTTTGTCCCATAGAATTTTATCAGAGCTATAAGGGAGAATTTGCAATACTTGTAGTACACCCTTTTCATTTGCGCTCCCAGTTTTCTTTGTTTGGGTTCCATTATTGACATCAAATGTGACATAGAGGGGTAAGATGGTATTTGACACCCCAGTTAAGTAACCTCTTTATCTATCGGCACCACAATATTATTCAGATGCCATGGATATGGTTTGATATTTTTATTAGGATGTTTAAAAATCACAATCTTAGACTTTCCTGGATTTATAATCACATCTTTTTGGGCTGAATAATCAGATAAGGCTACCAATAGCGCTGCAGCCCAATTTGATTATGGACCATTACAACAATATCATCAGCGTAGGCAAGCCATGATAATTTACCTGCGCCAATCCTTGGGGCCACTAAGCCTTTATCCATCAGCCAGTGAGACAAGTCCGCCATAAATAATTTGAACAGGAAAGGGGCCAAAAGGCATCCCTGTCGGACCCCCCTCTCAGTTTTAATAGTCTTTGATAGTAGACCAGATCTTGTAAGTCTAATTCTGGATGCAGAGTTTTGATGGAGATATATTAGGATGTTTAGAATGCCATCAGGTAAGCCCCAGTTTTTTAGTTTCCACCACAGCCTATTCCTATTTATTGTATCAAAAGCCTGGGAGAGATCCACCCAGGCAGCAAAAAGCGGAGTACCAGCTTTAGAAAAGATACCACAGGAAAGAGTAAGTATGTTTAGCGTGGTTGATAAGCCTCACCGAAAGCCTGTTTGTTCCCTGGGAATTATACCCTTGGATGTAGCCCAGATTTCCAGTTCCATCAGCACTAATCGTATAGAGGAGGAAAACCCCCTTATTTAATACTTTGTCTATTAGGGGTATATCGAGAATGAATTATAGAGGGCAACAAAGTAAGCGTCCCCACTCATCCAGACAACCCACTTAAAATCACCAGAACTTTAGAAGGTATATCAAAATTTTATTAAATGTTTATAAAAAATATCTAAAAAGTAAGAACATATTTATTAAAAGACAAGAACAAAGTGCACGTAACAATAGTTAGTTTACTAATATAGTTGATGGTTGTTCTAGCACCGATGTCACCATGACTTCGGCTTATAACACTTGAGAAATTGTGATGACATATACAAGTGAAACAATAATCCCTCGCCGGGTTTCAGGAATGATTAAGAAAACACATATAGCTAGTACTACTTGTTTAAATAGTACTAGTTATATGTGTTTTCTTTGTTTAAATAGTACTAGCTATATGTGTTTTCTTTGTTTAAATAGTACTAGCTATATGTGTTTTCTTAATCATTCCTGAAACCCGGCGAGGGATTATTGTTTCACTTGTATATGTCATCACAATTTCTCAAGTGTTATAACCCGAAGTCATGGTGACATCGGTGCTAGAACAACCATCAATTATATTAGTAAACTAACTATTGTTACGTGCACTTTGTTCTTGTCTTTTAATAAATATGTTCTTACTTTTTAGATATTTTTTATAAACATTTAATAAAATTTTGATATACCTTCTAAAGTTCTGGTGATTTTAAGTGGGTTGTCTGGATGAGTGGGTACGCTTACTTTGTTGCCCTCTATAATTCATCCATCAGCACTAAACCACTAAATATTTTGCTGTCAGCATCCAATAAAGAGATTGGGCTATAGTTAGTAGCCAAAGCTCTATCTCCCTTTTTATACACCGGAATAATGATAGCCTGTTTCCACGAGTCTGGAGTTATTTTGACAAGGATAATATTGTCAAACAGGATCTTCAATATTCGGGCCCATATAGGGGAGTTGTTTTTTTTAGGACTGAGTTTCAAAGATCATTTGGTCCAGGCGCCCTTGAGTTGGAGGATTTATTTATCAAACCCTCTATGTCTTCCACATCAAAGTGTAAAATCCAGTTTGTATCATGTTGATATGGATAGGCTTCTGAGACAATCGGGGCATACAATTTCAAAAAATGATCCACCCAAGCCTTTTTATCAACAATTGACTCCAAAGATTTAGAACTCGAGGAGTGGTCAGAGTTGATAATAGACCAAAAGTTCCTCAAATTTTCATGAGATATCGCCTTCAGCATTTCTTTCCCATCCTTTTGAAGTAGCATAAATCTATGGCTTCTAACCGAGTTCTTATATTGGTTATTTAACTGATTTATTTGTTCTATACACGCCCTTTCATTTATCACTGTTTTTTTTATTTTGTTCCTTTCACCTCTTAATTGTTTCTTTTTTAGATAGATCTGGTTATCAAAGCAGTATTTATGGGCATTATTTGGTTTATCTTTTCCCATCCTGGGTGAATTCAGGGACCATATAAAGCCCATATAATTAGTGGGATTACAGTGATTTATCAATTCTTCAGGGCACGTCACAAGCTTTCCCCAGATTATTATTTAATATTTGACCCCCTTTTTCAAACTTTACCACTCTATTGCCCCCTGCCTTCACCTCCAAGTGATGGGAATGATACAAATCCAAGGATGGAGTTTTCAAGCTTATTACAAAATCCAACATGGCATGATCACTGTCCCTGGTATGGGTCAACTTTAAAGTTACACATTTCTTGAAGATGTTTCCAGACACATATACATAGTCAATAGTTGAGAAGGAGTCTCCTCTTGCCCAGGACGGCGCACACGGGATGTCCCCCTTCAGATTCCCATTTAACCTTATTAGATTCCATTCTAGCATAAAGTTCTCCCACGCGTATCCATTCAATGATTTCATTTTAGTGGGAAACGATAGAACTTCTGTATTCACAGATTGCGCATTAAAGTCACCCAGTATTATCAATTCATCTCTCGGAAACTTTGTTTGCACTGCTACCAATAGATCAGAAATTTGCTGAAGGATCCAAGGAGAACAACCATTGGGTTCCAATACACTGTTATTATCACCCAGTGTGTAGAGTGCAAAGTATCATTCCTCAAAGCTCTCACCACCAATAGACCTTGGATTAAATTCGATACTAAGTTGCATTCCTTAAAATTCTCTTTTTTACATGCAAATAGCAGGCCGCCCCACCCCAGTAGAGATTGCACATTGTTGGAAGACATAGAAACCATCAATTCCCACCTCTTGAACTAGCCAAGTTTCCTGAAGCGAGATCAATCCAAAATTCTGAAAAATAAAGTTCCTCTGATTGTCTCCCACAAAAGAATTATAACCTCTGGAATTCCACGATAAACATCTCAGTTCTTGTTTGGCTAAAGCCTCTATTCAGGCAGACCCATTTTGTGGAACATGTGTGCAATTATTTCAGGAACCATTTCCCATATGTTTCCTGCATATCCCCTTTTTTTAGAATCCTTCTCATGCAGGCTATTTGAAACGGGGAAGGGATTGGTTCTAGTTACAATATAGCCTCTTTTTAACCATTCCTCATTTGAGTTCAGAATGGATTCAGAGGCTAGTCTCGATTTCATTAGTAGTTCAGTTATAGCTATGCTTGGGTAATTTGGGAAGCTGACTCGATCAATATCTTTAGAAGTCAGATATTTTAGTAAGTTCATTGATTTCATCTCCTCCAAAATCACTGGTCGATTAATTGGGCTTCTCGACCTGTTAGCTTGAGACTTTGATAAAAAAAATCCTCTGAGACTGGGAGTTGGACCAATCAATTTTGCTACCCTGGCCCGCTGTAGATTTTGCATTCGAGCTAGGGAGCATTGTTTCGGAGGATTTTACTATTCTTTGTTCCACTTTCTCCGACTGTGGTGTGGCTCCTACGCTATCCATCAAACCCCTGTATTCTTCCTCCAGAACTTGAGCGTTGTTCTTACTGCTCTTTTCCATAGTCGGGATATTAATTCCCGACTCTTGATTTTTTGTTTCCAATACTGCTTTAACCTTTAAATGTTTATGAAAGATTGGAGCAATTTTCATTGGTGGCAGGGTTAATTTCAATTTTTGTTTTGGAGGAAGAAAAATTGGGGCTAACTTCTTAAGTGGAACCAGAGAGTCAGTTTGACTACTCACTGTGACTTTTGAAATCACAGGGGAGGCATCATCCACTTTCTTATTTGGTTCCAGTTCAGACCCTTTTAATTTCTGATTTTTCAGTGAGCCTGACCTTGGACCTTTCAAGTTTGCTGTAGCTGCTCCTGGCTGGGACTGTTTTTTCAAACCTTTCGCAGACTGCTTCAACTTCTCTTTACTAGATTCCTCCTCATCTTTCTTTCCTTTCACCTTGTCATTCCTCTGAGCCCTTTTTAATTCGTCAGCTTTCCTTTTTCTTTTCTTTTTTGTTTTTCCATTAAGCTTCTTAGTTACTTTATCCAAGATCTCCTGTTTACCCAGCTCTTCATTGGTTAGGTCAGAGTTTTGCTGCTTTTCTTTGTTCTCATGAAGAGCGGCATCATCCTCTGCTAATTGAGCAAGACGCATACATTCTTCCATTGTAGAAGCCGATAGGGGCGTGTCTTCCCAGGTATCAGCCCGCCGAACTTCCTCACTTTTCAGTTGTGCCGCTACTTGCCCCTGTTTTTTAGACTCAGTTCCCAATTTGTTTTAATGAGAGCTAAGTCCTGTTTGAGGTCATCACCCTCTACATGTAGAGATTCAAGTTTGTTTAACTGGATTTCCTGGAAAGATTTCCATAGATTTGTTGTAGATGTTCTCTCCTCATTTATAGATGATTTTAAGGCCACCATATTAGAGTCCACTGACTCCATATCCTTTGACATTTCCAATAAAATTCCTGAGTGCATTTCCACTTTTGTTTTAATATTTTCAAACACCTTCACCAGTGAGCTTAATACAAAGTTCAAAGCTGCAATAGTGGGGGGTGGCAGTTCTTCCGCCACCGCTGCTCGTGTGTTTACATCTTCTTTTCTCTGGTCAGAGGTTTGATTATAGTTTTGATGTTTTGGTGAAGCATTTTCCTGCAGTCCTAACCCGGTTTCCACTTCTGGAAACTGCTCCATATATCGATCCAGATTTTGAATATATATAGAGAGTGTGCACTTTGGCTAGTTTGATTAGCTGAATTATTTCTTGACTCCTGGGATTGAGGAGAATGGTCAATCAGTGAGGATATGCGGTCTTTAGTTACCACATCACTGTCTCTTGGAAAGTGTGCCCGAATAGTGTTTTTCATTGTTGAGGCTGTAACTGTAAAGTTTAAATTTGAAATTAGAGTAGTTTTGTCTCTGGTATTTAGGGCCTCAACTTGGGCTATGTCTTTATTTTTGTCAGTGTTAATACACTGCCAACCGGAACTTGTAGGAACTTCCAAATCTTCTGGGTAGGTGCTGTTAGGTAGCAAAAAACGGCCCCTCCCCAAGATAGTTTGAGTTATCGTAGGATTTAGTGGCATATTTTGCCGATCCAGAGGGGTGGAGTTAGCTTGTGGGAGCGGAAGCTTCAATTTATCAGTCATTGGTCCACTCCGCAAATTGTAGACATTAGACATTGCTTCCTTAGAATAGAGATAAACACCCAGGGCAGACTGAGTCAAAGGTCTTATACCCGCAGTCCTCAGTCTGTTCTTAATAATAAGACTCAGGAGGCTGTTATGATTCGTAAAGTCAATAGGACCCAAAATAGAGAGTTACAGCCCCAGCCCCAGAACCACAAGATCAAAGGAGCAGAACTCCAACAGTCTCTTGTGGCTCTTTATTGGACCGCTGGCTGGAGAACAGAGTGTAGGGGGGAAAAATGAGTAGAAAGTCAAAATGTAACTCGCCGTTGCCTTGTGGGTGATTGTGGTAGAAACTCCGTAATGGGAGGACTGCCGATCAGTCTGATTTGTAGGTTTTGCCTTGATGTCCCCTCCTCCTCACACTCCCAACACAAAGCAGCAGATACTATACTGCCAAGAGCGTTGCCCTTGTCTCGGCCTTTGGGCTTCGGAAGTAATGTGTTGTTATCCACCAAAGTGGTAATTGGGAAATGGAGTGAATAGTTGGGGAGCTGTAGTGCCCACCAATGCAGCAAACAGCGAAACAGTATAGTCAGAAAGCAAGCGCCCTTGACTAGCGTGGGCTTAACGCCGCCAGGGCGTCCCTCTCACCCTTTTCAATTCCAAATCCTGGATGGGTGGAGCCACGAGGGTATGAGTCTCTTAAGGCTACACAGTACAGTTCAATTCAGCTCAGACTGAAGCTGCTCCCAAGGACTTCTGCACGGGTGAAATCCAGATATCAGGTAAGAAGCTGCCAACTGCCAAGTTCAACGCAGCAACATCGAAAGAGTATAGTCAGAAAGCAAGCGCCCTTGACTAGCGCGGCATAACGCCACAGGGGCGTCCCTCTCACCCTTTTCAATTCCACTTCCTGGATGGGTGGAGCCACTAGGGTATGAATCTCTTAAGGCTACACAGTACAGTTCAATTAAGCTCAGACTCAAGCTGCTCCCACGGACTCCTGCACGGGTGAAATCCAGATATCAGGTAAGAAGCTGCCAACTGCCAAGTTCAGCGCAGCAACAGTGAAACAGTATAGTCAGAAAGCAAGTGCCCTTGAATAACGCTGGCTTTAGTTTACAGTTCTTTACAATGTATTGCTTTCTCTAGCGTCTTATCGTCACACGCGCAACCTTCATTCATCGGATACTGTTGCCGTCCAGTTTAATTTAACACAGACCCCGCTGTGTTAATTATTTTTTCGTCTTTCACGGCTTTGATCCTGAAGTCAAGGTTGACCACAACTGCCACTGCACCTCCCCAACTCTGCCGTTCACCCGGGAGGGTGGCTTTTATTCTTGAAACACAAAAGAGGGTTGTCTCTTTTCTATGGCTTGGCTTCCTTGCGCAACTTTCAATGCCCTTTGGAGGTAGCGATCTCTCGCCAGAGTGTCCAAGGTTTCTCCGTAACTCGGTTCCATCCCTTTGGCTGTCTCTCTGCTCCACCTGGCATGCCGTATCCCTGGAAGAACTGCTCTTTCTCGTGAATGGCCTTGATCGCCTTGCCCAGAGTGTGTCTCTTTGTTCCACCTTTTAACCATGTGGGGAGAGCTAATAGGTACTTGGTGTTTGTATTTAAGATCAAGTGCTTGACTCTGCCTGATCTTATTAATAGGACATGCCCTTGTATTGCATGGGTGGTACTCCTTTTAGCCTCAGACCTCCTCTTCGTCAGCTCAGTGTTTGTGTAGGAAAGGGGGGGTCTGGGAACTTGGAATATCCTATAAAATAGGATGTGGCAGGGGTATTTGGAAAGGGGGAATACCATGTCTTGCCATCATTTTTTCCTCCCCCACTCCCATTTCCTCCAGCACTCGTCCAACCTCAGTGTCTGGATCGAATGGTGATGGCTGTGCCCTGGCCACCTGATTAAGGGATCCCTGGTTCTAGGCAGTCAGTTAAACACCCTCTGGTTTTTCACACTACAGACATCTAATGTAATTGCAGAAGGTAGGTAGGAAAACCCCTAGACGCTCACACTAGAAAAAATACAACCCACTAGGGAGAAAAGGCCCAATACACCTGTTGCAAGGATAACAAGGTTTATTTCCACACAAAGAATGGAAAGCGCCAACGAATAACTCTGCTGACGCATAACGTTCTGCCTAAATCTGCATGAGCAGCACTTTAAAAAGGTACACGCATCATCACATACAGTAAACACCAGCACAGCTGGTTGGAAAGACACTATGCAGAGGCACCATAGGGGATGCCAGGCCATTGGGCCCAGCCCTTTAAGTCCATTTTCTTCCAAAGGTGCTTAACCCTCCTCTGTGGCCTTGCAGGGCACATTCCTTCCAGAGCACAAAGACTGGCAACTTTTAAGACAATGGAGGGTTTATGGATGTCTGTGGCTCTGGCCTTTCTCATCAATGCCCGGGATACAACCTATTCCTTTTCTCACGTTTGCGGCCCAGCACTGGGATGCTGGCTGACGCACTGCATTTAAGCCTTATGTTCCAATATGGCTGCTAATATCTAAGATGCAATTTTTCCCCCCACATGTGTACTACATCTATGAAGCATCCAATAAGGTGACTGTGTAAAGGCCTTTAAGGGCGCCCCTTCCTCCCCCTGGTCCCTTATGTTACATCTTGCAGTCTTTGCCTTATTCTAAACTGCTTGGGGGTGTGGGAAGATCGCCTCTCCTGCCCAACATTACCCCCTTTCGTTCATTCTACATTAACAAACTCCCCAATGAGCCCATCTTTATTTGTCCCTCACCAGCATTCCTCCTCCAACCTCTCAGCCTCTAAGTTAGGTGGTGATCACTCCTTTGGACCTCATGCTCTACATACATAACGCAAGCTTTGGTGAGATTGGGCATACTCATCACCAATGTTCCGTATAATGCTCTGGGCCAGGTGGGGGTGTAGTGATAGTGCCAGGAGGCTGCAAGGACTGCTCTATCACCACCATGCATGGTTTGTTTGGGCAATCTGTTTGGACAGCACTATCTTTTGTGCTGCGAGGTGCATTTCATACCCCACTTGAAACCATCATCCTGCCACTGTTAGGTACTGCTTTGGCGCAACATCGGAGTCCCAGCTGGCAGGTGCAGAAAAGTATCAACACAAACACAATTACTGGTACCAGTAGTTTCACGATTGCACCCATCGAGGATGGGTGCCCAAGCAAACAGATTATCCAACCAATCATCGTTTTGTATGCCGGCTTCAGTTTGCATATGCGAGCCGAGGGTGTGCAGTGCTCCTATTATTTGCGTCAGGGAGCCATTCTCTGTGTCGTTTGGAGGCACAAATGTGGCGCAAGAACCGCCAATTTTGCGGCAAACTGCTCCTTCCGTCGCCATGAGCAGGTGGAGCACATATAGGTTCTGGAGGGTCATCAATCTTATGGCACGCATCTCGACCTTGATTGCGTTGAGGCCTTGTTCCGTGTCATTTGCCAGCTGTCTGACCTTCCAACATTCTATTTTTAGCCACTCGGCATTCGCGGCTGTCTGAACCCCATTTGCGCTGTAATAGAGATGCAAAAAAAGTTTCTTCTTTGTTAAACAGTCTATAATCATTGGGTATTTCTTTGATCAGTTCAGAGGAGTCTTGAGACTGGTAATTTGATCTTCGTTTCCTGTGCAGCTTCTGGTTCCATTCTTTTCCAGGTAAGATACGGAATATGGAGGGCTGTAACGAGCTTCTGGTGGGCCCCCTATTGTTGGATTTGGGGTTGGGGCAAGCAAGCAAGCCATTTGATCCCACTGCAAAGTGGTCTTCAGGGATCACAAGAAGCACTGAGTGCAATGTGGTCAGTGAGCAGTAGCAGTCCATTACTGCAGCAGTGCCTTTTTTGAGGTTTGGAATGAACAGAGTTTTGTTACATCTTTGGGTGGACCAAAGGAAAACAGTTCCTTTAGTGTAAAAACATAGTTCAGAAGTCTCTGGCTGTTGCACTTTTACTGGTTTTTCTATTGCATCGATCCAAATCAGCTTTGCGATATGTTCATTCCAGAATGGTGCACATGCTTGATTCACTCGGGCAGTCTCCGAACCTCAGTAGTCCTCCTGCTGCACAGCTCATTGACGTTTTATAGCCACTTGCTCACCACATATTTTACTCTTTACAATTTCAGATATGGCCTCTGCAGACACTGGATGCTTTTAGGATTTTGAGTGTATTGCAGCTGGTCTGGGTCCATAACTTCTAGTCGCACACTTTGTGCCTGGAAAGTGCCTCACAGCCTATACAGTGCCAGATGAACTAGACATTGACCCTCTAAAATTGGTATTTATTGTGATATTAGTATCTTGGGTGCTCCCAACATGTATGGTATCAGTGAACACACATAACAGCTACCATTCACTCTTCTCTTCCCCACCGAGCTAATGTCTGCATACCAACTATTCAAGAGTTCTGGGTGGTGCACATCTTATATTGTATCTAGACCAAGTCCACTGCATTTGTCATACTTTGACATTTTAAGTTGCCTCTTTCTACATGCAAAACCTATGTTATATACATTATCAAAAGAGCTGATAGATTCATATGCACTGGTACTATTAACAGAATTGTTACTTTTGACCTGGTCATTGACATGGGGATACGTGGCCACAGTGTTGTTTGTCTGAAAAAATGAGGACGTATATAGTTCTGTGTTCTTGGGGACATTTACATAGTGCGTAGTAGCATTCGTGTTTATACCCCCCCATTTATATGCCCATCCCATATAAAAGTGCATCCCAAATATAAACCTTGTCCAAACAGAGACATGGCAAACAGTCCAGTAATGTAATGCACAGAACATAAATATGAGTAGGAAAACCTTGATACGTTACCTATAAAAATTACTTTCACTATTTCAGATGGAATTGTTAGAAACAGTTGGATCTATCGCAGAAATCACCTGAAAAGGAATACGTTAAAGGGGGAGAGGAGGAGAGAGAGAATAGAAAAGAGCATGGGAGAGTGTGAGAGTAGGCTCCCTGTGCAAATATAATGTGTAGCAGCCTTGTGTGGGGATAATGGGAGTGTTCCTTATTACTTTTTTAAAAGTTACTCACAGACTGCGCTTGAGGGTGTGCTTTGGGTGCTTTGGACGTGGGGCATGTTACAGTGTTGGTGTGTGCTCGGGCTGTGGTGCTTTGTGAACATCACACATGTGCACCCAGTAATGTAGTTCCTTTACTTTAATAGCAAGGGGAGTCGCGTATATAACCTGGAAAGGCCCATAATATCTGGGCTTGCTCCACCAGCGCACACAAATCTTAATATATATCCAATCACTAGGGAACAACTGCAGAGGGTGTGATGTTGCTGTCGTGTCTGTTGCGGCGCTGGCTGCTTCCTCAGTCTAGGGAGGTGCGATCCGTTAGGAGACAAATTGTATGGCATTTGTTAGGGAGGACAAATAGTTGCTAAATTCCTCCCCCAAGATGGACGCTGCCCTGTGAGCACCTGACACTCATCTAACCGGCGAGAGCGGTGTATGCACGTGGCACCACGTTACCACCTCGTGCGGTGATAAGTATTGGTCTTTGTACTGGGTGCGCAAACTAAATAATGCAAATGATAAACAGTGCACCCTATTTTTCTTGAATGTGGTGCACAGTTTCGTCAGCTTGCTCTTTAATAGGCTGTTGATTAATTTTATGATCCGGTTGGCCTGGGGGTGGTAAATGGTGCACATCCGATGCTTTATGCCTAGCAATGCCAAAACCACCTTACAAAGTTCATTAAAGAAATGCATGCTGTTGTCTGATCGCCCCATTGAGGAAAAACCTCACACACCAAAGATTTCGTGTGCACTTAGCATCCGGATGTGCAAAAGGTCCCACCTCCACCCATCATTAGAAGGGACACAACCACAATGAGATAACGAGACCCATTGCATCTTTCACCCATGTCAGCATAAACAAGGTGTAAAACAAGGGTGGTCTGGCAATCTCTCTACCAGCACGAACACAGCCCAATGAACTGTTCTTGGGTGAATAACCCCTGGGAGAGACTCTACCAAGTCTTTAGCTCACTGTCCCTTTCACAGAGAAGAAACCTCCCTGCATATCAGTCTTTGTCCTGCCCAGGGACAGTCCAGCGCCGAAATACTAGGCAATTCTCCTCTGAACAAGAGTACCAACAGCAACCCCATACACGTGTTTCAGCCTTGTTGGGCATCATCAGTGAGGTGAAGCTGTGCCTCTCTAAGAACAGCGAGCAAGGGGTCTACGTCTGGATCACCCTGTTAACTTAGGGTGAAACCCAAAGTTAATTTACGCAAAACAAGGGGGGTCTGGGAATCTCTCTACCAGCACAAACACAGCCCAATGACCTGTTCTTGGGTGAATAACCCCTGGGAGAGACTCCACCAAGTCTTTAGCTCACTGTCCCTATAACAGAGAAGAAATGTTCCTGCACCTCAGTCTTTGTCCTGCCCAGGGGCAGTCCAGCACCGAAATACTAGGCAATGCTCCTCTGAACAAGAGTCCCAATAGCAACCCCATATACGTGTGTTTCAGCCTTGTTGGGCATCATCAGTGAGATGAAGCTGTGCCTCTCTTAGAACAATGAGCAAGGGCTCCACGTCTGGATCGCCCTGTTAACTTAGGGTGAAACCCAAAGTTAATTTACGGAAAACAAGGGGGGGGTCTGGGAATCTCTCTACCAGCACGAACACAGCCCAAAGACCTGTTCTTGGGTGAATAACCCCTGAGAGAGACTCTACCAAGTCTTTAGATCACTGTCCCTTTCACAGAGAAGAAGTTCCCTGCATATCAGTCTTTGTCCTGCCCAGGGGCAGTCCAGCACTGAAATACTAGGCAATTTTCCTCTGAACAAGTGTACCAACAGCAACCCCATACACGTGTTACAGCCGTGTTGGGCATCATCAGTGAGGTGAAGCTGTGCCTCTCTAAGAACAGTGAGCAAGGGGTCCACGTCTGGATCGCTCTGTTAACTTAGGGTGAAACCCAAAGGTAATTTACGCAAAGCAAGGGGGGGTCTGGGAATCTTTCTACAAGCACGAACACAGCCCAATGACCTGTTCTTGGGTGAAAAACCACTGGGAGAGACTCTACCAAGTCTTTAGCTCACTGTCCCTTTCACAGAGAAGACATTTCCCTGCATATCAGTCTTTGTCCTTTTTTTTAATCAATGTGTAGTTTGTGGAATGGCCCAGTAGGGTGGGGCAAGGTGCCTCTGATAGTTCTTAATGTAAGCCCTGTGTTGTAGCTTTGACATGTAGTGCAATACAAAGCCATTTTAGTTACGTTCTCCTGTAGGGTGGGGACAAACCAGTCCTCCGGTTTATCTGCTGCAATGTGCTGCTTGGAAACGGGTAATGGATGGTGTAACTGGTCGAATGCAACCAGAAATAACTCATTTGGCATAACAGCTTCCCAGATATTTCTTGCCTCCACGGTAGATCTGTTGGGGACTGTTTACAACCACTTTTAACTCAAAGTTCCTTTTCCTCTTGTGGTGCTCGTCCCTGTAATTCAATGAGCTGTGCATTTGGTAATGCATTACATGGTGTTGGCAACTGTTCGGTGTTGGGTGTTAACACACAATACTTTGATATTTGGGGCATTTAAAGATATGCTGTCATTTTCGCTGCCACATCCGTGGCAGGGTTACAGAGTGAGATCTTGTCTATATTATTAGTGTGGCCGATGAATTTTATGACTGCCACTACAGATGGTTGCGACAGTGCATGAATGAGGTTATCCAATAATGCGGCATGTTGAAGAGCAGATCCGTCAGCTCTTCTGAACCTCCCCTCTTCTTGCACCGTGTGAGGCCTGCATGCACTGTGATGTTGACATATGCTGAATCAGAGTAAATGGTCACGTGGCACCCATGATATGCTTGTAGAGCTTCAAAAAGCAATATGTTCTCAGCTGCTTGGGCCTCAAAATGCATTGGTAATCTCTTCTGCACAGGTGTTTCATATAATCCATCCACCAGGCGGACCACTACCGCACCAATGTGCTGCAAGCCTGTGCTCTAGTCAATTGTGGCTGCCTGTCAACAAAGAGGACTCCCCCGCCCCCTTTGAGTGGTTTATCATGTGCTTTTGGAATATCATCTTCCTCTCCCTCATAGGTTACACAGTCGTGGTTGGCTAAGTCTTTGTCAGAGCACCTTTCTGTCAGAAAGGTGGCAGGGTTAACAGTTTTACACTGTACACTTAATATTTAGGCTCAATAAAATAATCTTGTACGCAGATGCTTGCTGCGTGGTCAGTGTAGATTTTGAAAGATCTAGAATGGCAAAAACTGCATGCTCGGCGCACAATGTTACAGAGCATCCCATGACGATGTTGGAACTTTTTTCAATGGCAAATGCTGCAGCAGCAAGTGCCTGTCCACATGCAAATTAGCCCTGCATTACTGAGTATAGCATACCACTGTAATGGGGCAATGCCTTGTGGCCCATGGTGCTCTTTTGTGTCAGCACTGCAGTCATCAGTTGCCCATTGGAATTGGAGAATAAATAGAACTCTTGCAGGTAGTCTGGGGTTGCTAGCACTGGTGCTGTAGGTATGACCTCCGCGAGGTCATTGAAATTTGTGAGCATGTCCTACGTCCATACTATTTTTTTGTCATTTTTCTGTGCTTCCTTGAGGCCCTGTAAGAGGGGTCTCGTGTGTGCTGCATAATCAATGATCCATGCCCTACAATAGTTCCCAAGAATTCTTTCATCTCCTTTACTGTTTTGGGTTGCAGAGTGGTACACACAGGGGTGGCGCGTTCAGGAACTATTATTTAGCCACTTACAGAGATCAATTGACCCAGGTTTAACCAAGTTTAACCATTTTAACCAGTTTAACCATTTAACCATTTAACTTTTGCTGATCTGTTAGTTGTTTTTATCTGATTTTTCTTCTGTCATAACGTTAATTATTTTAGACATGCTACTTTTCTTAGCTCTGAAGTCATACTAGGAAGTCCAAGAGCACTTTACTCACTGCTACTTGAAGAAGCATTTAACATCTGTACCTCTTAGGCACCGTGCAAATTGAATCAGAGGCCCAAGCCTCTGCACGCACGTTTTCTGGGGTAAAACTACAATCCCCAGCAGGATTGAAGTTCAAGAAGTGCTATTTACATACATACGAACCCGGCACGAGCGCACTGGCGTGGATGGGTAGGCACAGTCTGCGGCATTCTGTGGCCTGTACGCAGGGAACTACACACGGTAGCATCACCATGGGACTGAAGCCTTGACACTTATAGAAGCTGAAAGAGCCAAATCACTACTTCGCGCTACCAACACAGCTTCACCAAACAAGGTGAGTCCTGTTCAGTATTCTTATCAAACACCAGAATGTCTCCAGATTCCCTGTCATACACAATCGATTCACAACCCTACACTAGCGGTGAGCGGTCTGGTTTTGGAGCTAGCCAGTGTTGACCCTCATTTGCGCCAGACTCAAAACTAATGCTTCGACACAACCACTTGACAATTCTGCAGATAATACAATATATAAGAATATACTTGATCAAACACAGACTATTCCCAGCACACTGACACATACCAATAAGAGCCCTCCTCCACCCCGACCTATTACCCCGGTGTCACACTTGCGTTGCGAATTACTCAACACATGATCTTTAGTGAAACACGCCATAGAGGTTTGCAATTACATTGAACATAACCGCATTGATATCTTTGCAGTATCAGAAACATGGAGTTCTGAGGCGGTGGGTCCTAGTTTGAACCTTGCAATCCCCAAGTGATATGTTATGATACGTAAAGACAGACAGGAAGGTAGAGGGGGGGTTTGCCTTTATCTTAAAAGACTCCCTGTCCATATGGGAAGTGCCAGGAGAGATAATTAAAGAAATTGATACACTATACATCAAGATAGGTATGAATGCGGAGTCTACCGTCAATATTATACTTCTATATTGAGCACCATCACTGAAGGATAGTTGGATAGAAGCTCTTACTGACCGTGTGCTTCCACGGCTCAAAACACTATCTCACTTTATTATCATGGGTGATGTCAACCACTGGCCAGGTGATCCTGAAGATATACAAGCCTTACGGATACAACAGGCCCTTTCGGAACTAGGTTTTGTGCAGCAAGTGACAGAACCCACTCATATCCAAGGACATACACTGGACTGGATCGCTACGACCAACACATCTTGTCTCAATATGAACATCATTCCATGTCCCTGGTCAGATCATGCATTGATACACTTTTCAATAATAGTCCCTTTCCCTCTCAAGTTCAGACATCTAATTAAAGGACACTCAATGTCACGCAATCTAAAAGATCTCACTGTGGAAAACGTTGAGTTGTTATTGGACCTTAATTTATGTCTTTCACCGAATTCCACTGACCCAACCATGTCATTAAATCTAGCCACTAAAATGGCAAGTATTTCTGAAACCCTTGCCCCTTTAAAGCTAAAGAAACAGAGGAATGTTGAGCTCAAAAGCCAACCCTGGTTCTCGGCTGACCTTATAAAGCTCGAGGCCACAGTTCTTAAGACCTTTTACTCATGGAAATCTGCACAGACCTCCATTCTGCAGGTATTTTACAAGCCTCAAGCAAAAAGATACAAACTAGCTATTCTAGAGGCTGAACAAAATTACCACAACCTAAGAATAGACAACGCCGCCTCAGATGTAAAGGAAATCTTTAAAATACTAAAAGAACAAGAGGCTGT